>NC_042630.1:24810893-25411288 GCF_901001135.1 Rhinatrema bivittatum
CCTCTATCTTACAGGGTGTCAGATCACATTCATTCTCATACCCTTGGAGGGGGTCTCTTTCTTCCCTGGTTCTATTTGATATGTTCGATATTAGGTTGTTTTACTGAAAACCAACTAAATATCAGACATATTCCTATAGCGCCAGGTGTGTTCTGCATCTCCTCACGGCAAGGAAAGCCATAGGACCCCCTAGTGGGGAGAGAGCAGATGAGGATGGCTACCGCTCAGCAGGCGCTCCCCATGTGGCTGCTGGAGTACGCCATTACAGTGAAAGGGGAGACCGAGGTGGTACAAGCACCCGCAACGACAGTATTATAAGAACAGTTTTGTTTTCATTTTATTAGCGCCGCCATGGTAGTTCTAGAGCGACAGTGTATTTACTACTACACTATCATACTTTTCAAGAAGATTCTCTGCTTCAAAACACTCCCACAACCAGTACCTCCTGCTGCACTTTCATAAAATCACAAGCAGCAGCAAAGAATCTCTGTCACACCTGCAGTCTCCCCCACAACTAAACCCTGCCCCTACTCTGTCACAAACCCACAACGACCTGCAGACCCTCCCTGTAGCCAGCACTTCCCTCCTGCATGGTCACAGAATCACAAGCGGGAACACAGAATAATGCATCACACTTGCACCCCCTCCCCACAGAATAATATCCATTAGCCCTCTTTCTATATCTCGTCTCCTCCATCTTGTCCCAATAAACTGCTTTGCATTAAATAACCACAATCACACACAGACCTCGAAGAGCCCACTGAGCCCCCATTCCTGACTTGTCACAAGTGGTGCCGAAACAAAATGGTTCCCGAGTTGCACTGCATGTTACTGTGACTATGAAATCAAAGGCCAACGGATACCACCGTCATCCAAAAAAACATGCTCAGATTATCTCAAGCATGTGACAGCCTGGGCATCAGCCCAGACCCTGGCAGAGGGTCAGTCTGGCAGGTAAGAGGTCACCAGGCCACAGTGGGCACTTACAGCTGACCCTCTCCAGGTGAGTGCACTGCAGCTGCACCAGGATAGCAAAGTAGCACAGTGAATAACAGCAGATAAAAACCAAAATGGTCCATCCAGTCTGCCCAGCAAGGTGTTTAGAGGTGTAACTGCCGCTCCATACTGGCTATCCTAACGGTAAGGAGGCCCCCTCCATGCCGTAGAAGCAGGTGATGGCTCTTCGTTTCCATCCTCTAGCCACTAGGGAATCTGTTTACCCCTTGCATGCTAGGGACAGCTGACCCCGTCCCACTCTGTGCGGGTGAGGGGCCAGACCTGGGTTTTGAAACTTCTGTAGATGTACCATCACTGCGCCACTTGCATGTCTGATGCCGGTGGTAATAAATTTAGCAGTTCTATACAGCAGTCTGGAGCCCTCTCATAAGAAGTTCCAGTGCAGTGAGGCAACAAATACAATTCTGAAGCACAATATCAGCATCTCTGTGGTATCTTATAGACCCAGACATGGCAGGAGAAGATTCTGACTTTGAGCTCTCCATCAACCTCACTTTTAGCTCTCTTTGGCTGTTTGTCTTTTGGTCTTTGCAGTTCTCTATTTATCCAGTGATGCTCTGGAAGAAGCTCCTTGGGGCTCCCAGGAGACACTTATTAAATTTATTTATGACCGGGCAGAGTTCTGAAGACACTGGCAGCTCATTCAAGTATCAAATGTCAACAAGGGCTGGAACTATCTACCCTTTGTAATCTGATGGATACTTTCTAGTGACTTGGACCGGCCACTGTCAGAAACAGGATGCTGGGTTCAATGGACCTTGGTCTGACAAAGCATGGCACTTATTACCCCTGTATAGGTCCCTGGCGAGTCCTCACTGGGAATACTGTGTACAATGCTGGAGACCGCACCTTCAAAAGGATATAAAACAGGCTGGAGTCGGTCCAGAGGGGGCTACTGAAATGGGCAGGGGTCTTCATTCTAAAGCATATACCCTAGAGGAAAAGCACGATATGTGATAGAGACATTCAAATATCTCAAAGCTTTCCATGCACAGGAGGTGAGCTTTTTTCAATGGAGAGGAGGCTCTAGAATGAGGGTCATGAGATGAGGTTAAAAGGGAGTAGACTCAGGAATAAATTTTAGGAGGATTTCTTTACACAGAGAGGGAGGTAGATGCATGGAACAGCCTTCCCAGAGGAGGTGGTGGAGAGAAAAACAGTATCTGAATTCAAGAAAGCAGGAGATGAAGACCAGGAAGTGATGGGAATTATAAAGCTAAATTAATTGTATGGATGGGCCATATGGTCTTTTTCTGCCATTCTGCTTCTATTAACATTTGTGTGTCCCTTTATCCATCTATGACTAGCTACTGTATCTATCAATATCTGTGTCCAGACCCAGACTTATGCTGCATTACAACTCCTCTCAGTTCGATTGATCAATACCAATTTGGATTTCATAAATTCCGTAGCACTGAAATATTACTTCTATCTAGTTGTGATGCTTTTTGCTGTGGATTTGACAAAGGAACACTTACTCTCATTCTACTGGATATACCCTCCACTTTCAACACTAATCAACCACTCTATTCTCTTATCACATCTCGCCTTGCTAGTAGGCTTCACTTTCCCTGTTCACAGCTTATCTCACTAGCTATTTTCAACAAGTAATAACTGGTTCTAACATTTCCTTCTGCTTTGCCCTTTCTTCCGGTGTAGCATTATCCGCAGCTTAGTAAGTTGTGAATGGTGACAGTAAGTTTGCATTGTATGAGATATGAAATGGAAAGCCAATGAAGAGATTGTGGTCTCGAAAGGAGAACCCAGGTAGAAGATGGGCTGCAGAGTGTTGAATTATTTGTAAAGGGAGCATAACAAAAGCAGGTAAAACAATGAAAAGAGTTACAGTGTCAAGAGCTGAGAAAGGAAGGGATTGAAAAAAAAAACTGCCTGAAAATCTGGTGGGTCCAATAAAAGTTTCAAGTGACGGAGCAAGTGTAATTTAAAGAAAGCAGACTGCGTTAGAGATTTTAGATGTGCTTGCATAGACCAGGAGGGATCGATGAGAGCCTCAAGATTATGGACTGATCTTTGAAGGAAATTTTATTAGAAATATTTGTAGGCAGAAAGCAAGATAGAGCCAGAATTTCAGTTATTGAAAATTAGAGAGCTTATTGAGTTTCAACCAGTCTTGAATAGCAGATAGACACAAGGAAATGACTTGTTCAGTTAATGTCCATGTTGATGTTAATGGAAAGAAAAACTGCATGTCATCGGCATACGCTTTATTGTGTACCTCAAGGCTAGCAAGCAGGTGTTAAAATAATATTTCTTCACCATGGATAACAACCACATTAAAACTGCACACCCCATCACAGACACTCAGATCTTTGAATCAAAATCTACTAGACATCCAGTTTCCAAGCCTTGTCCATCTAGATGAAACCAAAGAATGCGCCTTCTCAACCACTGAACCTATCCTATGGAACTCCCAACCTGCAGAGGTAAGAACCATGGCGGGGCGGGGGGTAATGAAGTCAGACAACGGCCAACACCGGGCCTTGACTTTTACGGTCTGGGGGGCTGATATGCACACGTTAGGGAAAAGTGTAGGACTGCTTCTATGGCCAAGTCCAAAAGCAAAGCACATTCAAGCAGCATTGTCTGAATTATCATGAAGGCTACTCATCTCATAAAAATGCTGCTAGCAGTCATTTTGTTATGGGTTTGATATTTGCTTGGTTTTGATTTTTAATATTAGTACCCTTACCAAGCCTTGGGGATAACCTGCACGGAGCGGCAGTTACTAACATAAGAAGCTTGCTGGGCAGACTGCATGGACCATTTGGTCTTTATCTGCCGTCATTACTGTGTTGCTATGTATGAAAGCACTTAACACACGTCTTTCGAAAGGATTACAACTCGCTTGGCTGAATCCCATTGAACCTGGGCACTTGGATAATAACTGTTTTGTCCTATGTGATATATCTGCACGCATTTTACCATGTTTTCTCGTTTATGCTCATTTTTTTTTTTTTAAACTATGAATGTGCTCTTGTACCCTGCCCTGAACTCTGGAAGGGCAAGTAACAAATATTTTAAACACACAGACATAGGGAATGCAGACACATTTTTATAGATGCCAGAGTGTTGTTGCTGCTGGGGAATGCCTAAAAGCCAGGCCTGCTATCTCATACGTCATTCCCCTTCACTTCTACGTCGTAGCATGGGCCCAACAACAGAAATGGCAGCATTCAGATACAGGGCTTCCTGCAACCCTTGCACGCTCACTGCCCTCTCCTCTCACCACTTCTCTTGTGTTGTGGGGCCTGCACTGTAACAGAGGTGTGTGTGTGTGTGTGGGGGGGGTCATTTCTGTATGGGAAGGATTTGCCCCCCCCCCATGGTGGGGAGGGGGTGTTTGCATGCAAAGGGGACTGGGGTATTACAGTGTGTGGGCATATGAGGGGGGCTGCATGTACAGGATGTACCTGTGAGGGGGCCGGAGAATTACAGTATTCTACATACAAGAGGATCTTCGGGTACAGGATGCGTGCACAAGGGGGGCCAGAGGATCACAGTGTACAAGTAGGCTTCACGTACAGAGCAAATGTAAGGGGGTTCGGGATTATAGCAAGGGGGAGTAAGGGTGTGTGTGCGCGAAAGGGGACCTGGAGAGTTAATGTGTGTGGGGGGGGCTTGGGATTCCAAGAGTTGTATGTAAGGGAACTCAAGCTGTGTCTGTGTAAGGAGGTTTCAGGTAATTTATATTTAAGGAGGCTCAGGATTATGGGATCTTTGTAAGGAGTCAGTAAATTATAGAATTGTATTGAGGGTCTCAATTCCTCACCTCACTAAAAAATCCCTCATTACAAGCATCTCTCGTACAGGTAACAATATGAATCTTTTCAATTCCCCTGCTTTAAGTGGTCTGGGTGTCTCTTCCAGCGACGGCGTTCAGCAAAGGTTTATTTAAAGGGTATGTTGTCAAGAGTGAATCTCTCCTGGGACAAAAGCTCACTGAGAATGGCATGGCTTCAAGCCAAGGCTGCTTCCCCCACCTCAAAACTCTATCCCTTTGTCCGAGTCGGTGGTGCTTTTTATAACCAGGTTCTGGCTATCCCCAGAGAGTCCAAATATGGCAGTGCTACTGCAAAGGAAGAAGCCCCCCCATCAGAGAACAATATGAGAGGGGAGGGGTGAAACAGGGGCCTCTCAAAGAAAGAACACGGAGGGAGGGGCCTGAATTCAAAAAGGCAGGTTTCGCATGTAGCCCGAAAGGCATATAAGTGACCAGTGCCTTGGGGTGGGCTTACAGACGGGACGTGTGGGCCTGAGCCCTTCAGTTTCTTCTTCCCCAAGCAAGCAAGAGAAAGACCTTGCCCAGTTTCCTTCTCCAGCAAGAACGCCAAGAACCCAGCCAACATGGAGGCCATCAAGAAGAAGATGCAAATGCTAAAGCTGGACAAGGAGAACGCTCTGGACAGGGCAGAACAAGCGGAGGCTGAGCAGAAGCAGGCAGAAGAGAGAAGTAAACAGGTGAGGAAGGAGGGGGGTCTGGGGCGCCTTCCCTGAAAGGAGTAGAGCGAGCGCATTACTCCTCAGGTGGAGCCTTCCAGTAGCCAATCCCTGGGGGGGGGGCTCAGGGCTGAATCTGGAAGAGTGGAGAAGGCCCAATGCTAGTTCTGACCCACTTCAGGAATAAAACTAGAGGGGTCAGAACCAACTCTTCATCTTACTGTCATTCTCAGTTGGACATTTTAACCCAATGGGACTTTAGGTGCTGTTCACAGACGTTCGGACAGAAAGTACGCGTTTTACAAAGTGCTAAACCCCCTGTTTTTCCCCAGTTAATATGCCCCTCCTCAAAAGCAAATTTATTTTAGGCACATAGTGTCACAGTTTCCATTTGGAGAAATGCAGGTGGTAATCATTTGGAGAAATGCAGGGGTCTGCTGTGATGCCTTTGTGAGTTGCATTGTAACTGGAAACTGGAAGCCCTGAATAACTCACAGACATCCAATGAATTGCTGGTTCCTAGCAAGTCCAGTCTGTCTGAACAGCACCCAGAAATGAGCTGGAGGGAGCCCAGAGGAAGCCCTTCCTGAACCCACCACTAGGGACAAGCAGGGAAGGGCAGCCAGACTAGGGTTAGTTCCCAGCAAGGAAGCCAAAGTGGGGTCTGGTGAGAAAAAAGTTACAGCAGCTCAGAGTAATGATTTCAGGACTTCATCTATATTTTATATGGAGATCCTTTCCCTTCATACAACTTCAGAAACACACATGCAGCCGCTTCTGGGAGCCGAACTGCAAGAAAACTTTTGAGGTAGAGGGGAAGGAGGTATATTAAATTGTTATTTCCCAATTACGGTGGAGTAAACTGAAGCACTGACAGAGAAAGTGACCAGCCCAAGGTTACACAAAGAACTGATTGCACTGCAGAGCTGCTGCACCCTGGCCTGGAGAGGGAGAAGAGGCAGCTGCTGCTATTGTGGCAGCCCCAGCTGGGGAGGGCAGAGCCTGATGAGAAAGAAAGTGAAGAATAGAATTGCTAAGATTAGATCAGAGACAGATAGCAACCTGCCAGTCTCTCATCCTGACGTGACGGAATTATTCTCATTTTTTTTTTAATATCGTCTCTTCCTTTAGCAGTGCTCTGATGTCACCGTAAAAGTCAGCTCATCTTATGCGTAGAACGGGCAGCACTGCAAGTTGACAGCCAGTACAAAGGCAAACACCGTCACCCGCTGCTGCATGCACATTCTGCATTTAACTACAAATTAAGATTCTCAAGAGTAGCTGCTTTTTAAACAAGACCCCCAGTTTCCATCTACTTCTTTTGGGCTTTCTGTTTGATCAGAACTAGGGTTGAAATCCAGCACCATGAATTCCAGTCCAGCCACTGCAGTAACAGCCCCTGAACACGCACCAGAGCTCCTTCCAAAACCCAGCAATAATGAGCCCTGAAGCAGCGACTGACTCCCTCCCCCCCACCCATCCTTAGGGACTATGAGCGCTGCCTCTGCAGCATCTCCAGCTTTTCTTTTTACTAAGTTAAACAGGAATTAAATTACAAACTTATCCCAGAATAGGAATGAGGTGAAATAGATCTGTAACCCACAAAGCAGTTCAATAAGGCTTTTTAAAGTCTAAGATATAAACACTGGTAATAAAATACAGGGAAGGGAGTGCATAGAATGGATCACAAAGCAGACGAGCATGGTCCTTCCTTACTCCCGTTATGCAGACTCCTCACAATTATGATGCACCTTTTGAATGTCCAGGAGGTAAAAGACAAGCAGGAAGGCAAAAGGGTAAGAAGGAAGGAGGCAGGCAAGGTGGAGGGGAAGCAGAAGACTAGGGCATGGCTTCCCAAACCTGTCCTGATGACCCACATCTGAATCACAATATAAGGATATTCACAATGAATATGCATGAGAAATCTGCATACATTGAAGACACAACATGTAAATTTATCATGCATATTCAGTGTACATCTTTTGAAAACCTGACTGGGGGTCACAAGGCAGGTTTGAGAAGCCCTGGGCTAGATAACACAGGAGGAGGAGGAGGAGGAAGGAAAGCAAAATGCTTTCCATTATAAACAGTAATACCTTGACAGAAACAAACTATCCTTGATCCCTTTCTTTCAAACAATCTGACCTCACTTTTGCAGAGCTCCAAGGTTCTTTAAAGGGCCAAATGCCTCTTGGTATACAGGCCAGCTAAGGGGATATTATTATCTGTCTCAGAAAGATTTACTCATGTGAAAGATTTTTACATTCCAAGATATAGTTGCGATGGAGAAGGTACAGAGAAGGGCAACCAAAATGATAGAGAGGATGTAACAGCTCCCCTATGAGGAAAGGCTGAAGAGGTATGGGCTGTTCAGCTTGGAGCAGAGACGGCTGAGGGGGGATATGAGAAAGGTCTTGAACGAGCAGATGTGACTCTGTTATTTACACTTTTGAATAATAGAACGACTAGGGGGCATTCCATGAAGTTAGCAAGTAGCACATTTAAGACTAATCTGAGAAAATTATTTTTCACTCAACGCACAATAAAGCTCTGAATTTGTTGCCAGAGGACATGGTTAGTGCAGTTAGTGTAGCTGGGTTCAAAAAAGGTTTGGATAAGTTCTTGGAGGAGAAGTCCATTAATGGCTATTAATTTTACTTAGGGAATAGCCACTGCTATTAATTGCATCAGTAGCATGGGATCTTCTTAGTTTTGGGGTAATTGCCAGGTTCTTGTGGCCTGGTTTTGGCCTCTGTTGGAAACAGGATGCTGGGCTTGATGGACCCTTGGTCTGACCCAGCATGGCAATTTCTTATGTTCTCTACAATAATACAGCCTAGTGCTTCCAGTCACACCTAAAGTCACCAACTCATTACTAGTTCTCTGCATGCATTTATGTACTAACAGCTTGTAAACTCTATGAGAAGTAACAATCTGTGCAGGGCAGAAGAAAGAAGAGGGCTTTAAGAAGCATTTGAAAAAATTGTGATTATTATGCCTCACACTCACTCTCTGCATGTTTTTACAGTGGCAGGAGGCTTCCCCTGGTACCCTGAAAGCACCACCTCCACCCACTGTCATCCTCCTCCCCCTGTGTACCTGTAACTGAGATGCATTTATCTTCCTTGCCCATGCCTGCTGCTAGCTGGCAGAAGACTGACTCCTCTCTGCTACTAATCTTTTACAGCTGGAGGATGAACTGGCCTCTATGCAGAAGAAGCTGAAAGGGACGGAAGATGAGCTGGATAAGTACTCTGAAGCTCTGAAGGATGCTCAGGAGAAGCTGGAGTTGTCAGAGAAGAAAGCAGCTGATGTATGTATGCTAGGCACATATGCCCCCACATGCAAATGTACATTGCCAACCTCCAATGACTTACAATGTAAGTGTATGCATATGATATAAGCCTCTACAATCACATTACACGCACCCTTATATGAACTTACACATACAGGCATGCCTCATTAAGAACGTAAATCATAATAAGCACGACCTAAAGGCTGTGTGCACACACTCACAAATACCATCATACATGCTTACACAAACATACCCCTAATAATGACTTAGCTATCTCTGCAGTGTAGAGCAAGTACTGTTCTGAGAAAGCTGAGATATTGGGAGATACCAAAAGTGACTGGTATTCATATGAGCTTGCAACACACCTCGTGCCTTTTTCATATCTTATGGATATAGGAGTAACAAACATAGCACAGAAAATGATTCATCTACCTATTTGCATACAATCAGCTATTGCTGTAGGCCTCCTTTTTCTCTGGTCAGGCAGGCAGCTAAAGGTCAGCAGAATCCATCCCAGCTGCTGCCTGGACTTAGGCTCAGATTTATCATCAGTAAATATTTCAGGGATATCTGGCACAATTCCGGCGTCCTTGAACATTGTAGCAAGAAGTAGCAGCAGGGTTTATATCATGGGGACTGGGGAAGGGAGGGAAAGGCTGAGAGACGCCGGGGACAGGTTGCCAGTAAGGTCACATCATATGATCCAGTGCTGTTTTTACCCTGCAGCATACAGGGACTCGCATTTCTCACTTCCTTAAACAAAGTAGCGCTTAGAGTGCACCCCCGGACCTCAGACTCCACTGTCCACTTACCTGGTTTCAATCTTCCACAGCACCTGCATTCTAGCACTTTCCCAGTCCTCGCAAGGCCTCTGTACAGCCATTCGCCATCAGCAAGGTCCTATGGAGCCACCTGAGCCGCACTGCAGCTGTAGCCTAACTAGCTCGCCCATGAACGAAACGCGTCCTCTAGTTAGTTAGTCACCACGTTTACTTGTTCCAGGGAGAGAAGTAATTTGCCTTTAGTAATCCTTGAGTGGAACTAAATCCTGACTCTCCTAGTTCAGAGCCCATTGCTCTGACCACTAGGCTACTACTCCACTCTCTCTTCTGACGGCCCTCAGGATAGCAGCACTACATCTCCCAGCATGCCATAGGGGACCGCAAGACAGGGCACACGTGATACAGACTTGCATAGCCCTTAACCTGGCGCTTCATCTCTTACCACCGGAATAGCGAAGGAAGGGATTGCGCGTAGGCAAGAGTACCTGCCTGCAGATGGGATCGCCGCATGTTCTCTCTATTCGTCGCGCCCAGGATCAGAACATGCTCAGAGGTGATAAGAGACTGGCTCCGTTATAAGGGTTATATGCGCACGCGCAGTGTGGTTCCAACGATTCGCTTAGCAGCCCCGTGATCTTATGTAAGGCGGGGACCGAATCCTAAAAAGAACCAGTGCGGGTTTCGCATCTTGTCTGTAGTTACATCACTTCCGGCCTTTCAAGGCGGGTGAGGCCGGAAGAGAGAGCAGTGCCGGGGCAGAGAAAACCATGGCGACTTGCATCGAGGCGGTAAAGCGTAAGATTCAGGTCTTGCAGCAGCAGGCCGAGGAGGCAGAGGGGGTCGCCGAGCGGCTTCAGCGGGAACTGGAAGATGAGAAACGATTATGTGAGCAGGTGCGATCTCAGAAGGGAGGGCGAGAACCAGTTCGGGCGAGAAGTGAAGATAAGAGGGGGTAAAAGCCTGGGAGAGAACCGGGGAAGGGAAGAGCAGCAATAGGCGAGGAGGAGGCAATTAAGTAACTGGCTTTCTCCTTGAGAACTGGATTGGGGGAATAGCTCTGTCTCCTGACATTTTTTAAGGGGAGGGGGCATAGTTAGCGAAATGTCCCCCTCCTGAGAATTTTGCGGTACGATATGGAGGCATGCCTCCCCCTCATCTTGAGAATTTGGGGTGACGTATTTGTGGGGATGCCTCACTGATAATGAGGGCAAAAGGGCCCTTGTAAAATGCTTCTCTCACTCTTCCCCCTTGAAAGTGATTTTTTTGGGGGGGAGCATGCCCTTGGCTGGAGGGGAAATGCTTCTAAAGAATAGTAGGGAGAAAAGATGTCCTATCCTTGCTTGAGAATGAGGGGGTATGTGGGTAATGGGCCCTTGGCTAGAGAGGAAATGCTTCCTTCTCCCTTCCTTGAGTTTGAGGGGTGGCTGTAATGCTTTCCCCTTTATTGAGAATGGGGGAGGGGAGGAGGACACTTGGCTGGGGAAATTCCCCTCCCTGAAGACAGCCAGGTGTTAGGGATGATACAGGAGGGAACCACGGTGTATGCGCTTGGGATTGGGGCTTTATTTGTAGAGTTTTATATACCGTTATTCGGTAGAGCCATCATAACGGTTTATAAAACATGCAATTATCATAGTAGTTGGGCATAGTAAAACTTGATGTGAAGGATTTTAAAAAAAAAGTACTACTCATGCACGTGGTGAGACTGCCCAGGGAGCAGGAAGTTGTTAACCATCTGAGAGGAGATAGTGAAGGAGCGATGACTGTTGGGGGGTGGGGGGTGCAGGGCGGCGGTCGGTCGGTCGGTGCTGGAGGAGGAGTAGAAAAATGGGAGGGCTGCACCTGAGTCTGTTAAGAGGAATGTGCATTTGCCATGGAAGAAATGTATTCTTTCTTGCTGCCTCCCAAAAAATGAGTTAAGGAATATGGAAGTGCATTTCATTCCTGGCTAGTAAATCTGGGGGACTTTGGGACCTTATGATTTAAAAATCAGTGTTTGATATGAATATTTCAGTAGTGTTTTTCAGACATTAAGAGGGTTCCATGGAAAACCATAAGTATTAATTTCACAGAAACAAGTTTCAGCATGTTTTTTCAGATATTGATATTGCTAATATATTGATTTTAATTGCAAAGTGGTTTAAAAAAAATAATTTCTGTCTTTGAGAAACTAGGAAGGTTGGTGCAGCTGATCAGATTGTCAGCCCCGGTACCCCTGAGGGTACCTGATTCCAGCCATGTATGAAACTACCATCACTTTCCATTAATTTATATCATCATAAACAGTTATGTCCATTGCATCTTGGATAGGTGTTTTTTTGAATATTTGTGTAGTAAAATGTGGAGAGCATCTACAATATGGGGGATGTGTATATCTGGTACAAAGAAGGAGGTGCAAGTTATACAGTTTCAGGAAATGAGCACGTATCTGGAAACTGAAAAGAAACATTTTTTTCTTGGGCCAATAGTGGCACTGAATAAGGGAAGTGAGCCCTTGCATGTTTAGAGAGGAAGAAGCTGTTTTGCAGATCAGTGAGGCATGTGCTTGTTAATGCTGTCCTTGAACATACAGCAAGTACTTGGACAGTAAGTAACTAGCCCATAACATTGACAGAATTTTGGTGCAAGTTTGCAGTAGTTTATTTTTAACTTTGTTTATTAATTTTTACAATTGTAAGCAAAACAAATGAAAAAAAGAAAAAATATCAAAGATATACAAATCATTCCCTCATTTGAAACATGAAAAAAGGGGGGGGGGGGGTGGAAAACAGAGGAGAACATTAGGAAATTCTAGCATGAGTTATGCATATTTAAACTGTGGGTGGCATAAAATCAACCCCTTTAAACATTTCAGATACACCTTAGGAAGTCTGAGTTAGAGGGCTGATTAAGTGCTTTGGCATTTAGGAAACCCCGCAATTGGTCTGGGCTAAAAAAAAAATAAATGTATTGGCATTCAACTTGATTATACATTTGCATGGGTAACACAACAAAAAGCTGGCACCAAGAGCCTGAACTTCAGAGCGTAACTCCAGAAAAGTTTTATGCCTTTCTTGTGAACCTTTAGCTAGGAGAGGAAAAATCCTGATGAAACCACCATGAAAGAAAACATTTACATTTTTGAAATAGAACTTCATCACTAAACTTAAGTCTTGCTCCTGAAAAAAAAATCAGCAGTGTAGCCCTCTGTCACTTCCACAGTTGCATTTTCCCAAAAAGCTGATAAGTTAGAAAAATCCACTGCATTCTGAGAAGTATCTGATTAGGATTTTCTTATAAGGAAGAAACAAATATTTAAGTGCAGGAATTTTGTCAGGTGGCACTTTCAAGATTTCAAGGAAATATCTCTTAAGGGTAACATTGCAGCAGTTTATACAACATGTAGAATGGGAAATTTCTCAGGCTCTTTCCTGGGCTTGCTACTTTCACTTTTGGCTGGCAAAGGTGCTTTTCCCACATTTGGGTTCAAACACTACAGGAGGAATGCAAGGGTTTAGGCACAGCTTGGGAGTAGCGTGATTATCCTCACTGCGTGCATTGCAAGTGACTCCCAGTTAAGCTTGTAAGTGATCAGTTTTGTTGCTGAAGGTATACCCCACCCCCTCACCTGCTTTCTGCAATTACTGCTGGAAGTGCTTTTAGTCTTTACAAATAGCAGACTGGAGATATTAATCTTTGGCAAATAAAATATTCTGTCCAAACCCAGAGAACAAACAGATGAACAGTGTGCTGTGTCACCACGTTGTGATACCCAGTGTAAAAAATCAAGTCAACTTTAAACAAGCAGGAAAAAGATTTCTGCCAATGGTGAAGCAAACTTTTAGACCTAGAATACGATGGCGCACACCTCTGGGCCTACTTGCTCTTTGCCCATTGTCTGCATGGACATGTCTTCATCTTTGCTTCGCCACCATTAAAGAGCCTCTGTTTTGTCCTAGATTGATTTTGAATTCCAGTACATTTTTTTGCTGTACCCACCTAACCTCCCCACTCGTAATTGCCACCATTGCTGGGAGGCCAGTCCATTCCATGCCTCCAGCACTTACTGTTACGTGTGCCTGACTCTACACTTTTCACTCAATTTGCTACCTTTTGTGCATTCTTTATACCTCTGACGTATGTGACTTTTTAGCATGTTCCTCCTCTTCTTTTCTTCCAGATTTGTGTATTTGGATTTCAGTTCTTGTCTCCTACTGCTTAAGATGCAGATTCAAATCAGTTTGGTAGACATCCTTTGAATTGCCTAGACATAATTCAGCTGGGGATTAGAAGCTAAATCATTTTAGGGGTGTTTTTATGGCATATCTTTCCAACGGAAGAGTTCAAAGCATGTTCAGTAATATAGCAATTATAAGAATAGGTATTACAATTTAATGGGAAGAGTATCTAATGGCTAAAATGCAAAAGGATTTTTTTTGTGGGGGGAGGGGATTTTTTTTTTTCAAGGACTCTTGTTTGAAGCTGAAAGGAGCTTTGCAGAGTCAAGTCTGAACCAGTTTTCTAAAGGATGGGAGATCTAGTGTGAGTCTGTGGTGGGACAGATCCTGTGAGGTATCCAGGGACCATTCCTTTGTTTCTGCTGTTTGTTTGTTTTGGTTTTTTTCCGCTCACTGTGTAATCTAGCATTCCTGTGATGCTCACCATTGTCTTTCGTATCATATGTCGTTAGCCACAGATCAATCGGTTTGGTGGCTAACTCTACCTCCCCCCCTCCCCCCTCCTCTTATAAAACTTTCCTGAGTTTGCGTGTCCCACGTACACAAGTCTACATGTAAATCAGAGTAACTGAAGATCCAGTCTTAGAATATGTTTGAGGCTCGCCGTGCAGAGGAAACTGCCATATAGGAAGGGGAAGGCTTTGACTTCTGAGTTCAGTCACAGATGTACACAGCATTAGTGTGAGAGGCTTACGTTTCAGCCGCTGATCCGAAACAGATTTGTACTACTAGTCCTTCCCCTCATAGGTGGTGCTCAGCATCTTCAGGGTGGTACATTAATAGTAGTGTTGAGGAAGTGAATGCGGTAGGATGTGCATTAGTGGCTAATTTTCTGGATCTGGTAGCTGCAGACACCATTGCATCCTGGGCAATGAGCAGTGAATCCCCAGCCTCACTTCTTTTTAATGCATCTTTATTTTATCTTTCTCTGAAGCTGAGCTGGGGAGGGAAGCACTTCTTGCAATGACTGCATGAGGGCGTTTTAGGCAGGAAGTTACAAGAAGATAAGGCAGACGCATATTAAATGCTTGGGCTTGTGTTGCACTTAGAAGCTCAAGGCTTGGAATTATACAGTTCTGTCCTGTGAAGACACCTGCAGACATGTTTGTATACCTTCGCTTTATGGAATCAGAACTTCAATATTTCTGTGGTACATGTTCAGAGAAGTGAAGTTGGTGGTTCACCTTCCCTCATTTCTTTGTTGCTGAGAAACTATGAAACATGGCTACCGAACTTGACCAGAGTTTGAGGTTTTGCTGAAAGCAATTGAAATGATTGCATACTACTTTACTGGCCACTTCTCACTTTTTCCAGCTCTGTCCCATCTCATCCCCCACATCCAACCATTTTAGATTAAATGCCAAAACGTATGCCTGAGAACAGATAACCAGATTGCAGTTTGGAATTGTGGGTAGTGGGTGCATCTCCCCTGAAATGTGTAGAGTGAATGGTTGTACCCCAGATAGGACTGGGGCAACTGGAAATCCCCAGCTGAGCTGCTAGTTCCTTTCTGATAACATCATTCTTACACTTTAGCCCTGTTCTGTTGCTTGGTTGCCATGGAAACATCTGTTATTCCAGCACTGTTGGTGCCTCGGCATCTGGGATCCTTTCTGTAAGGGATCCTTTCTGTAAAGGATCCATGCTCATGTACTGGGCAACAGGGTGAGCTGTACTGTGCTGTGGTGTGATCTCCAGCGGGGTTTCCAGTGCGTGTAGTGCAGGCTTTTTGGGAAAGGTTCTTAGCATCACTCTGTGCTCTGTGGAGAGCCATACAGTTTCTTAGGGAAGTAATGGCCTCTTCTCTCTCTCCAGGCTGAAGCTGAGGTGGCATCCTTGAACCGCCGCATCCAGCTGGTAGAGGAAGAGCTGGATCGTGCTCAGGAGCGTCTCGCCACTGCGCTGCAGAAACTGGAAGAGGCAGAGAAGGCGGCTGATGAAAGTGAGAGGTGAGCTACTGTTTTCCCATCAGCGTTTCACCTTTTCAGGGTTTTGGCACTTTGGGAGGAAGAGGGTGCACCCTGTATTGACACACCAGGCACCCATAAATCTTTTTTTTTTTTTTTGAGGAGGCATGGAATGCCCTGTGGCTGAGCCGGGGGAGGCCCGTGTCTGAAATCTGTGGATTTCTAGCTCTTTGTGATCTTGCCAAGAATAGCAATCTTATAGGGTGTTTGGGTGATCTGTTGTTGGCATGTGGACGAGCCTAAAGATCACTGCTGAGGGTGGATACTGATGTGCTGCTCAGTTATACAGCACAGTAAGTTGCAAAAATATTTGTGGGTGCTCTGCTTGTTGGGAGGGTTAATGCTTTCTTCATATCCTTTAAAATAAAATAAAACACTGCAATTTGAGTGGAATCTTATCAAAATGATAAAAGGAAACATTTCTTTTTAAAATTCTTTGGCTCTTCTGGGCAGAGGAATGAAAGTCATTGAGAACCGAGCCCAGAAGGATGAAGAAAAAATGGAGCTGCAGGAAATCCAATTGAAAGAGGCGAAGCATATTGCAGAAGAGGCGGACAGGAAATATGAGGAGGTGAGGCGCACTGGGGTATATATCTGTTCCTAGATTTTTCAGGGGAAGTTGCCCACCATGATATGGAAATTTGCTGCTGGGTTCCTGGCCCTTGATACCAATAGCTTTGATTTAGCTGTGGTGGACCCTTTTTCTAATCTTATGAGCTCAGTCTTGACCTAGTTTACAAATTCATTTCTCTGGCCTTCCCTAAAGTCGCAGTTGCTGAGGACTTTTCACCATCTTGAGGCCTTATGTGTCTTCTGCTGTAGGTGGCTCGTAAGCTGGTGATAATTGAAGGAGACCTGGAGCGCACTGAAGAGAGGGCAGAGCTGGCAGAGTCGTGAGTATCTTGCTGACATCCCCAATACTCTTCTTGAGATGGAAGGGCTTGCCTGGCGATGCCCTTCCTCTGTGTGCAGATAACAGATTCCCTTTTTTTGCCCATGTTCATAAATTTGTGCTGTGTACTGCTTTGTTTGCTGTTCACAGCAGGCCATGGGGTAGCCGGGCTTCATTTATTGAACAGGGTTTGTATCCCGCCTGTCTACAATTCTAGGTGGTAACATCATCGCACTCGTAATAAAATCAAATATACATTAGAAACTCACCATAAAAATGATTTGGCTATTACTGGGTGACTGCTAAACCATATCCAGATTACCTATCATTATTCTAGCCTATAGCACTCAGCTGATATCTTTAAAAAAACAAACCTTGTCCTGTAGAAAGTCTGGCCCATAATCAGATCTCTGTCCCATAATCAGATCACTAGCCCTACTCATCCTTTTTGTTTCAAATGATAGTCCAGCAAGGCTACAGGTACTTAGAAGGCCAGATGTGTGCACAGCTGTCTTCAATAGTTTTGTTTGCTGATGAGGATGGGAGGACCTGGGTGTTTGCATTAAGTACATGATCTTGTAGAGACCCAATGAGAGAACATTCCTTATTGTTTTATCCTAGCAGCAGTCAAACTTGTACTGCTGCTAGCAACAGTACAGAATAATGGGCCAACTTTCTGTTAAGTGCTGTGTTACTTTGCCTTATATATATGAATTGGACCATGGCTACAAGGTCTATATTGTGCTTTTGCTTTTTGATATCTGATCAGCATTTATTCAGGTGTTCGGCCAACAGTAGATGGACTCAAAGGAATGCTTGATGTAAGGTGGTTCAGATATGGGGCATTTCTTAGCATTGAGGGCTTTAGGCTGTGGGTGGCCCCGGCTGCTGCATGGCTCCCTGTAATATCCACTGCCGGGTTGCTTTGGTTCACACGGGATGGAGGTTGTGAGGCTGTACCAATGAGATTCACCAGTCTTGTCTGTGCCAGGGGCTGGTGTGAGCCTACAGCATATAGAGGATCTTTGTGGTTGGTGTGAGCCTGGAGGTAGGGTAGGAACTATCTTTGGCACTGGTTGGGGGAGGGAAGAACCACTCCTGGGGCAGGTGGGGTGGTAAAGGGTGGAGATCTGCCCTCTCCCCTGCTGCTGGACATTTTCCACCTCACACATGCATGTTATGATCATTGCTATTTTTATTTTTCCAAACCTACCTTTTTTTTTTCCCCCCCCCCCCCATCTTGGCTTGTGTGTATTATATTGCTGTTACTCCTTCACCTGTACCCCTGGCTTGTACCCCTGGTGCGAACATCACTAACAGCCGATGTCGAGAGCTGGAAGAGAAGATGAGACTGATAGACCAGAACCTGAAGTGTCTGAACGCCTCTGAAGAAAAGGTACTAACCCCCTCTCCGTGCTGGAAACTGGCAATGTTGTGGCTGTCTCTCTCCCTGCCTCCTCCCAGCCTGTTAAACTCTCCTCCTCCTTTCTCCCTGCCTTCATCTCTCACTGTGGGAATGCTGCTTCTCATACAGCCCCTCTCACGCCCATGCATGGCAGCAAGTTTATTCTGTCAGATCGTGTATTACACGTCGTGTTCCCCCCATTCCCTACACAGAGCAGTGCGGGATTACTGGGCAGTGAGAGCTGCCTGTGGATTGCAGACTTTTTTTTTTTTTCCCACATGGGCTAAGGTTTATAGATGTGTGAAGTTCTGCCTGCTACCTTCTACATTATCTAAAGATGATGATGATGATGCATATCAGCTAGGAGGTTTGGTCTGAGCAGTCTCCAGTCTGCCGTGAGCAGAGAGCCTGAGCTCTCCATTCTATTTATTTCCCCTGGTGCTGTTGGCTGAAAAGCTGTGAGTGGGAGGTAGGGGAAGTAAGCAGAGCATAGGCAAATTTTTACAGACTACAGGTTCTTCTAACTTTAGCCATCTTCAGTTCTCTTTACATCTGGATTCACTTCTCTCTCTTTCTCCTCCATCCCTTTGTCTTTTGGTTCTCCCTCTCTCTTGTTCTTTCTCCTCACCTCAACTATCCTTTCCAAATGCTAAATCCTCCCCTTCTTTCCCCTATCCCACTCCAGTAAATGTGCTGAACTGGAGGACGAGCTGAAGAATGTCACCAATAATCTGAAGTCTCTCGAGGCTCAGGCTGAGAAGGTAGGGCTGCTCCCCAAAACTCTGGGCCCCCCCCCCCCAGCCCTTGGATTCCATATGATGGCAATGTGGATGCTGAAGATCTATCACTATCTAACTGGGCTAAAGGAGCATTATCCCCCAGCAGTGCATGCTTCACAGCCGTGTGTTCGTGGGCTAAAGGAGCGTTCCCTGTACGTACCCGGATCAGTCCAGATGCCTGGGTTTATGCCTCCCTTCCAGCAGAGGGAGACAGAAAAAGTTGCACTGGCATATAACCAGGTGTGCCACCTGCAGTCCCTCAGTATTTCTCTGTCTCCAGCAGATGGAAAGAGGTGCAATCCCTGCAGTCTGGGGAAGAAGAAAAAAAGATTTCAAATTCTGTTCGGTTATCCTCCCAGGAGGTTGCGAGGCCCTGATGGGGCTATCTCTCCTGGTGTTGAGGGAGACTAGCAGGAAGTCTGGGACCATTCAGTTGCCCCCGGGGGGGTGGTGAGGGTAGAACTGGTGGGGCCAGCTCCCTTCTCCCCCCAGCAGAACAATTACTCAGCAACAGCTCTTCTTTTGGGGGAAGTATTGTTAGGCTTCCTCAGTTTAAAGTAAAGTTTTTTTTTAAAAAAAAAAAGGTTTTCTTTAAAAATAAGGCATTGGGGGGGCCTTGGAGCAGCTGCTGTGAGGTGGGCATGTGGGCGGCAGAGTCTTGGCTGAGAGCGTGGCGCAGCAGGGCTATTTTGCCACATGGTCGGGCCTCTGTACAGTTGGCGCGGCTTTGGCTTATGGCGCGCGGCAGAGCATGCTGCTCGTGTGGTGTCCCGCAGGTGCTTCTGTTGCACCGGGCTGTGCTCCTGATGTCTCTTTGGAGGAGAGGGTGAATCGGGGCCAGCGGAGCCCATTCAGGAACAGCAGGTTAGAGCCAAAATGAGCACAGGGAGCATCTTTACCAGCAATGGCTCTTCCTCAGCCAGGTGCTGGAAAATTGGCCATGTTTTCCGGGGCTGAGGGCCTCTCTTGAGTTGCTTTGGGGGATGAGGATCTTCCCCCTTCTGCTGTTTCCGGTGCGGTAGGGCATTTTTAATCGTAAGGAGCCCAATTTTGAATGGGGAAGGGGATCATTCTGAGGATGTCAGATGATCCCGTGCCTTTTTCCCTCTGAATTTATCCTGCTGATGCACGAAGCATATTTTGGTGCAGAAGGCAGCTGGGGGCGGGCCAGGCTCAGGGGTCCTGTGCTCAGCAGCCTGCTAAGAGCTTGAAGTTCTGGGGGCCCGGTTCCACACAAGGCGTCCAGGGTCCTTGGGATGAGGACTGCTCTGGGCATTCCAGATTTCAACTTTGACTCTGAAGAGGCTCCGCAGGTTCCAGTGTTTCCGGATCCATCCAGGGCTGACACTGAGCCAACTGACCCCGATAAAGGTCCGGATGGGCCAGATCTGGATGAAAGATTGGGCCAGGTGCTAGTGGCTGAGGGTGATAACCCTAAGGTGGTATGTTTATTCCAGAAAGAGGAGTTTTGGCCCTTAATTTCACATGTCCTCTGAGGAGTGGACCTGGTCATGGATGGTCTGATGGGTCCATTGAAAGCTGTTCAGCAAAAGCTGTTCTATTTCACAAGTATGTAAAAAAAACGTTGGTGGTCAGGGAGTAGGATACTCCTGAGACAGGCCTGATGCTGGGTCGGGCAATGGCTAAGTTGTATCCATTGCTGGAGGACACCCTCAAGTTGTTGGCACTTTCTAAGATGGACGTGTCTGTGTCTGCAGTCACTAAAACTACCACTAATCCTGTGGCTAGTTCAGCGGTGCTGAAGGACCTGCAGGACAGGAAGTTGAAGATTCAACTCAAAGGATATTTGAGGTGTCTAAGTTGGGCATTCAGGCTGCCGTATGCAGAGGGCCAGTTTATGCTGGGTTTAGCAGTTGCAGGCCATGAAATTGCTATTTTCCATTGGAGGCGAGGCAGCAGTGGCCTATGTGGCGGATGCCCTTTATGACCTGATCAGAACGTCTTTGAGGATTATGATGTCTGCAGTTTCGGCCAGAAGGCTTCTTTGGTTAAAGAACTAGTTGGCGGATGTGTGGTCTGTCTCAGTTGGGAGCCTTACTGTTCAAGGGAAAGCTCGTATTTGGTGAGGACTTCATAAGATCAAAAGATATGCCATACTGGATCAGACCAAGGGTCCATCAAGCCCAGTATACTGTTTCCAACAGTGGTCAATCCAAATCACAAGTTCCTGGCCAGTACCCAAACATTAGATAGATCACAGGCTACCATTGCTTATTAATTACTTGGAGGAGCTTGTAAAGCATCTCTGGGAGACCAAAGGGCATAGGCTGCCAGAAGACAGGCCCAAAGGTAACAACGGGTCCTTGCGGGGTGGTCCCGGTAGACCCTCAGCGGAGGTTCAAAGGCAAGGTGCCAGGAGATCTCAGAGAATGGGTGCTGGCTTTGATTTGTTTCCAGTGCAACGCGAGAACGCCAAAGCACCCCGGTTCTTCAGTCACAGAAGAGAATACAGAGCAGAGGGTGTAGATGCTGTAGTGCTCCATTGGCCCTGAGGGATTCTTCTTTTACATGTTCCCTCCATGGCCTCTGGTAGGAAAATTAATAAGACAAATAGAAAATCACCCCAGCGAAGTGATTCTGGTGGTGTCAGAGTGGCCAAGGCACCCATGATTTGTGGACCTGGTCAACATGGCAGTGGATGGTCCACTGCGACTCTCGCATTTACAGAAATTTCTGCGGCAGGTTCCAGTATTTTCAGAGAAGGTGGATCGCTTTTGTCTCTCAGCTTGGCTTTTGAGAAGAGCCATTTGAGAGAGAGAGAGAGGTTATCTGGAGGATGTCATTTCCACCTTGTTGCAGGCTAGAAAGACTTCCATGTCTTTATCATATGTAAGAGTCTGGAAGGTCTTGAGTCCTGGTGCACAGGTGAAGGCATAGTTTCGACTCGGGCCTTGATAGCTCACAGCTTGGCATTTTTGCAAAAAGGTTTGGTAAAAGGCTTTGCCTTTAGCTGTCAAGGTTCAGGTTGTGACCTTGGGCTGCCTTTGAGGCAAAGTGCATGGACGGTCGTTGGCTACTCACCCAGATGTGGTTGGTTCCTTTGAGGGGCAAAGCATTTGTGTCGTCCTGTGCAGAAGATAATCCTTGAGGGCAGTGTCCTCTTTTCTCCCAAAGGTTGTGTCAGTGTTTTATTTGAACCAGACTGTGGAACTTCTAGCCTTTCCAGATTTGGATGTCAACACCGCAAGCTAAAGACCTACGATGTTTGGATGTGAAGTGGGCCTTGTTGAGTTACCTCAGACACCCTGAAGTTATTGGTGACTAACTCTTTGTGCTTTGGAGTGGTCCTAAGAGGGTCAGAAGGCTTCAATTTCTATGATAGCAAGATGGTTGAAAGAGGCAATAAGCTTGGCTTATATCTGTAAGGGGCATCTGGTTCTAGAGGGCTTGAGGGGGATCTGTTTGGTCTCGGGCGACTTCTTGGGCAGAGTGTCAGTTGGTGTCACCACAAGAAACTTGTCGGGCGGCTACTTGGAAGTCGTTGCACACTTTTTTGCCAGACATTGGTTGGATGGCCAAGCCCTGGAGACCATGGGCTTTGAGTGTTCTTATAGTGGGACTCTCCCAGTCCCACCCTAATTAGGGAAGCTTGAGTACATCCCAGGAGTCTGGACAGATCCGGGTATGAACAGGAAAGGAAAATTTTGGTTCTTACCTGCTAATTTTTGTTCCTGGAATACCATGGATCAGTGCAGAGTCCCGCCCTCTGTGGAGAAAAGTCCGCTCATATTTCTGACTTGATTCTGGTTTCTTTAGGATGCAGAGCTGCTTAAGATTTCAAGTTTGTTCTGGTTTGGATTTTTTTTTTATTTTTTATTTTTTTTTTTTTGGTTGGGGTTTAACCTCTTTTCCCCTTGCTCGTTTATGGAAAGTCATTTGAATTAAGGTGGCTATAGGGATATGCTTGGATAAAGGTCAATACTGAGGGTCTGCCAATGGCACACTGGTTTATATGCCACTGCCAGTGAAACGTCCTCTGTCTTCATCTGCTAGAAGGGAGGCATAATCCCCAGGAGTCTGGATTGATCCGTTATATTCCAGGAACAAAAACTAGCAGGTAAGAACCAACTTTCCTTGATCCCCAGTAGCACACGCTCCACAGTTGTGTTTGTGCAGAAAGCTAAGCTGTACTCAGATACAATCTGACACTGATGGACTTTGTACTGTAAAAATGAAATTGATCACGTGTCTTACAAAATGTACTTGGAAACATTCCTGCTATAGCAGAGCCTAAAAGTTGCTGATTAATGCTGGTTTTATGGTGAGAGCAGCCCCTCTGCAGTGGAGGGGGAGAAGTTAAATGTCTTTTCCTGGGTGCATTAGTGAGTGTGTTTAAAATAAACCCAAAGTTATCAAAAAGGCAGAAAGGAGCTGATAGGTTTGTCTTGACATGGAATATAATGGGATGACAGGGCACTTTGCTGCTCTCCATTATGTTGAGGAGATGTTGGCATTTTTGCATCTGAAAGAAAGGAGTATTCATGACAGGTGTTCGCCAGCACGTTGTCCCATTTTTAGTATCTGGTGCAGATTTTTCACAAATTTTGACCCCCATGTCATGTGCTTTGAGGCTGTTATTCCCTGGGGATATGGGAGAAAACGCAGGGTCTTGGCATAATGTATTATGCTGAAGTCATTGACTTGTGTGGGAATGCTGATGCTACAGTATAGTCCTTCATAACAAGTCTCCTGGTGACTTGCCTACATTGCAGTTTGGTGTCATAGCATAGTGTAAAAGATGAGGTGCAGTGGGTGATGCCACAGGAGCCCACAAAGAGCTGGAAGGTGGGGGCTGGCAAGGGGAGCCTGAGAGGCACTAAGTTGTTATGGTGGGAGGGAGGCTCATGGAAGGAGGCTGACACAGGAAAGGTGCTGAGGGAGAAGGCCTGGAGGTGCTACCTGAGTGTGCTTATTCTGTTATCTTGGTTGCTGTGATTTTCATTGTGCTACTTCTGCCCACAGTACTCGCAGAAAGAAGATAAGTATGAAGAGGAGATCAAGATTTTGACAGATAAACTGAAAGAGGTGGGTGGAGGTGAAGTTAAAGTGCGGTGCATGTTAGCGTCTGTAATCCATGGCTTGGTCTTTGGGGAGCTGTGGAGATGTGCTTGGAAGTTTGAGGTCTGTTCGCTGCTTCCTCCTGGATCCTCTACGGGGCTAGAAATGCATTAAATGTTGCTGAGCTATTCCAGAGAAGGGGTGAGGGCTTCTTCAGCTGTGTGTGTGTCAAGAGCGGTGTCCGGTGCTCTGCCTATTTCATGCAATCTGGTTATACGTGTTCTTTCTGCAGGCTGAGACTCGTGCAGAATTTGCTGAAAGATCTGTAGCCAAACTGGAGAAGTCCGTTGATGATTTAGAAGGTATGCAATTAGTTCAAATAAGCAAAGTTTGAAGTGTTAAAGTAACTATACCAGATTGATTCAAGTCATTTTGAGGCATGGCAGGCAGTGAAGATTAGTGCTTGGGCCTTGCTGTTTCTGTAGCTGGGGTGGGATTAATTCTCAGGCTGTGCTGCTGCTCTACATATAGTTGTTAACGAGATTTCTGAGATCATTCAGTGCTGTGACCTTCACTTTCATCAGTTTCCTTAGTACCTCCCTCTCTTCTCTCTACCCTGTCCTCGCTGTTTCTGAATATCTGTAACCACCTCCTCCCTCCTGTTGGCTCTTTAGATGAACTTTACGCTCAGAAACTGAAGTACAAAGCCATTAGCGAGGAGCTGGACCACGCCCTCAATGACATGACCTCCATGTAATTATACTGTGCATCTTGCAGAGGGCCACCTCCGCTACTTGGGGGCTGGAGAGAATGACCAGGCTTCTGCTTGTCTTGATGTGGTTTGATTTTTGTAATGGGGGGAGGGGGATGTTGAGTTTGTACGCCTAAGCCAGTCAATGCTAACCCTTCTGGGCAGAGAATTCAGAGCCGTATCTTGGACAAGATGCTAAGGAGTGGCTGTGACCTTACCCATGGATACTAACAGATCACTGTGGATTAGCATGTGCTGGGGGGTTGGGCCACTCTGTCTGGGGTCAGTGGGGGCTGCACAGAGTCTGTGTTAAATGCTGGGACATGAAAACTGCTGTGACCTGCTTGGCTTGTGGTTTGCGTGCCTCTGTTTTCATGCTCTGTGTCCCTGGTTATACTGCTTCGTGCCTTCCCCATGTCCTCTGACATCCCGGACCAGCATGGCAGAAGTGCCCTCTCCTTTGCAGTGCAGAAACAAACTAAATGTACTCTTCTTAGATTCCTTTTCCCCTCTGTGTTTTCTTTCTCGCAGATAAACCTGGTGACTTTCCGCCTCTGATTTCTCATCTGTGTCCCCTCGGCCATGGTGGTTCTCTGATCAGCCTTGCTCTCTGTGTCCTGTCCTACCCCCCCTTTTTTTTTTTTAAACACCGGGCACAATTTGCAAACCATGTTGTATAGAAACTACTGTAAAAATAAATATTTTTCCAAATGCAGTTAGGAAAAAGTGCTCTTAACATTTTCCAGGAAAAAAAGATGCAGTACAGAGTTAATATTTTGCAATGCCCTGCCTGCTGGGGGACTGTGATTCTGAAATCGAGACTGGCTATATAAATGGATGTGCGTGCACCCAGGGTATTGCCTGAGCTGAAGGAAGAGAGATTGTGGCAAGAGGAACTTCTAATGAGTCTGACCCTGGGATTCGTTCCTCCTTGCAAGCACATGAAAGGGTTACCTCACTGCAGCAATGAGATACTTGGCACGCTTCCCCTTCTTGAACTAGCAAAGCCTCAGAAGCAGCGCTCTAGCTAGGAGCCCTTGGGAGAGGCCACATTCTGCAGAGTTTTACAGATAATTCTGCTCCTATCCTGGAGGAAGAATGAAGGTCACTCATTTCTTGGAGCTCTGAATGAACTTTGCTGTGTTGCAGAGGTTAGAGTCGAGCAGAATAACCAAATGTATCACTCCATTCATCTAAAAGGGATACAGTCTAATTATAACAAATTTTTTTGTTCAGATTTGATTAATTACCTTGCCTGAGGCTTCAGGCTATGAACAAACTAGTCCAAAAAAAGTTATTTGCAAATAAGAACTAATAAACAAATTAAACAGTAAAAACATTTTAAAAACAGCTGAATATTGCTAACATGGTAATCCTTAAGGAAATATAACAGTTAAGATCAGCATTTATCTTTTAAATAACGAGGATAAGAGTCTTCAGATTTCAAATAGTTTTGTTTAAGGGAAAAGATGCAATTTTTAGTCTGCATCCCCTTATAGTTAAGTGAATGGGCATCTGAAAATCAGACCATGAACGTAAAGTTCGAATCGGGGTCTCTCTCAAGTTTGGAAGTAAGATAGGTAGGCCGTACATCGTGAAGGGCTTTAAAAGCCAACCACAACTGAACTAAGCGCTGTAACAGGAAGCTAGTGAAGATGGGAGATCATTGCCTGAGGTCAGGTAGACAGCTGAAGGGGGTGTACATTTGCATGACAGCGTGCATTCATAAGGCAGGAGGTGGGTGGCTGGTAGTAACCCCCGCCAGGGATCCCTGACTCCTATTCCTTAGAGCCCCACTGACCACACGATGTGTCAGCCAGTGCTTAGCTGGGGGGGGGGGGGGGGGGGGGGTGTATGTATATATCTGTTAGTGCTCTCCTGATGCTGGCTGCCAGGGGGCACTTTCAACAGTGGAAGGAGAACTGCACAAAAGCAGCATGCTCTGTCTACAAAGCCCTGCAGGCACTGGAAGACAAAGCTGTGGGATCAAGGAGAAACCAGGCAGTTGCCCTGTGGTTTTGAGGCAGGAAGAAAGGGGACACCCGCTGGGGAGGCAGGCAGACTGCTGGCGTTGGCCTGAAGAAGGGGGAACACATTCTCCATTGACTTTCCAATCGTAGTAGCTAGTAAAAGACTGCCATTCACCAGGTATGGTTGATACGATGGACCAAGTGTGGATACATCGGTAACATGCTTTTCCAAAATCATGCAGAAACTTTCATTTTAGTGTGTTATTCCTCAGCCAGTTTGCAATAGACAAAGTTATTATCTTATTGTGTTTTTCCTACTGTTTTCTTTCTCTTCCAAGTGAATCTCAAGACTACTCAATTTAGTTTAGAAGGAAATGACAAATTAGCCACAGGACAGTAATTATCTACCATAGGATCTAATGGATGTTTGGTTTTTTGTTTTTTTTTAATCATGACTTAAAAATGGCATGCTTACAAAAAAAACTTGGAAAAATTCTCTCCTAAGCAAGGAATTTATGATGGGTTTTTTTTTTTTTTTAAAGCTAACACATTTCCATCAGATTAGGCAGATATGGGTCCAGAGAAACATCTGTAAACCTTGGAGGGTCAAAAGGCAATCTGTGGTAGGCCAAAGTAGATTCAAAGAATTATTTAAGGATAAAACCACTTTTAAGCAGAATGGGTGGTGAAATCTTCACTATATATAGATAGGGTTAGACTAAGTTGTAAACTCCTGATTATTATGAATAATTGCCTGGATTAATTAGAGGCAGGCTTAATTTTAGATAGAAAGAAAGCACTGATATTTAACCTATAATATGGCTCAGATGTATGTTTCAATGCATGAAATCAGTTTTATTGTTACTCACACTGGAAAAAATCAGTTGCCCTGTCATCTCCTTTAATGGCTTACATAAGCCTAAGCAATTTACAAAATAACATAATACAACTACAAGATCACCTGGGCAGCAATAATTTAAAAAAAAAAATAATAATCTTAATATGTCAGTGTTGCAAATCCACAGCCAAAGGCTTGTTTAAACAAGAATGCTTTTAACATCGATGTAAAGGTTTCCAAGCAGTCCATTAGATAACCGTGCTTTCCATAGAGAATTCCAAATGGCAAGAGCTGCCATTGAAAAGGCAGATTCCCTTGTTTCGACCACATACATTTTCATTTAAGCCAAGGCAAAAGCTTGCCTAGATTTTTCAGGAGCCAGGGAGTCAAAAATCCCCCTTAGGCTGCCTTTGTTTCACAGCTGAAGGTCTTAGGTGGTCATCAAATAAAAATGGCCTTCCTCTTTTAAAAAAAAAAAATGGATCTAATATTATAATAAGTAGGTTGATCTTGATGTCGGAAATATATAAAAATGCATCATGACTAAATTGGGGGGAAAAAAGGCCATAGGCTTATCCAGTCTGCCCATACACACCATCTACTCAGCTTTATGGTCACTACCGCTGCCTCTGAGATACCTTGAACTTAACCATGCTTTCTTGAACCAGATCCCACTCATATTTAAAAGAACTTCACCCCGCATGTTATACTGTTTCCTTATTTTTTGCAGTCAAAATGCATAATTACATTTTAGCAATAAATCTTAACTGCCAGACTCTGACAATCCCTTGAAGCTTTGCTAGATCCAACCTTAAGCATAGGAACAAATATTTGTTCCAAGCACTTCAGGCGTGTCAGCATGGATATTAAAATCTCCAAGATTAAATTGGTTCCAAAAAAATCATGAAAGGCTGTAATAACAAGATCCAGGGGACTATAAACCACACATAGTTAAATTTACCAAATGTAGGCTGAAGGGACACAATTCCAGGGATAACTGTGCTTGAGTATTGTGACAATATTTTCTTAAATGTTATCTGTCCCCCATTTTGATCTGAAGGTGGGGAAATAGAGGTGCAATTCTGGTGCCAAAGATTCTGAACTTCTGACTTTCATTCAGACAGGTCTCAGTTAAGCGTAACATCAGCCAGTTTCATCAAACAAAACAGACAGGTGGTAAAAGATCTGATCTGAAATGATTTACAATTTCAACTTTGCCTAGGAGGAAGAACTGAATTCTTTTTCTACCTTTCTTATGAATATTCTAATGATGGGAAGTAGAGGGTCTCCCAAGAGTTGCTTCTCTCTAATGCTCAGGTTCAGGCAGAGCTCTGTTAGACATGCGGAAAGAATTGAATGTATGCTGTATCTGACAAAAGTGTTTATTTTTAAAATACTTCTCAAAGCGATTTACAACATAATCATAACATTAAAACAAAAATAGCAAAACATAATGGCTATTTTGATGTTGGGCATTTTAATAGGGAAATCCCATGCAGGCTAGCATTTATAGACAGGCTGCACTAATGCCTGGAAAGCAAGCTTGTCTGAATAGGAACAAAAACAAGAGAAGCTTTGAGAGACACAGATATGAAGGGCAATGATGGCAAGATGGTTGAGGTCAGATAAAAGACATGGGGTTGGGTTGTTGACTCTGGAATTTGTGTTCACCTATCCAAGTGGAGGAATCTAAGCTGGATGGGCCATTTTGGTTTTCTCTTCTGTCTTTTTCACTGTTAACCAAGGTACACGCTGATGATATAGGTCTGTTTGTTTTCTAGAATTACCTACGTGTCACGTTTGCATGGTGACTAAATTAAGTACTATTTGTGCATATTTGAAATCAGAAAACTTGACCCATGTAAGATATGAGGTTCAGTTGACCAGCATTTCTTCTATAAAGTAAAGTTGATCTTCCTCTTAACTTTAGTAGGCATGCCCATGCATACAGACTATTTATTTATTTAGCATTTTTTTATATACAGAGGTATAGCAGAGCTGCCCTCACTCTGGTTTACAGACTAGATGTGCCTGGAAGGCCTTTCCCTGACCTGGACAGAGGAATGGCCTACAACATGTACTTGAGTCAGCTAGAACAGAAATTAATTATCAGCATTCTTAAAAACATAAGTGCCATGGTGGGTCAGACCAAGGAGCATTTAACCCAGCATCCTGTCTCAAACAGGGGCCAGTCCAGGTCACAAGTAGTTGTCAGATCCCCAAGAGCTGATCTATTTCTTGTTTTCCTAGCATGTAGCCAGATGGACTCAGGACCAATGGGTTATGCTCCCCTGCCAGCAGAGGGAGACGGAGTAAGGCTATAAATCTGATTGTTCAGTACATAAACCACTGCTGTGACCTCAGCCCTCCAGAATTCTCTGTCTCCAGCAGATGGTATCCATCCCTCTCCCTATGGGGATTGTTATACATAAGAAATTGCCATGCTGGGTCAGACCAAGGGTCCATCAAGCCCAGCATCCTGTTTCCAACAGAGGCCAAAACCAGGCCACAAGAACCTGGCAATTACCCAAACACTAAGAAGATCCCATGCTACTGATGCAATTAATAGCAGTGGCTATTCCCTAAGTAAAATTGATTAATAGCCATTAATGGACTTCTCCTCCAAGAACTTTTGGAAGGAGAAATTCTAAATTGGAGAAAATTGAGCCCCATTCTCCTGCAGTGATAGCTAAAGGCCCCTCCCTAGTTGAGAATTCCTGAGGCGATCTGATATCCCTCAGAGGTGTGCCTTAGTCCAGTAGCCAGTTCCCAGTGTAGACTTTGCTGCATAGGAAGCAAAGTGTGGCAGTGACTGTCAAAACCCTCTCTCCCCACAGCTAGAGAGAGTCTCTGTACTCAGCCAGTAAGTTCTGAGCCCAGGTAAATTTAAGAAAAAAAGATTTACCTTCCGACTCAGATTGGAAGGATTTTCGGTAGGACTCTCCCTGCTTGGCACACCATACTGATGTCGTTCCCTCTCCCGTTGTTGGGGTAAGGGGAATTGGGCTTCTGGGCAGGTTGAGTAGGCCCCGCTGTAGGGCTTGGTCGGCCCTCCGCATGGTAGACCACGGCGGTGCCATCTTGCACTCATTTCTGTGTGCACACCGTATTGCCCTCCATAGAACGTCAGTGCGTATAGTGTGTCGGTGCTGTGCGCATAATGGGCACATCCCTATGGACCCAACTTTGAAAACGCACAATACAGGAAGAGCCGTGCACACTGGATGTGCGTGTGCATTGCCGCGCCCCACCTAGACACTCGAAATCTGTGCACATAAATTGTGCAAGCCGATTGAATGCACAGCTACTGCTGCTAATGGTGCTGGCAACCATGAAACCTAAGCGCCTTACCCTCTGCATTGCCTGGCATATTAGGGCTTCACAGCCTGACCTGGATTCCAACTTTGTCAGCATTGTGAGGAATCCCAAGGAGAGTTAGTCACCTTGGACTTTGCTAAGCCAGGCTCCTCCCATTCAGATGATGGGTTGGTCACAGCCTTAACTGGCATTATACTGGATCTGAGTACACCCAAGACTGGGTCATCTGTGGGAGAGGGAAATTCAGCTGGACCCTCCCCAGTACCTTCTAGACTAGGCATGGACACGGCTGCCTTTTCTTGGGTGGAGTTTTTCCAGGGGCTTACAAGCCTTTGTACAAGCAGTCTATTGCCTCACTTGCCCCTGTCCAAATGGAACCTCAGTCAGTGACCCCTCCTTCTCCCCTTCCTATCTGCAGACCCTGAGGCATGCTTCGCCTTACCAAGGATATCCCTGGTAGGGACCCAGAATGAGGAGGAACCAGATTACTTGGAATATAGGGAAATCCCCACTGGGTTGGAACCATATTGGACCATGTTATGGTCCTTTCACACAGATGAATTGCTGGCCCAGGTTTCCCAGACCCTGAAGATGCAGGGAGTTTCTGAGGCAGATTCTATGACCTTCCCAAAGAATCCTGTTCTGATTTCCATGTGGAAAGCTTCTTGCTACTTCCCTGTGATAGACACCATCCAGGAATTAGTTGATCTGGAATGGGATGCCCCAGAAGCAAGTTTCAAAGGGGGGGGCCTCTGGTCCCTGTAGTAAGAGAACATTTGTGTTTCCCTAAAGTGGATGAGCTGGGCTGTGCCGTTTCTAAGCGAACAACTATCCCAGTGGAGGGAAGACCTGCCTTTAAGGATGCGCATGATAGACAGATTGAGACTATACTTCAGCCAGAGGAGTGGCCTCAGTGGTGGCAGCCAGATGACAGCTATGGCTGCAGAATTGGTCAGCTGACACAATGTCCAAAGCTAATCTTAAAAAGATGCCCTTTAAAGGATCACTCCTATTCAGGAATGAGCTGGAAAAGCTGGCCAGTAAATGGGACAAATTTCCATTTCCCCGGTTACTGGAAGATAAGAAGATGCAGTTGCAGTACCCCTCACCTATAAGGGGTCATTCCAGGGGTTCCTAGCATTTTTGCCCTTATAGAAATTTGACATTTCAGAGGTCTCGACCTCCTTGGAAGGTCTGTCTTTTTGTATGTGGCAGCTCAAGAGAGGGGCAGGTTCAGGCTCAACCTGAACCCCCCAGTGAAATTTTACTGACCCACCTTTGAGGCGAAGGGATAGGGAGCCATCTCTCTAACCAACGGTGGTTTGAGATCCATGTGGACAAATGGGTACTGAAAATCATACAAGGACATGTTGAAATTCCACAGTACTCCTCGGGACGTATTCATGATATCTCCTTGCCACACTCAGCTCAAGAAGCAAGCACTGGAGATTACACTTCTAAGGCTCCTCAGTATGAGGGCTGTGATCCCAGGAAAATGTGGTGTGGTATTTTATTTTGTAGTACCCAAGAAGGGAAGGATCCTTTTGTCCCATCCTGGACCTCAAGAGTTTCAACCATCACCTGCGAGTGACTCATTTTCGCATGGAGACCTTGCTGTCTGTGATAATTGTATAATCTGAACAGTTCTTAGGTCCAGGGAAATTATCTGAGGCCTACCTACGTATTCCAATGCAACAATACAGCTTCCTATGTTTTGCGATACTGGGCTCTGCCCTTTGGCCTAGCCACCACCCCAGAACATTTTCCAAGATTATGGTGGTTGTCAGCAGTGTTGAGGAAAGATGGGATCCTAGTGCACCCATACTTAGATGATTGGCTGATCCGGGCTAAGTCCGTGGAAGTGAGCCTCCTAGTGACCAACAGGGTGATCTCCTTGTTACAGGAACTCAATTGGGTAGTAAACCTGGCCAAGAGCAGCCTCAGGCCTTCCCAAACCTTGGAGTATCTGGGAGTCCAGTTCAACACCAGGCAGGGCAAGGTCTTTCTCCTGACCACACGGATACAGAAGATGTACCAGGTGCCTCAGTTGGTGAACATGGTACGCCGAACAGTGTGGAGCTATCTCAAGTCCTCTGTTTGGCAGCAACATGGAAGTTGTGCCGTGGGCGAGGGCACACATGTCTACTTCAATGCTGTTCAGCTACACTTACCAATGGAAGTCTTTTTCTTGCCTCCAGTGGTGGTTGCAGGAAGCTCATCTGAGCAGGGTCATGTCCCTGTCCTTGCCGAACTGGCTGGTTCTCATGACAGATGCGGGGCTGGGGCACTCGCTGTCAGGAGCTGATGGCCTAGGGATGATGGACGGAAGTAGTGGACCTCTGGAACATCAATCGCCTGAAGCCTGGGCAATCAGATTGGCATGTTTTCAGTTGAGCCACAGACACCAGGGTCAAGTGGTCTGCATGATGTCATACAATGCAACAACAGTAACCTACATCAACTGCCAGGGAGGAACCAAGAGCCAGCAGGTGTCACAGGCAGTATAGTCCTTTGTAAGGTTTAGTAGAATGCGTCAGTATTGGGGTATAGCAGGGGAGTACCCTGGGAATATTTCTGAGGTAATAATGCTGCAAAAGACTGCAACCCAGTCAGGTCCTAGATGTTGTGTAAAGTACAACATAACTTATGAACAGACATTTCATGTCATGAAATCAGACATCTGTAAGGGATGTAGAAACCAGTCCTATCCCTTTCCTAGCTGTAGCCTGGTGGAGGGCTGAATGTACCCTAGCGTCTGATTACAGTTCCTAATCTGTCAGCTTCATTTGCTTTTTATGATGTGGCCAGGACTCCATTCCTCAAAATAGATTCTTCTCATGATGAAAATAATATACTTCGGCATTGTAGTAGGAAGTGGAGCATTTTTAGTAAATCGGCATATTTAGGAACACTTTCTCACTCCACTTCTGTTCTACCCTTGGACCACTCCCCAAGAGATAGTGTTTGGTGTACTGAGGGTCATTGTAGTGGAAGTGACCAGAGTTGGCAGATCAGATACTTGGACATCCTTACATCAGGTATTTGGCAGCTCCTAATTTACTTATATAAATATGGTAATTTTTACAGTGCCACATAATCTGGTAGATAGAGCTTTAGATATCCCTATAGCACCTCAAAAACCTCACTGTACCTTCTCCAAGGCCTTTTTAAACCTGCAGTCCTTTTGGCATTCATTAAGGAAAGGTCCTGAGTAATCTGGAAGTTTTTACATCCTTCAGTCATAAGCCTTAAAAAAAAAAAAAAAAAAAAAAAAAATCACCTTAACCTATTGCTACAGTTTTATTGTTTGTGCAATACGTATATATCTGCAAAAGAGAGCAGAGTAATTGCCAGCTCCCACAGTCAGTGAGCGTGTTGGAGAAATGAGCTTGAGTACCCGTATGTAGCGTATCCGCGTCATACGTTGTAGTGATGTCTTGTGTAGTCCTTGAAAAGCTTATGTTTAGCCCTACCTACACTTTCCGAGAAGGAAGCATTTTATGATATGCCTGGGTTTATGTCCTCCGAGCCTCATACCATGACAAAACTTACATTCTGCCCATTTCCAGGGCGAATTACAAACTAAATGCTCACAAAACACAAGCATCACATAAATTAGGCAATCCTAAAATGCTCTAGAGCTCGCCCCTGAAAGTGCTGCTTCCTGTGTGCATTTGTATATCTTTCTCTTCTAGGGTAGACATTGAGGCCACTTTCTTTCTCTCTTCTGCAGTGCCTCCAGCTTGAGATGGGTAATGGGGGGATAAGATATGGAAGAAAGCAAATGTTGCTTACCTGATGTAACAGGTGTTCTCACAGGACAGCAGGATGTTAGTCCTCACAAATGGGTGACATCGAGGATGGAGCCCTGTACGGAAAACTTTTCTGTCAAAGTTTCAACAAGCTTTGACTGACACTAGCACACTGGGTGCACTGAGCATGCCCAGCCTGCAATTATCCCTGTGAGCCACAGGTGTCTCCCTCAGTCTCGTCTTATAGCTAAAAAGCGCAAGCGAAACTAAAATAAAAGTATACAGACCCAACTCCGCGGGGTGGCGGGCGGGTTTCGTGAGGACTAACATCCTGCTGTCCTGAGAGAACACCTGTTACATCAGGTAAGCAACATTTGCTTTCTCACAGGACAAGCAGGATGGTAGTCCTCACAAATGGGTGAGTACCGAGCTGAGGATGCCCGGGAATGCACCAGATACACCGCAGATGCGCAAAGGCGTAACGACTGAGGTGGAAATGGGAACGGAGGGCATCCGCAACACCATAATGGGTTCGTGGAAGGATGTTGGGTAGTGAATTGAAAAAAGTAAGAGTAGGCGGACTGGCCAAACATGGAGCATGCCGGCTAGTCAAATGTAAGCAATAATAGGCTGCGAAGGTATGGAGAGGACTCCAGGCTGCAACCTGATAAAAAAGTACAAGCAGCAGTAACCAAAGGGAAGCTGTTAAGGCTAAGATGGACACAACAGTATGTGGATACCCACAGTGTTGTAGTGAAATGTCTGCTTGTTGGTAGGAAAGGAAATATAGACCACTTAATCAGAAGGATTAGGTCTGTGTGGCCACTGGAAGTAGCAGCTTGACCCTTGCATGAAGGAAAGAGTCAAGTGGAATTCACATGGAATGCAGTGCAATGTAGATAGAATGTAAGCGCAGCATTACTGTCCAGGAATGTGGAAAACCCAGTCTCTCCCTAGGGCGAGAGAGAGAGGTTAGGAAAAATTAATAGAGTATTTCCTGAGGAAAGGAGATACAACATCTACCTGAAAAGGATAGAAAGTTGAATGCGTAGAACTACTCAGTGGCAGAGGAACGGAGTCAGGTGAGTATGGAAAGAGTGCATAACTCACAGACCCTGCTGGCAGGAATGACATTAAGAGGGAAAGAAGTTCCCTTGCCAAACTGTGGAAGAGAGGAATGGAAAGGCTCAAACGTAGAATGTATGAGACTTATAAGGAGAATATATATGTTCATTCCGTGATTAGAGAAATAGAGGCGGCTTGATCAGTGGATAATCCATGGTAAGCCGACTCAGAGAGGATTACCGAAAACGGGAACCCAACTCCCAAAACGATACACCTCCTAAGAGAAAGGTGTATCTATGTGGAGGATGTCTGGAGAACAGAATCCGAGGGAGTAAGAAAAAATGGTGGAAAAGTAAAAGGGGTAATACCTCTTTTTTTTTTTTTTTTTTTAGCGTCAGGAGGTAAAGCCTGCCATATTAAACGGCAAGATTTATGTTTAGAAGGTTTTGTGATGCTACCAGAACCTAAGAACATCAGTAAGTCTATGATTTGGGACTGACTGGTGAGAGAATAAAAGGTTACTGATATGATGGATTGAGAAGTATGGGAAAGCATACTGATCTCAGTCAGGGAGTGGGGAAAAGAATACTGAACCCCATCCCAGTTCAACATTAGAAGAATGCTGGCTACGAGAGGCAGCAGAAGAGATATATTGAAGAGGCCTTTGATGGAAGAAAAGGCATCTAAGGGAACGCATAGGAAACATGTGCAGGGAGCAGAACCTGTGCATCGTATGGAATGATCAGACGCCGAGGAAAGTTTAGTTAAACTCAGCGTTAAAAGATTTGCCCTGTACACATGTAATTGAGACCATCCGAGAGGATAGAACCTACGTGGAGAAGGTCTGATAGAGCGTTCATTAAATCTCTTAGATATGTGGCCCAAGGGCCAAGGGTAGAGCTGCGCAGCTGTCTAGCAGAGCAGCTAAGAGGTAATGCGTGCTTATGAGTTGGAAAGCACATTGTCCCTATGCTGTCTGTCTGTATGCACAAAGAATTGTTGCAAAAGCAGTATTGGAAGGCATAAGGGCATAACTCATGGGTGCAACGTCCAGGAAGTTTATGAGAAACTATGCTGGAGTGCAATAGATGCATAATGGGTTGACAGCTTTCAGGAGAAACTTTATAACCCTAAGGAATTGCGAGCATGAGTCGAAGGAGACTAGGTCCTAGTTCGAACTGGGATAAGAATCAGGGACGAAAGCAATGAAACCACTTAGGTCCATTGAGTATAGAATGTCACTGAATATAACCCATAGCAGTTTTGAATTATGAGAAAAATGCATAGTGGGAAGAAACCCCATAGCCCAACCATGAAAAGTTGAAAGGCTGAGGTTATGGAAAATATGCGCAGAGACATATAACAATGTATCAGAATGTCTGTGCGCATGCTGGACAAGAGGGTCTTAAGACTGTGGTGTCCAGAAGTGTTACAGAAGGGATTTATGGCAGTGACAGTAATCCCAGTTAGTAAATGTATAGTGAGTCCTGAAAAAAGTGAGAGCTCCTTGCATGTACTGAAAGTGGTTAGCCGTAGTCTATGCAAGGAAAGTGAATGATGTTACACTCCGCAGAGAAAACAGCATTCACCAACAGTGATGCAAGAGACAGTTCACTTACCGAAGCTGGTGCCAGCGGCAGAGCTTGGGGTTGTAATGTTGACTCACCATAAAGCACATAGAAACATTAAAATAATGTACTTACTGCAGTATGGAGTGATGGTAACCAAAGATACCATTGTACCTGTGACGTCTAAAGAAAGTTGGATTTTCTTAGGTCCAGGATGTGCGGAGAGTAACTATTTTCTGTTAAAAGAAAGAATAGTGCAATTAAAACTCCCCAACCCCCCTCCCTTCTCCCCTCTGCACTTCGTAGCGCCTGGGGGAGTGTACCGGGACTTTGGTACAAGGTGGGGTGGCCGCTCTGATATCTGACCAGATGGGAGACCAGGAGGTGTCCCAATGGAGGATATCATGTAGGCTCCTGCAGGTGTGTGAGCGGTAAGTGGTACCCGCATTTCTGTATGCTGTACAAGGAGACACTGAGACCTGTGGCCAGGCCTCAAGGTGGACTTGTACATGGGGCAATGGTTGCTGAATCTCATGTTTAGCAGATCAGCCAATGCAGCTGGACCTTGGTTGGGAGGGAACCAAGAGTCAGAGCATTGGTCGGGACAGGGACTTGTTACTGACAAGAGAAGAAGCCCTGCTGCAATCCCAAGAAGATAGAGGGGTTCTCCTGATATTGTGGCTAACATAGCTAACATAGCGATATGTGACACTAATACAGTTCTAAAAGACACATGACCCAGAACTTTTCGAACCACGGTCCGAATGGGAGAACACAACTCTATGGGAATGCCGCCGAAGCGGGTACTTACCATCCGTCGTGGATCGCCGCAAGACGAGCCGGTGAAGATTGTTGACTCCGACGGTCTCCGGAGTCCTCGAGGGTAAGGCCGGGGACGTAAACGTCCATCTCGCTCTGAAACCCGGTATGGTGGCACAGGTACAGAGGAGACAGGCCAGGCGTGAGTGGCGTTTAGACTGCTAAGTGTAACAGATGGCCATAGTCCCACACCACTTGACGGTGGGGCACGCCAGGAACAGAGGAGCCCTAACGGAACTCATGTTCCCTTCCCTCGTCCCAGCGGCTCGATGTGTCGTGACGCCAATGCAGAAGCTGTCGGACCTGGATCCGGAAGTTCTGGATCACCAAGGACTGCCAAAACTGTAGGAACAGTGCTGATGGCAGTGGTGATGTCGCTCTGCCCGAGCGTTGTCCAGCCTGGAGAAGGATGGCACCGATGTGCTGGATGGCGTCAGCGGCGGACGATCACGATGTCGGCGATGATGGGTGCCACGGTGCTCGGCCCGGTCTTTCCCCAGCGCCGAGATGGAAGCCCTCGTCGTCCTGGAAGGCGATCGATGACGAACTGTCAGCACGCCTGCTCTGCTCCTGACACAATGGAGTGTCTTAAGCTAATACGGGGCTTAAAAAAGAACCCAAAGCGTGGAGCAATGTGAGGAGGCGAGGGTATTATGTGGCGGTGCTATGTCGGTATTGACGATATTGAAGGCAACCTAAGGGGCTTCGAGGATATCATCAAAATGGGTATGAAAAATCGTCGATGACTGGCCAGGAGAATGATGACAGTGACGGGCACTGACAGCAGTGGCATAGGTATCTTTGAAACGATGTGGAATCGAATAATCGAAAAACATTGCCGTTATTGAAAAAGATACCGGCATCGACTGAGTCGAAGTCGAATCAATAGGGCGTCAAGGACACCAAAGGAAAACGGAGGTGTCGAGGGCATCGATGCATGGAGGCGGGCATTTATGCCGTTTGTGGCATGGCCACGGGCATCAACTATAGGGCCACAGAAGTTGACGGTATCGATTTGGACAGACTCAGATTTCCAAGTGTACATGGCATCGGTGCCCCAGACACGTGTGTCGGTGGCATCGATATGGACACGTATGGAATCGATGGCATGGATCTCCCAGTCGATGAATTCCATCCCGGCATCAACGCCAGTCCTGGAATCGGCATGGGCATCGATGCCAGCCATAAGGCTGGCATTGGCATCAACGCCCATCCACGGAATCGAGCCGGCATGGATACCCACCGATGGGACCCACCTGGGCATCGAATTTCACCGATGGGAGCAGCCTGGCATCGACTGCCCTCGATGGATGCATTCTAACATAGATGCCCATGGATGAAACACCTGGGCATCGGTGTCCATCTATGCAAAAGGACCTGGCACCGATGCCATCGACGGACGGCCATCTGGCACCAATGCCATCGGACAAGCCATCCGGCACCGATGTCCACCGATGGGGACCATCCGGCATCGATGCCCACCGACGAATCGATGTGGCACCGATGCCCACCGATGGAAAAGGGCTGGACATCGGTGGGGAGGATGGGGTATCGATGGCATCCCCAAAAGGGGGGGTGGCATCGATGAAGTGACCCTGGGATCGTTAAAAAGTGTCTCGGGCAGCGGTGGCGGCGACCCGAGTATGCATGGCAGTGACTAACAGCGTGTGCGTCAATGGCATGCATCCGGGTAGGGACGGCACCGAGGAAGCCCAAGGAAAAAAAACAGTGCGTAGGAGGAAAAAGCCTGGTAGCACTGAAAAGCAAAAAACATGGATAAAGGCATCAGGGCACCGTGGGGGGAGGGGCGCTGATGACATATAAAAGCCCAGGGCGGTTTAGGAGGGTCCCGGTGTAGCGATAGGGTATCGACTGCGTGAGGGTACCAGGGAACGAAGGACTTGAAGCTACAGAAGTCCTAAAGTTAAGGAAAAAATCCCTACCCCACTAGCATAAGCAAGCAGAGTGTCACAGAGATACTCGCAAGCTGTTTAAAGCTAACTGAAAAAATGGGGGAAGGGAAGGCTTCAGTCAGTTAACAGCCTTAAGATAGTGACAGGAACCGACCGAAAAAAAAGAATTAGTACTCACCGAGCGTCGTAAAAACGTACGCGGAGGGAGACCTGTGCAGGGAAAAGTGTTTTTTGAAGTGAAAAGTTAAGTGTTTCCATGAGGTAATTAGTTAAAAAATCCTCACAGAGCTCCAACCGCTATGCTGACTGCAGAGCGGAAAAAAGAAGACTGAGGGAGACACCTGTGGCTCACAGGGATAATTGCAGGCTGGGCATGCTCAGTGCACCCAGTGTGCCAGTGTCAGTCAAAGCTTGTTGAAACTTTGACAGAAAGGTTTTCCGTACAGGGCTCCATCCTCGATGTCACCCATTTGTGAGGACTACCATCCTGCTTGTCCTGTGAGAAAGGGATTTACTTGAGACGTGCCTTCGTGGGGGGGGGGGGGGGGGGGAGGGGAGAACTTTTTTTTTTTGCTTTGCACTGGCAAGATCTTCCTGTTGTGAAATTTCAGGCCTTTAATTAGCTGCTCTGCCTAGATGGCTGGAACATTGTGGCAGAGGTATACATCAGTAACAAAATTGCTGACCAAAGACCACATTTTACCTTCGAGAAACAGCTGGGAGGAATTTATTTATTTTTTTATTGGTTTTAGACAGATATTAGACATACATGTTGCATTAATATGTCCATCAAATTTAAATGAATATATGAATATTTTTTGAACCATCTGGTGATGACATTAAGTCCGCTTGTTCATTCGCCATATTGGATGTCATCTGCGAGTGGGCTAACCATGTCCATGTTAAATCATGAAGAGCATTCATAGAAAATACAATAGCAAGAATGTGAAATCACTCGAGCATTACAACTTTGTATACGGTATTTGTAAGTGTTCGTGTATAGTATTGCATCTGACTCATCAACATCCCCTTTTAATATCCCATTCCCCCCACCCCAGTGTGCTCAGTATCGCAACAGTGTATGAGTTGTATTGAGAAGATACTAATACGGGTCTACGGGCATGACTGTAGAGGTGATGAGTATCATTAACATAATACCATTGGGTCAAGGCCTCTCTATTCTGCAGGAAATGGCCTTTCCCTGTAGGTAGGGTTCCCATATATTTTGAAATTTAAGTAATTGGTTGTTCCTTAAGGCTGTAAGATGACTCGGGTGATAGATCTTATCTAGCCGGGTAAGTGTATATTGCCAATCTTTGGCGTCTCAGGATTTTTCCACCAATATGCAGTCTCACACCTCACTGCAAGTACCACCTGCAAGACCAAAGATCTTTGCCAGATTGTGCCAATGGCTGGTGCAATATGTAGTAAGCACATCTTAGGGTCTAGAGGTATTGACATCTTGAGGTAATTAACTAATATAGTCAATTACCTCAAGCACTTGCGTTCTACTTTGGGACATTCCCACCACATATGAAAAAATGTGCCAATAGAGCTGCACTCCCTCCGACAAAATGCAGTTGTTTGTATGGACATTTTATGTAGACGCTCTGGAGTCAAATACCAACGATACAACAGTTTGTATCCATTTTCCTTTAGACTCGCAGACACCGAGCTTTTCCCTATACTCATATGGCAACTCTCCCACTCCTCTTTAGATATACGTTCCGCAAGATCAGATTCCCAATTCATCTGGTGCTTGGGCTTTTCTCCCTTTCCGGAATTCAATAACATGTATAAGCGAGAGATGGGCCTGCGCACATTTATCTGCATTTTCACAATATTTAACAAACATAGTTTTTCCCTGCGCTGAAGTTATTCTATGGCTAGAAAAAAAAAGTGACAGTTGCAAGTAAGTATGGTAATCCGCCTGGTTGAGGGAATACAAGTCCTGTAGCTCCCTAAATGGAATTAATTTATGATCTTTCTGTAATTGCCCCAGTGTGGTGAGCCCCTTTTCTTGCCAACGTTCAATAAAGGCCCTATCTAAGCCTGCTGGAAACAATGGATTATATAAGAATGATATGCTGTTCTATCTCCTATTAAGTTTCTCTTCCATTTTACCCAGGTGTGCATCACTAACTCAATGTAGTTAGTGGTGCGAGCTCCCCTTGCTTACCCTAGAAACTAAAGGCGGTTCTCCTGTCAATACCCTCTATCTTTATCCACGGTTTAGGTGAACCTGTACAATGCCAACTGCCCACCACCGCTAGTAAATTAGCTACATAATACCACATTAACAGGCAGATACAGTACAGTGCACTCCAATGCGCACTGTTGTCCTGCTATTGGACACGCGTTTTCCCTTACCCCTTATTCAGTAAGGGGAGGAAAACGCACGTCCAACCCGCGGCATCTAATAGCGCCCTCAACATGCAAATGCATGTTGATGGCCCTATTAGGTATACGCGTGGGATATAGAAAGTAAAATGTGCAGCCAAGCTGCACATTTTATCATGCAGCCAAGCTGCACATTTTACTTTCAGAAATTAGCGCCAACCCAAAGGTCGGTGCTAATTTCTTCCGGTGCCGGGAAAGTGCACAGAAAAGCAGTAAACTGCTTTTCTGTGCACCCTCCAACTTAATATCATGGCGATTTTAAGTCGGAGGTCCTGAAGAGTTAAAAAAAAAAAAAAAATTGAATTCAGCCCATGGCTGTCGGGCCGAAAACCGGACGCTCAATTTTGCCAGCGTCCAGTTTCCAAGCCCGTGGCTGTCAGCGGGCTCGAGAACAGACGCTGGCAAAATTGAGCGTCTGCTGTCAAACCCGCTGACAGCCACTGCTCCTGTCCAAAAAGGAGGCGCTAGGGACACGCTACTGTCCCTAGCGCCTCCTTTTCTCTGTTTCTACCGCGCCACCTAATTTGAATACTGCATCGCACGCGCCGGGAGAGCGGGCGTTCATCCGCTCTCCCGCGGACTTTACTAAATCAGCCTGTAAGTTAGGGAAACCAAGCCCCCCATGTAACTTATCTTTATACAGGACTGTTCTGGCTACCCTATGTGGTTTCAGTTTCCAGACAAAGCGAAATAATTTCCTTTGCCATATTCGTAATGCTTGGTCCGGTATAATGACTGGAAGTGTCTGGAAAAGATAGCAAAACTTGGGTAAGACCGTCATTTTTACGGCCGCTATACGACCCAGCCAAGACAAATTCGCTCGATCCCAATGATCTAGATCGTGTTGGATTGCCTTAATTAGGGATCATAGTTTAATCCAAACAGTTGAGTTAGATTGGGGCTTAACCTCACCCCCAGATATTTTATCCATTGTTTCACCCTTTAAATGGTAACTGGGTGGCCACTGCCCCAAATTGGGACCCTTCCATAGATATGTTCATCAATTCCGATTTGTCCTCATTCATTTTGAACCCCAATACCATCCCATATGTACAAATTTTTTATGTCTCCATTTAATATTCTACCTCTTTAGCTAGGAAAGGCACAAGACCTGAGTACAAGAATATGTGAAATTGCAGTCCATGTCTGAGGGGAGGGGTACAGGATGCTGGATGGCTTGTGGTGGTGTCATGCTGAAGATTGAATCTGGATAAAAACTGATCAGCTTTGGTTTCTTTGGGTCTGGTCTAAGGAGAGGAGAGCACTGGATGCCCAGGACTAGAACTGTGCTGACACGTCCTGTAAGCAGAGAGAGACCCTGTGGCTTGGCAGCCTTCAGCCTGCCTCGGACTACTCTCCGTTTCTGATTTTGTACTTTTCTGTGCTTTTGTGTGTTTCTTGCATTAGATAAACTGAGGTGCACCAAAGAGGAAAACTTGAACATGAAGCGAATGCTGGATGATACCCTGCAAGAGCTGCACAACTTATAGAGGTGCCAGAGCCCAGCCATCCCCAGGGCTGTCCAGCCCACTGCCAGTCCAGCACCTGAAAGGGTCATAAGGATGGGCCAAGCCTTCAGAACAACCGTGAGGAAAGGAAACCATGAACCGTTTTGCAATAATGTTTTTTTTTTCTCAAAAGCATGGGTGAGGTGTACACATTCCCACATTAGAGCTTGCTGTTCCCTGTCCCTGGCAGGGAGCTGCTGAAATGGAAACAGAGTGTAAAGACTGTGTTCATCTTTGTGCTTACCACAACTACTTTTTTTTTTTTCTTTAATTGCAATAACATCTTGTAGTGAAGCTTGACTACTGATCGACCTGGGCTGGCAGCCTCTTTCTGCTCTAATATGTTTTTTGTGAAAAACTGGTATTGCCTTTTAACAGTTTGCCAAAAGGAAAGCTAGGGCTTTACTTGTACCTTCCTCGCCTAGAAAGGCCAACTGGGGGTGGGAGGTGGCCCTTACTCACTTGCAAATGGAGTTTTCCCAAACTGAAAGGCCAAGGATTCCCTCCTCCCCCCCTCTTTTTTTTTTTTTTTTTCCTCCCTCCTAAATTGGCAGCAGTCATCAGGGGCCAGGCTTTGCCACTCAGACTCGCCACCCTCACTACCTTTTTACTGTACAAATAGCAAAGCAGTCCCCTTCCGTTAGCTTCAATTCAGGCCACCTGCCTTCTGCTGGGGTTGCTTTTCTTTTGCTGACTGAAAGCTGCCAAATTGTGGGTCTCTGTACCACATTTGCTGCCATTTGTGTGTGCATGGGGTGGGGGACAGACAGGACTGAGACTTACGGGATCCCCCCACAGGCAGGGAAAGCAGCCCTCAGTCCCTGGGATTTGTGAGTTGGGGGGTAGTAAAATGACATTGAATAAAGAACGGTCTCATTCTGGGATTCTGACACTGAAACTGAACATGGTTTTTTATTTTTGCTTCTTAAAATAAAGGACCGTTTCCTCCAGGCTGTTTTTAAAACCTTGTAACAGATTTTGATTTTCCACGAATAAATTACTGAAATAAAGCTGCTTCCCTGTGCACGGCTGTGTGGGTTTGTGGATGTAAGGAGGGGGGGGGGGGGTGAGTTTATACTTTATGTTCTGTAAATTTACTGCAGGGAGCTGTGTCTTAATTGAGGCCCCCCCCCCAGCTCCTGCTGAAGGCCGGAGAACCTGCAGCCATCGGCGCGATGTGGAGGAGAATTATTTTCAGTCCAGCTTGGGTTATCCGGTGCTGCAAGGGAAGGAGCTTGCTCTCCTTTTATTTTTTTAATAGATGTTCCCACCACTGGGCCAGCGCTTGGAATGTTTTGATTGAATTACTCTCCTTTTTCCACGCCGCGGCTCAAGGCTCACGTTACAATTCAGGTACTGCAGTTAGATCCAAATCCCCCTTGGAGAGGGAAATAAGTCCTAGAGAGCTGCTTTGAATGTTCACTTGCAATGAGAAGTGCCTTTCATGCAGATTAGGGAGCTTTTTGTTTTCAGTTACATTTTTTTCCTGGGATTTACCATATTATAACAGATCAATGGAAAAATGACTTTTCTCCTGTTAATAGAACAATTTTCCTACTGTTTTTATTTTAATAAAATTCCTAGGTAAATCAAGATAACTGAAAACAAAGGTTCCTAGGCCTATTCATTGCAGATATTGTGGTACTGGAAAGTGATGCCACTTGCCCAAGGTCCCAGGTGTAGCTGGAAGCAGTAGGATTTGAACCCTGGCTGCTCCGCGTGTGGATGTGTAGGAAATCGCTCGCGGGCTGCTTGGAGGCTGTGAGCTGGTGATGTCGTACGTGGATTCTCCAAGCAGCTGCGTGCTGTGACAGCCCACCTTGTTTGTTTTTGAAGAGATGATGTCACAAACTGCCTCGGTGACAGGAGCGTGGGTGGAGTGTGAAGGCTTTCAGTACTCCTTGGGGACCCTCTTATCCTTGCTTTGCCTTTGTAAATATGGAGGTGGGGGGCCCCAGGTTGCTGCTGCTCCTCCTCTGTCTGCTGCCCCCCTCCCTCCCCTCCAAACTCAATGTGCCCAAGGTGCTGCTGCCCTTCTCCAGAGATGTGGGGGTGGGATTCCTGCTAGAAGCTGAAGAAGGTTGTTACACCTGGTGAGTATCAAGTACTGATGTGTCTGACCTACGGGGCAATCCCATCAAGGCCAGCCCTGGAGCCAGCGAGCTGTTTACTCTTTATCTTACTGAAGAGGATGTAGTGGCAGCAGCAGTGAAAGGAAACTAAATGAGCAAGGCTTTCCTTTTTTGTGAAGGAGAGGTGGATGCTTCTGGTTAAGAGAAAAAAGGGGGAGGGAGGGAGAGACTGGTGCTGGGACCACCTCCACCCGAGGAAGAGTTGTGCTGCTAAAGACAATGGTCCTGGCTCTAGGCCCCATCTCTGACTTTCATTAGGTCCTGTAGCACTCCAGCTCTGTCGGGCAGTTTTCAGCACTGTACCTTTTGATGCAGTCGGGCTATTTTTACCTGCAGTTCTAAAAGGGGTTATGAGGTGGTACCTTCTGTCAGGGGAAAAGTACCTGTGCTCCTGTGTACCTCTCTTCTTCTCCCCCCCCCCCCTCTGCAGATAGCTTTTCCCAGAAAACTGGGCATAGTTTTGAAAATTCAGAAGTAGGTGTATTTCATTCCACCCCCATGCTTAGCTCTGCTCAGGATGGGGGAATTTTACATCTTCTGGCACAGCATGTACTTTCCCCCACATAGGGCAGGGGCCAGTATTCAGACCTCCCTTCCACGCAGGTAGAGAGCCTTACTATAGCTCATAACCTCCCTCCATCAGGTCTGTGTGTGCAATTGGATATAGCAGAACTGTCATCGGCTGTGGGCTGGGTGGGTGGTTAGACTATGAGTGGGGGATTGTACACGAAGAAGAAAATGTTCTTTTTCTTTTTAGGTTTTCCACCCGTCCTGATATAGTATCTGTTTCACCAATGCAGGAGAACAGCAGTCTGTGTTCGCAGAGGGCCATTCTGTCGGCACAGTCCACCCAGCCCTTAAGACTCAGCAGCATTATTATAGCAGAGGAGATAGGTAGGTGGCATGCCAAGTCACTCGGCCACTCGCGGACTGTGGGGCTCCTGCACGTACATTGTCAATGAGCCAGAAGAAAGCATGTCTGCTTCGCTGTAGACGGCAGCTTGAATTAGACGTGGGTGGGGTGATGGCTGATGCTGCTGCTGAAGTGTTATTAAGCAAGCTTGGTGGCTTCCCCATGCCTAGCACGCACACAACAGCGTGAAAAATACAGTCTGCTCGTCAATTTGACAGGTTTTCTGGTAGCACCTACTCCATCTATTGGGATCAAAACATAACAAACTGACGATAGGGTCAAGGGTCTCTTACAATCCTTGGGAAAAGGTGGGAAGAGCTATAGCTTGATTGCTGTGAGGTGGACTCTGGCCTGGAACGCTCCTCCCTCAATAAATTGGTTAGTTAAGATGTTATTTTTTGCTATGCCAACCCAACCGTCCCTCTGAAGCTTAAGATCCCCCAGCAATGCAGTTTAAAATGTCTCAGTTATTGTTTCATGAAGGTGGGTACTAAAGCTACTGCTCCTACTTGCTGATCGTACGCTGCAGTAGCACTGGGCTGTACCTTCATGGAAGATGTACTGATGAAAGGGAAAATTAAGTAGCGGAGCCACCTTTATATAAAAAAAAAAAAAAAAAAAAAAGGCTTGGCACCTTGAAAGAAGGCAGCCTCAGTGGTTTGGGTCTGCTGAAGGCCCCCACCCTTTAGAGAGCCCTTGGGGCTTCGTACCCGGTGGATTTCTCCTCGAGGACGAGCCCTGTCTGCTGCACTGAGCCCGGGCCTGAGGTGGATGCGGTGTTTGGGAGCCTTTGCTCCCCTTGGCACGGTGTGAAGCATCAGCCCACCTGCGATGATGTCTGCACGTGTTGGGTGTGCTTAGCTGTGAGCTCCTTGCTGCAGCGCCCTGGCTGATGATTGACCACAGCCAGAGAGATCAGCTGTGTCATTGTTGGAACCCGAATATTTATAAGCAAACCACCGCTGCCTACAGCTCCAGGTCTCCAAGCCCCCGACGCTTGGCTTCTTCTCAGGCCCCTCTTTGCATATACTGACAAGTTGTCTTGCCTCTTTCCATGCTGAGGCAAGAGTGAACAAAAATGTCTCACCAGCACCAGTGCAGTGGGAAATTTTGCAAAGCAAAAAAATGAGAGAGGGTTACATGTCCAGGTGGAAGCTTGCACAAATCAGACTGAAGGGCAGCAGTGCATGAACTTCTGTCCTTCCTTGGTCTGAATTTTTACTGTCTTTGGAGAGATGGATCCTCTCAACACCATCCTATGACATTACTAAACCTCCCCCCCCCCCATGTGTAGCTAATTTAGCCTTTCTTGTGAAAAGAGAAACGCTCCAAGTACTATCGGTATATTTGCTAAACTGATAACCCATCTTACCAAAGCGGTGCTGGGATATTATGGTCAAATACTCATCAGTTACATCACTGCCCTGACTCTATATATAGCCACATTATGCCCTGCTAAAAAATCCAATCTCGCCTGCCGTGCTGTGTTTAAGGCTGCAGGCTCTCTCTCGGAAGAGAGGCAGGGTTTGAATCAAAATCCCTACAACATGGCGCTTAAGGATCAAAACATGTGGAGAGCTAGATGGGGGGGGGGGGGGGGGTTAGGGGAGACTGTCAAAGCCCAGCAAGGTGTAATTTCAGTGCACCCACAATGCTCTAAAACAAGAGGGTCCATGATGAAGCTCCATGGAAGCAGAGTCTGGGTAGTGGTGGCAGGGAAGAGCCTCCCGGAGGAGGTGATGGAGCCAAAAGCATTCAGCAAATTCTATAAAAGCTGGGATAAATGCAGAGGCTCCCTAGTGGCTGGGATCTGTGGTTATTGCACTGGGAAGTAAAGTGGGCAGATTCGGGGGGGGGGGGGGGGGGGTTTATGGGCCACATCTGCCTCATAGTCTGTTTCAAATGCCAAATGGTACAGCAGAGGGGGGGGGGGACGGGACCTGGAGCTCAGGTAATAGTGATGAGAACATCTGCCTGCCAGATGTGCCTATGGGATGATGTGCAGGACGAGCTCTTTGTGGTCCTGGAGGACTGTGGATCTCTTCTCTCTTTGCCAGTCACTGGCCATTTGCTGCGGTGTGAAGCCATCGTGGATGTCGTGTACAGCATTGAAATAGTCTCCAGGACCCGAGAGCTGTATGTGGACAATTCGCCGCTGGAGCTGGCCGTGAGAGCTTTAGATCAGGAAGGTACTGAGCCGCCACAGGGTGGGATTTTCAACACAGGGCCCAGTGTGCCTCCCACCCCTGGCCACAACGGTACAGATGAGCCTTTCCCCTCCCTCTGGGAACCCTGTGCCTTAGACTAGCAGCGGAAAGAATGCATAAAATCCTTGCCCAATGTAAACCCTTTTCTAAAGGCTGCAGTTCAATCTCTTGTCTTCTCTCCTCTCCCTGGCATCCTCCTCCCTTTCTCTTTTTGGTTTCACATCTCTCCTCCTCCATTTCTTTCTTGGCTTCAGGGTGGAAATTTTAATGCTTTCTCTTCTGTTTCTTTCCGTCATGCTCTCCTCAGGTTCCTTCTTTCCCTCCCCTCTTCTGTTCCCCCAAAATCCTTCTCTCTCCCCCATTCACATTTTCTTTCTTTTCCCCAGCATGGGTCCTTTCTCTCCTTCCACTCCACACCCGCTCTATCCCTCTGCTACGGGCCTGGGTCCAATCCCCAATACTTTCTGCCCTCCCTTCCCTCTATTCAGATCAACGATGAGGGTATCCGCCGGGCACTTGTGACCCGGACTGGCCATGGTCAGAGGCAGAATCCTGGGCTCCAGGGACCTTGATCTGACCCAGCCCGGCACTTCTTATCTTCTAGCTTTTCTCGCTCTTCCATCTACCCCCAGCTCCTTAGTCTCCTATCCCCTACCACCTCCTCGTTTCCCATCCCTCCACCCTTCTTCCCTACCACACCTCAGTTAATCTAAGCTAAAGATCTCCCACTGCTACCTGGGGAACTGCTCGGCACCTGCACAGCAAAACGTGTCCTCCCCCCCCCCCCATTCTTTTATTGCCCCCGTCCTTCCCTCTCACTCTTAGCATCCTCCTCTAACAAGGAAGCAACGACCACATCCTTATCCCTGTGGCTGCTGCCGGGAGCGGGGCTCAAACCTGCTGCAGGGACGGTGGCTGCTGCTCCCCTCCAGCCCAATGGCACTTGGGTTGTTACAGGGAGAAATTGTTCCCGGGGGGGGGTTGGTAGGGGGAGGACTGCTACAGGGAGGAATCGGGTCCTGAATGGTAGGGGGAAGGGAGCTGTATTATAAGTGAGGAGGATTGATACAGGGAAGGATTGTGCCTGGGGGAAAGGAGGGTGGAATTGGGGAAGAGGATTGGCATAGAGAGGGATCAGGCAGCGAAAGTGATAATGAGGGGAAAGGATTAATGGAGAGAGTGTGCATGGGGAGGGGAGGGTGGAATTATGAAGGAGGAGGATTGGTACAGGGAGGGATTAGGCCGAGGGAATGATATGATGGGGAGAGGGAGGGATTGTGTCTGGGGGATATTAAAGAGGCTGCCGGCACCTTGCAGGGGCTAAGGATAGCGGCCTTGGGTGGGAGAAGAGGAGACTTGACGGGTCTGAGTAAGGGCCTAGCCGTGCTCATCGTGTCCCGCAGTTCAGGCATCTAACTGTGAGCTCCATTTCTGGTGCAGGAAACACATTCAGCAGCCTGGCGGGGATCACTTTTGAATGGAATGTCGTGAAGGATAAGGAGTCCGAGAACTTAGAACAATCCAGCACACTTAGGTAATAAAATTAATTCTTCTAGCTGTGGAAACTTAACCAAACGCTGTCACTGGGCAGATATAAGAGCCTCGTCTGGGCATATAGGTGCCAGCATGGCCAGGAGCCCCAGTCTCTTGGTGTGAAGGGACGGGTGTGCCTGGAAGCCCTGGACACAGCTGCTGGCATGCCCAGGGGATCTGAGCTCTGGGAATGGGGGGTATTCAAACCCATCCCCCCCAGGAGCGGTGAGGTGAGGGAACCCATGCCCTGCAGTTTGAGACTGGGATGAGATGTCCAGGTTTAATACTTGTGCTGTGGTTTGTAGGGTTTTAAAGTATTCAGAAGCAGAATACACCCCTCCAGATTACATTGCCCTCATGGAAGCACGAGAGATTCAAGGGGACAGAATCCTGGTGTCAGGAATTCGGACTGGTGCTGGTGTCATGAAGGTCCAAATCCATGAAATGATTTACAAGGTAAACTTGGACTCGAGGTCTGCTTTATGCTCAATCTCAAACCCCTAACAAGCCCCTAATACCTCATCTCCTAAATTCACCCAAGCCCTTGTGACTGCAGAAGTTCTGTGCACTGGGCTACCAAAGGTGGCTCTGTCTGTCATGTGCTCTTTCTGTGACTTCTGGTGAGGCCGGTGCCTAGCTGTGCGACTCTGCATTAAGAATAAGGAAGAGGGTAGGGCCTGCTGGTTGACTGGTATAGCCATGCAGAGGGACCTAGGCCAGCAATTTGCTCCTTGGAGTGGCTGGGTCAGGGGCTGCTGTGGAGGTAACATTCACAGCCCCCAGCGAGAGGGAATCCAAGTCATTCCATAGTTTGGTTAATTAGTGGCTGGATGTAGGGCCTGTGGTGGAAGGACCCCCAGTACCTGGAAACAGACTGAGGACTCTCGCTGCAGTGACTGAGGTAAGTCAGTTGGGTAGGGGGGGGGGGGCGCATACAATTGGAAAATCCTGCATAGTTGCAAATGAAGGCTCAGGACCCCAGAATCCAGTCCTGGTTCCGACTGAATTGGAACAGGAGCAAACTCCAGAGCAGAATAAGGAAGTGTAGCACAGATTTTCTGTTCCCGCAGAGTATTAAGGCTGCCATGGTCCGTCTCCTGGTGCTGGAAAACATATTCCTCATCCCTTCTGTTGATATTTATCTGCTGGTCGGGACGTACATTAAGTACAGAGTCACGAAGCTGGTGCAAGGAAAGATTACAGGTATTGGCTTCAGTTCAGAGGGTCTCTTCTAGAGCTGCGGACTGCGATTTTTTTCGCATTGCAATCTTTGGCTGTGATATTGATGTAGCTTTGAGACACTTCTTGTCCCAGCTGGAAGCTGAAAAAGTAAAGGCTGCTGGCTGGACAAGTGTTGCTGTCCTCCTCTCCCTGGCCTCCAGAAATTGAGTTACCCTTGGTTCTGGGCATGGCGGGTTGAATTGTCAGCGAGCAGCACTAGAGGTGGGGGGAGTGCCAGGGTGAATGACTAGCAGTAAGTGGAGGGATGTGTCGTGGTGCGTGACTGCTGCTGGATAAAGAGAGTGTCGGGGTGGTACTAATGCTGAATGTGGAGAGGATTGTCGCGGTGTGTGACTGACGCTTTTTGTTTACTGTCTCCATGTCTTGCAGAGATGGAGTTACCCCTGGTGCATTATGATCTTCAGTTGCAGGATCAGGTGGTAGCACCAGGGGGTAATCCTAACATGTCTGTGGCACAACTGGATACCACGACCCTAACGGTGACGGCGCTGCAACTGGGACGTGTTAATCTGGTGTTTATTTATAAAAGTATCCTTCAGTGCTAAGGGTATTCAAGGCAAAGAGGAGGATAGGGTATGCAGGGGAAAGACAGGGTACATGGGGCAAGGGAGAGCTAGGCTACGTGAGGAAATGGGGAGACTGGATAAGATACACGGGAAGAGGGTAGAAGATAAGGTATGAAAGGAAGGATAGGGTAGATGGGAGAGAGGATGGGTTGCACATGGAAAAGAGGATAGGGTATGTAAAGGAATGGGAAGAATGAATAGGATACATGGGAAGGGGGTAGAAGATAGTGTACACAAGGGAGGATAGGGTGGACAGGTAAGGGGAGAGTGGGTGGGTTGCGCAGGGGAAAGAGGGGAGAGGATAGGATAGACAGGTGACAGGAGAGAGGGTGGGTTGCCCATGGGAAAGGGGAGAGAGCTGAGGAAAGAGGATAGGATTGAAGAAGGGAGCGGATAGAGCTAAGGATAGGGTTAAAGAGGGGAGAGCATAGAGCTCAGGAGAAGAGGATAGGATTGAAGATGGGAGAGGAGAGAGCTGAGGAGAGAAGATAAGATTGAAGAGGGGAGAGGATAGGGTAAACACAAGAACATAAGAATTGACAATGCTGGTTAGACTAAAGACCATCTAGCCCAGAATCCTGTCTCAGTGGCCAATCCAGGTTGCAAGTACCTGGCAGACCCCATAAAGTAAATCTAATTTCTATTACTCCCAGGAATAGCAATCACTTTCTCTCGTCTACCTGGGTATATGAGGAAGGGCAGGGAGGATAAAGTAGACAGGTAAGGGGAGAGAGGGTGAGATATACATGGGAAAGAGGGAGGAGAAAGGATAGGGTAGGTGGGTAAAGGGAGAGAGGGCGAGATATACATGGGAGAGAGGATAGGGTAGGTGGGTAAGGGGAGAGAGGGCGAGATATACATGGGAGAGAGGATAGGGTAGGTGGGTAAGGGGAGAGAGGGCGAGATATACATGGGAGAGAGGATAGGGTAGGTGGGTAAGGGGAGAGAGGGCGAGATATACATGGGAGAGAGGATAGGGTAGGTGGGTAAGGGAAGAGAGGGTGGGATATACATGGGAGAGAGGATAGGGTAGGTGGGTAAGGGGAGAGAGGGCGAGATATACATGGGAGAGAGGATAGGGTAGGTGGTTAAGGGAAGAGAGGGTGGGATATACATGGGAGAGAGGATAGGGTAGGTGGGTAAGGGGAGAGAGGATAGGGTAGGTGGGTAAAGGGAGAGAGGGTGGGATATACATGGGAGAGAGGATAGGGTAGGTGGGTAAGGGGAGAGAGGATAGGGTAGGTGGGTAAAGGAGAGAGGGTGGGATATATAGGTGGAGAGATGATGGGGCTGTGTCTATGTTTTACTGTAATTTAGGGAACTACCCCTCTTCACTGCCTGTCATAATTCCTGAAATACGCCTCAGATGTGCACATGCGGGGGGCTGCTCGCCTCCCCAACTGCACCATTTATGTGGTGGAGGCTGGATTCTTAGGTAGGTGCAGCTTGAATAAAAGAGTTGGATTCTTTAGTGGCTTCGTGGTTGATGCTCCGAGGATGCTCCAGTTTCTTCCTGTGTGCCTCTGTGTTTGGGGTCACTTCCTGATCTGTTTCTCTAAGGCACAGGCCATGGTAGGAAATTCAGTTCTGGAGCCAACCTGAGGTCTCGGAACATACTCTGAATCTGACGTGAAGCATGTGACTTTTCTTTCCTTTAGGGTTTGTTGTGGTCCCCGGAGGCAGATGGATTCTGGAAGTGACAAGGCAGTATGAAATCAGCGTAGAAATCTACGAGAGGGAGAACAGCATGAAAGTGTACGTGGCAGATGTAAGTGTGACATCAGGGTGGAGGTCTATGAAAGAGAGAACAACAGAAGAGTGTACGTAGCAGGTGTAAGTGTAACCTTGGAGTGCAGGTCTACAAGCAAGAGAATGGCACGAAAGTGTACTTTCAGGTGTAAGAGTGACCTCTGCGTGATCTATGTGTGAGAGAACAGGAAAGTGTACATGGCAGGTGTAAGTGTGATCTCGGCATTGAAATCTACGAGTGAGAGAACAGCAGGAAAGTGTACGTGGCAGGTGTAAGTGTGATCTCTGCATGGAAATCTACGAGTGAGAGAACAGCAGGAAAGTGTACGAGGCAGGTGTAAGTGTGATCTCTGCATAGAAATCTACGAGAGAGAGAACAGCAGGAAAGTGTACGTGGCAGGTGTAAGTGTGATCTCTGCATGGAATCGAGAGAGAGAACAGCAGGAAAGTGTACGAGGCAGGTGTAAGTGTGATCTCTGCATGGAATCGAGAGAGAGAACAGCAGGAAAGTGTACGAGGCAGGTGTAAGTGTGATCTCTGCATGGAATCGAGAGAGAGAACAGCAGGAAAGTGTACGAGGCAGGTGTAAGTGTGATCTCTGCATGGAATCGAGAGAGAGAACAGCAGGAAAGTGTACGAGGCAGGTGTAAGTGTGATCTCTGCATAGAAATCTACGAGAGAGAGAACAGCAGGAAAGTGTACGAGGCAGGTGTAAGTGTGATCTCTGCATGGAATCGAGAGAGAGAACAGCAGGAAAGTGTACGAGGCAGGTGTAAGTGTGATCTCTGCATAGAAATCTACGAGAGAGAGAACAGCAGGAAAGTGTACGAGGCAGGTGTAAGTGTGATCTCTGCATAGAAATCTATGAGAGAGAGAACAGCAGGAAAGTGTACGAGGCAGGTGTAAGTGTGATCTCTGCATGGAATCGAGAGAGAGAACAGCAGGAAAGTGTACGAGGCAGGTGTAAGTGTGATCTCTGCATGGAAATCTACGAGTGAGAGAACAGCAGGAAAGTGTACGAGGCAGGTGTAAGTGTGATCTCTGCATGGAAATCTACGAGTGAGAGAACAGCAGGAAAGTGTACGAGGCAGGTGTAAGTGTGATCTCTGCATGGAAATCTACGAGTGAGAGAACAGCAGGAAAGTGTACGTGGCAGGTGTAAATGTGATCTCTGCATGGAAATCTACGAGAGAGAGAACAGCAGGACAAGCAAACTGTTAAGAGCCTCCTGCATTTTTCAAAGCTGGCACTGTTTTACCATGGAATGCCTCCCTGCAGCTGAAATCTGCAGATTATTTTGCAACATGCTTACATTCACCCACATACTGCAGAGGCATTCCCAGGGGCGGGCTGAGGTCGGTGGGAGCTTGCATCGCACCTCCTTTTGGAGTTTCAAATCTAGGCCTGTTGTTTGATATGGAAAAAGCAGATGCAAGTCCCTGCCCGGCATTCTTTCCCACAGCATAAATTAAAGCAAACCTCTGTGTTATATTTTGCTAAGATCATTGGTGCAAAGCCTGTAACAAGTGCAAGTGCTGCTGGATTATTGCTTTAGACGGCAGTTGTGAAACGGATCTAGCCAGCTAAGTCTGCCAGAGTGGAAATTTTGCCCCTGCAGAGCAACTCCTGGGAGGCAGAGAGATAGCAGGGTTCAATCAGAGGAACACGGCAAATGCCAATCTTTATTTCCATGCCCAACTGAGATTCTTCCACTTTGGGTGGATGCTCATACAAATTGGCATGCAGCAGATGTAATCCTCCTATCCCTGCACGTAGCGACCTTTAGAGAATGGGGGAAAGCAGGAGAGAGGGAGGATCTGAGGTTTTGTTTTCCGTGGGATCCAGTGCAGTAAGCGGTACTGTAAAATCATCTTTGTGTTGGTTCTTGTGTCTCTTTCTACAGAATATAAGGATCAAGGCCTTCTTTCCTGATATGTACTTTGACGTGCTGGCATCCTCTGTGAACTCTTCCTATCACTTGCTCCTTGTTAAGAAGGACGGTGTGACCTTCATTAGAGCCACGCTAATGGGAGTCCTGACACAGGTGGGGGCTGGCAAGGCTCGCTGCAGGCTCAGCAAAGACAGAGAAGCACCAGGGCTGCTCTTAGTATCTTTTTCTAGAGATGAGTGTTTCAGAGCTGAGTTATTTGTAAGTGCATTGGTGGGTCAGTATGTGTGTGATGGAAGCTTGCACTACTCTCCATGCTGTATTGCACTGTAGTGGGACAGTGTGTGTGAGGGAAGCTTGTACTACTATCCATGTTGTATCTGTTCTATGGTGGGACAGTGTGTGTGTGAGAGAAGCTTTTTCTACTATCCATGTTGTATCTGTTCTATGGTGGGACAGTGTGTGTGAGGGAAGCTTGTACTACTATCCATGTTGTATCTGTTCTATGGTGGGACAGTGTGTGTGTGAGGGAAGCTTGTACTACTATCCATGTTGTATCTGTTCTATGGTGGGACAGTGTGTGTGTGAGGGAAGCTTTTTCTACTATCCATGTTGTATCTGTTCTATGGTGGGACAGTGTGTGTGAGGGAAGCTTGTACTACTATCCATGCTGCATCTGTTCTATGGTGGGACAGTGTGTGTGAGGGAAGCTTTTTCTACTATCCATGATGTATCTGTTCTATGGTGGGACAGTGTGTGTGAGAGAAGCTTGTACTACTGTCTATGCTGAATTTGTTCTATGGTGGGACAGTGTGTGTGAGGGAAGCTTTTTCTACTATCCATGCTGCATCTGTTCTATGGTGGGACTGTGTGTGTGAGGGAAGCTTGTACTACTATCCATGCTGCATCTGTTCTATGGTGGGACAGTGTGTGTGAGGGAAGCTTGTACTACTATCCATGCTGCATCTGTTCTATGGTGGGACAGTGTGTGTGAGGGAAGCTTTTTCTACTATCCATGATGTATCTGTTCTATGGTGGGACAGTGTGTGTGAGGGAAGCTTGTACTACTATCCATGCTGCATCTGTTCTATGGTGGGGCAGTGTGTGTGAGGGAAGCTTTTTCTACTATCCATGATGTATCTGTTCTATGGTGGGACAGTGTGTGTGAGGGAAGCTTGTACTACTATCCATGCTGCATTTGTTCTATGGTGGGGCAGTGTGTGTGAGGGAAGCTTTTTCTACTATCCATGATGTATCTGTTCTATGGTGGGACAGTGTGTGTGAGGGAAGCTTGTACTACTATCCATGTTGTATCTGTTCTATGGTGGGACAGTGTGTGTGAGGGAAGCTTTTTCTACTATCCATGATGTATCTGTTCTATGGTGGGACAGTGTGTGTGAGGGAAGCTTGTACTACTATCCATGCTGCATCTGTTCTATGGTGGGACAGTGTGTGTGAGGGAAGCTTTTTCTACTATCCATGATGTATCTGTTCTATGGTGGGACAGTGTGTGTGAGGGAAGCTTGTACTACTGTCTATGCTGAATTTGTTCTATGGTGGGACAGTGTGTGTGAGGGAAGCTTTTTCTACTATCCATGCTGCATCTGTTCTATGGTGGGACTGTGTGTGAGGGAAGCTTGAACTACTATCCATGTTGTATCCGTTCTATGGTGGGACAGTGTGTGTGTGAGGGAAGCTTTTTCTACTATCCATGATGTATCTGTTCTATGGTGGGACAGTGTGTGTGAGGGAAGCTTGTACTACTGTCTATGCTGAATTTGTTCTATGGTGGGACAGTGTGTGTGAGGGAAGCTTTTTCTACTATCCATGCTGCATCTGTTCTATGGTGGGACTGTGTGTGAAGGAAGCTTGAACTACTATCCATGATGTATCTGTTCTATGGTGGGACTGTGTGGAGGGAAGCTTGTACTACTATCCATGCTGCATCTGTTCTATGGTGGGGCAATGTGTGTGAGGGAAGCTTGCACTACTATCCATGCTGCATCTGTTCTGTAGTAAGGCAGTGTGTGTGAGGGAAGCGTTTTCTACTATCCATGTTGTATCTGTTCTGTGATGAGGCAGTGTGTGTGTCAAGGAAGCTTGCACTATTATCCATGCTGCATCTGTTCTACAGTGGGGCAGTATGTGTGTGAGGGAAGCTTGCACTACTATCCATGCTGCATCTGTTCTGTAGTAAGGCAGTGTGTGTGAGGGAACCGTTTTCTACTATCCATGTTGTATCTATTCTGTGGTGGGGCAGTGTGTGTGTCAAGGAAGCTTGCACTATTATCCATGCTGCATCTGTTCTACGGTGGGGCAGTGTGTGTGTGTGAGGGAAGCTTGCACTACTATCCATGCTGCATCTGTTCTGTGGTAAGCAGAGGCGGATTGGCCTATCGGGGGATTGGGCATCCCCCGGTGGGCCGATCGGTCCAGTCACATGGTCTTCCGTGTGCGGCCGTGACAGAGCCGCGCTCGGCAGACCACATGATGTGTCCTGGGCCGGCTTGGGTGGCGAATACCCGGTCCGGTCCGACATCGTGAATCCGCCGCTGGTGGTAAGGCAGTGTGTGTGAGTGTGTGAGGGAAGCTTTTTCTACTATCCATGTTGTATCTGTTCTATGGTGGGGCAGTGTGTGTGATGGAAGCTTGCACTACAATCCATATTGTATATTTTCTGTAGTAAGGCAGTGTGTGTGAGGGAAGCTTTTTCTACTATCCATGTTGTATCTGTTCTATGGTGGGACAGTGTGTGTGAGGGAAGCTTTTTCTACTATCCATGTTGTATCTGTTCTATGGTGGGGCAGTGTGTGTGTCAGGGAAGCTTGCACTACTATCCATGCTGCATCTGTTCTGTGGTGGGGCAGTATGTGTGCATGGCAGACTCCTCCTGGAATGCACAGGCAGCTTTATTTCTCTTTGCAGGATGGCACTTTCCATCCACTGTCCAGCCCCATCTCTCATGAGCAGGAAGTGAGGATTTTTCTTCCCATCATCCTACTGCCTAGCTTCCTCGCATTCCCACACCACTACCGGGAAGTTGCTTATCGCTATCAGATCCAGGTACGGCATAGTTAGTGTGAGCAGTTTAATGTGAATGCTTGAAGATGAGATCTGGGCACAGATAAGAGCACTGGCAGCAATCCCCTTATATCTACACTGTGCCATACTCCGTGCGGGGATGATGCCTTGTGATTGACTGTAGTACAGACAATTTAACTCAGTGTGGCAGTCATGCCTCTGTTGCTCCTGAGGGCTGCACCTGTGCATGATGATAGTAACTGTGACCCTATCTCCTATGATGGGCTCTACTTCTGTGACTGTGTGCTATACCACAGTGTGGTGGTGGCCACGACCCTTTGTCCTCGAGTGGGCTTGTGGGCTTCTGTGAGCTGTACCTCTGTCTGGCTGCGGTCATCCTTACGGGTCACTGTGAGCTGTACCTCTTCTGGCTGCAGTCATCCTTACGGGTCACTGTGAGCTGTACCTCTTCTGGCTGCAGTCATCCTTACGGGTCACTGTGAGCTGTACCTCGGTCTGGCTGCGGTCATCCTTACGGGTCGCTGTGAGCTGTACCTCTGTCTGGCTGCGGTCATCCTTACGGGTCACTGTGAGCTGTACCTTGGTTTGGCTACATCAATGGTCGTGGCCTGTTTAGAGTCAGCACAAATATTTTCGTGTTTTATTTTTCCCCGTAGGTTGAAGGAGGCAGTGGCAATTTCACTTGGATCTCATCCAATCACAGTGTTGCCATGGTTACTGTGAGAGGTGTGGTAACAACGGGCGTGATCATAGGGCAGACTGTTATCCAGGCCCGAGATGTGATGAATCCCTTCCACTATGGAGAGATCAAGGTGTGTCCCCTCTCCTCTTTCTGACCCTTCACCTACTTTACTGCTCCCACCTCAGCCTATGTGGGGTAGGGAGAGCCAGAGAGCTCAGGGATATCTTAGGATAAAGAAGGGAGTCTGCTACTTTTTGATTGACTAAATAGTGCGGTTACAGAAACACTCCAGTTGTGCTCACAGCTGGATGCTGGCACTCATGTCTCTCCTGATGTGTTCACAGCTGGATGCTGGCATCCATATAATGTCTCTCCTGATGTGCTCACAGCTGGATGCTCTTATTAAAAACATTTATATACTGCACCCTTCAAGAAATATCGATTGGGGCGGTTTACAGTGTCACATTCACAATGTTACATTATAAGGCCAAATTAAGAACATTAAAACAATCAACAAACAGTTTTACAAAAAGGAAGTTGCATCCAAAATATGCCTCAGAAAATAACAGTTTAATAAATAAAAAGAGGGAAAGAAAAACATTAGCCTGTGTTGTCAAAAGCCTTTTTAAAGAGATACGTTTTAAAACGTTTCTTAAACTCTTTAATGTTAGATGTTAAACGGAGAGAGTCAGGCAGTGCATTGCAGGGAGTGGGACCAGCAATTGAGAAGCTACGCTTTCTAGTAAGGTCAAGTCTGGTTATTTTGGTGGTAGGAATATCTAGGAGGTTTTTGTTTGCCGAGCAGAGGTGTCTTCCTGGTTTGAAAATGTGTAAAGTTGTACATAACCAGATAGTACAACTGTTTATGTATCAAATTGTGAATCATTATAAGAATTTTATACTGGCTACGAAAGGATATGAGTCACCAATGCAGAGATCAAAGGATGGGTGTAATGTGTTCGCGATGAGTAGAGTTCGTTAATATGTGAGCAGTCACATTCTGGATTAATTGAAGAGGACGATAGTATTAGCCGGAAGGCCTATATATAGGGCACTGAATAATCTAGGCCAGCAAGAAGCAGTGCTTGTAAAACTGAGTGAAAGTCGTCTCTGAAAAGGAAAGGCTTTAACCATTTCAATAAATGGATTTTAAAGATTGAGGATTTAACAACTGGAGACATATGATGGGTCATCAGCAACTCTGCATCTAGTGTTGCACCAAGGTTTCAAGCTTTTTGCATTATTGAGGTAGAATGGCCATCGACTTTTAATGTGCTCAGGGGACGATAAGGTGAATTTGGAATAATGGTTAAATGTATGACTTCAGTTTTAGATGGGTCCAATTTCTGGCAAGTATGGGATAACCAAACGTTCACAGATTTTATGCAAAGAGTGACAAAAGGTAATGTGCTATCCCAGAAGGCATTATAAGGAATAAAAAATTGAATATCATCGGCGTAGATTCTGAAATCTACGCCCAACCCGGACAGAAGGCGACAGAGTGGAAGTAGTCATATATTGAAGAGTAGGGCTGAGAGGGAAGAGCCCTGTGGGACACCTGAAGGAATGAAATATCAGTTTGAATTATGCACACCAATGTTCATTTCTGGTGGACGATTAAGTAAATATGAAGTAAACTATCGAAGTACCGTACCTGTGATTCTAGACATTTAAGTAAGATTGTATGGTCCAGTGTGTCAAATGCTGCGGATGTGTCTAATAAAACGAATCTGTGTTTGAATCCAAACCCCTTCTGATTGTATCAAATGATGGTCACAGTAGTGTTTCGGTTATGTTGGTTAGGATGAAGAATGGAATTCTCGGTAATATATTCTGACAACTGAAGTAAAATAACAGATTCTGTGATTTTTTTTGCTATAGTTGTGAGAGAAGCAACTGGTTGGAAATTGGAAAAAATCAGTCCAGTCAGTGAGTTTCTTTTTTGGAATAGGCAAAATTGATGTTTGTTTCAAGGCCTCAGGAAACACACCTGAACTGAGAGATAAGTTTAACATACGGAAGAGAAATATGATCACAAGCAGCTTTTAATAAGTAAGTCAGACATGGGTTTAATGGACTAGATGAGGGTTTCATTTTTGAGAGATTTATCAAAGAATCGACCTCTTGATAGGAATCCCAGGTAGAAGAGATTACTAGTATATTAGGTTTTGGCATAGGAAGAATGGAAAATTTGGCAGAGATATTTCTCACTTACTCCCTAAAATAGTGTGCAAGACTGTTACAAATATTATTGTTGATATTGTAATTAGTGTCTTGTCTTAAGGATGTTAAAGATTTAACAATGTTAAATAAGATCAAAGGGTTACCATTTGACTGTCAAATTTTCTCTGAGTAACAGGATTTTTTGTCTCTCCTGATGTGCTCACAGCTGGATGCTGGCCCTCATATAATGTCCCTCCTGATGTGCTCACAGCTAGAGGCGAGGGCTTGCAGCTTCTCTGAGCAGGACCTGTGTCCTTTTTTGTCTCAGGTTTACATCCTGAAGCTGACAAAGATGATGTTGAATCCTGTTCATGCTGATGTGGAGGTCGGGCGTGCTATCGATGTCCCACTAGTAATGTATAACACAGATAAGGAGACGAAGAAAACGATGGCTTTTACAGACTGTTCCCTGCTGCCTCTGCAGATCAAGATGGACAAACAAGGTGTCTTTAGCCTCATTGAGGGTAAGGGGCTTAATTCCATAGCAATAACATGGGCCCTATCATGGGTTACGAGGTGTGATGGGCCCTCTTATCTTTCACGTTAGTTACCAGGTGCCAAGAAATAGTCCTGTGCCTGTGTCCTACTTGCTCACTGAGCGCTAGAGAAGAGAATTAAAAATATCTTTTCTTTTCCATGTTATGTCCTGTAACACTTATTTTAAGACTGTATTGCATATGAAAACTTCAATAAAATATAAAATATATATATATATCATTTCCTTCCTAGAAAATGTGGGAAAAGTAACTTTGCTCTCATCAGTCAGTCATGTTCCTAGGCCGTATTCCATCTTGAGTAAAACCTTGCAGCTCTGTGTTAATCCACTTAGCCGTAGAGAAATAAAGGTCATGCCTTATTCCTGAATTAGCAAAATGTTTATAAGTGTATATCTGAGCTTTATTTCTACGTTTCTCAGTGGAGTAGCAAAGAGGGGATGATTGCATCCTTGTGACACAAACGACAGCGGTCATAGAAGAGCCTAGGGCAGGTCTATGCAGTCAGGTGGGGTGTGTGTGTCCCAGCATGCACTGCAGGAAGTGCTGCTTGCTTCTGCGTGCCCTGCGGTGGTGGCGCAAGTCTTCCAGGGGACAGGGTGGGGATTGTGTGTCCTGCCACGTAACTCCGCGTGGCACCACTGGAAACGGGGATTATGTGTAACCTCTTCCTTGCCTGCAGGTCGTCGGAGGCCAGGCCCTGCTTTCTGCTCCAGCATTCAGCTGATGGCAGACTCCCCAGGACATGCGCTGGTGACCGTGAGTGCCGTCGTGTACCAGGAGCATTTCCACACCAGTGCCACATTCGCAGCTTATCAGCCTCTGAGGGTGAGAAGCCCCCCTGCTCTGTTTTTGGGAGGTTAGGTCTCTCCTTTTGTACAGGTAATATGTGTGCTCAAGGCAGGAACTGGGTCTGGGCCTATGAGAAGGCGGGGGAAGGGACAGATTGCATTTGGGATAATTTGTGTCTAAATGTGGATTTGTCAGTGGTAGCTCAAGGCGACTATACGCATATTCCTGTCCTCCATAAGTTTGTACTTGAGGCAGCAGCGGGAGGACCCAGGCTTGTGAGAAACAGGTCAGGGCCTGCATCTGGCTCTGCAATAAGGGAGAGGACCCGGGCTTGAGCCTGGGCCTTCTGAGAAAGGGGGGAAGCACCCGGGAAGGACAGGCCTTCGGATTTTATCCTGGGCCTGTGCAGAAGAAGATGGAAACTAAGACCCGTAGAGGAATAAGGATGCCCCGCAAAGATGTGCACGCTGGCGCTGCTTCTGGACGATTATACCGGTACTGCTTCTTGTCCGCAGGCTCTGAACCCGGTGGAGGTTGCCCTGGTGACACTGCAGTCTGTGAAAGAGATGGTGTTTGAGGGGGGACCAAGGCCTTGGATCTTAGAACCTTCTAGATTCTTCCTGGAACTGAAAGCTGAGAACAGGGAGACAATTCACATTACACGGGTGCGACTGTCCACCACCAGGAAGCAGGATCAGTACATATACCGGATCCTGTGCTTGGAGCTCTGGGACCAGGTGAGAAGCTCCAGGAGACAGCAGAGAAGGGGGACAGGAGGCCAAAGGAACCTGGCCTGCTCCCTGGGTGGCTGGGCAGGACTGGCAAAGGGTGTGGACCATGTCCTGTAAGGCCCAGGTGACTTATCTGCCTTCTCCTTCTTGCAGGTTCTCACCTTCCGAGTCGGGAACCATCCTGGCGTACTGAACCCCAAACCTGCTACTGAGGCGGTGCAAGTTAGGTTTATTTGCACCTTTCCTTCCAGCATGCAGGTGGTCCCAGTATACAAGGTGCATGTGGGGGCCCCACCTTGCCCTTTGCCACAACACAACAAGCAGCTGGTAAGCATTTCTCTCGCCTGAGTAAAGCTGCCCCCATCTGGTCCTCAGGTATCTATCACTCTTCTGCGAAAAGCTGCCCCTGTCCTGCCTCCACATTGCTATCTTCTGGGGAAAGCAGTCCGATCCGGCCCCCGTGTATCTCTCTCCTGGGGAAAGCAGTCCCATCCAGGCCCCCTGTATCTCTCTCCTGGGGAAAGCAGTCCCCGTCCGGCCCCCGTGTATCTCTCTCCTGGGGAAAGCAGTCCCCGTCCGGCCCCCGTGTATCTCTCTCCTGGGGAAAGCAGTCCCCGTCCGGCCCCGTGTATCTCTCTCCTGGGGAAAGCAGTCCCCGTCCGGCCCCGTGTATCTCTCTCCTGGGGAAAGCAGTCCCCGTCCAGGCCCCCGTGTATCTCTCTCCTGGGGAAAGCAGTCCCCGTCCAGGCCCCCGTGTATCTCTCTCCTGGGGAAAGCAGTCCCCGTCCAGGCCCCCGTGTATCTCTCTCCTGGGTAAAGCAGTCCCCGTCCAGGCCCCCGTGTATCTCTCTCCTGGGGAAAGCAGTCCCCGTCCAGGCCCCCGTGTATCTCTCTCCTGGGGAAAGCAGTCCCCGTCCAGGCCCCCGTGTATCTCTCTCCTGGGGAAAGCAGTCCCTGTCCGGCCCCCGTGTATCTCTCTCCTGGGGAAAGCAGTCCCCGTCCGGCCCCCGTGTATCTCTCTCCTGGGGAAAGCAGTCCCATCCAGGCCCCCGTGTATCTCTCTCCTGGGGAAAGCAGTCCAATCCGGCCCCCGTGTATCTCTCTCCTGGGGAAAGCAGTCCCATCCAGGCCCCCGTGTATCTCTCTTCTGGGGAAAGCAGTCCGATCCGGCCCCCGTGTATCTCTCTTCTGGGGAAAGCAGTCCGATCCGGCCCCCGTGTATCTCTCTCCTGGGGAAAGCAGTCCCATCCAGGCCCCCTGTATCTCTCTCCTGGGGAAAGCAGTCCCCGTCTGGCCCCCGTGTATCTCTCTCCTGGGGAAAGCAGTCCCCGTCCGGCCCCCGTGTATCTCTCTCCTGGGGAAAGCAGTCCCCGTCCGGCCCCGTGTATCTCTCTCCTGGGGAAAGCAGTCCCCGTCCAGGCCCCCGTGTATCTCTCTCCTGGGGAAAGCAGTCCCCGTCCAGGCCCCCGTGTATCTCTCTCCTGGGGAAAGCAGTCCCCGTCCAGGCCCCCGTGTATCTCTCTCCTGGGTAAAGCAGTCCCCGTCCAGGCCCCCGTGTATCTCTCTCCTGGGGAAAGCAGTCCCCGTCCAGGCCCCCGTGTATCTCTCTCCTGGGGAAAGCAGTCCCCGTCCAGGCCCCCGTGTATCTCTCTCCTGGGGAAAGCAGTCCCTGTCCGGCCCCCGTGTATCTCTCTCCTGGGGAAAGCAGTCCCCGTCCGGCCCCCGTGTATCTCTCTCCTGGGGAAAGCAGTCCCATCCAGGCCCCCGTGTATCTCTCTCCTGGGGAAAGCAGTCCAATCCGGCCCCCGTTTATCTCTCTCCTGGGGAAATCAGTCCCATCCAGGCCCCCGTGTATCTCTCTTCTGGGGAAAGCAGTCCGATCCGGCCCCCGTGTATCTCTCTTCTGGGGAAAGCAGTCCGATCCGGCCCCCGTGTAACTCTCTCCTGGGGAAAGCAGTCCCATCCAGGCCCCCTGTATCTCTCTCCTGGGGAAAGCAGTCCCATCCAGGCCCCCTGTATCTCTCTCCTGGGGAAAGCAGTCCCCATCCGGCCCCCGTGTATCTCTCTCCTGGGGAAAGCAGTCCCCGTCCGGCCCCCGTGTATCTCTCTCCTGGGGAAAGCAGTCCCCGTCCGGCCCCCGTGTATCTCTCTCCTGGGGAAAGCAGTCCCGTCCGGCCCCCGTGTATCTCTCTCCTGGGGAAAGCAGTCCCATCCGGCCCCCGTGTATCTCTCTCCTGGGGAAAGCAGTCCCCGTCCAGGCCCCCGTGTATCTCTCTCCTGGGGAAAGCAGTCCCCGTCCAGGCCCCCGTGTATCTCTCTCCTGGGGAAAGCAGTCCCCGTCCAGGCCCCCGTGTATCTCTCTCCTGGGGAAAGCAGTCCCCGTCCAGCCCCCGTGTATCTTTCTCCTGGGGAAAGCAGTCCCCGTCCAGGCCCCCGTGTATCTCTCTCCTGGGGAAAGCAGTCCCATCCGGCCCCCGTGTATCTCTCTCTTGGGGAAAGCAGTCCCCGTCCGGCCCCCGTGTATCTCTCTCCTGGGGAAAGCAGTCCCCGTCCGGCCCCCGTGTATCTCTCTCCTGGGGAAAGCAGTCCCCGTCCAGGCCCCCGTGTATCTCTCTCCTAGGGAAAGCAGTCCCCGTCCAGCCCCCGTGTATCTTTCTCCTGGGGAAAGCAGTCCCCGTCCAGGCCCCCATGTATCTCTCTCCTAGGGAAAGCAGTCCCCGTCCAGCCCCCGTGTATCTTTCTCCTGGGGAAAGCAGTCCCCGTCCAGGCCCCCGTGTATCTCTCTCCTGGGGAAAGCAGTCCCCGTCCGGCCCCCGTGTATCTCTCTCCTGGGGAAAGCAGTCCCATCCGGCCCCCGTGTATCTCTCTCCTGGGGAAAGCAGTCCCCGTCCAGGCCCCCCGTGTATCTCTCTCTGGGGAAAGCAGTCCCCGTCCAGGCCCCCGTGTATCTCTCTCCTGGGGAAAGCAGTCCCCGTCCAGGCCCCCGTGTATCTCTCTCCTGGGGAAAGCAGTCCCCGTCCAGGCCCCCGTGTATCTCTCTCCTGGGGAAAGCAGTCCCCATCCAGGCCCCCGTGTATCTCTCTCCTGGGAAAGCAGTCCCCGTCCAGGCCCCCGTGTATCTCTCTCCTGGGGAAAGCAGTCCCCGTCCAGGCCCCCGTGTATCTCTCTCCCTGGGGAAAGCAGTCCCCGTCCGGCCCCCGTGTATCTCTCTCCTGGGGAAAGCAGTCCCATCCGGCCCCCGTGTATCTCTCTCCTGGGGAAAGCAGTCCCCGTCCAGGCCCCCGTGTATCTCTCTCCTGGGGAAAGCAGTCCCATCCAGTCCCCCGTGTATCTCTCTCCTGGGGAAAGCAGTCCCCGTCCAGGCCCCCGTGTATCTCTCTCCTGGGGAAAGCAGTCCCCGTCCAGGCCCCCGTGTATCTCTCTCCTGGGGAAAGCAGTCCCCGTCCGGCCCCCGTGTATCTCTCTCCTGGGGAAAGCAGTCCCCGTCCAGGCCCACGTGTATCTCTCTCCTAGGGAAAGCAGTCCCCGTCCAGGCCCACGTGTATCTCTCTCCTAGGGAAAGCAGTCCCCGTCCAGCCCCCGTGTATCTTTCTCCTGGGGAAAGCAGTCCCCATCCGGCCCCCGTGTATCTCCTGGGGAAAGCAGTCCCCGTCCAGGCCCCCATGTATCTCCTGGGGAAAGCAGTCCCATCCAGGCCCCCTGTATCTCTCTCCTGGGGAAAGCAGTCCCATCCGGCCCCCGTGTATCTTTCTCCTGGGGAAAGCAGTCCCCATCCGGCCCCCATGTATCTCCTGGGGAAAGCAGTCCCATCCAGGCCCCCTGTATCTCTCTCCTGGGGAAAGCAGTCCCATCCGGCCCCCGTTTATCTCTCTCCTGGGGAAAGCAGTCCCCGTCCAGGCCCCCGTGTATCTCTCTCCTGGGGAAAGCAGTCCCCGTCCAGGCCCCCGTGTATCTCTCCTGGGGAAAGCAGTGCCATCCAGTCCCCCGTGTATCTCTCTCCTGGGGAAAGCAGTCCCCGTCCAGGCCCCCGTGTATCTCTCTCCTGGGGAAAGTAGTCCCCGTCCAGGCCCCCGTGTATCTCTCTCCTGGGGAAAGCAGTCCCATCCAGTCCCCCGTGTATCTCTCTCCTGGGGAAAGCAGTCCCCGTCTGGCCCCCGTGTATCTCTCTCCTGGGGAAAGCAGTCCCCGTCCGGCCCCCGTGTATCTCTCTCCTGGGGAAAGCAGTCCCATCCGGCCCCCGTGTATCTCTCTCCTGGGGAAAGCAGTCCCCGTCCAGGCCCCCGTGTATCTCTCTCCTGGGGAAAGCAGTCCCATCCGGCCCCCGTGTATCTCTCTCCTGGGGAAAGCAGTCCCCGTCCAGGCCCCCGTGTATCTCTCTCCTGGGGAAAGCAGTCCCCGTCCAGGCCCCCGTGTATCTCTCTCCTGGGGAAAGCAGTCCCATCCAGTCCCCCGTGTATCTCTCTCCTGGGGAAGCAGTCCCCGTCCAGGCCCCCGTGTATCTCTCTCCTGGGGAAAGCAGTCCCCGTCCAGGCCCCCGTGTATCTCTCTCCTGGGGAAAGCAGTCCCCGTCCAGGCCCCCGTGTATCTTGCTCCTGGGGAAAGCAGTCCCCGTCCAGGCCCCCGGGTATCTCTCTCCTGGGGAAAGCAGTCCCCGTCCAGGACCCCGTGTATCTCTCTCCTGGGGAAAGCAGTCCCCGTCCGGCCCCCGTGTATCTTTCTCCTGGGGAAAGCAGTCCCATCCGGCCCCCGTGTATCTCTCTCCTGGGGAAAGCAGTCCCCGTCCGGCCCCCGTGTATCTCTCTCCTGGGGAAAGCAGTCCCCGTCCGGCCCCCATGTATCTCTCTCCTGGGGAAAGCAGTCCCCGTCCAGGCCCCCGTGTATCTCTCTCCTGGGGAAAGCAGTCCCCGTCCAGGCCCCCGTGTATCTCTCTCCTAGGGAAAGCAGTCCCATCCAGTCCCCCGTGTATCTCTCTCCTGGGGAAAGCAGTCCCCGTCCAGGCCCCCCGTGTATCTCTCTCCTGGGGAAAGCAGTCCCCGTCCAGGCCCCCGTGTATCTCTCTCCTGGGGAAAGCAGTCCCCGTCCAGCCCCCGTGTATCTTTCTCCTGGGGAAAGCAGTCCCCGTCCAGCCCCCGTGTATCTTTCTCCTGGGGAAAGCAGTCCCCGTCCAGGCCCCCATGTATCTCTCTCCTAGGGAAAGCAGTCCCCGTCCAGCCCCCGTGTATCTTTCTCCTGGGGAAAGCAGTCCCCGTCCAGGCCCCCCGTGTATCTCTCTCCTGGGGAAAGCAGTCCCCGTCCAGGCCCCGTGTATCTCTATCCTGGGGAAAGCAGTCCCCGTCCAGGCCCCCGTGTATCTCTCTCCTGGGGAAAGCAGTCCCTGTCCAGGCCCCCGTGTATCTCTCTCCTGGGGAAAGCAGTCCCTGTCCAGGCCCCCGTGTATCTCTCTCCTGGGGAAAGCAGTCCCCGTCCGGCCCCCGTGTATCTCTCTCCTGGGGAAAGCAGTCCCCGTCCAGGCCCCCGTGTATCTCTCTCCTGGGGAAAGCAGTCCCCGTCCAGGCCCCCGTGTATCTCTCTCCTGGGGAAAGCAGTCCCCGTCCAGGCCCCCGTGTATCTCTCTCCTGGGGAAAGCAGTCCCCGTCCGGCCCCCGTGTATCTCTCTCCTGGGGAAAGCAGTCCCATCCAGTCCCCCGTGTATCTCTCTCCTGGGGAAAGCAGTCCCCGTCCAGGCCCCCGTGTATCTCTCTCCTGGGGAAAGCAGTCCCCGTCCAGGCCCACGTGTATCTCTCTCCTAGGGAAAGCAGTCCCCGTCCAGCCCCCGTGTATCTTTCTCCTGGGGAAAGCAGTCCCCATCCGGCCCCCGTGTATCTCCTGGGGAAAGCAGTCCCTGTCCAGGCCCCCGTGTATCTCTCTCCTGGGAAAGCAGTCCCCGTCCAGGCCCCCGTGTATCTCTCTCCTGGGGAAAGCAGTCCCTGTCCAGGCCCCCGTGTATCTCTCTCTGGGGAAAGCAGTCCCATCCAGGCCCCCTGTATCTCTCTCCTGGGGAAAGCAGTCCCCGTCCAGGCCCCCGTGTATCTCTCTCCTGGGGAAAGCAGTCCCCGTCCAGGCCCCCGTGTATCTCTCTCCTGGGGAAAGCAGTCCCCGTCCAGGCCCCCGTGTATCTCTCTCCTGGGGAAAGCGGTCCCCGTCCGGCCCCCGTGTATCTCTCTCCTGGGGAAAGCAGTCCCCGTCCAGGCCCACGTGTATCTCTCTCCTAGGGAAAGCAGTCCCCGTCCAGCCCCCGTGTATCTTTCTCCTGGGGAAAGCAGTCCCCCATCCGGCCCCCGTGTATCTCCTGGGGAAAGCAGTCCCCGTCCAGGCCCCCATGTATCTCCTGGGGAAAGCAGTCCCATCCAGGCCCCCTGTATCTCTCTCCTGGGGAAAGCAGTCCATCCGGCCCCCGTGTATCTTTCTCCTGGGGAAAGCAGTCCCCATCCGGCCCCCATGTATCTCCTGGGGAAAGCAGTCCCATCCAGGCCCCCTGTATCTCTCTCCTGGGGAAAGCAGTCCCATCCGGCCCCCGTTTATCTCTCTCCTGGGGAAAGCAGTCCCCGTCCAGGCCCCGTGTATCTCTCTCCTGGGGAAAGCAGTCCCCGTCCAGGCCCCGTGTATCTCTCTCCTGGGGAAAGCAGTGCCATCCAGTCCCCCGTGTATCTCTCTCCTGGGGAAAGCAGTCCCCGTCCAGGCCCCCGTGTATCTCTCTCCTGGGGAAAGTAGTCCCCGTCCAGGCCCCCGTGTATCTCTCTCCTGGGGAAAGCAGTCCCATCCAGTCCCCCGTGTATCTGTCTCCTGGGGAAAGCAGTCCCCGTCCGGCCCCCATGTATCTCTCTCCTGGGAAAGCAGTCCCCGTCCGGCCCCCCGTGTATCTCTCTCCTGGGGAAAGCTGCCTCCATGTCGCTCTGTTCTAGGGAAAGCAGCACCCATGCTGTTTTTGGTGATGCTGTCTCATGCAGATCACAGCATCCCTCGCCCTTACTCATTCACAGCCACAATCCCTTCAACATTTTAAATCTGAATTACTTTTCATGTAATTCAGCTTGATTTGGGTTCAGAGTGATGCACTATTTTGCACTGCGATTCCGTACAAAAGGTAGCAAAATAACGTTTAGGATTTAACCTATGACCTGTTCTCCATTGATTCTTATCCAGGGGTGCAAGAGGCCAATATTCGGCCGCTATCTAGCTTAACTGGCTAACCTGGCCAAGATTTTCAGTGGTGCAGCCATGCTGCTGTCATATACTTAGCCGGATAAGTGTATCCAACTAACTATAGGACAACCAAGTCTGACAGTTGGCAATTATATGGCTGAGTTAGCTCTGCTCTGCAATGCCTCATCCCGCCCCACACTTTTCTGGCTAAGTGGCGGCTCCTCAGCTAAGTCAGAACTTAACCTGCTAAGCGGCACTGAATATCAACCTCCTTGCAACTCTTCCTATTTAACCTCATGCTGGAGTGGTTAACCATGTGTGTCATCTTGTGTGTAATTATTTTGTCTTTTATGAGAGAAAAATACTGTCATATAGTTATGATTTGTTTATTATGACTGGCTATAGGTTTGCATCGCTGAGAAACAGTTTTTGCTGCATGCTTACAAGGTCCGCATGCACCCAGGCTGTCACTCTTCCTTCTCCCCCTGCTTCTGCTAGAAGCAGCCGATGGGCCCCCCCCACTTCGCACAGTTCTCTTCCCTTCTTCATCCACAAGAAGCCTGCAGATTCAGCTCACAATATTTCATATTATTTAGGGGGTAATATTCGGAGCTCTGCAGGACTGCAAACTCATTCTCAAAGGGAAACCCTATGGGAATAGTTTTAAACATTGCTTTCCTGAGCCCAGACCATAAACGTTGGGTTTTTGTACAGGAAAAGCTGCATTGGGATTTCACACCGAAGGAATATTCTCTGTAATCTCACTCTCTGACCCTCATCTTACTGGGGGAGCGTTGCCCACTCGACTCTCATCTCTGCTTCTGACCCTCATCTCTCTTGGGGAATGTTCTCTGCTCCTGACTCTCATCTCTCTTGGGGACCGTTCTCTGCTCCTGACTCTCATCTCTCTCGGGGGACCGTTCTCTGCTTCTGACTCTCATCTCTCTCGGAGAACCTTCTCTGCTCCTGACTCTCATCTCTCTCGGGGAATGTTCTCTGCTCCTGACTCTCATCTCTCTTGGGGAATGTTCTCTGCTCCTGACTCTCATCTCTCTCGGGGAATGTTTTCTGCTTCTGACTCTCATCTCTCTCGGGGAACGTTCTCTGCTCCCGACTCTCATCTCTCTCGGGGAACGTTCTCTGCTCCCGACTCTCATCTCTCTCGGGGAACGTTCTCTGCTCCCGACTCTCATCTCTCTCGGGGAATGTTCTCTGCTCCTGACTCTCATCTCTCTTGGGGAACATTCTCTGCTTCTGATTCTCATCTCTTCGGAGAACCTTCTCTGCTCCTGACTCTCATCTCTCTCAGGGAACGTTCTCTGCTCCCGATTCTCATTGCACTCAGGGGATCATTGTTTGCTCAAGGCTCCCTGACTGCCTGGAGGGTTTGCTGTCTGCTCTCTGTCCCCACTACTGCTTTTGGGACCAGTTACTGCTCTTGGTTCACAGACTTGCGCTGACGTGCCATCTCTCATGTCACTGTAGGTTCCAGTCTCCAACTCCCGCAGTACTGTTCTAGAGTTATCCGTATTCGACAAGCACAGGCGCAAGTTTGATAACTTCTCATCACTGCTGTTAGAATGGACACTCTCCAACAAATCTCTAGCACAATTCTCCAGGGGCATGTCCATGCAGATGGTGGCAAAGGATGATGGGACAGGACAGACACGTCTGCATGGCAAGTGTAACACGTTGCTGATGATCGGGGATCTTTATTTAGTAAACTTGGAACCCTATAGAAGCACCCTGCTGACACAGCATTGGTAGCTGCAGCCCTGCAGAGGGACACATGACACCCTGCAGACTTCACTGCCTCTTGACCTTGTGTACAGAGTTAGGGCACGAGATCAAGTACACCTCAATACCTTCTGACTTTGTATCTAGAGGAAGAGGGACACAACTCCCTGCCAATCTCACTGACTCCTCCCTGTGGACTTTGCTACCTCCTAATGCATTGTTTCCTGACTCTTCCCTACAGGGCAGCATACACTGGAGGTGAAACAGATGAAAGGCTCCCTGCTGATCACAGTCAGCTTCATCGGATATGAGAAAGGAATCATTCCTAAAGTGAGTGATACAATCAACAATTCTGCTGTACCGCCACTGTCCTATTTTTTATTTATTTGTAGGGTTTTATATACTGTTATTCGGTAGAGCCATCATAACGGTTTACAAATCTGCAATTATCATCCAACATATGCAATTATCTTACAATCAAATGGAGTTAACATAGTATTTGGGAACAGTAGGGTTTTGTGAACAATCAACATATTTTCTTAGTCATTGAATAACAGAATATTGCGGAGAACATTTTCAAAGAACTTAATGGATCAAGGGAGTGAGCAGGGAGGGGTAGAAAAGGAGGGTACATCAGGAGAGCATTAAGGAGGAGGATTATGCTTGCGATGTTTTTACATGTAAAAACCGCAAAAAAAAAAAAGTGGTGTTTTTACATGTAAGAGAGACTCTGTGTACGTAAGGCAGACTATCCGGATAACAAAGTTAGGAGATTCTGTGTGTGTAAGAGAGACTCTACGTGTGTACATGTAAAGGAGACCCTGAGTGTGTAAGAAATTGTGAGATTGATATTAAAAGGCTTTGTGTGGATAACATTTTGAGTTAAATAGTGCAGCAATACTAAAGATCCAAAGAACTTCAAGAGTGAAACTAACATGTAATATCAACAGAAGAGATTCACTATGACATTTGCTGAAATGTTTTTACAATTCAAAATATAAATATTGCCTTCATATCGAGGATGCTGCCTGCACACAATATCGAGTGTGATTGATGTCTATTTTGTACATTAATTATAATCAAAGGCCATGTACTTTATAAGTTTTTGTTTTGCAAATAAAACTGTCAACATTTATCTCAAATTTGTTTTTTCTCCATGAAATCCTGAGTCTGACACAGACTCGCTGTTCCAAATTCAGGATGGTTTATTAGCTGGAAATGCGCTACAACGTCCTTCCATGTTTGTGAAGGAGACTGTGTGTGTGTATGTGTGTGTGGAGACTGGGTGTGATGGAGACTGTATATGTGTGTGTGTGTAAGGGAGATTGTGTATATGTGTGTGTGTAAATTGGGTTTCATTGCTGCTGATGAGATGCTTTGGGTGACACTTGCTGATTGTGATATTTTCTCTTTGCATTGATGCATTGTCCTCTTGTTAAAAATGTACAGAATGAAATGATTGGGCTTTCTAGCAGTTGTGGTTAAACGTATGCAGTGTTTAATTTTATGTTTGATGGCATCGCTGTGTCCGACTCTTTCTCCTGTGTTTTCACCGTCCAGACTCCTTCCCCTCCACTGACCTCTGCGGCTGTGGAATTAGTGCTGGTGGACGATGTTACAGTGGTACCCAACAATGCGACGATGTACAACCATCCTGACACCAAGGTAAAGGGAGGCAGACACTTCTGAATCCCGGGGGTGGGGGGGCAAAAGGACTTCTCCTGAGGGTAGAGTGGGGCAGACTCCTGGGCACCTCTCCAGAACTTGTCTCCCTGTACCCACTTCCATCCCCCAGTATCCAGACCCCTCTGGATACTGGGGGATGGAAGTGGGTAAAGAGAGACAAGTCCCTCTGGGCCCCAGGGAGCAGAGGAATACGGACCCTGACAGCATATTCCTTTAGACCCCAAGTTTTGCTTTAGTTCTAAACTAAAAGCCGGATTCTGTAATTGGTGAGGGGGGGGTGCAGTGCCTGGTTCTTCTGACTGATGGGCACAAACAGGGTGCGATGCTTGGATCTTGTGACTTATGTGGTGGGGGTGTGAGGGGGCAGTATATGGCTCATACAACCTTTCTGTCCTAGGAGATCTTTTTGCTGGTGGAAGGGTCTGGTTACTTCCTGGTGAACATCAGTGACAGTGAAATTGTGAATATCTCCTACCAAGAGGCTGACAGCTGGGTCCAGGTGAGCCAGGGGGCATAGTGGGGTTTGGAGTGTGTGTGAGGGAGTCACGAGCAATGATTAGCTTGCCCAGTCCTATGAATATGCTGCTGACCTGCCACTTGGAATCTAGAAATTTAATGAAGGCTGTGCCATCCTCTGCTTTGCAGGTCACCCCCATTCATCCTGGCACTCTCACCATGGCTGTCTATGACCTATGTTTGGCCTTTCTGGGGCCAGCACTAGCATCTCTGCGTGTCTCGGATATCTTTGACCTGGAATTGGATGTCGTTGATAAGGTGAGGCCAGAAAAGCTCTTGCAGGTTTATGTACTATCCATGCATCATTTCTCCCCTGATATAGTCCACATTCCCTGTGTTTATGGCCAGTAGCACCATGTGATGCTTGAACCTAATGCTAACCCCCTGTTTTAGGGTCCTGTCCTCCAAAGAATATCCGACTCTAAATATATTGCATTTGTTTTGCAGATTGAAATTGGCAAGACTGCTTTAGTCACCCTGAGAGTTCTTGATGTGTACAAACGTCCCTTCCTGAATAAATATTTCAGGCACATGCACTTGAAGCTGCAAGCAGCTTCCTCCATCGTTACTCTCGCGTGAGTTTGATCTGCTGGAGAGGGGACATGGAACACACTCAGAGTAAAATAGCGGAACAGTTACATAAATCATTAATCAGCATCCAGAGCTGATCTGCCAAAAAAAAAAAGTGGAAGCTTATTCCAAGACATGAGCATGGCTTTTGAAACCATTAGCCCGGGTTGACCTTGGGAGAAGCAAGGCCTGGGATGAATCAGCCACAGCGGGACCCCAAATTAACAGGAAATTCTGCATTCATTTGGGTATAAACAGCTTCGCTGAAGATTGCCCTCTTGTAGCCCACTGAACGGTCTTCCATAGTGAGCGATCGTCTAGGCGGGTTAAGAGGCGTTCTCAGGGCTGTTTATAGGTCAGGTGTGTACAGGGTATTTTCAAATGTACACATGCTTCCCCACTCAGCATTTGTTAACGCACACGCACTGTGCACACGACATAAACTGTGCTTAATGAACACACAGATACTGCACACGACATACACAGGCCCTTCTAAGACACACTGCATAGCACACATGGGTACGTCTAACACACACACACACTGTACATGACATACACAGGCACATCTAACACACTGCACAGCAAACACAGGCACATATAACACACACTGCATAGCACACACAAACAAACATGTCTAGTACCCCCTATGCATGACTAATATGGGCACAATGCACATGGCCTCCCTTTAAAATTGGCTACTCTGTACACAGGCTAAAGGGGCCACATACCTTGCAAATAATGTGTGCTGTCAAAATCTCCCCCTCAGAGAGTGTGGAATGGTATCCTCCCACCTCCCCCATGGTTTTAGGTTTCCAGTGAACTCTCTGGGTGTGGAATGGTGTCCTTCCCCTACCCCCCCCCCCCAACTCACCACCACTATCACCACCTCCCATGACCCCGGGAATGGTTGGTGTCCCCCAGCTCTGGGTTCCGAATAGTGTGTCCCTCTATCCATAACCCTCTTGTCTCTGAGAGGGGCTGATGCCCTATCCCGCTCTGGGTTTGGAATGGTGTGCCCCCTGGTTTGGGGTGTTTCCAGCATGCTCTCAGATGAGTATTTCTTTTCAGGGCAGTGGATGATCAGGACAGACTCTCGTCTGCTTTCCTACTTCGCGCAGTCGCTGTGGGACAGACAACCCTAGTGGTGACAGCCCGAGACAAGACTGGACGAAGACTCCATTCCATCCCTCGACGAATAGAGGTAACGGTCACTGGCAGAGCTTTCCAACACCTCCCCCCTGCAGTGCAGTCACTGTTACCACTCTCCAACCTCCACCAGTGCAGTTACTGTCACTGCTCTCCATTCCACTGGTGCAATCAGCAGCACTTCTCCCTGATTCCCTACTCCCCCAGCCATGCACACAGGGAGCCACTTCTGCTCGGGCTGTCAGGAGCACAATTCTAAATAATTCTGGATGATTCACTCTGTGCATTTCTCTTTCCAGGTGTTTCCACCATTCAGGCTGATCCCCCAGAAAATTACTCTTATTCCCCACAATATGATGCAGGTGAGGGCATGCATGAGTGCTTCCTCATATCATTACTTCTGCGAGTATTCTCGATCACGAGTATTTATTTACTTTCATCATTACTCCAGGGACCCTGCTCCATCCAAAGCAGGATGTACGCAACAGAACACTCTGGATTAAAGGCCAGGTTTTGCAGTGCTTGGAGGGGAGCTCTAGATTAAAAACCGGGTTTTGCAGCATTGTAGTAGATCGCTCTGGATTAAAGGCCTGGTTTTGCACTGCTGCAGAAAGAGCTCAGGACTACAACATGGGTATTTCAGTACTGTGCCAGGAAGCTCTGGATGAAGGATCATGTTTTGCAGCACTATGGTTTTGCAGAGGGGAGCTCGGATTAAGGGCCAGATTTTGCAGTACTGCGGTGGAGAACTCTGGATTAAAGGCTGGGTTTCGCAGCCATGTGGAAGGGAGCTCTGGATTAAAGGCTGGGTTTCGCAGCCCTGCGGAAGGGAGCTCTGGATTAAAGGCTGGGTTTCGCAGCCATGTGGAAGGGAGCTCTGGATTAAAGGCTGGTTTTCGCAGCCATGTGGAAGGGAGCTCTGGATTAAAGGCTGGGTTTCACAGCCATGTGGAAGGGAGCTCTGGATTAAAGGCTGGGTTTTGCAATGTTTTAGAGGGGAGCTCGGATTAAGGGCCAGATTTTGCAGTACTGCAGTGGAGAACTCTGGATTAAAGGCTGGGTTTTGCAGCCATGTGGAAGGGAGCTCTGGATTAAAGGCTGGGTTTTGCAATGTTTTGGAGGAGAGCCCTGGATTAAGAGTCATGTTTTTCACTGCTGCGAAGGAGAGCTCTGGGTTAAGGACTGTATGTTTTGCAGGTGATGTCAGAGGGCGGCCCTCAACCCCAGTCCATCATCCACTTCTCCATCAGTAACAAGACAGTTGCTAGGGTGAATCGCCTCGGGCAGGTCACGGCTTTGGAAATTGGCACAGCCATGGTGAATGGGACCATCCAGGCTGTTAATGAGGACACGGGTAGAGTCATCGTCTTCTCACAGGTATTCCTGAGCGTCCCACCACCCCTACCAGGTCATTTAATACTCCTTGGCTCACTTGTGTTTTTGTTCAAGTTTTACTAAAGCAAGCAAATTTGTAACCCCACACGTGCTGTATAACCAAAAAAACATTGAGAAAATGATCGATCCACAACCAAGGTAATATGAATGTTGTAGTTATGTTCCCCATGTCCATTCCCACCCAGTGCCTACTCATCCTCCCCTCAACATGACTGAAGTACAAATTAAACAGAAAAAGGGTTAATGCAGTACAAAATGTCCAGTTCCCTCTCACTGGTTTTAATTATTTTTGTGTTCTGGTTTTGCTTGGCTATGTCGGGTTTTTATGCTCTGGGCTTTTCTGACTGTATCTATTTTGATTGGTCACAAGCACCCAACTTTGTCCTTTTGTGAAATGTCTCGTCGACGAGCTGCGAGATTTTCGGAGAGTCCCTGCCTGATTCTTGCCATCCTTTGTAGGATTCCGTTGAAGTGGAGGTGGTTCAGCTCAGGGCCGTAAGGATCCACGCGCCTGCAACTCGTCTGATAACAGGGACCGAGGTTGGTAAACGCAGCCCCCCTGTACGCGGCCTCCGGCGCGGCAGCCGCCCACGGCGCGACCTGTCACCCCTTCACCCTTCTCTCTGTGGTGGCTTCCCTCTTAGATGCCTGTGTATGTCGTAGGGGTAACCAGCACCCAGACGCCATTTTCCTTCAGCAATTCAAAACCGAGGCTGACGTTTCACTGGTCGATGAGCAAACGAGATGTCATGGACCTGGTGACGAGGCACAAAGAGGTAGGAGCAGCCCCCCCCCCCCCCGTGTTTGTCCCCTCAGAGAGGCTGTCTGGTGCGTTGGGGTATAAATGTTGTCTTTGTCTTTCAGGTGTCTCTGCAGCTTCTCCCAGAGAATAACTTTGCCATGGTTGTGCGCACGGTGGCTGCTGGTAGGACTGGTCTTAAAGTGACAGTAGCAATTTCCCAAATGTGTCCACAGGGGCAGTTTGAGGGCAATGTCACGGAGCTGTCTGACGAAGTGCAGATACTGGTAAGTGACTCCCGCCACTTCCAGCGTCTCTCGTCTGTCACAGGCAAAGCTCAGAAGTGACACGGTTCTTGCGTAAGATCCAGAAGTCTACTTTTTTTTTTTTTTTGCATTGTTAGCTACAACACCCAGGGCCTTTCATCACGGCACAATTCCCTCCCATGGAAAGCCGAGTACGGCCAGAGAGCAGAGAAATGGTGAGATCCATAGTATGTGGGTCCTGCCTGTCAGGAGTCTCAACCAAATCGTATGAAAACAGGGAGGTAACCGAGGGAATTCCAATGCGGACCTCTGACGAAACTCTGGCCCAAAATTCCTCCCTCTGCTCCTTGTGTTGCCTGCTTTGCCAGAGCCTCCTACTCATGCTCTGTATACTGCCCTCACTACTGGAGCATGCTGCCAGTGGATGCCTGGACTGCCCTCCTAAACTGGAAAGGGCATGGGATTAACACGCGGGGTCCCTAGCAGCTGGAGGTTGGAAATGAAGCCCTGGGGTGACGAGTGGCCTCTTTTTTTTTTTTTCTTTGAGGGGACAGTTTCCACACGGAACAGCTTGCTGGGCAGGCGGGACTTATTATGCTCTCTGCTGCTTGCGTTGCCTGATCCTGCTCGAAGTGCTGGTCCCTCCTGACTGCGGTCTGCACGAAGCTCCTGTAAGCTCCTGTCCAGCTTACCTGTTTGTTTGTTTTTTAATTCCTGAAGGTCTTTGATAAGCTCCAGCTCTTCTCCCCCGAGTGTCCTGCTGAGCAGATTCTGATGTCAACAAACTCACAGCTCAAACTGTACACGAACAGGTAAGAGCGGAGGGGGGGGGGGGGGGCTTTTCAGTCATCTCTACCCCGGAGACCGTCTCCTCTCTGGGCACCTCACTTACTGGCATTTCTGCAGGCTGGCACTGGATGTACTGCAGAGCATGCCTTCGCGCTTTGTCATTTAGACCCGCGCTTATGCAGGCAGTCTTTCCACCTGAGCAGAAGCAGCAGTGCTTCACACCTGCAAAGGCTGGCCTCTGGTCTGGTGTTTCTGGCTGTGGCCCCTGCTGGTGGCTTGCAAATACACGGACTGGGCTACGGGGGGGGAGAATGGCAGCCTGGTGTCCGTGGTGAGCGAGTGTGAATTATCCATCTGCATGTCTGTAAGCACCATTATAAGCACCGGGCACTGCACAAGGAATCCAGTTCTCAAATGCTGTCTCGTGATGTATTCTGAACCATGTAACAATAAATGGTGTTCCAGGCCAAGTGGAAAGATTGTTTAATAATGTTTGAGGATTATTGTGAATCAGAGTAGCAGTGAAGCTTAAAATGCACTCGGGAGGTGCTTCTGCCAACTACTGCCCTGCAGCTTCTCCAGGTGGAGCATTGATGTCAGTAATGCCACTGTCTCTGGAGGTTAGTGGGAGGCAAGTTTGAAGCCCTGCCCTAACCTGTGTTTTGGGTCTGCAGGGAAGGTGCTGCCTTTGTTGCCTATCGGATTCTGCAGTGTATCCCCAACTCCTCCGTGGTGGAAGAGGATGGGCAAGGTCTCCTAACTGCTGGGGCAATAACAGGCTCAGCGGTGCTGGAAGTGACCTCGCTGGAACCCTTTGGAGTCAATCAGAGCATCATAACTGGAATCCGGGTATGTCCAGCAGTGACGGGGATGTCTGAGCTATAGCCCGAGTGGATGAGTCTATCAATGATAGGGGATGTCTGAGCTATAGCTGGAGTCCGGTTAAGCCCAGCAGTGCAAGGGGATGTCTGAGCTATAGCCCGAGTGGATGAGTCTATCAATGATAGGGGATGTCTGAGCTATAGCTGGAGTCCGGTTAATCCCAGCAGTGCAAGGGGATGTCTGAGCTATAGCCCGAGTCTGGTTGAGACTATCAGTGCCAAGGGAAGAATGAGCTATAGCTGGTGTCCTGGTAAGTCTGGCAGTGTCAGGGTAAGAATGGGCTATAGCTGGAGTCTGGTTAAATCCAGCAGTGCCAGGGGAAGAATGGGCTATAGCTAGGGTCTGGTTTAATCCAGCAGTGCCAGGGTAAGAATGGGCTATAGCTGGAGTTCGGGTAAGCCTGGCAATGCCAGAGGAAGTCTGGACCACGAGTAGAGTAATGTTGGATGGATGGAGAGAAATGGGTCTATGTTCTGGGGTTAAGCCACCCATAATTTACAGAATCTTTTCTGTCATGGGCCTGCTGCTTTCACCATCAGCACTTTCCGGTCTCACTGGGACTGGAGGTTCAGCTCCTTTCATGAGATCACAAACAATTCATCTCATCTACTTTCACCATGCTATGGTTACAGAAGAATAGGTTAAGTCTAAGTGTTTCTCTGACCTGCTGGGTCTAACAGCCCTCCTCTCTACCAGTCCTGCAGTGGAAGGCTCCGTAAGTTCCTCCCTTAACTCTCCATAGGTTTTGCCTCTGATAGGTGGCCCCAGTGTTGTACCTGAGAATCAGCACCTCACCCCGGCTCTACACTTCGCGAGGGACCACCCTGTTAGCCTTTCCCCTAGGAATGACGTTAACCTTCACTGTCCACTTCTATGACAGCATCGGCGAGAGATTTCATGCACAAAACACACAACTCCAGCTTGCTCTGAACAGGTCAGTAGGATGTGCGGTGAACCTCTTCCTTCCTATTCCCTCCCTCATACAGGCTGCCAGGGATCCCCTTGTCTTCCCACCCCTACCCCCTCATACAACCTCTAGAATTCCTTCTGTTTCCTATTGCCATACAGCCTTCAGGGGTTCCTTCTCCCCCCTCCTCCTGTCATAGTCTCCTGGGATTCCTTCCCTGTTAATCCACGAAGACCTCTCCTGGCCACTGATGGGGTCAGGGCTTAAGGCCACCCAACGACTCCTTCTTAATCCTAGTGTGTTAGAGGTTAGGGCTCCTGATGCGCTCTCAGCTTACAGGTCATGGAATTTTGTTTGTTTTCAGAGATGACTTGCTGTTAATTGGACCAGGACATCAGAACTACACCTATGTTGCTCAGGCTGTGAACCAGGGTGTGACGTTGCTGGGCATTTGGGATCAGAAGCATCCAGGCATGGCAGATTACATCCCCGTAGTGGTGGAGCACGCCATCACCCCAAACCTTTCAGAGCCAGTGACTATGGGAGACGTCATCTGTTTCAACACTCACCTGGTCAACCAGGAAGGTCTGTGCCCACGCCATATTGGAGCAGATGTGGGTGACAGGCTTGCTGAGGCTCTAGCAGTAACACACGATTAGAGAAAGTTTTCTGGCTCTCTCTCTCTCCTGCTGCAGGTGAACCGGGAACTTGGCAGGTCTCCTCTGGCGATGTCCTTCACATGGACATAGTGACGGGGGCAGCAGTAGTTAGGAACACAGGGACTGTTACAATCTTCCATGACATCCCTGGAGTTGTAAAGACATTCAGAGAGGTAAGTGTCATACCCTGTGCTGTGCAGAATCAGTGATTGGTCAATCATTAAATCATGAGCTGCTGCCTCTCATGTGAGACTCCCAGTGCTGATACTGGGACCTGAGTTGCTGTCTCTGCATGGGAGACTTCAGTGTTGATGCAGTCCCCGAGCTGCTGCCTCTGCATGTGAGACTCCCAGTGCTGACGCAGTGGCCTGCGCTGCTTACCCCTGCATGCGAGACTCCCAGTGCTGACGCAGTGGCCTGCGCTGCTTACCCCTGCATGCGAGACTCCCAGTGCTGACGCAGTGGCCTGCGCTGCTTACCCCTGCATGCGAGACTCCCAGTGCTGACGCAGTGGCCTGCGCTGCTTACCCCTGCATGCGAGACTCCCAGTGCTGATGCAGTGGCCTGCGCTGTTGTCTCTGCATGTAACACTCCTAATGCTGCTGCAGTCGCCTGAGATGATGTCTCCGCCTGCAGCTTTCCCATTGCTGATTCCGCTTTTTGTCCTTTAGGTAGTGGTTTATGGAACTTCTGGATTAAACCTCAACTTTGGCCCCAAAAACTATTTGACCAACGCACCAAATTCCACCGAATCCTATCTGCTTGTTTCTACAAACAGAAAGCAATGCCTCAAAGGTAAATGGGTATCACTGTACCAGTAGAGGGTTTGCACCTGCAGAAAGTTTTAGGACCACACAGGGCCTTTCACGAGATAGAAAGCACCCAACTGGAGGATTTTGTCCAGCTTCAGTGATTGCAGCTCCTTTCCTCCTGTCTTGCCCAGGAACTTGCAGTGCTGCACAGGTAACTGCCATCTTGACCGTGCTGACCCCGGCGGTGTACGTTGGCTGTGCTGTGCGCTTCAGTAACAGTGCCCTGGACGTCCCTGCTAGCAAAATCTTTCACCTCAGGTCTGAGTTCAGTATTGAGAAAGGTACGTCTGTACTTAGTGGGAGCGGGGATGGGTGTTTACACTGGAAAGAATGCTGAATTATAATTTGTCCACTCGCACCCTTCCTATCTCATCCATTAACAGCAGGGACCAGTGTGTGGAGGAGTAGCCTAGTGGTTAGGACAGTGGGGGCCTTGTGAACTTGGGCAAATCTCTCTACCATCCACCCTCCATTGTCTCAGGTACAAACTTAGATCCTGCTGAGCCCTGTAGGGAGAGGGAAATAGCTGCAGTGTCAGAATGTAATCCACTCTGCAGTGCCTGAAAAAGCAGAATAAAAACCAAATAACAAGCAGTAAGGAAAAGGCGAGGGTGGGGGATGTGCTCTACCCTCCCGTGCGGGCAGGGCTCAAGTTCCAGTGAAGCCTCGAACTGCAAACTTCAGCCGGCACTTAACAACCCAAATCTGAAACACCAAGGTACCGGGATTTCAATATTAAGTTAGGTGGCAAAATGCAGGCATATAATTCGCCTGCTTGATAATGAGAGGGTAAATATGCACGTTATTGATGCACCCTGCCCACCATCTCATAATAATTTTGGATTTTTTTAGTCTGCCTTAGCAACATAGTAAATGACAGCAAATGGTCCATCCAGTCTGCCCCGCAAGTTGCTTTTGGAAGTAGCAACTGCCGCTCCATGCAGGTTACCCCCATGCCTTCCATTTAGGGTCATAACTGCTGCTTCCGTGCAGGTTATCCACATTCGGAAAGGTTACTGCATTACCCTGGTCAAAAGATGCTCAAAGCAGCTTACAGCATTACTACAATTCAGGTACAAGTCCCTTTCCAAAAGTGCTTACAATTCAAGTGGGACCTGAAGCAATGGGAGATAAAATGGCTTGCCCAAGGTCAGAAGGAGCGGAGAAGGCTCTCACTTGGCTTCCAGCAGTGTCAGGTGCTGTACAGCAGAAGTTGTGAGCTTGGAGCCACTTTGCATCTGCTGGATCATTGCTGGAAGCAGAGCAGAGAGTAGGGCCGAGCCGGATGATGCTGGCATCTGCGGCCCTGAGGGAAGAGAGGCCACAATCAGGCTGATTGATGGGGGAGACTATGCTGTTGGGAGAAGGGGTAATTGAGGAGAGGCTGGGACCAGTGGGCATGATGTGGGTGGGGACCTGAACTGGTAGGCACTTTTGAAGATGAAATGTTACATGTATTGTGCCCTCAGAGTAGCTAAAGGTATCCCCGTTGTGAAATACCACGGGTACTTTTAGCCTTTGGAAATTCACTTTGTACAGATGTAGTCACCCTCAACCTGTATAAAATATGATTAAGTTAAAAATCCACTCTGATGCCCATTGACTGCTCCATATAATGTCTCAGGCACCACGTGTTTTAACCCTCCAGACCCACCCACACCACGTAAGAGCACAGCTTTAAGCTCTGTACACAGACCATTGGTGATAAGCCAGACTCTGAACAGCTTTCATTAGGAACATTTATACCTTGTTCCGCATTTACTAGATCAAAACAGGATTCATTCAAAAACCAACCAGCTGAGCACAGTGGGGACTGAAGCACCATTTTCCCCTCTAACAGTGCTGCCATGAGGGTCAGCAATAAATTGATCTCTACCCAATTCCTAAGTCTCACTGCACGTTGGACCTTGCCCGTGACTGCGTTTAAGTACAGCTCCTGCCCTCTTTCTCACTCCAGGCCTCTACATGTGCGTGATCACAACTCGGCCCCAGTCCCAGTCTGTGCTTCAGGTCCTCAGCACTGCGGATACGTCGGTCATCCTGAGTGCCACCATACTCGGTGATCACCACAAGAGGGGACCCCAGAAATTTCTCATCCCCTTCCTTCCTGCCTTCTTTGTCAACCAGTCACAGCTGGTCTTCAGCGGCAGGCAACGGACAAACCACATCAGAGTGCTGGGAAAGGAAAAGGTGCTGCAGGCACTAGAGGTACGACCCTTTCTGCCCATCCCCGCTCCTCACAGGCTGAGACAGCATTATAGATGCTGCCCCCTGCAATAGCAAAATCTGTATCTCCTGACACAGTATCTGACCAAAGCATCTCAGTCAGCTTCATGGGCCAGAATGCATTGGGAGAAGGTAACCAGGCCTGATTCTCAGTGGAAGACGCAAGCATCAGTTGAACGTGGATCTTTATGTTGTTTTGTTTTTTTGCTGCTGTTTAAGGTGGTTTCAGACTGCCCTGCCATTCTGGTGGGCCGTGGTGCTCAATCCTTCAGCACTCCGGGCCTGTACACCTATCCTGTGCGGGTACTGAATCTCACCTCGCTGCAGCAGGCAGTACCAGTCTTCATCAACATCTCCTACCCCAGGACAGGCCAGAGGGCGGCTGTGGCAGTGACAGCTGTGTCAGAGGACCAGAGGAGGCATGGTAAGTGTAAAAGGTTTACAGAAACTGCTCTCAGCCAGTGGTGCTTCCGTATGCAGATATCTCTGCATCCCACCAGTCCTGTCTTTCTGCTAAGAATTCTTTCTGATGATTGAAATTTAGACATTGTCAGTTTTCCCCCTAGCCTATTAGTCATGATTTTCCTCACATCTTACGAAACAGATGCAAGGGTGTAGGACAGAAACGGAGCGGTCCTTAAGTGCTTTTATTTACAATGCAAAAATGTCAGCGTTCATATTTAACGATCCTTAATACAAACTTAAAATAAATCAGCTATAGTGAAGGGCTGCCTTTCCATAAGAATATAAGATATGCCAATCTGGGTCAGACCAAGAGTCTATCAAGCCCAGTTTCCTGTCTTCAACAGTGGCCAATCCAAGTCACAAGTACCTGAAAAGTATCCAAACATTAAATAGATCCCATGCTACTAATGCAACAATCGGTGGCTATTCCCTATTGATTAATAGCAGTTTATGGACTTCTCCAGGAATTTATCCAAACCTTTTTTAAACCCAGCTACACTAATTACATCCACTGGCAAAAAATTCCAGAGTTTAATTGTGCATTGAGTGAAAATAATTTTTATCTGATTTGTTTTAAATGTGCTACTTGCTAACTTCATGGAATGCCCCCTAGTCCCTGTATTAGCCGAAAGAGTAAATAACTGTTTCACATTTATCCATTCAAGTCTTTTTATTATTCTGTAGATCCGTATCATATCTCCCCTCAGCCATCTCTTCTCCAAGCTGAACAGCCTTAACCTCTTTAGCCTTTCCTCATATAGGAGCCATTCCATGCCCTTTATCATTTTGGTCGTACTTCTCTGTACTTTCTCCAGTGCAACTATATCTTTTTTGAGATGCAACAACCAGAACTGCACACAGTATTCAAGGTGCAGTCTAACATTTGAGTGATAGAGAGGCATTATGACATCCTCCATTTTATTTGCCATTCCCTTCCTAATAATTCCTAACATTGTTTGCTTTTTTTGACCGCCACAGCACATTGAGCTGACGATTTTAATGTATTATCCACTATGATGCCTAGATTTCTTTCCTGGGTGGTAGCATTTAATATGGAACCTAACATTGTGTAAATACAGCATGGGTTATTTTTCCCTCTGTGCATCACTTTGCACTTGTCCACATTAAATTTCATCTGCCATTTAGATGCCCAATCTTCCAGTCTCACAAGGTCCTCCTGCAATTTATCACAATCCGCTTTTGATTTAAATACTCTGCATAATTTTGTGTCATTCGCAGATTTGATCACCTCACTCATCGTACCTCTTTCCAGATCATTTATAAATAAATTAAAAAGCACCGGTCCAAGTACAGATCCCTGAGGCACTTCTCTGTTCTTTGTCCACTGTGAAACAGATCATTTAATCCTACTCTCTGTTTCCTGTCTTTTAACCAGTTTTAACCTCCCTTATTCCAATACCAAACTGGGCCAGCTTTATTCCAAATGGCTGCTTTTCCTTATGGCACTCACAATTTACAGGCCAGCATCTCCCATCTTACAATCAGGTTGCCATCTCCCGGATTCCCAAGCCCCCCTTCCTCCTGCACTCTTATTCCCCAATAAGGGATCATCCTAAGGAGGACTGGGCCAGATAACTGGAGCCGGTTGTTACGATGTTCTGAGGCTCTCGAGTACAAGCTCTGTCACAAAGGTGTAAAAGAATATTGAGGAGGAAACATGGCAGGGCCTGTTCCTTGACACAACTGACCCGAATAATTTTCAGAACTGGAAGGGAGGAGACACAGGGAACCACTTTAAGTTTTGGGGGTCATCTCGTGGAGACACTGCTGTGGAAAAATTAGATCTTACCTGCTAATTTTCTTTGAGTCCCACCAGACCAGTCCAGGAGCATGGGGTTTTCTCTCTTACTAGCAGTCTCATAGAAATTCTGTGTAACAAAGCTTAAAAAAAAATCACCTTAGCTCCCTGGAGCAGGGGATTCAGTGAAAACCTGAAATTTAAGTCGTAAACTCCTCCTCCGTGAGGATCCAAATGCCAGAACCATAACTACTGAAGAGCACACTGACAATATGAATGTATACTAGAAGAGCTGTCTTCAGACTCCAAGGGCAGGACTCTGAACTGGTCTGGTGGGACTCAAGGAAAGAAAATTAAAAACCAATTTTTCCTTCCTAATCGTCCTAGAGACTAACCCAGAGGCATGAGATGTACCCAAGCCTTCCTAAACTGGTAAGACCCTGAAAGACCATCGCACAACACATTCATACCTAACACCTCTATGTCAGGCACCTGAACATCCAAACAGCTTAGCAAGTGGCTGCCCTACAGATCTCCTAGTAGAATGGGTCCAAAGACCAGCCGGTACGTCCAGGCCCTTACAAACATGTGCAGATGGAATTGCTTTTTTAATCCATCTAGCAATAGAGGCCTTACCTGCTCTCTGCCCCTTGTTAGGATCACTAAACACGAAAAAGGTTTTCCAGTTTTCAAAAACCATTTGTGACTTTCAAATATCTCTGAAGTACCCTACATACATCCAAGCACATGAAGATCCTGACTCGGCTCTGTAGAATCGGACTGCAACCTCAGGCAAAAAAGAAGGCACTGTCCAAATCGAAACTCCATCCTCCAAAAAAATGAAGGTAAGGATCGCTACATGATAAGGCTTGCAACTCCGAAATACACCTCACCAAACAAACAGATACCAAAAACACCGTTTTCAGAATGAGATCCTTCAGAGAAACCCTCCTGAGTGGCTCAAAGGGTGGCTTACCCAAAGCCTTCAAGATTAGATTGAGATTCCATAGAGGTACCAAACGTCTAATGGGTGGACACAACTGTTTCACGCTCTTCAGGAAAACACACCGCATCTGGCAGTACATCCCAGCTTGTCTATTCGGGGATGTGTCCGTGTAAGCTGATGTATATCGGCTGGACAAAACACACTATTAAAATACGTGTACAGGAGCATTTGAGTTGTATATGAACCAATAAGGTTTTGTGTTCTATTTCAGAGAGGCTACTGCATGGCAGGGATATTTCCTGTGTATTAGTGCAAAGGGAACAATGTCTTATATTTGAAAGGGCCACTTTGCATCCAAATGGATTAAATCGGGATGTTGACTAGGCAGCATTCCTTTGGATTTATGCCTGAATGTGTATGACAAAATTGTTTTTTTACATATAAAAATGTTGTCCTTTACTGATATTAGATACACGTCATTGGGGGGGGGGGGGGGGGGGGGGCGGGCGTGGAAGTGGTTTTGGATATAAGCAACAGGAGAGTAGATGTACGCAGACGCGGTGTTTTGCAGTTTGAAGTCGCCATCTTATACATATCATAGAGTAAGATGAATCGCGGGTTGCCGTGAGAGGGGTTCCTATTTCAGTAGGTAAGGGTTTTAAATAAGGAAATGTGCAAGTATGACCGGCATATAATTTGTTGCTAATGAATGTTGAAGATATTTAACCATTTTTATAGATTGCTAATAACGGTGTTTGGGTAAGCGGCATTTAGTAGCTCTGAGGTGAATTACATCTTTGGCGAGGTTTACGCTCGTCGGCTGCGGGTTCTCGCGGCCGGCCTCAGGGGCAGGTGGGGGGGGGGGGGGGGGAAGGCATTCAGCAGCTTGTCTTCCAATTAGACTTGTACGAGAGCATCAATACCCAAGCACTTCGAATCTCTCCAGCGCATCCATTTTCGGAAAATGCAAATGCTCTGTTGCCGCTATATCCAGGGGGCACAGGCCTTCCAATGTCCGACCCCCTTTGAAATTTGCCTCCAGAGCGTCCCACTCAAGATCAATCAGTTCTTGAATGGCTTCCCTAACAGGGAACAAACAAGAGGCTTTATGCAAAGAAACCAAAATGGGATTCTTCTTTGGCTCAGATACGGAATCTGCCCCAGGTACTCCCAGCATTTTCAAGGTCTGGGAAATCAGAGCCGGCAGTTCATCTTTATGAAAGAACCGCAACATAGTCCGATACGGTTCTAGGCCCGGAGGAATTTCCCCATCATCCAGGGAGTCAGGATCTGCCTTATCATCAGCGCCATCCAGGTTCGTCGGGAACCCCCACAGCTAACCGAGGCCTGCTCCGGCGCTTAAACACAGAAGTGGAATAGGGAGGGGCCATCGGCTGAGGATCCGACCTGACAGGATTGGACGGGGCTGAGGACTGCAATCCTTGAAAAAAACTCTACCCAAGAAAAGGCAGAACCAGAAGGTACTGGAGCGGGGCCCTCTGAGCTGCCATCTCCTGTGGAGGAACCAGTCCAGGGAGTCCCAAGGTCCGGTGTTCCTCCAGACAAGTTCTTAGCCAGGCCATCATCAGGCTGGGAAGAATCAGGCTTAGCAAAATCAGAGGAAGAATATTCTCCCTGAGCCTCTAAAGCAGCGCTGACGCATGTTAGAGGGCCCTGCAGGCTGAGATGCCCGAACATGACAGGTACTACAGAGCGAAAGGCGTTTGGGTTTCTTGGTCAGTGGCACCATTAAATTCATCAGTTGACTGAGAATGTGTGTCCGGCCAGCTCACGGTGAAAAATCTGAAGTGCGAAAACTTTATGCACACAGAAGTTAGGCGCCCTAAGTTTATGCACCGCAAAAAACAAACACACAAAACAGTGCACCAAAATCTGGGTGTACCACCGCTATGCTTAAAATGCGCACAGGAAGTGCACCCAAAACTGGGCGCACAATTCGTACGGAGCCGCACTGCACAGTCCGACATTCCTGTAGAAAGCAGCTGAACACCCACAGAAGCGCACAAAAACGCTGCCGCAGCCTACCACACAGCATGCAGGGAAAAAACCTAACAGTGAGGCCTAGCCCACCCGGGCTGCTCAACTCACCAGGCTGCCCAGTTCCCTTAACCCCCCCCCGGGAGCGGGAACGAACGTCAGAACAGCACGCTGAGCACAGAGACTGGAGGAAGTCCTGCAAAACCCCTCTACACTGTCTCTTTTTTTTTTTTTTTTTAAACTTACCTGAGCTCAGCCCTTCCCTGCTGAGTACAGAGACGGTCTCCAGCTGGAAGTGGAGAGGGCATCTGCCTTCACCACCCCGTCCAGCTTCCTGCACCCGCTGCCTTTAAGCTGTACAATCAGCTAAGTTCAAGCCGGGAAACCCAGCTACTGGACCAAGGCACACATCTGAGGGACCATGGAAATCACCTCAGGAATTCCCAACTGGGGCAGGGACTATCTGGTATCACCACAGGAGAGTGGGGCTTTTTTTGTTTTGGTTTTTTTTAAATAAAATACTCCTCCTAAAATCTGAAGCAATCCCCATAGGGAGATGCACATCCACCATCTGCTGGAGATGGAGAATACTGGCAGGCTGATGTTGCTGCAGGAGTATATATATACTGTGACGTCAGCTTGCTCCATCTCCATCTGCTGGCAAAGGTGCATAACCCACTGGTCCTGAGTTCATCTGTCTACACACTAGGAAACCGTTGATTTTTCTCAAATGAGCCAGTCGACCAGATATGGGTGCACCAGTGGTACTTCCCTTTTGAGCGCCGCTGCTGCCGGCACCACCGTCACCTTGGTGAAAGTCTGAGGAGTGGTTGCCAACCCAAGTGGGAGCGTGGACCCTAAAAATGCTCTTTCCTGATGGGAAAATGAAGATATATTTCTCTGAGAGCTAGAGAAGACAGAAGCTCTCATTTGTGGACAGCTGCAGTCACACAGTATAGTGATTTCCATTGAACATGGGGCACTCTCACCTTCTCCAGGGTCTGCCCTAAAAACGGGCACCACATGGCTAACACCACTCGCCAAGCAGCTGCTGTCATTCTTTCTTACCCATATACAGGCCACTGATCTCTATCATCCCCACAACACTTGAACCTTACCGAACCAGCTAAGCGCAGCCCTGCCAACGCTGACTGCTCTGCTCTAGACCCTCAGAACCTCCCGTTTTTTGTTTTTTTTTAATCAATAGGGTGCAGAGGAGTGGAGAGTCAAGAGGAACAAGGCAGCCAACACCACTGGCTTTCAGTCCTACTCAGAAAAAAAAGACAAAAGCAGCCAAAATTCACCAATCCCCATACTCATCCTCACTCGACCAGGATACCCCCCACCATGGACCTTCCCACTCCTGGGAGTAAATTATCCAGCAAACCAGCCCACTGCAGGCTTTACCTCTATCATCTGCTGGAGACAGAGAAATGAATGCTGAGAGCGCAGGTGGCGCACTAGGTTATATGCAGAAACATTTTTCTCTGTCTCCCCGTGCTGGCAGGGAGGCAAAACCAGAGTCTGGACCCGATCTGGGTATGAACAGGAACTTCTGGATTTAACACCACTGATCATCAGACTTTTCATATTACCTGAGAGTATGGAATCTCAGGGACTGCTTAAACTGGGTTTAGATCCTAATAACAAGCTAGGATTAGTTGGAATTGTTCTCCCTGGCACCCTCTGGACACTGGTGTCCCATAGGGCTCAGCTCTCTCTGCAGTATTATTTAACATTTCCATGTCATCAATCTGCAGACTGTTGGCTGGGCTCTGTATAGGCTACCGGCTGTATGCATACAATTTTATATTCAGATGAGCTCCTCTATGATGTCCTACTGTATTGTTGCTGTGAAACAGTGGCCTCTACTTGTTGGCTCTAAATGTTTGAGACAAATTCTACTGGTGCAGCATGTCAATTCTATAACAATGCCTCAATCAATCTTGATTGATAACACCAATTCTTTTTATTTAAATTTGTATATTCCACTCTTCACTTTTTTCAGCACTTCAAAGCAGATTACATTCAGGTAATGTAGGTATTTCCCTATCCCCAGAGGGCTTACAATCTCTCTGTACGTGGTGCAAGTTTGCCCTCATGTGAACAGTTTGGGTGTGGTGTTGCATGTTGCTCTGTCCTTTAATAACCAAATTAAATCAGGAGTTCATTCAGGATTATTAAAGTTATGTAACTTAAAACCATTATTAACACCTACTGACTTAAGTTATGTGGTACAAGCTCTGATTTTTGCCATTATTAGACTATGTCTGCCTTCTTGCATCTGCTTTAAGATTAGTGCAGATTCTACAGAACTCTGCAGCATGTCTCATCTCCCATTGTGTGATGTGAGACATTTCTCCAGTGCTCAAAGACCAAGATTGATTGCCAGTCCATTCAAGAGTCAATCAAAGTTGTAATGTTAGTCCACAAATTGCTTTAAATAGATAAGAACATAAGAAAATGCCATACTGGGTCAGACCAAGGGTCCATCAAGCCCAGCATCCTGTTTCCAACAGTGGCCAATCCAGGCCATAAGAACCTGGCAGTGGCTATTCTCTAAGTGAACTTAATAGCAGGTAATGGACTTCTCCTCCAAGAACTTATCCAATCCTTTTTTAAACACCGCTATACTAACTGTACTAACCACATCCTCTGGCAACAAATTCCAGAGTTTAATTGTGCATTGAGTAAAAAAGAACTTTCTCCGATTAGTTTTAAATGTGCCCCATGCTAACTTCATGGAGTGCCCCCTAGTCTTTCTACTATCCGAAAGAGTAAATAACCGATTCACATCTACCCGTTCTAGACCTCTCATGATTTTAAACACCTCTATCATATCCTCCCCTGTCGTCTCTTCTCCAAGCTGAAAAGTCCTAACCTCTTTAGTCTTTCCTCGTAGGGGAGTTGTTCCATTCCCCTTATCATTTTGGTAGCCCTTCTCTGTACCTTCTCCATCGCAATTATATCTTTTTTGAGATGCGGCGACCAGAATTGTATACAGTATTCAAGGTGCGGTCTCACCATGGAGCGATACAGAGGCATTATGACATTTTCCGTTTTATTCATCATTCCTTTTCTAATAATTCCCAACATTCTGTTTGCTTTTTTGACTGCCGCAGCACACTGAACCGACGATTTCAATGTGTTATCCACTATGACACCTAGATCTCTTTCTTGGGTTGTAGCACCTAATATGGAACCCAACATTGTGTAATGTTGGGTTCATTGGGCTAATGCCCTTCTCCACTTGTATAAGTCATCTCTTGCTTAGCAGATATCCTGTGTGTGTGTGTCAAGCTTGTCTGCCAGACGAGAATGGGCTTTTTCTGTGGTAGCCCCAATGCCTAGAACTGTTACCAGTTGGGACTGATGAATTGTACAAAGTCATTTAAAGTCTTGTTAAAGACTCATCTATTTAGGCTTGCATCTGATTGAGCCATAATTGGATTATTGAACTGTTTTGACTTCTGAGTTTTGTCTGCTCTCTTTCATTTTTTGTTTGTTTTGCATGGTGTATGTTTTATTGTTCACTGCCTTGGACTTCGGTATTGGGATAGTAGCTTAAGTACCAAGAGAGCAGTGAAGCTTTTCTTCTGTTTTTATTTGCCAGTAGGGGAGAAAAATCCATCTGTCTGGACTGGGGGTAATGTTCCCCCCCAATATTTTTTTTTATTTAAATGTTATTGACATTTTCATATTTAATACAACACCACAGCTGTGGTACAAACAAGTGAAAACAAAGAATATACAGCAGTTGAAACAAAATCCATATCAACAATCTGCATACATTGGTGAACATACATCCCAAGTCCCCCTTCCCTGTTCTACACCCCCGCACCATGGGTATACATCTTACACATTTCCAATCAATAGTATTGGTTTCCGACACGTATTCTATGTTAAAGGTGCGGTCTGCAGATTCCAATATTCACTGACCACTTCCTGTTATAGTCTGCTTATTAAGATCCACAGGGAGTGGCGATTGAAAGGGATTAACACCCACAGAATTCTGCTATGGTACCCAATGGCATTCCCTTCTATGCATTCTAAAATCCACTATCTGTCTCCTGTCATAGCATTTGTATATACTCCAATAATCCCCAGCAAACCCTCGGAGAAACTGAGAAGGTATGCCTTTTAAAGTCACTGCCTCGACGTTTACATTCTCACGCAGAAAGATGTAGCCACACTTTAAGATAAGTCATCTTATCATTCTGTATTGCTGTGAGATAGTCTAGCTGCCGGTGAGCCAACAGTTTAGCCTTTACTTCTTGCAATGTTGGCAACACTGCCGACTTCCAGTGTTGGGCAACTCCAATACGGGCAGCTATCAAAATGTACATGCTTAACTTCTGTTGGTACTGGTCTAGAGTGTCTAGCGGAGCAGTAAGTAAGGCTGATAGAGGAGGCAGAGAAATGGTGGTCCAAAATAGCTGGTTTATCCATTGAGTGACGGATTGCCAGAATGGGGAGTTTTAAACATATCCACCATATATGAAGGTAAGAGCCAGTCTCTCCTCACCCTCTCCAACAGGTACATTTTTGAAAGACTGTACAAATTATTTTCCTTTTGTGCAATATTTTATAAGCCAGGTTCAAATTTTTGCATTATGAGCCAGTATAATGCAAATATTGGGATTTCTTGGGTGCTGTTTTGCTGTGTACAAGGTTCAGTCTGTGTGCATGCACAGCTTAGAGGGCACAGTGTTTGGGAGTCGATAAGGAACATGATTGCTAGTGTTGACTCTACCTCTGTGATATCTTCCTGTAAGTGCATTCTATAAAGGCAAAAAAAGGCCTGCAGGTTTATGCACCAGCCATCTGCTGAAGACAGAGAAATACTGATCTACTGCAAGTGGCACCAGGGCTTATGAAGAGTGTCAGCGAGACTTTTCTCTGTCTCCATCAGCTGGCAGGGATGAATAAACCCAGGAGTCTGGACTGAACCGGGTACACACAGGGAAGTAATTAACTCAGTGTCCAGATGCCTCCTCATTAACAGTCACTGTTGGGAGTAGAAAGCACACAAGCTGCTGGATCCTTCGGTGTTGAGACTGCAGGAGCGAGCAGTTAAATCCTCTTCTGTTTCAGATCACTGTGAAGATCCAGGCATCGTCCAGCAGCTGATGGGCTCCTACCAGGTCCTGCTCTTTACACTCTTTGCTGTTCTAGCATCCACTGCTGTCATCTTTCTAGGTGAGAGTTTAGGAACAGCTTCAGTTACTTAAAATGAAGCAACCACTTCAAGAAAACTTTTCATCTCCTTTGAAGAGTGGGAAAAGTAACTATCTGCAGGTGAATGGCAGGGTTCTGAGCATGCTCCCCTTTAGTTGGTATACTGTAGGTGTGATCGGAGGTTAAAGCACTGCTCCAGTGACTTTGTATAATGTAATAACTGGAACGTTGTGACCCTTCCCCACTGCCGTGCACAAGTGAAAAAGCACCCTTCCCCCCCCCCCCCCCCGTCTCTCCCTTTCCACATTTTATGCAGTGGATATTTTAGGAACTGTAGCTTTCATTATTCTAAACCCTTTGCTAAATTTGCTTCTCTTTGCAGCTTATACTGCTTTCCTGAACCGTCTGCATACTGTCCCTGTGGTTTATATCCCAACAGCACCAGCAGGTGGGTGATGAGAACAAGGCTAGGGGGGACTCTTACTGAACATATTCTAACCCATGGGCAGCTCTGCATCCTGTCCAGAATCAAATTTTGGCTCTCTTTAGTTGTCCATTCCAAATGCTTTAAATCAAACTGAAAGTTAGCCAAAGCATATAAGAAAAATTAATGAAATGAGCATAAGGTCTCCTCCATTGAGTAAAATAATCCATCCAACATCTTTTGCTCCTGTCTCATCTCATGGCAGGCTAGAAAAGTCTTATTCTCCTCTGGTTTATATGTATTTATTTTTAAAGAGCTTTGAACAAAGGTGGGATTTTTGTAAAAAACAAAAAGTGGAATAAATATCTGATCTATGTCACCATCCTTTCTAGGTTACAGCTCGTCGTACCCAACCCCGCTGAGCTTCAACGCCCGGGGACGCCTACAGAGCTGGCTCTGGAGCAGCAGATAACTGCTGATAAAGGAGACAATACAAAAATTAAGTTCTGCTGTACGTCTTGGCTGATTCTTTATTAGACAGTGAAGGCCAAATTTTCACATAGGGGTTCAGAGAAGAAAGTGACTATGCCATTTGCTCAGGACATACTGATTCAATTTTTTTTTTAACTTCCCTTTTTACTCAGCTATGAAAGAAAATCCCTTCCCCACCAAACTGCTGCTGGAAGGCTGTACAAAATGGAAAAGTTTTCCATAATTATACAGAAAACATGAAACAGAAACTGGCGGCAGACAAAGTTCATATACACCACACATCCATATGGAAATTCCTTTCCTAGCAACAGTTCAAATTATAACCCTTCTTTCATCCAGGTTGTTCCATAGTGAACAGCTTTAACCCTCTTGGTGTTTTTCATGGACAGACAAAACATTCAATATCCACACAGTCCTATTTCCTCATTATTGCTACAAGAAGAAATAAAAGTCAGATACTACAGACTTGATGTGGGCTTTTGTATCCAAAATTTATTGACAATTAGATAGGTAAGGCTACAAGGACAGTGCATAAAAACCAAATAACCTTCTGCAAGCATGGAACACTGAAAAACTTCACACTTCCCATGTCACTTTCTTTTATCAGATGCGCTGGAGCCAACTGTGCAGGTAGTCCCTACCCATCTCTCCTCAAAGGCTGGGCTCAGTGCTGCTTCCGTCTGAAGGAGCATCCTACAACAGAAAAATAAGTCAATAAAGTTAGACCTTGAGCCACATTTAACCTAAAAGCTGAAGGAATAGCTCCACTTTAAAGTTTGCTAACAGGTATTGGGCTGGATTTGTTAATTTAGTTTATGGTGAGTTATATTCAGGTACAAAAGGGATTTAGTAAGTCTTCAAAACAAAATGGGCTAAGCAGAATCTGTTCTCCTCTATATGATTGCACAGACAGGACTCTGCTCCAATGTTGCTTCCAGAATCCTCTTCTCAGTTATGACAGAGGCTACATACTGGAAGAGTACTGCATCCTAGCCAAGTAGTTGATTTGAAGATTAGAACTTGGGTTACTCAAAGCAGAATCCATGCAGCAATAACAGTAAGCTCCTCCTCCTGCACCCCCCTTCAAGGTTTTCTGAACCCCTTTTGACACCATTGAGACTTCCAAAAAGTTCATGTTATTTTCTCCAGGAAGAAAAGAACTTCTTGCCTTCAGACAGCTTTAGACATACAAGGTTTGTGAAGTTTCATGTAGAGGCTCCTTACCTTCTGTGAGCCTTGCCTTTCCACCAGTGGGCTGGCAAAGCACTGTAGAGCAGCCCACACAAAGAACCACAGTTTGGGCATGGCTAAACACAGTGGTAATTTTATAGCAACCTGAAAGGCAAATCAAGAACAAATTAGCTTAACTAGAACAGCAGCTTCTTTCCTCTACAGAAAAATCATTGTCTACCTTCCACCCCATATATTGACACAGGGCTTTCAGTTCTTTAGTGCACAAAACTACAAGGTATCATGGCCAATTTAATACTTGCTGTTATGTCTTAAAAAACATCACTTTGTCATGGAACTGTTTAAAAGTTATTCCGCTATATCTGCTATCAATTCATACCCACTGACTCTGCTCACTCATAATATTCATTTTTTTTTTTTAATTTCATACTATAACTTAAGACTATAGACAGGTGCAGAGGACCCACAGATACAGCCTACACCGGAAATCCACCAACTGAAGAGTTAAAAATAATGACATTTGTCCAGTGTGTACGTTGTCACTTCTACAGGTAACCTGTGCTACGCTTTCTTGCCCATATGTACCCAGTTTACAAAGCAAGTGACTGAAGCTGCTTTTCAGAGTACGAGGATATCAGCACTCAGCTGGATAGGGAGAGACAGCAGAGTGAGGGCCCTCGGAGGCCTCTGGATCCTTACCTGGACACTTTACATCCATGAAGTAGGAGTTGGGGCTCTGGACCAGCCGCTTCTTCTTGTGCTTCCGTTTCTCCTCCTCGGGAGACGGGTGCAGGAGATCTTTAGCGAGCTACAGAGAGGAAAAGACGCAGCTGTTAGAGAGGGAGACGCGGCCCTCCCTGCGAGCAGCGGCTCTTGACCACCCCACCCCGGCTCCCTCCGCTTCCCGTTCCCGCGGCCTTTTCCTTTCCCACCCCGGCTCCCCCCTCCCGGCCAGACTCACAGGCCGAAGCCCGTGGCCGCCATCTTGTCCGGGTTCCTCCCCCCGTGGCGTCCTCCTGCTCCCTCCCCCCCGGCTCCGGGGGCTCGGGACTGTGGCTCAGTAGGAGGCGCGGGGGAGCAGACAGGACTCCACTCCCTGGCGGCGCTGCTCCCGCTTCCGGAACCCCGGCCCCACTACTGCGCGCACTTACTGGCATCTTCGCGTGGACACAGCCGCTACCGAAAAGGAGATAAACCGGAAGCCGGCGGCTGTATATAACAAACGCCGCCCGTCGCATGAGCGGAAGTGACGAAACGTCTCAGTTTGTACGCCATATTGGGAAGGTCATAGCGCGAGCTAGTGGCACGCTTGTGTATTGGCCGCCCATACCAGCTGCTTCTAGCCCTGCGCTAATGAGAGAGAAAGACTTCCTCGCCCCAACACCATCTAAGAGACTTTTTGTGCTTTCAGTTACTTTTCATTCTATCTGCTATAAATGTAAAGGGGTCAGCTCCTGGGGCATGATGGTCTGGGCTTGCGCAGTCAGCAGGCCAGCGCGCGTCACTGCGGTTTCCCACGTGCGATCTGCCGCTGTTGCAGCGTCAGGGTGTAAATCAAGAGGGCGAGCTGACGCTAAAGTTGGCAGCCAGAGGGGCGCATGGCTTGTCTCTGTGCTTTGCCAAGTCAGTCGATGCGGGGCATGGGATAAGATAGTGTATATATAAAACACTCTAATGGAGAGCAGTTCTTTTTTTAGGTATGCAATAAATACCAGTCACTATCATCAGAAGCCTAGAAATGACTATCGTCCTTTTTGTATATTGTGTGTCTGACACAGGATGCAGGTCGCGCTGGACCTTGCTCTGACCTAGTATGGTTTATTTAAGTAAGAAGTACACACATCAGAGAAAACATGCACGTTATGGCGAGTAAAGTCCTACTACATCCGTCGTCATCGGTGCTAACTGCATATATAAAAAGTATACTAAAAGAAAAAAATGTGCATAAATAATTTGGGATTTTCAATGCAATTAAACATAGAGATCAGCTGCAATTTTCCAATATCGCCAAAAGTCCGTCCTCCCCCCCCCCCCAACCATGGCATGTTTATTAAAATATTTAGGAACCACCTTTCCTGCCCTTGATATAAGAAATAATTCAAAACAGTTTACAGAATTAAAAACAAACAACAACCAGCAAATATGGTACAGGAACAAACAGCAGCAAATTTTCATCTCACAATATTAGACCACCTAATATAGCCAACCTGCCCACCATATTCAGGAGAACCCATCTGCTGCCAAATTCCCAGCACATTTCAGTTCCTTAATATAAGATCAAAAGCTCAGCTGACCCAAACAAAACAAATTCCTGCTCCCAATTGCTTAATGTTATTACTAATCATTTGTTCTTAATTTCTTTTTTTAACCACTTTTATATATGTGTTGCTAATTATCATGCTGCTATAGTTTGCTGAAGCTGAAATTCAAGAACAGGCAAGAAAGGTTTTCTCCCATCCTCATAAATCCAAATATCTTCTCTTTCTTCAAGGGCATACATGCATGCATTTCTCTGCCCTTCCATAAAGTAAGGCCTCATTCCTCCTCTTCTTGGTATCAGATTTAGGCACAAACTACCTAAACTACATTTTAGGACTTCAGATTATAAGGGCCTCTAAATACAAGCATGTTATAACATTTCAAGTTTTACATTGTCTTTTTTTTTTGGTAATGCTGTGGGACTCAATTTTGACATACCGTAATTTTGGATCTCAGCATGTCCTAATCTGGTCCTGCCTCCTTTTCCACCCTGTGCCAGGAAAGACTTCTCTACCCTCAGCCTATTTCAGCTCCAACCATTTTTTTTGTAGTCCCTTACTTCTAGACCAGGGCTTTCCAAAGTGTGGGTCGGGACCCCAAATAGGGACACAAAACCTTTAGCTGGGGTCACAAATGGCAGTGCTCTTCAGATGTGAGAAGCAGCAGCATTAGTGGATTGCAGTGTGGGGCCTGTGAACCAGCACACACTCAACAGGTCGGAAGTGGCCCAATCCATGCATGAGTTTCTGTGGTAATAGGAAACCCTAAGCAAGAAGGGACTGTGGCTACTGCAGGGCCTGTGACCTTGCACTGGTTCACAGGCCCCCTGCTGACTTTTCATTGTGAATGCAGCTGCTGCATCCAGAACAATGTTAGGCTTGGGACCAGCCATGACGGGGAGGGCTGAGGGTGTACGAGCCCATGAAGACTACCACAGATTCTCTCTCCTCGCCTATCACTGAACCTTCACAAGAGAAAAATGTAGCCCCTGTCATTAGCCTGCCTTCTCACCAGTTGTCATTCACCTTTAGCCTGGGGCCCAAAGGAAAATGTTGCCATTGACTCTGGCCCAGGGGCGATGTTTAGAGATGGGACTTTTGGAGGGAGGGATCAGATGCAGGAGGGGTTTGAGGGTTGGATCAGCTGGAGAGGGATGGCTGTGGAGGGTGAAATAGGGAGAATGAAAGATTGGAGGATATAGGAGAGGATCGGGGGGGGGGGGTGAGAAAAGGGTTGGAGAGGAGAGTATGACAGGATCAGTTGGGGTGGTTATAAGAAGAGCTTGGGGAGAGAGGATCTTCTGGAGGGATGCAAAAAAATGGTGGAGGGATAGGCGAGGTGATGCAAGAGATGATCAGTTGGAGGGGTAGGTCCTCTGGAAGGGGTGGAGGTTGAAAGAAAGGATCAGCTGGAGTACAAAGAGAGTGGAGCCATTGTTGGAAAGGCCCTGCTAATTTGTTTTCGTCATCTAAGTGCTAAAATGGAGTCAGATCAGCTAAAAGTTTGGGAAGCCCTGTTCTAGACCCCTTCTTCCTTGCAGCAGGCAAGTCTCTACCTTCAAGTTTAATCTACCGAAGTATTTCTTAAAAGGAAATATTCTGCTAACATGCATGAAACCCAACTACTCCTCTACTACTCACCGCCCCTCCCATGCAGTCCATTTCATGTCTTCCCATCTGCCCTGCAAGTTCCTTCGGTTTCTTGTATCCAACCTGTTAATCATTCATTGTAGTTCTAGCTGTAGTTCTCTGAGACAGTGCTCTACACGCATATATATAAATATATATACATACACGCATATATATAAATATATATACATACACACACATATATATAAATATATATACATACACACATATATATAAATATATATACATACACATATATATAAATATATATACATACACACATATATATATAAATATATATACATACACATATATATATAAATATATATACATACACACATATATATAAATATATATACATACACACACATATATAAATATATATACATACACACATATATATAAATATATATACATACACACACATATATAAATATATATACATACACATATATATAAATATATATACATACACACATATATATAAATATATATACATACACACATATATATAAATATATATACATACACACACATATATAAATATATATACATACACATATATATAAATATATATACATACACACATATATATAAATATATATACATACACATATATATAAATATATATACATACACACATATATATAAATATATATACACACACACATATATATAAATATATATACACACACGCATATATATAAATATATATACATACACACATATATATAAATATATATACATACACATATATATAAATATATATACACACACATATATATAAATATATATACATACACACATATATATAAATATATATACATACACACACATATATAAATATATATACATACACACATATATATAAATATATATACATACACATATATATAAATATATATACATACACATATATATATAAATATATATACATACACACATATATATAAATATATATACATACACATATATATAAATATATATACATACACACATATATATAAATATATATACATACACATATATATAAATATATATACATACACACATATATATAAATATATATACACACACGCATATATATAAATATATATACATACACATATATATAAATATATATACATACACACATATATATAAATATATATACATACACATATATATAAATATATATACATACACACATATATATATAAATATATATACATACACACATATATATATAAATATATATACATACACATATATATAAATATATATACATACACACATATATATATAAATATATATACATACACACACTACCCAAAAGGGAGGGAGGCTGAGTGCATCCTGTCTGGCTTTTTTTTCTTTCCTTGCATCCCCCTCTCCTTGGCCGGGGGAGGATCCTTCAGCACAGGGTCACTTCCTCCCTGACACTGCATCCCCCCCACCCCGTTCCTTGGCCAGGGGAGGATCCTGCAGCACAGGGTCCCTCCCTCTCTGATTTTTCACTCCCCTCTTTCCTTGGCCGGGGGAGGATCCTGCAGCACAGGGTCCCTCCCTCTCTGATTTTTCACTCCCCCCTTTCCTTGGCCGGGGGAGGATCCTGCAGCACAGGGTCCCTCCCTCTCTGATTTTTCACTCCCCCCTTTCCTTGGCCGGGGGAGGATCCTGCAGCAGAGGGTCCCTCTCTCCCTGATTTTTCACTCCTCCCTCTCCTTGGCCGGGGACGATCCTGCAGCACAGGGTCCCTCCCTCCCTGATTCTGAACTCCCCTCTCTCCTTGGCCAGGGGAGGGCTCTCTTCTCCTGCAGGAGGAGTTCCTCATTCCTGCAGCTCAGGGAGTGGGAGGCGGGGAGGAGCCGCTGAAAGTTTCTCACTGTCCGGAGAGGAAAAAAAAAAAAAAGAAGAAGAAAGATTCCGAGTCCTCCTCCCGGTGCAAAATGGCGAAAGCTTATGATCATCTCTTTAAACTGCTTTTAATCGGAGACAGCGGCGTGGGGAAAACTTGTCTCATCATCCGTTTCGCAGAGGATAACTTCAACAGTACCTACATCTCCACCATCGGTGAGTGCAAGACCCCCCCCCCCCTCCCCAAACCCCTTGTAAATCTCTAATAAATCCTGACCCCCACCCAGAGAGACTTCAACAGTACCTACATCTCCACTATGGGTGAGCGAAAGAGCCCCCCCTCCCCTTACCTAAACCTCCTGTAAATCTCTAATAAACTCTGACCCCCCCCCCCTCAAGACAGACTTCAGTAATCGGTGAGTGCAATAAAGCCTGCTCCACCCCTGTTCCACTACCATCCAAACCTGAGAATTTCTAATAATCCCCAGCCCCTTCCCCCTATAATAGTACCTACATCCCCACCATGGGGGAGTGCAAGATAACCCATCCCCTGTACCACCTCCACCACTACCCAAACTGGAAAATCTCTCATACATCCTGATCACCCTCCACCCCCCAGGAGACTTCATCACCAGGGAGTGTGAGAGAGCCTGCCCCCCAGACCTGCTCAGGTGTATTTCAACCAAAAGGCTTGTGAGGGAGTCCGTTGGGTCATTAGATGACCCAGGGGCAAAAGGGGGTGCTTAGGGGAGGACAAGTCTTTACAGAAGTGGATAGTGGGAACATACGCACGCCTGAAACATGCTTTAATGACGGAGATTCCGAGTGACTAAAACCAAAATATCTGTGACAATGGAGGATGTAATTGATCAGACCAGCAAACTAAAGAGGAACATCACCAGGACCAGATGGCATCCATCCCAGAGTTCTAAAAGAACTAAATCACGAACTCTCATACCTGTTGCTAATAATCTGTAGCTTTTTATTTAAAACGACCACGATTCCTGAAGAATGGAAGATTGATGCAGATTTTTAAAAGGGGCTGCTGGGTGAGCTGGGAAAATATAGACCTGTTGTTCTTAAAAACAGACTTATTGGCAATATAGATGTTCATGATTTAATGAAGAAGAGGCAATAAGGTTTCAGCAAGGGGAAGTCTTGTCTTTTGGAATTTTTGGAAGGTGTAGATAAAGGTGATTTTTAGAAGGCATTTGACAGAGTCGCCATGAGAGACTTCTCAGGAAATTGCAAAGTCAAGAGATCAGAAGCAGCATCCTATTGTGGACTGGTAATGGGTTGAAAAGCCGGAGCAGAGGGTAGGACTACATGGTCAGTTTTCCAAATGGAGAATGTCATTAGTGAAGTAACACAGGGATTGGTACTGGGGCTTCTGCCTTTTAATAGAAATAGGATAAAAATGTGGACATGTTGATTGAAAACTGGTTTGCAATGTGAAGTGAGTTTGTTTCTGATTAATGGTCGACGTCAGCATCTCTTGGCAAGGTGCAGATCTGGGATGGAGATGTGTCTGAGCTTAGTCCAGGTACCAGAGCCCAAGCCTGTCGGAAGCAGAAAGATGAATAAATACACCAGCACACTGGGCAAGTGAGGATAAGGCGGTGATGTGCTCATTCCCCACAGTAACAATGGTGGAACAGTTACCCTTTCTGTAGAGTAAGAACGGAAGAGGATCATGGAACAGCCCTGCCTTCCCAGCACCAGGAGGTGAACCTCTTCTACATCTTATTTCTGCAGATTGATTGTCAAATACTTGTTATGGGTTCAGAGACAGGAAATCTTCAACCCTGTGAAGTGTAAGCAGCTGTCTTTAGAAAGATAATTGTAACTGAGTCACATACTTAACACTCAGTTCTCCTAACTGTAAAAAATACAATTGTTTATGAGAACTGTCCTCTTCCCTATGGATGTCCGGCTCACGGTGATGAGTTGAACAGTTCTCGGATCTCTCTTTTGTTTATTTATGTAATTTTCGCTGCAGCCATATAAATCCTCTCCATTCCTGCCTACAGTTCAAGCTCCTCTTTCTCACCTACAAGATCCTTCACTACCTCTCCTCTCACTGCATAGCCCACCTCATGCCCTCCTCCTCTACCGCCAATTCCTGACTCCGTGCTTTTCCCCTGGCTGTGCCGTGTACTTGGAAGAGACTTCCTGAGCTGCTGCAACCTGCTTCCTCTCTGGCCTTATTGAAATCCTGTCTACAGACCCACCTTTTTTTTGAGGCTGCTTTTAAATCTTAATCCCTGATTGTTTGGCTTACAGTCTCATTCGTTTCTAACCATTATCTTACCAAATGAAATTCCTCAAATCTCTTTTGCCCTTTGTTTGCCCTGATTTAGACTGTGTAAGCTCTGCTGAGAAGAGACCGTGTCATATTTGTTGAACATGGCTGCCTACGTGGAATAGCGCTCTAAAAGTGTTAAGTAGTGGTAGCAGTAATCTTGTGAGACCTTGAGATCACCACATATAGCAGATCAGCAGTACATATTAATATTACTGGTGGCTGAAATGCTAAGTAATGGATTAACCAAAAGTGAGCTTGAAAAAAATGGATTTCAATATAATCAGGGTGGAGGACTCCTGGATGTCTGGAGAGAACTTTTCCCATAGATAAGCTGCAAGGATAGAGAAGGCCCATCCTGCATGAGGTGAGGCGCCAGGAGAGGAGTAGGGGGAAGAGAGAAAGATTAAGAGCAGACTTTCAGGCCGGTGCAGCACAGTGCGCTCGGCCGAGTGCACCGTTTACCATGCGATAGATGCTTGTCGGAAACGCATGGCCAATTACCCATTAGACAGTAAGGGGTTTAGTGCGTCAAACGCACAACCACCCACCCCAAGCGCAGGCGTTAACTTCTGAGAAACCTGGAAAAGTGTACAGAAAAGCAGAAAACACTGCTTTTCTGTACACCCTCCGAGACTTAATATCCTAGTGATATTAAATCAGAGGAACCAGAAATAAAAAAAAAAAAAAATCTGCCCACCAATCAGTGGGTTAGGAAAACGGACGCTCAATTTTCCCAGCGTCCGTTTTCCTAACCCATGGCTGTCGGCGGATTCGGAAACAGATGCCGGTAAAATAGAGCGTCGGTTGTCGGGACCCGCTGACAGCCACCTCTTTGCTAAGGAGGCGCTAGGGACGCGCTATTGTCCCTAGAGCCTCCTTATTAGCGGGACACCTCATTTAAATAGAGAATCGTATGCCCGCGTCAGGAGAGCGGGTGCTTAACAGGGAGCGCTCACCCGCATTTTTTTACTGTTTGTAAACAAAAACCCTACCTTGAATGGGCAGTGGAAGTGAAGCAGAGGCCAGTAGCAGGTACTGAGGAGAGGTGCAGCATGAGAATAATGGGGAAGCTGATAGAGGAGAGCTTTTTTGGAGCAGATAAAGGGCAGCCCGCGAGCACATGGCTTTTCTCTGATCCGGTATGACATGTTTGGATTCAGGCAAGGTCCAGCCCCCTGCCCTGGACTTCGCCCTCCTTTCTTATAAACTGCTGATGGAGCACCTTTTAGATGAGAGAAGATGCTTTAAGTTGTGATGCCTGGGATAGAAATGACCTTGAAACATATTTTTTGTCCCTGGGTGTAGGGAAATCCCTGTCCATCCAGTGCTAGATTTCTGAGTGCTCACAGTACAGGAGGAAGCATCTGGGTGGGCTCCTGGTAACCTCCAGTCCTTCCCCCCTCCTCCTCCTCCTCTGCTTTTCTTTTAGTGCAGCTTTAGCAGCACTGCCTCTTTAAAAGCCCGGGCTAGTGAAGACTGGTCCACAATCGGCAGTGACGGAAGTGTAATGTTGCCAGGAAATGCGATGTTCAGTCTGGCACTCGGTTACACAAGAGCTGAGCTGGCAGGGAAGAGGGGGACTGAAACAAAGGAAAGAGTCAGGACAAAGTCTGCTCCACTTCCCAGCGTGCCTTACACTGGACTCGTTAGCAAAATGTGTAATCATTAATGGGACCTCAAGGAAGACCAAAATCTAGTGCTGCAGGAGCTGTCATTCATGCCCAGTCTTGGCTATTAAGGACATGCCTGTTTGGTAATTTGATAAGAGACTGGAGTAGTTCTTATTTTATACAAAGCTCTGCCGTCAAACCAGAAAGGGGCCAAACATTTCTCCTGTACTGCGACAACTTTGTTAAAACCACACCAGGACGCTGATCTGTCCACGCAGTGATCTGAAACAGTGGAATGTAAGAACGAGGACTTCTCCTCCGTGCCCATCATGCACGTGGGCTGAGATTGTTCATCCCTACGCTGAGGGTGGCAGGGGCCTTACAGCAATAGATTACGCACAAAGGCCTCCAAGCTCTAAATACTCAAAAAGCGGCGAAGCGTGAAACGGAACGACTGAACTAGGTCTGCACACAAAGAGACGAGTGGGACTCTACCGGTGGTACGGGGGGGGGGGAAGAAGCAAGAGAATCAGATCGGGAAAACACTAGGGAAAGCACAAATACAGTGGGGAAACAGAGAGAGTTCCTTCTGCAGTCCCCACATGGATCAGAACCTGACCACGGCGAGGTGAACCTAAGCCTAAAGATGAGAGGCGGATAATAGCAGCGCAGGATGGTTCGTAGAAAAGAATCGGCAGAACAGATACACGCAGATGCCGTAAGACAGAACTGGAAATGGTTACACATCTTGCTGCTGTGTGTCACGTGCTGTTACAGAAAGACGTAATAAGGTAGCACAGCTTATCTGCTGGAAACTGTGTAAACACTATGAATTCCTGATACCAGAAAAGCACTGAAAGAACTGTAGAGAGTGAAGAAGTTGTGATCATCTGGGAAATTCCCATTCCAACCGATAAAAAGCTTGAGGCATGAAAAATCGGACATAGAAGTAAAAGCAGAAAAAACACTCGAACGGCATTGCTGATAGACACATCGGTGCCAAGTGACCATTCTGTGGAAGGTACGGACAGAGAGAAGATCCTCAACCCCCAAAATCTGCAGAGACCGAGAAAACGTGCCAGAACGATACAGAAATAGTCCTGCAGGCCCAATTAAAAAAAAAAAAAATCTTTCAGTTATAAACTCCAGGAGGAGGCTCTCTTTGGTACAATGCAAGCGTTAGACATTCGCAGTAAATCTGAGAGCTTTGAGATCCTATCCAGCATACCCTGGCTTACGAGTGAGGTTCATTCCTGTCAATGCTATGGACGCTCACATGCCAAAAGCGTTGGCTTGCTCTCAGATTTCATCAGTTCCAGTCATTAAGTGAGCTGAGTATAAAGTTGAGAAACTTTGTGAAATCTAGAGTCCTGAGTGCAGCGAGTGACTCAGAGAGCACTGTTTTGCTCTGGGATCATTCTCTACATTTAGCATATTAAATGTGAGTGCTCCTGTTAGAGGAGTAACTTGCTAGGCAGCACGTTGTGACCCAGTGGTCATGAAACAGCAATTTTGATGGGCTGAACGCCACTGGATTGGTTTATGATTTAGTCATATTTGGTTTTGCTAAAAAATTATAGAACACAGGTGGATAGGTTAAAAAAAAAAGGTTATTTTTCATCAGGCATTTAAGCTGCTCCTAATCAATCTAGTGGGCTTTTTGTTATTGTTAGATCTTTAACTCCTCCGAATCAGTCAGTGCCAGTCTGAAATTGCCTTACAATCCTGATGTTTTGGGGCAATTTTTTCATGATTTGTTCAGTTTGGAGTTAACAGTCTGCTTGGGATTAGCAATCTGTTGATATTTAGGAGAGTTGTGGGTGGATCCTTGGACCGGTGGCAGATGACCACGCCCCCGGGGGAAGATCCCGAGAGGGACCACTGGTCAGGCTCAGAGTATGGAGACACACACTAGTTCTTTTATTAGACAGTTTACTGAACCACCAGAGGTGGCAGTAGTGAGCTGGAATGCCCGGCTGGGCTGTAGTCCCTCAGAAGCTGGTACAGCGATCCCTGGAGGCTGAGCTGTAGAGAAACTGAAATATAGTGAGTAGGCAGGGTAAGCAGAGTGCATGTACCGAACCTGATGGTGAGACTCACACAATGTCTCATAGAAGCCCAGGAGCTGAAATGTATAGTCCTCGAGGAGTGAATACCTGGTTCCAGGGAAAGCTCTGAGAGAGCGATGGTAACTCACAGATGTAGTAGGCAGTGCTGACTTCCAGGCAGAAGTGAATTTGAAGAAGTCCGGGAACAAGGGCCCACGAGGAGCGAGTACCGGTTCCAGACTGCAATCTACAAAGTAAGAGAGAGAGCGAGGCCCCCCGAGGAGCGGGTTCCCCTAGTTAGTCCGAGGAGGCAGAGTAGCTTAGGTAGCAAAACCCTTGCTAACTCGATGTGTTAGCAAATTCTAAGACCTTAAATATCCGTTGCGGGTACGTCATCTTTGGGGGACGCCCCCGAGGTTCGCGCCATCGCCGGTACTTCAGTCGGGGCCGTGCCGCCCGCACGCCCCTAGGCCTCCAGAAAACATGGCGGTTAGCAGCGTGGAGCCAGTCCGGGGACGCCGGAGGACCTCGGCAGAGGAACGCCACGGGAGCCAATCTTCCCGCGGGCGGAGAGGGAGGCGCCAAAGAGGTGAGGAGGGCGGAAAGGGGGCGTCGGGAACCGACGGACACAACATGATTAAACCTGCTTTCTTCTCTTGAGTGGGTTCTGACTCCTTTAAGGTTTGGGATCAGTCTGACAAGGTCTCCCCAAGTGACTTAAGCCCCTCAGTGGACTGTTCTCGCCTTCCCTTGAAGCTGTTGAGGGTTGATGTGGCAGAGTTTATGTCAATCTCCGTGAATTAATTCTTAAACAGGAGTATAATATGCCTGACAAATTAAAGCTAGCCTCAGGGCGGCCAGTGCTTAACACGTTGAATTCTGAGCCCCCTTGATTTCCAACGAAGATTTGGGAAAGGTAGTCCTTCAACAATCTGCATCATTATTGGATGGTTTTAAGGCTGGGCATACCTCTGATAGCCTTCTTCTTTCCCTTTCCTGATGGGTTTTTTTTCTTGAGGATTTGATCTCAGTGGAGGGGGGTTTTTTTTCTAGGTTATGTTGGATCTTTGTTCAGCTTTGATCACAATATCTTGGTATTACGTCGGAAGCAGTTTGGTTTTCTCATCAGTTGAATCCTTTTTAGCAGCTCGCTCTCAAAGAGCCTACTATTTTTCCACAGTCTACAAGGATCCCGCAGGGGTCAGCTCTGTCTGTCACACTGTTTAATGAGTGAGCTTTTCCCATTTGCCAACTTCTAGCCAATCTTGATGTGAAATACCATCTGTATGCAGATGACATTCAGTTCCTTGTGCCTATTTCATCCATTTGTCTCAGAAGAGAGATTGAAATTAGTCAAGGATTGGATGTGTGAGAACAGATTAAATAAAACTGGAATTCTTTCTTTAGCCAGGTTTCCATCCGATGATATTCACAATTTTCTTACCCTGGATAGTGAAACAAAGACTGCAGACTGGGCTTTGTTACGGATTGTCTCGGTCCAGGTTCAGAATGGTAAATCTTCATTCTACAAATTGTGGATGTTAATAGCAAATAAAACCTTTGATGCCAACTTCAGATCTAAATAATTTTGGCTTCAGATTATGGTAACACACTTTTATATTGGACTTCCCCAGTCAACCCTACATGCTTTATAAATTGTGTTTAGTTCTGCAGCACGGATTGTGTGTTGCTGGGGTACAGATCCGGACTCCTATAATTCCTATTCTGCAGGATCTGCATTGCTCGCCTGTTGGTTTGAGAGTTATATTTATTGTTAATTTTTAAGGCCATGCATGGACTGACCCCCCAGAGTGTGTAAATTCTGTCCTGAAGATTCTTTCAGATCGGTCTCAAAGAACCTGCTTGATGTTCCTTTGTTTAAGCAAATGAGACTCTGGGTCCAGGACCGCTTCTTCTAGGCAGCCGGACCAAACTTGTGGAATGCTCTCCCGAACAATCTCCAGGCAGAATCCTCACTCTTGAGGTTCAGGAGTTGGTAAAAGCGCATTTTTTTCTGCAGGCCTCTGGAAGTGGTCCTTGAGCTTTTTAAAGGATAAATTGGAAGTAGTTAGGTTGGTCCATATTTTTGTGTGTTTATGCTTTTGTTCATAGTTACTGTTTGCTGTACCGTGCCGTGATATTTGTTTTATGCATGGCATACTGTAAACCACCTAGAAGTGTTGATAGTGCCGGTTAGGAATTTAAAAAATAAAATGCACCAGACATTCTCCCCATGACAGAAATTGAGAAAATCTCACAGAGAGATCATGTCTGCATTGAGTGTTTACAAAATGAGCTTTTGGTATTATTTCCCACAACATAGAAGAGATCGGCAGATTAGAACTCTTTGCTTTCCCAGTTTGCTCGTTTGTCTCCATCCTGTGCTGCTGCAGACCCTCTTCCCTCATTAAAAGCATTTTAGAATTTATGGAAGAGGACTGTGACCAGCTCATGAATGCCAGATCTGTACCTCTATGAACAGATCCATCGCGTGAAGAATGAAGCATCTAGGGCCGTTAAGGCCTGGAATTCATAAGCCACACTGCAGGCAAAGTTACTCTGGCAAGTGCTTGCTGAAGACCAAACCTGTCGCTATGTACCTGGGACCCAGAGCAGATGAAGATCTGAGACCATTTCTACAGCTGCCCCCTTCCCACACCGTGTGTAAGAGGAGCAGGCTGACGGTTCCAGCTCCTCACAATTACAGAAGCGTAAAGTCTGCCAGGGCTTTGGGTTTTAGCATTGCCTCCTTTTTCTTCCCTTCCCAAGGATGTGCCATAGATCACTGCGCTCTGTCCCCGAGGTGCCGCTTTCTGTCAACTTTATACGCAGCGATGCAGAAGAAACTGAAAGAGGGGAGCAATTGCAGTGGTGACATTTTATATAATACTTTACGTGCAGATGGGATCCAAAGCGCTTTATGGTACCCAAAGACCTGTGGGATGGTAAAATGACTCGTTAGTGGCAGAACCAGGATTAGAACCTACTTTAAGCATTCATCCTGACCTCCTGCCTCATGTCTGAAATGCTTGCTAGGAAACAGTGCCTTTACTTTCTCAATTCCACGTTCATCTCTGTGTGTCTGAAGCATGTGCCTCACCATCTGTCATAGGATCGTTCTCTGCTACGCGCTGCCGACTCCTTCCTTTGCACGTCCCTCCCGCAGCGGACGGCTGCCTGAAAGCTCTCTTCGCCTTGCACAGCTCATGACACCAAACTGAAGGAGTTCCTGAAGATACTCCAAATGGATTCGGTCAGCGCTGAGGCTGAAAAATGATTCACACGAGTTACGCAACTCAGAAACTGGACAGGAGTTATTTCAGCTGGCGAGAGACAGAAATAAGCAGCAAGTAGTCCTTACATATCTATGATCCTCTGCATTAAAGAAAAGAAATTCTAGAGATGGAAGAGCAAAGGGGAGTTGAGGCAGGAGTGGGTAATCTATGCAGATGAGCCCTTGTAGCTAGGATTCGGACTGATGTTCTGGTCGCCCAGCTCTGCTTCAGATTCTGAGATCCCGGTGGAACGCTTTTAAAGAGCGGCGTGATTAGCTTAGGGGAGCAATCTATCCACACAGAGCTGAAACGTCAGATCCACGCATGCAGTTTTCCCCTCATTCCCCCCTTGCAGAAACAGCAAATGTAGGCACTTCTATACCAGATTACGTGGAGCCACCAGAGGAGAAAACTAAGTGGACAGTTTTTCTTTCAAAATTCATTGAAAGCCCTGTAGCTTGCCACTAGGTGACAGACTCAAACTTGCCTCCTTCATGACTTCTGCACTTTAACACTGCCTTCTGCTGATCTGATCCCAGGCTAGGAATAAGTAGCCCCCATCCCCCATTACTTTTTTCTCTTTCAGTACTGCAGATATGATCCTCAACTGTTCCTCTGTGATCCGCCTGTATTTATCCCAGGCTTTACCCCTCACTCCCCCACAGCTAAGGATCCTCTGTGCTTATCCCAGGCTTTACCCTTCACTCCCCCACAGTTAAGGATCTCTCTGCTTATCCCAGGCTTTACCCCTCACTCCCCCACAGCTAAGGATTCTCTGTGCTTATCCCAGGCTTTACCCCTCACTCCCCCATAGCTAAGGATCCTCTGTGCTTATCCCAAGCTTTACCCCTCACTCCCCCCCAGCTAAAGATCCTCTGTGCTTATCCCAGGCTTTACCCCTCACTCCCCCACAGCTAAGGATCCTCTGTGCTTATCCCAGGCTTTACCCCTCACACCCCCACAGCTAAGGATCCTCTGTGCTTATCCCAGGCTTTACCCCTCACTCCCCCCCAGCTAAAGATCCTCTGTGCTTATCCCAGGTTTTACCCCTCACTCCCCCACAGCTAAGGATCCTCTGTGCTTATCCCAGGCTTTACCCCTCACTCCCCCACAGCTAAGGATCCTCTGTGCTTATCCCGGCTTTACCCCTCACTCCCCCCACAGCTAAGGATCCTCTGTGCTTATCCCAGGCTTTACCCCTCACTCCCCCACAGCTAAGGATCCTCTGTGCATATCCCAGACTTTACCCCTCACTCCCCCCACAGCTAAGGATCCTCTGTGCATATCCCAGACTTTACCCCTCACTGTCCCCCCACAGCTAAGGATCCTCTGTGCTTATCCCAGGCTTTACCCCTCACTCCCCCACAGCTAAGGATCCTCTGTGCTTATCCCAGGCTTTACCCCTCACTCCCCCACAGCTAAGGATCCTCTGTGCTTATCCCAGGCTTTACCCTTCACTCCCCCACAGCTAAGGATCCTCTGTGCTTATCCCAGGCTTTACCCCTCACTCCCCCACAGCTAAGGATCCTCTGTGCTTATCCCAGGCTTTACCCCTCACTCCCCCACAGCTAAGGATCCTCTGTGCTTATCCCAGGCTTTACCCCTCATTCCCCCACAGCTAAGGATCCTCTGTGCTTATCCCAGGCTTTACCCCTCACTCCCCCCACAGCTAAGGATCCTCTGTGCTTATCCCAGGCTTTACCCCTCACTCCCCCACAGCTAAGGATCCTCTGTGCTTATCCCAGGCTTTACCCCTCACTCCCCCACAGCTAAGGATCCTCTGTGCTTATCCCAGGCTTTACCCCTCACTCCCCCCACAGCTAAGGATCCTCTGTGCTTATTTGAGGCTTTACCCCTCACTGTCCCCCCACAGCTAAGGATCCTCTGTGCTTATCCCAGGCTTTACCCCTCACTCCCCCCACAGCTAAGGATCCTCTGTGCTTATCCCAGGCTTTACCCCTCACTCCCCCACAGCTAAGGATCCTCTGTGCTTATCCCAGGCTTTACCCCTCACTCCCCCCACAGCTAAGGATCCTCTGTGCTTATCCCAGGCTTTACCCCTCACTCCCCCCACAGCTTTGGGTTGGCGCTAATTTCTGAAAGTAAAGTGTGCGGCTTGGCTGCACATTTTACTTTCTGAATCGCGCGCATACCTAATAGCGCCCTCAACATGCATTTGCATGTTGAGGGCGCTATTAGGTTCGGTGGATTGGACGCGCGTTTTCGGCCCCTTACTGAATAAGGGGTAAGGGAAAACGCGCGTCCAGTGGCAGGTTAACAGTGCGCTCCATCGCACTGTATCGGCCTGAAAGTAAATGATGGCTATAGTCTGATAACCAGCACCGTGGGATTATAAACACTCACAGGGGCTAAAAACAAGCACCATGGGACTATAAGCACTGTGCTATGTGCTGATAAATCAGAACCATGGGATTATAAACACAGTAGGGTATGTGCAGCTAAACAGCATCACACTCTTCTGTGTGCTGAAAGCCAGCATTATGGGATTATAAACACTGCACTATGTACTGATAAAGTTGATGTATATTCCACCTTTCGGCATTGCAAAGCCAGGGGGCTCAAATCTAAGTACCCGATTCACTAAGGGCCTGGTTTTAAAAAGCATTGTACGGGAGTAAAACTGGGTTCCACTCAAGTAAATGCACTTCACTCAAGTAAGTGGGGCCTTTGAAAACTGCTACAATAGTCGTTCCATTTACCTGCGTAACTCCTTCTGAAAATTACCCCCTAAGGCTTTTTTCCCATAGACACAAAATGGGAGAAAAGCCGTAATGAATCTGGCCCTACGCAAGGGAGGGTGAAGTGACTTGCCCAGGGATTTGAATCTTGCTGCAAACCAGGGAAGTCCGGGTTCATAGGCCACAGTCCGTTATAAAAAGTGCTACAACTCCATGTGCTGGTTGTAGCTAGACAAAGCAATGTTTTATTCTATGATGCTGCTGTCAGTGTATATTCTGGTGACCTGCTGATAAATAGCATCACAGAATTATAAACTCAGCACAATGGGATGTCCTCGGTTTTTATCACTAAGTTGTTTTTTTTTCATTCTTTGTGTTTTGCAGGAATTGATTTCAAGATCCGAACAGTTGAGATCGAGGGTAAAAAAATAAAACTGCAGGTTTGGTAAGTGGGAACCGGCTGGCCATCTGGGCTTTCAGCGTCACTCAGAGTCACCGAATGCCACCTAGGAGACGAGGTGGTTTGTGGAATAGGAAAATAGTATGCACTGGTTCTGCAGCAGCACAGCAGTGCATGGGATTCAAAATTCTGCTTAAATTTAGAGTTGAGGGTGAGGAAACGCATCTGCTGTTCTTACATTGCACTGCCCTGCTCTGGCAGTCATTGCTGGAACTGATGACAGGGGCTAAATAGTGTGTCTCCATCACCTTATGGATTAATAACCCATCTTTGTCTCTTGCAGGGACACAGCAGGACAAGAGAGGTTTAAAACCATCACAACAGCCTATTACCGGGGAGCCATGGTAAGCAGTGCGCTGACCATATTTAATATCATTTCTGCTCCATGCTTGGCTTCCTTGGATTCCTCCCTCTACTAGTGCCCAGATGTAATGTGCTAGATGAAAGCACTTCTAAAAAGAAAAGCTAGAAAAGAGTTATAACTGAGTAAGGCACCCCAAAGCGCACCCTGCAGTGAGAAATCAGCAAGTCCTGCTTTACTGCTCAGTCTGTCTGTGATTACAGGCCAGCCAGCAGGCCATTAATGTCCTGAAAAATCCCTGATCAGAAGGCAAGAGGAGAATCTGCAAAGTGGCAGTTACAACCCTGATCAACAGGCGAGGGGGAAATTTGCACAGAGCGGCAGCTACAACCCTAATCAGAAGACAAGGGCGGAATTTGCACAGAGCGGCCTGTGCAGACTGAAAGGACCATGCTGGTTTTGTTCTGACGTAATTTATTATGCTATTTAGCCCAGTCATTCCAGTGACAGCCCTTGGCTGTGGGCAGTGCACCAGGGCCCTTTCTGGGACCCTGCAGTCCAACCACCATTGCATAATGACTGGGATTCCCTCTCTCTAGGGTCTATCCATGTTGCATCTGCAGCCTGCCTGAGAGCAGATCTGACTTGAGAATCTTATCTAGGTCCACTGTTGAACTATCAAGCTGGCCCAATACATTGATTTTAGTTTACATTCAACCTGTGTGGACATGATGTTACCTGTCCATAAAAGATTTGCCTAGAGGACCTTAAGAAGAGTGTATTTCCTGTTTATTTTGCTTGAGTGCTTGCCATATTGTTATTCCATTACTTGGATTCTTCTGTGTCCTTAGCTTCTTAAAAGGTCTTTCTATTTGTTTTTCTGCTTGCTTTTTCAGGACTTAAATTGTGTGCTCTTTTTTTCCTTTTAGGGGATAATTCTTGTCTATGACATCACAGATGAGAAATCTTACGAAAATATCCAGAACTGGATGAAAAGCATAAAAGAGGCGAGTATTACTGCAGCATTCGGTGAAACCCAGCGTGGAGAACCCGGGCGGGGTGGGAAAGAAGCACAGAGGTGTCCGATGCTCCAGAGCCGAGTTTCTCCTGCAGAGGCCGCGGTGGTCTCTGCTCATCACAGAGTGACTGAGCTACCTGTCCCAGGCGCTCCGGGTCGGCAGGGTTTGGTATTTGCTTCGGTGGCAGCCTGTTTAAGCCCTTAGGTCACAGAGACTGCTTCTCCACTTTACTCTCCACAGAATGCATCAGCAGGAGTGGAAAGGCTTCTGCTGGGAAACAAGTGTGACATAGAAAACAAACGGAAGGTCCCTACGGAGAGAGCCGATAAGGTCAGTGTGTGTAGGCAGAGGCCAGAAAAGGCCAGGCTGAGGCATGAAGAAAAGAGGAGGGGGGAGGAGGAGAGGGCCAGGTGAGGAAAGGGAAGTCTCCTATTCAGGATCTCAGAACCAGAAGACAACCTTCCTTTCACCCTTCTTTCCATGCAGCTAGCAAAGGAGTACGGAATACGATTTTTTGAGACCAGCGCCAAGTCCAGTGTGAACGTAGACGAGGTGAGAGTTACAAAAATTGTGTCCTCACTTTACCAGCATGTCAGAATCCTTCAATATACATAAGAAACAGATGAACCAATGGGGAGAAAGCGTAAATAAAAATACAGCTTTTTTTTTCTGCCTCTAAATTTCGTAGAATCCTGGAAATAAAGGGCTGGAAAGGCCCTCAGCAGTTTATCTGGGTTTGATTCCCAGGTCAGGGATGCTGGGGAGGCATCACAGTCCCTGGGAGGACGGAGTCAGTCAGTCAAATGCAACAGCGACACCTAGTGGCCAGATTCAGGACCCATGGGTACAGGATTCCAAGAGGATCCCTGGTGCGTGGCCCTGGCTGAGGACTGCCACTGCGATGAGTGGGCTGTGAGTTGGGAGGGGATGTAATAGAGAGGCGAGAACCCTGGATAGTTATAAATGAAGGCCCACTAGAGGCTGGTGCTGACTGAGCTGTAAGCCCAGGAGGAGCAGCAGGAAACCGCGAGATCCAAAAAAGATGAAAAAGTACCTACTTTGTTTGCAAGCAGCGGTGCATCCACCCGACAGCACTGTGGGCTGCCGCGAAACCATTTCTCCTTACGTTGTTTATAAGCTTATCAAGTCGGACAGAGTCAGACACTTCCCACCTTGTGATATTCCCCTCCGCGTTACTGAGCAGAGAGTTAATAACCTTTTCTCTTCTATCCTTTCCCTCCCCCTCTCCAAGGCTTTCAACGCACTGGCTCGTGATATCTTAGTAAAGATCTCCAAGCGAGTGAGTATTGCAGGGAGAAGACTCGTTATAGTGGTGCGGGTTTTGGGGTGTAAGGGAAGTGGGAAGGGATGATGGAGGGGTTGCTGTGGGACTGGTTTTGGATGGTGTTTTGGGTACGAGGGAATTATGGAGAAGGGATGATTATGGGAAGGGCTGCCTGGGGGACTGGGTGCGATTGGGTGTTGATGCTTTGAGGAAAGGTTGATGGAGGGGCTGGAAGTGACGAGGTGTCAGATGGGGTTTTGGGCTGGTGCGAACTCTCTGATAATACACACTTTTTTTTTTTTTTTTGGTGATCTGCATCTTAATGTATTTTTCTTTTGTCCTGTCCACCAGAATCCCACCAGTAAGGCCCAGCTGGATCTGAAGAGTGCTGAGAAAAGGAGCAGTAAATGTTCATTGGTCTGAGGCGGCATTGCGCAGTCATTCATGATAGCCGAGTACTGGGGGTGGGGGGGGGGGGGGGAAAGGGACTGGACAAGAGCCAAAGTCTTCCACGCTACATTTCTATCCCTACCGCGCACTGCTGCTGCAGAGGGAGCACAAAGTGCCGTCAGCCCGGAAAGCTTGGACATTCCATCCCTGTGCGGGTCGCGGGGTCAGCGCTGTCGGTCTGCGGCTGGCAGTCTGCTCAGGCAGAATGAGGCCGATCATCCATTCACTGTGAGGGCGTGAGTAGAAAGGGCCGAGCCAGTCCTTGCCGGTTTCTCGTCTACCCTGTCCACAGTATTTCAACTTTAATTCGCACAAAGAGATTTAAAGCAGTTGCTGGTTGGGAGCCGTTTATTTTGTTTCCAAAGTCCTTGGATTCTTCTTTGAAATTAATGCTAAAAAGTGTCAGCCATCAAAATAGGGAGCTGACAGAGAGCCCAGAGCTGAATCCCTCGAAAGCGCTAACATTATAGATCGTCCTGCTTCCAAGGCACCTTCCCCTGGTTGTTAATTCAAAAGATGCTGCACTCCTTGATCACTGCTAGTGGCCTTTTTTGGGGAACACCTACATTAATTTCTGGAGAACCTGCCCGTGCTGTTTGCTGGTTGCTGAAGCTCTTGGCATCTCTTCTTCATGTTACTAGAAGCCACAGATTATCCCACAAAAGGCTTTTAATTGCGTGGCACTTATGTTTGCACGGAATTCCACATGCTCTGAGTTAGAAGCCAGCAAACCTTGGGAGAGTGATTCATAAGTGGCTGAAAAGAAAGGGAGCCCCAAGCTAGAGTGACAGGTAATGGTGGCTGTAAAGTGCGAAAGAGGACAGACTTCAGAGGTTTTTAGGGTGCTGGGGAGCTGTGAAGAGGGAGGGGCTTGAAAAAAGTAGGTGGAGCTTCTTGGGGAAATAGGAAGGTCTTGATTCAGATCCAATTTTGACCCACTCTTCTTGTGGACTTTAGATTCTGCAAGAAAATAACCTGTTCCTTAATGCAACTGAGTTAAAACATGACTGGCTTAGCCTAGACCCGATAACGTGGCGAGGAGGCTGTAGATAACAGTACAAGCAGCCTGATTTGGATTTGGTTTTTTTTCTCTCTGCTCTTGGAAGGAAACTTAGAAATAGGAAACGAGCCCTACCTTAATGCACGAGGACAGCAGGCTTGCTTTCCACTTTCTACCTGACATGTTTTCCGTCTTAACAGGGTTGGGGTGTGATGGATTCTGCTGTAGCAAGGTCAACATTTGCTGAGTTTTGGCGTTAGCAACGCTCAGCAGAAAGATTTTCTCTTCACAGAGAATTCTTGCAGTGGAGACAGAACGGGGCCACCGTGTTTGTCCACGTCACAGACTCTACTCTTCTCTCCTCTCCCCCATATTATATATTCAGAATATATGGAGCTAGGAATAATATCCATGCCTTACCTCTAGTCTTGGAAAAGTAGGAAACCTTAGTGCACGTTGTAAAGCTGGTGGAAAGGACATGTAATCCATCATTCCCAACGTGTGAGTGAGGGGATCTTTACTACAGAGAGAATGGAGGCGTGATGCCTGGTACTGGAAGAGATTACCCCTCGTTCATGACACTAGATGTGACACCAAGGAGAGGAAGAGATTGCATGACTATGTAAACTTAAGCCCAGGCAGCCTCTGCTCCCACACCCCCAGGTGCCTAGATATAGCGGTTTGTGCCATAGCACAGCCTGGGCAGAAAGCTGCTCCTTGCAGTCAAACCTTGGAAGGAAAGTATTCTGCCACAATCCCTGATTTTTTTTGGCAACGCCTTTTTCAGTTGCTCCCAAATTCATGTATTTTCCAGGTCCTGTGTTGAGCATAAGGAAAAGGTACACATAGGAGCGAGCATTGTAAATACACTCACCTGCTAACTGTTTAATGTTTTAACCATTCACATCCGGTACAGTTTCATAGGTCAAAGAGGAACCTGCCAAATGACTTTTCAAGAAGCAGCCACAGCAGAAGTTGCTTTAGGGGTTTTTGGACATTCTTAATGCCATTTTTCTCTGCAAACATGCACACTTTTCACTGTCTTAGAGGCAACATCTGTTCCAGATCAGTAAGAACAGGTCAGGCATATCTTATTTTTCTACTCCTCTGTTTCAATACTGCCCTGTCCTTCTGACCTGGAGCCATGATCTCACCCCTGCTTTGTACCTTCTGTACTTCTAAAGCATCCTAGAAATAACTGGCAAGTTTAATAAGTATCTTTTTTCAAAAAGCAGCCTTGTGGCTTTATTCTCTAGTGGGTCAAAAACATTCGCACGGTTTTGGGGCTCCAGAAGGTAAATATGTATCAAGAAATTAAGGTTTTGACAAATAGCAATGGTTATTTGGGAGATACGAGAAGTGTTTTAAAACATATTCAGCACTGCTGAAAAAAGAAAATTCAGGGCACTCAAGAAGCAGCCAGCATAAATGCCATGCACAAGCTGTCTACAAAGGTTTATTCACACACACACACACACACACATGGTTTGCAGTCACCACCTGAACCCCTAAAGCCAGATACATTTACTGCTGCTCAGGGCAGAAGTAGTGTTGTGGGGATCCCTTGCTACAGCCATTCATCTCCCATTTATTATCTGTCACTTTTTCTTTTACTCTCTCTCAGCTAAATTCGCCAGCCTTGCTCAAAGAAACTCTGCTATTCTAAGTCACATGCCACGGAAGAGAAAGATGACAAAACCTTTTTTTTTTTTTGCTTGGAAAGCCCAAATCACTGGCTGCACTAACAGCAAAAGCTGCTTTTAAAAAGACTGCTATCTTTTTCGCCACAGCAGACTGTGGCACATGCACCTGAAAGTGTTTTGCAAGACCCTGCGTCCTGCGCAACCAACTTCATACACTCGGTCAGTGCACGTGCTCCTCCCATGCCTGCGTTACCTGTGCCCATACTGTACACATGCAAACTTATTCTAGCACTCATGCTCACGCAGCCCTACCCCTTACAGGGAGACGATTATACAAAAAATGAAGCTGCTCTTTAACTCCGGTTTATGGACTGACCCATTTCTGGCCCATGAAGCGCACAGAATTCAGTTACATGTGACTACAGTGCTAGTTACTCCCCCATCAAAGACTTTTGCCAGGCTCGGTATTGGATTTGGGGACACTGCTTGTGTTAGGAGGCAACTTACTCCTATGTTTTTGGACAGTTTGGTAATTTTTGGATTATTTGATATGACTATGTTCTTTTTAAATGCATCTATTATTTTATTTACAATTCGAAAATACTTGAAAAAATGTTTTCATTATCTCCACACAGACTGCTTTTGGGGGTAAATGGTATGACCAGCAGTGATATCAGTTACGCCAGGGGTTCGCAACCCAATCTCCTGGACACACCTAACCAGGCAGGGTTTCAGGATATTCACAATGAATGTACATGAGATAAGATCTGCATACAGTGTAGGCAAGGCTTGCAAACCTATGTCATGCATATTCATTGTGGACTACCCTGAGGACAGGCTTGAGAACCACAGAGCTACGCTAATGATTCCTAGCTTTCCGATTTCCTAACTTATATAATCATTTTTTAATATTGGCTGTCTGAATTATTTTTCACTTATTTTTAAGAGTGTAGTATCTCCTTCTACTGATGATTTCTGTCCTGTGTGAGGTTTGACTGCTCCTTCTATCTAGTTTCATTGAAAAACACCACCCACTTGGCAGGGGTGTTGGATGGCCCCTCTCTGAGTCTTGAGTTGTGTGTGTGTGCGTGTCTGTGTTGGATGTGGGTTCCTTCCTCTCCCCAGAGGTCTACGATTCATTCTCCGGCTCGTCCTTCCACTAGAGGACCGCAATGCTATACTGGGGCTGGAAACAAGCGAAAAGGGCTGTACCACGACCAAAACTGTGATGACAGATAATTCACCTCAAAAAGGGTCATGCCTTCCCCTCCCTGGTAAACCTAGCGCTGTGTTTCCCCTCACTGTTTTCCATGTTAGATACCAACTTAAGTGTGGGCAGCCGTTTTTAGGCCCCTGCCCACGCTTTGTGCTGCCGAAATGTTGTGAGCATGCTCCGTGCGTGCTGCCAAATTCCAGCTGCTGCTGTCAGTACTGACTTTGCATTTCCAAAACGGGGCTAATGAATGGCGTGCACTTTCTCCTACTAAAGCAGACACGGTGGTTTAGTGCTGGAGAAGAGAGAGGGGACTAGGACTTAGGGACATTGCTGAAGGGTTGCCATAGCCTAGGCTGCATCGACCCCTGCACACAGAGATGTGCTCCCATATTATTCTTGCCCCTGGAGGGGGAGGGGGGATTTGGGCCCCGTCTGTTGCTGCTGCCTCCAGAGGCAGAGATCTGGGCCCTGCGTTAGTGGATAATTTGCCCCTGTTGTATTTGCGGCAGTGGCGTAGCCAGAATTATGGGCACTAGGCCTACAGGTCGGAGCCGTGCTGATTATACTCTTATTGACAAATATTACCTTAGTACGCACCTGACAGAAAGGCTGCAGTCATTATCTTGCATCATGGGTGACATTTTAAAATGTTTAAAACGGAATGACTTCAAGCACTCGGCAATGCTAAACCACTATAGACTCTTTCATCCCCCACGGTTTCTCTGAAACATTGCTGGGGACAGGGTGGGGAGTTGAAAGACTATAGTCTGTAGGTCCCTCAATCCCCACCCTCTCCTCAGCATCAGTGGCCTCTCACTTCCTCCGGCCGCTGTCTCTTAGCAAGTCTTTTGCTAAAAACTAATGACTTGCTGGGCCACTCTAAACAAGGGTTACTTTTGGATGCCCCCAACTCCTCTCCTATGGCACTTATCTGTATGCATGGATTTCCACATTATTGCCGAGCGATCTATAGAGGGTGGGACAGAATGCCTATGTAAACCTTGTAGGATGAATTTAGTAAAGTGATAATCTGAATCCTCAGAAACTTCCAACATTGAGGACACAGCAGAACTAGGCTGTTTCCCTTAACAACTCATCAGACAAAACAAAATTCAAATTCTGATGTTATCTCACCAAAAGTGTAATCTCCCTCCACTGCCAAGCACACCCTGGACAAAAAAAACACATTCAGCACTTATAGAGCAAATGCCCTAACACACTGATCGCCAGATTCAAACAGCAACAACTCTACCTATGAAAAGATAACGCTGCAAATCTTACAATAGGCTCTAGAACACCTAACTGCTTTTGATGCCTACCCAGAACTGCTTACTTCCATCACACATGAAGAACACAGACACTCAGTAAGTAAAGAAAAAGGGCCCATAAATGAGAAACGTGTAGTCAAAAGCTGAACCGGAACCCCTATGAATTCAAACTCTGCAAGCAGCGTAACACTGGAGAGACAAATGCATTTTCTTCTGGATGGTGCAAAATACATCATATGAGAGAGCGTTTCCCAAAACTGATCTATTCCAATCAGTAAACTGAAAATAAAATGCTTTTGTTTACCTTTGCTGTTTGGATGGTTTTTTTTCATATTATGTTGGGATGAGCCTCTCTTTTCCACTTGTCTTGTTTGCCTTCTAACTCCTTTTCCACAGTCTCCTTTCCATTTTTCTTTTCTTCTTTCTCCCCTTGTTTCAGACCTTAATCCTTCCATCTGTTCTCCATTTCTATTTTTTCTGCCTCTGTATCCACTTCTCCCCTCTCTCACCCCTCACCAACCTACAAGCTTTCTATCTCCCACCCCTTATCCAAGCCATCTTTCTCCTTTCCCAGCCCAGTTCTCAGGGCTGGATTTAGGTTTTTGTCACCCTTAGGCACTGCTGGTGCTGTCATCCACCCCCCACCCCAGGTAGGACATTACCAATTAAATTAACACTGACAACTCAAAACAGAAATAAAGTTATGGTGCGCCTCAACCTTTTTTATTTCATAGCACACTCAGGTTTGCTCAAACCTTGTGGTACACCAAATCAAATTTTGCACGTCCTATTAGGAAAACAAAATAAGCCAAGCTGCTTTAGACCCCTAACCACAAACTACTTGCTAACAATACCTCACTGTGGTCACACATGCAGAACACAGACAGACCCTCACCAAATACATAATAAAGACACAATAAAGTATAAATAGAAATGTGCAGATAAAAAATGAATTGGAAAGTGCAAGAGGCCTGACTCTGTATGCAATGCACATACAATGGAAAAACAGAAACATAACCATTCCTCATACAACAATAATAAAATACAAAAATACAAAACATCAAACATAATTGTGAAACTATACTCATAAAAATGTTTCAAAACGGCTGACAAATTGAACCAATAATTAAAAACATAAAAATGTTAAACAATTTTGTTAAAACGTTTTACAAACACTAATAACATATTTCAAAATAACGAAAATATCAAGTAACACCCAATAACTAAAATGAATAAGGATTAATAACTCCCCCACTCTCCATACCTGGGACTTTAGCTTCCAGCGTGACTGGAATCTAAAGGGCTGGAGGTTGTGCACAGACTTTATCCTCTTTCTCTTTCATATACTCACACACTCTCTAACACACACATGTTCATTCTCACTCATTTGCTCACTGACTCTCTCATACACGCTCACTCAGGGCTTGTCAGGCTCCTAGGTGCCTGCCTACATGTAGGGACACTCTAACCTCACCATTTCCTACAGTCTGAACGGGTAACCTCCCTTAACCTGCCCCCCCTGCAACTGGTGGGTGCAAGCTAAACGTGAGTTCCCACAATAAGAGGATGGTTCACTGACTCTCACACGCTGACTCACACATACATGCTCATTCTCACACAAACATGTAAGAGTCCCTTTCACAAACTCTTTTGAACTCCCATCTCACCTCCAAATCCCCTTTCCTTCTCCTCGTTCACACTGCTTTTCCTTCCCTTGCATATCCATCCCTCTGTCACTCACCCCCTTCTCTCACCCCTCTTCCCACTCATCTGTTCCCTTCTGCTCACATTTGACTCACCCTAACCCAGTGGAGTAGCCAGAACTGATTTTTTGGGTGGGCACCAGGTTAGAAAGGGTGGGCTCTAGGCATGCAGGTCTGAGACCTACTAGTTGTATTCTTATTGATAAATAATGCCATATACAGCACCCTACAATGACTTTCTAAGTAGTTTGCAACAGCCATTATACATCATGTGAAACTTTAAAACATTTTACCTCAGTTATTTCAAGCATTTAGCATTAAAAACCCTTTATTAATCTGTATTAATTTATATTGGAGTTTATAAATGCACAAGTATATTATGTAAAAAGCAAATAAAACAAACAGATCCAATCAATCATGTAATAAAACAAAAATCAATGTATTATTTCATGAATCCTCTTTGCAGAAAGCCAGAAATCATCAAAATGACAATAAAATAGCATTAATCATCAGAACAGGTGCAGAGCACATTACAACCAATATGAAAAAAAAATATTCAAATTCTGGTGTCACCTCAGCAAAAAATATCCCTCCACTGCTAAACATTTTGTGAAGTAACACAAACTCCTGCAAAAAAGAGACATCTGGAACTTTGCCATACCATACAGTCACAGCACTGACTCTCAGGACTCAAATAACATTAACCTTTTGAAAAAGCAACAATGCAAATACTACACTAGGCCCTAGAACATTAATACATCACCTACTGGAGTAACAGAAAAAGCTGGACTACTACAGAGAAACTACACGCTAGCAGAAATACTGCGCTTCAGTCACACACAAGCAAAAGAGAGACCAACCCTTACCAAATATAGAAATAAGATTACAAATTAGAAACAGGAGCATGCAGACAAAATCAAAATAGAAAGCCTTAGAAATCAGACTCTAAACAGTAGAATGCTGAAGAAAGAGCAAAATACAAAAATATAAGAAATGCACATTCCCAAAGATGGCATATTCCAATTGCTAAAATCTTAAAATAATTTTCTTTTTTACCTTTGTTGTCTGATCTTTCTATTTTTCTAATCAGTTGGTCCCAGTCTCTTTTTTTTTCCTACTTTTCCCTTGTCAGTCATTTCCTAATTCTTTTTTAGGGTCTCTCTTCTCGTTCTGTTTCTTCTCCTACTATCTTCTTCCCTTTTCTCCCTCACACACACAGGCTCATGCTTTCTCTCACAGACTCCCTCACATGCACAAGCTCTCATGCATATGCTCTCCTCCCCAACCTCTCACTCACATTCTCTACACAAACTCAAGCTCTCACTAACATGCTCTAACACACAAACTCTCTCACATGCTCTACCACAAACACAAGCTCTTACGCCCCCCTCTCTCATTTTCACACAGATGCACACCCAGGCTACCATTCTCACCTACAGACAGAAATCTGCATACTCAAGCTCCCATTCTCACTCACAGATACATATACCCAGGCTCCCATTCTCACTCCCATCCCCTGGCTCCTATTCACCCACCCATACTCCCATTCTCACCCACACACATTCAGGCTCCCATTCTCACCCACACCCATACACACCCAAGGCCTTTTCATTAGGGACAGCCAAAGTCCTATTTCCGCCGCCGCAGGGATAGATCCTGTGACGGCCTTGCTGCTCCAGCCCTCTTCTTTGCCGTCGTGGGGTAGGATCCTCTTTTTCACTGTTGGGGGAATGGGTTGCTGTGAGGGCATTGCTACTCCAGCCCTCTTCTCGTGCCCGAAAGCCATGGTTGGCTGGGCCTGAACCCAAAGTGAGTAGGCCATGGCACACTGGTAGTTATGATACTGAAACAGCAGCTGCTGCTGAAATGGGCTGGGAGAAGACACCCTGGGAAACGAGCTGAGGGGAGTCAGCTGGATTTTTTATTTTCTCTGTCGTCCCCCCCCCCCCCCCCAGAAAACTGCCCCCTAGGCACAGACCTAGTGCGCCTAGGAACAAATCCAGGCCTGCCAGTTTCCCTTCCCTTTTATCCACCCTCTGTAGGTACCTCTTCCCTCTGCCAGCCCCTGCCTCCAGCTCCTTTCTTCTCTCTTACTCCTGCCCATTCTCCTATTAGCCCTCATTCGCTGCCTCCTCAGCCCCATTTCCACCCTCTGCCCCCTTCCCCCTCTCTCACTTCGATCAGCTGCTTTCTTAACCCAAGGTACCGTCACTCACAACTCCTCTTCCACCCATATCCCGTGACTCCCTCCCATGGCAGGAGGGGAGAAGTAAAGCATGACATAAAAGGAGGAGGATTTTTATTATTAATTATTATGGGCTGGGGAGGATAAAGACGCGCGGTGGCACGAGGTCACCGCTCTCCTCGCGCCTTTGAAGCTTGGCGCCACCGCCGCGTCCACCTCTTAACTCCACCTCCCGGCCCCCTTGTCATTGGCCCCTGCCGCTGATTGGGTGGGGCTAGACCCCAGTCCTCCCGCCAGCTAAGGTGCTGCTTGCCACCTGCGTGTTGGAGTTGCCCGTGGGGGCGGGGTTTGGGCCCTGTCACTTGGAGATGCCAGTGGAGGCGGAGCCTTAAAGACGGCCTGGGTCTCCCCCTTCTCGTGCCAGGCCTGTCATGTTCCCGTGTTTTCGCTAGGGAGCTCCATTTCCTGAATTCTGCGCTTGCGCGAACTCCGACACGGCTTTGGCGTCGTCACGTCAGTCTTTTCCCAGAACACTCTGCGCACTGATGAGAAGTTGCGGGTGGCGCGGACCGGAAGTTGAGGTGGAACCGAATACGAGGAGCCGGGGTAGAGGCGAGTAAAGTGGTGATGAGAATAGGAAGGAGTTGCACTATGCGGTTCACCTCGTATTAGGCGTCCTTTTCCCCCCCCCCGCGCATCTGAGCCGCTGTGGCTAGAAATGTCCCTTCGCGGCTTCATAACCAGTTTTATTCAGGCTGTGCTGGACAGGAAAGTGCATTTTACTCGCGGGTATTTCGGAGTCTTGTGAGGGTTGTTTCTGGCAGAAGATGTGAGCAGAGTGAGGAAGAACGGAGATTCCTTCTGTGGGCAGGCATAACAGAGAGCGACCGGTTTTACTACTTATAGTAAGGGACTGGGAGCCGGGAGACTTGGGTTCAAAGCCTGCTCCTGCCATCCTTGGTGGCCTTGAGCAAGTCTTTGCCGCAGAGAGCCCCTAAGAGTTTAAACTCTCATGATCAGTAAGCCTTTGGCGAAACTGCATGGTAGGGAAGTCAGCAACTAGCGGCTTTCCCACATTCGGGGTTTATCGGCTGATCTCACTTAAGATTATCTGATGATCTTTCTTATTTAATCCTTAATACTTTTGCCTGTCTCTTCTCTGTACAGCCCCACCTAAGAGAGACTCTTGGTATGAAAAGCAGATTTCAAGCGCCTGGAAGTGCTGATTGTCGTAAGGCTGGAGCAAAGCATTTCCTGGCTTGAACGGAGGAAGCTGCCGTTTGCCATGCACTTTACTGTTCTGGAAAATATTTTTCAATATGCAGTACTAAGCGTGGTACTTGTTACTATCAGGTAGGAGTGAAAATGAATAAGACGTTTTGGTACTTTATCAGATGTCTGTGGATACTTGCTTTCAGGGATCCTGCCATAAAGTAGTATGTGCTCTTTGCTCCCTGCCCGATATCTTTTTGTTTCAGAGTGCAAGTGAAATACTGTAATGTTATGCTTTCTCCAAGATAAGTATAGGCATTAGGAAGGTTGGGTTCTCTTATTTTGCCTAAACCTTTATTCCCACCCTTGCTTTTTTTCATGCAGTAGTTTGGAAGCTACTTGTTCCCTGTATTTGCAGTTAGTATTTTCTGCTTTCCTTTTTTCTCTTGTGCTGAATGTTTTGTTATATAAATGTTGCGATTTTCTTTGGTTCTGCTTATCTTATTAGTGTGGTTCACAGGAATTCATGTCATGGCCATGCCAGCCTGTATGAAAGTAAGAGCAAATGAAATTAACTGTAAGCAAAAGATATGAGCAGAAATCAGATTGCTAGGAGTGCAAGAAACTAGCAGTGAAAATATAGTAAACATGTTTTCCTGTCAAAGCACCTGCTTCTTAATACAAGAGTTTTGTGGTGGACACAAAATGCAAAATCTGAAATATTTGCCTATTTTATTTGCATTAACACTTGATGTGTTATTCCCACAACATAAATTTCCATGTAATTGTGGCTTAGAGTATTGTGGTCTTACAATAATATAACATGGGAAGGAGTAGGCCTGGTAGCCATCAGCATTGCTTCCTGAGCCTCAATACATGTAAGGAGTCCAAGGGGAACCAGGTCATATATTCAAAAGTGTTTCTAATATTGAAGATTTATTTATTTATTTTTAGATTTTTATATATCTGTGTTCCTATATGAAATAAAGATCACATCGGTTTACATTGAAACAGAACATGAAAATTGCCAAAAGGCATTACATAAGATCAGGGGAAAGGAGCATGTTAAGCCTGAGAAATCTTTACAAGTCTCAGATTCCTCTTGTTTTTAGTGATTGTTTTCTGCAGGAAGCAGAATTCTGAGCCTCTGCCTCATGTCCCAGTAAGGATTCAGACATCTTTGTAAAATACTAGTATTTTGGAGTTGGCCCAAGACTGCAGGTCTTTGGATGCATTAAAAGTGTGGTATTGTGTCCATCACTTTCATCATGAAATAATTATAGGTATATTTCAAAATAAATTAAGAATATATGCAGCAATAGCTTCCATTTATTTATAAAAATGTATAACCTGCCATATTACCAGTTTCTGTTCATGGTGGATAAAAATACAAATTATAACAGCACTAAAAATCTTATAACATACATACCAATCATAGAAATCATAATTTAAAAAAAAGTCTTCAAAACTTTTCTAAAACACTTAAAAGTTGGCATCTGATGTAAACCCAGAGGAAAAGTATTCCATAATAAAGAAGCTACTTCAAAGAAGACAAGTTTTCTCATTGCTACCAATCTAACTGGTTTTGGCCCTGGTAAGGATAGTAACAGCTGATCTGAGTTATTTAGGATGGTACAGTTTAAGCACATTCTTTGTGGCAAAAGAACTTGAACTCTCAAGTTGGCTGGGGATCATCTGTGAATTGCAGTCTTCATCTTCATTCTTTGTTTATCAAAAGGCTTGGCTCTCTCAGTATTGGTCAGATTTATTTTAAAATGGTTTGAATCTTTCTCAGACAGTGTCAATTCAAAATTAGTCAGATTGTTCTGGAAATTTATCACAGTGGGAGTGCCACAGAGCTCTGCTTTTCCTTCTTTTGTTTTTTAATCTGTATCTATTGCCTCTTTGCATGCTTTAGTCTACCCACAACTGTAGAGTTTAAAATATAAATCACATAAACATATAAGAGAAAAGTGCACAGTTTTATTATCACAATGTGTTTAAAATATAGACAGATGACATACAGTTATTGTTCCCAGTATCCATTTGTTTAACTTCCACCATTAGATCTGTATTTTCTTGTGTACATGATGTCAATACTTAACTTTTAGAAAAGTTTAAAATTAAATTATCTAGATTAGCAAGTTTCCATTTCCTGTTAGTTGGTCTGATGTAGATGGAGCTCTGTTAGTTTTTAGGGAATCTGTTGGAGACTTAGGTTTTTTAATTGATTCAACACTCTTGCTCAGTCCCCAGTTGGCCTCTATTATCGAAGCTGGGGTTTTTTTTTTTTTTTTTTTCCAAGCTGCGATTGATACATTGCTTAAAGTATTTACTGCCTATGGATACCACAACAGCACGTTTTGCGCCAGCGATACCACAACGGCACTTTTCAATGCTACCAGCACAGCCAGGCTTCAAATATTGTCAGTGTGGACACACAATGTTCGTCACTGACAATCACAATTATTGTTACCTCTGCCTTGGCCCGGACCATGACCAGGCGCACAGACAGAGAGCTAAGAGGGGACTCGTCTTCGAGACAGAGACGAATCCCTCCCTGCTGCGCTTGACTCACTCTTCCTGGGGCCTAAAACTTTGTTTCATGATGTCCACTGGTGAGCCTCCTCCATGGAACCGCAGACTAGGTCAAAGTTCAAGCACAATAAAACATTGGATGAGAGAGTTGCTAAGACACCAGCGAAACCCAAACTAGGATCTGCAGGTCAGCCCAGATCCAATTCAGGCACCAGTGTGTCGTCTGTGCCGGTGAAAGTGTTGCACCGACAAGGCTTCTGTGTCGGCTTTAACCACTTCCGTGATGTAACCACACAAGTGACTAAAGAGTCATCCCATAAGAGGGACCGCACTGCTCCAGCTACCGCCCGCAAAGCATCGGCATGGTGATTGAAACAGGCACTGACATCTCTGGATTCAACATAGGTGACAGCGCGCTCCAAGACGTATGACGCATCGACAAAGGGTGTCCTACCATGCACGACACTCTCATGATGTATGGCCCGGTTTTCTCAGTGCCGGCAAAAGGAAATCCACTTCTTCTTCTCATGGGGGAGATGAACCCCGGGGGACTCAGAGCCCACATACAAAGAAAAAGAGACTGGAGTCAACATCCCCATCTCATACTAGTCAACGTGTGGACCCAATATTGGACATCTTGTCGCAGCTCCCTTGGGCTTCCCATTCCAAGCCTGTGTCACTTAGTTCCAGGTCTTCATCTTCCCAGGGAGACCATGCTGTCTGTTCAGATTTATGTACACATTCTCATCTTCAACGCTTCATTCTTCAAGAACAACTGTCTCCCAAGGGACAAGAGGGCTGCTCCGGACAATGGTTCCTGGATCCGGATACAGCCTTCCTCAGACATCTTGTCTGTAGCTATAAGCCCTGGTGGGAAACATTCTCCAGTTTCCATAGTGGGGGAAAATCAATGGCCCTTTCAAATCCACCTCTGAGCTAGTCCCAGCAGGCCATGGAACAAATTTCAACAAACCTACAGAATTTGTTCTCCTCTTGGTATCCTGGGCTTTTGCCCCTGCATATTCTGGGTCTGAGTGGCGATGGGCTTCCTGACTGTGCCCCGATCTCTCCAGAGGTGCCTGTATCCCAGACTCCAGAGGCATGAGGACTCTTAGCATTCACCTCAGTTGGTCCATCCAGTCTCTCCACCAGATCTTTCGCCTACCAGTTCAATGGGTATTCCTTCTGATCTGCCAGATCATTCTTCTCCCCCAGAAGGTTTAACCTATTTGCAGTTTGTGGAAAAGCTAAGTACTCTGCTGGGCATAGAGGTCAGGAACCCTTGGGATGAAGTCTTCAGAATCCTAAAGATTTTGGAAGTGTGAGCCGAACCATTAGCCCTGCCTTCCCATAAAGTTCTCGATGCAGTGCTGTTGAAAATGTGGGAATCCCCTCACTCCAATTGCCAGTTTCCAGAAAGTTGGATTTTAAATTTATATTGCAAAAATCCGTTGCCTATGGAGTTGACCAGCTCCCACGTGCATCAGTGGTCATGGAATCGGCAATGAAACACTAAAAAAAAAAATCCAGACTGCATGCATCTACTCCTTTATTTTATTTATTTAAAGTTTTTGTATACCGACATTCGTTAAGAAAACATCACATCGGTTTCCATGTAACAAAAAATGGCCAACGGGGCTTTACAGAGAATGAAGGAGCAAACTTCTTGATGATTTTGCCAAGAAAACATTTCAAAGTGCAATGTTAACATCCAGGATCCAACAACATCAGTTTTATATGGTCCAGTATCTATATGAATGCCTGCAGTCGTTTAAAGCCATTCCTGTGTTCAGAAACATGTCAGCCAGCCAACCCTTTTATGATATGGAAGAGGTGTTGCGACATTTGCTGAGGGCGGTCTGAGTCCTTTGAGACCTTTTCCCAGAATTCTGCCACTACCATTGCTGCTCATCGGATAGCCCTCCATGCCAGCTCCATTAGGGAAGATGCCCATGACAAAATGTGGCAGTGCATTCTTTGTCATCAATGTTGGACTCTAAATCCACATTGAAGATTTTACCATCCATATCACAAGTCTTATTATCAAAGGAAACCATTCAAACAGTTTCAACCATTCAGGCCTCAGACACCAACACTTCCAGCAATCTTGTACGCAGTCCCAGTCATCTCAACCTAGGGTCTGCCAACAGTCTCAAAGCCCCCCTCAGTCTTTTTGAGGCTAACCCAGCCTCACTTTCCAGTGGGAGGCAGGATATACCATTTTTCTTCCTGCGTGTAGTCAAATCATGTTGGATCAGTGGGTCCTAAAGATCATGCATGAGAGTTATTTGGATTTTACCATCACACCCTCCCTTCCCTGTCATGTGGGCCACTTGAAGGATGTTTTTTCAACTTCCTTTACTGGAGCAGTAGATCCAAACCTTACTCCATCAACAGGTCATCCGACCGGTGCCAAAACACCAAATCAATACCAGCTACTACTCCCAGTATTTCCTTATTCCAAAAATGTCTGGGGGACTTCAGCCCATTGGACCTACATTCCCGCAACAAGCACATTCGGAAGGAGAAATTCAAGATGACTTCCCTCAAGTTGGTCCTTCCGTTCATTCAGAGGAATGATGTATGTGTTCCTTGGATCTCAAGGATGCTTAAACCATATCCCAATCCACCCCTCCTGCTGTGGCGGTTCCTATGCTTCCAGGTGGTCTCGACTCACTATCAATACAAGATCCTACCCTTTGCCTTTCCTCTGCTCCCAGAGGTTTTACTAAATGTTTGGCAGTGGCTCATCTAAGACACCAGGGAAATCCAAATTTTCCCCTATATAGACTGATAGTCTCCCCCAACCAGACAAGAATATCTGGAGGCAACAATTACCTGCCTGGAGTCTTTAGGATTCTTCATCAACTATGAGAAATCGGTACTCAAACCGACCCAGATACTACAATTCATAGGAGCAAGGATAGACTCAATCAATTTTCGTGCTTTCCTTCCACAAGACAGAATTGAAAGGATTCATCATCTCTGTACAGAATTACTTCGCAGATCTGTGATCACAGTGTGCCAGTTGCTTGTGCTACTGGGACACATGGCTTCAGCCATTCATGTAGTCTCCCACATCTGCCTTCACATCAGATGCCTCCAACGGGGCTTAGAGTCTCAATGGACCCAATACTGCCAACCCATGATGAAGATAGCCTTTTCATACTCCATGCACAGAGACATTCATTGGTGGCTGGAGCTGGGAGTACTAATGATGGGGCCCACACTCTTGTCCTCACCACAGACTCATCCATTCAAGGTTGGGGTGCTCATCTTCTGCACTACAGGACCCAGGGCCTATGGTTGTTAGATTAACAGACCTTCTAGAACTCAGAGCCATCTGCTACGAGGCAGTACCCTTATGATTCATACTGGCAATCAGGTGGCCATGTTCTATGTGAACAAACAGCGAGGCTGGGCCTCCTGGCTCCTTTGACAAGAGGCAGTGTGGACCTGGGAGTGGGTCATCAAAAACTCTTAACTCTTCGTGTGACATGTTTACCAGGGACAGCAAACATGTTGGCAGATCGCCTCAGCAGAGTTTCACTTCCATGAATGGTCCCTCAAGCAGTTGGTGGCCGACAGGGTCTTCCTGTGGTGGGTCATCCTTGGTTTGATCTCTTCACTAATGAACAAAATTGGAAAGTGGTACAGCTCTGTTCAGTCTGTTCCAGCCAACTCAGGAAAACACAAGATGCCTTTCTCCTCTCTTGGTCGACAGGCCTCCTGTACGCTTTCCCCCAATTCCTCTGTTCTTGAGAACAGTTCAAAAAGTGATCTGGACCAAGGTTCGTATGATTCTCATAGCTCCAGCATGGCTGAGGCAACCCTGGTTTGCGTATCTGCAGTATTCTGAAAGCCGCCCGATCTGACTTGGTCAGGATCTAGATCTCCTCACCCAAGAAGGGGGCTCTCTTCTTCACTCTCTCGTTGCTTCGCTCCACCTGACAGCCTGGAGGTTGAACATGTGAACTTGCAAACATTAGCTTTTATGCCAGCATTCAATGCGTTGTTGTTGTTGTGGCAAGGAAGCTCTCAATCAGACGGAACTATTCCTTCACGTGAAAAAGGTATGCGCAGCTGTGTCAAGTTCATCAGAGTAGCCCTTCTTTATCGCCGAGGGAACTTCTCAATTACCTCTTCCATCTTATAGAGTCTGGTCTGGTCACATCAATAAGGGTTCATTTAGGTGTTATAGCTGCTTACCATGAGAGGGACAGATTCCTCATTGGCTTTCCACCCATTGGTATCTCATTTCATGAGAGGTCTTAACCTTCATTCTACCATTAAAAAACCTCCGGTGTTTTGGGATTTGAATGTGGTTTTGTCTGCTTTCATGAAGGATCCCTTTGAGCCTCTGCAATCCGTTCCTCTGAAATTCCTCACTTGGAAAGTGGTTTTCTTGTGGCTATCAACTTGGCTCGACAAGTTAGTGAGCTCCAGGTCTTTGTACATTTCTCGCCCTATTTACAGTTTTATCATGACAAAGTAGTACTTGGGGCACATCCCAAATTCCATCCGAAAGTGGTGTCAGCCTTTCACATCAGTCAAACTATATCCCTTCCTATCTTCTTGCCTGAGCCACACAGTAACCAAGTGAGTTTGCTACACTCTTTGGACTGTAAAAGAACTTTAGCTTGTTATAAATAAAGGATGCCGCCTCATCAGTTGTTCGTCTCGTTCAATCCCTGCTTACTGGGCCTGGCTATCTCAAAGAGAACAATCTCCAAGGGAATCACAGATTGCATTCAGTTCTGCAATAAATCCTTTGGCGGGATCCATTAAGGCTTATCAAGTGCGAGCCATGGCATCCTCCATTGTACATCTTCGGAATGTACCAATTGAAGATATCTATAAAGCAGCTCTCACTACTTCCTAGACCAGCTGGTGGCTTCAGATAGTGGTTTGGGGCATGCATCGTTGTCAAGTGTGGTTAGTCGGAGAGACATGTCCACCGGGGGAGTTGGGTAAAAAAAAAAAGGAGCTTTGTGAGGTGCTAGAACGGGCATGATGGCTTGGTCACATGAGTTGTTCCACCCTCGTCCTTTCACCCTTCCATTTATTTTTTTCTTTTTGTACCCGATGCTTGGGAATCCCAAACGGCATGGCTAATTCATACTGCTATCTATGAAAAACACTGTTTACGGTAATCAAACTTGCCTTTTCTGTAACTCGTTTATAAATAGGCCTTTCAGCTTTTCTAAAACTGTGTAGCTCACCTCATTACTTTTTGCTCTTTCGCAGAGCGTATTACTCCAGTTTTACGGCAGTTACACAGGCCCCCTATGTTCCAGCGAATTCATTTCAAAATTGCTGTCTTAAGTTTGAGGCATTACAAGAAGGTGGTCCCTCTTATTTATCTGATCAAATATAGATCAGCCAGAGGCTTACGTTCTGTCGCAATCTTTGTTGGATGTGCCCCCTCATAAAAATGTCCAATTGCCGACCACATGTTTGTGTGCTTTCACAGGTGATGGGCCAGCATTTTACCTCTCAACCTTCATACCATCACTGTTTTGTGTGTAAAAAAACCCCCCAAAAAACTTATTTAATCCATGATGCTTTTAAATTTATTTTTTTGGCTGTTTTTATTATGTGCATGTAAATTGTACACTGCTTTTTTTTTTTGGCTTTTTTTTATATAGGTGTGTAAGAGAAACTGTGTAAACTGTTCTGTTGCGATGAAAGTCTAGTGTGTTGTGTAGATCAGTGAAACTCATACTTTAGTACATGTTTGAATTTTCAGACAGCAGAATGAAAAATGTATTGGGGTGTGAAGACTTTTGCAAGGCACTGAATATGAAACAATCTTTTGTATTTTATTCCTTTACAGATCAGCTAAGGGTTCAATGTCAAATGATGAGAAGCAATCAGGTGAGAATGCAGTGACTTTCATATACTCAAACAGGCTGTCTTGTGACCTTTTGAGGGATCGGTTAGAATTGACTGAGCAAGGGCACTGCAATCCCTGTTTTGTAGTGGCTGAACAATAGTCTTGTCCCTGGGCTAGCTCCTTTTGGGAGGCAATTTTAAAAGGAAAGGGGGATGATCCCACCCCCTATGTTTTTAATGTCGGCAAGAAAAGTTCCCTTACATGGCGACAGTGGAGATAATTTTCAAAAGGATTTCTGTATGTAAAACTGGGTTTTTGAAAATTTTTAGTTTCACGCATGTAACTCCTTTTGGAGCATTCAGCCCTGTGGAGTGAATTTTCAAAGTTTTTACGTGCTTAGGTGAGATTTTGAAAATTTCTAGGATATGCTACATTTATGCATGTAATTCTTTTGAAAATTTGGCATGTTAATATCCCCACTTCCGATTTGATTTGCAATTGTCAGGAGAATCTCCTATGTGTGTAAGGATACAGTATACATGTGCTTTGTGCTCTAGGGTGGGGAAGTATTTTATTCTCTTGTGACTCTTTTTTTTCTCTCGTGTGGTGTCAATAACTGCAGTTATTGGTGATTCCCTATCAGCTCTGTGACTCCCAGAGTACCTGCAGAGTAGCCCAAAGGGAAGAGGAAGCTGACTCGGGGACTTTGGCACACGTTTGCTTCTATGTTTTTTGGCTTGGGCTTATGATCCATTAGTGAATGGAATGTCTTGTATGGTTCAGAGGTGAACTGGAAGCATTGAAACTGGGCAAGCCTTGGACATGGCAGTGCTGGTGCACTGAGATTTTGTGTGTTTGTTTTGCAGACAGTGTGGTGGTTACGACACCGTGCTGGCTTGTGGAGGAGTTCGTGGTTTCTCAGGAGTGTACTATGTGTACCTCATTCGACACTGTGAGTACCACCTGCTTACCGATCCTGTTTCTCACCAAAAGAGCCTGCGCTCTGTGTATCCACATTTCTACTTCCAAATATATGTAGAAACATCTGAAAAAGAGAGAGATTTTGAATTGTGTATGTTGCTGTATGGAAATTGCTAGAAGGTGAATTTTAAAAGCCCGATATGCACCCTAATTAGGGGAGGCACGAATATGCCAGACTTGTATGGGCCGAGCGGATTTTAAAAGCCGCCTGGATACGTGCGTCAGTGCCACTGTGCGCACGTCTCTGTTTTCAAAAAGGGGTGGGGCATGGACATTTTGGGGCACGAAGCTGAGATGTGCATGTAATTACTTAAGCGATCTGGCAAGCGCCGAGGCTCCCTGCTGTATAACTTTACTTCTGCTGTGGATGATGTGTAAGCTCTAAAATAAAGATAAATAGATTGGCCGGGTTTTAAGGATCAGGGGGGCTGGAGGTCCTATCTCTTAACTGGGCGAACTGCAGGTGAATTGGAAATGGCGTCGGCACAAGCCCTTTTTAAAATACCCCAGTTTAGGCGGTAGAAATGGCATTTGCGCACAGTTGCGAGCACCCACTTAAAAAATGGTACAAATCTGTGCGTGGCCAGACTATTTTATGACATGCACGCAAGTTACTCATTGGAATATGGGATGTGCACCTCTCTAGTATCACTTTTGTCATACATTAAATAATGTGTACATTTGTAGAGTAATAGTTATAAAAATATAAGAGCATAAGATGTGCCTTACTGGATCAGACCAAGGGTCAATCAAGCCCCAGCATCCTGTTTCCATTAGTGGCAGATATAGATCACAAGTACCTGGCAGGAACCCAAAAAGTAAATAGATTCCATGCTCTGTATCCCAAGGATAAGCGGTGGATCTCCCCAAGTCCAACTTAATGATTTATGAACTTGTCAAAACCTTTTTTTAAACACTACACTAACATTTTACCACATCCTCTGGAATGCATTCCAGAGCTTAATTATGCAGTGAGTAAAAAAAATATTTCTCCTATTTGTTTTAAATGTTTTACTTAGTAACTTAATTGCATGTCGCTTAGTTTCCTGTCAATGGCAGGACTGAATTAGCCATGCTGGCTGGAACATCCGCCAGTGGCCTCTAGGTAGAACTTCTCAGCGATTACAGAGCTTTGGCTCTGTTAACTGTGTGTGTCTTCCCGTGCGAATAGTCTCCTTCTCAGTCTGTTTTTTCCGCACTGCCAGTCGCAGGTGGAGATTTTTTCACTCTTTCCTTCTCCTCAGAGTTTATTAAAAAAAAAAAAAAAAGCACACTTCAGTGCTAGTATGGCACCCAAACCGTCTGGCTTAACTTTACCACGCTGGCAGTATTCGATGTCCATCATCGGACTCTCCTTTGTCGGGGGGGGGGGGGGGGGGGGGAAAGAGTCCTCTGTAGCTTCACGGAGAGTATGCTCTGATCTCTCGTCCATCTCACAAAGAAAGCGAGATTCACCCCAGCTTCAGGAACCTTTTATTAAAGAGGCATAGACCGTCTAATACGTCAGAGCCAGCAACGTATCATGAACAGGGGGCCTCATCAAGCATCCTCTTGGCTGTGGTACCGAAAGCGGCCAAGAAAATGCAGTTGGCCCACGTCAAGCAGCAACATTCTCGCACCGTAGCTACCAGCGCAAGGGACTGCCATACCAACACATAGGGTGGCCTGGTCTCCCAGGCAATGTCCCGGATCTCAGACATTCTTAATTTCTTCACATTTCTGGAATCGGGGACTGGAAAGCGTGTACTTTCGAGCCCCTCATCGGTGGAGTTGTCCCAGGGTTTCCAGAGACAAGACGGGTCTGACCCACCTTCATCACCACAGCTGAGCTAGGAACCGCCTGACTCACCAGGATCTTCTATGGGCATTCCATCTGAAACACCTCCCCTGAGCCCCCCCCCCAAAGCCATCTTCACTGTCCAAGGACCTCTTACTCTATTTATAGAGAAAGTGGGGTCTCTGCTCATGGTGGAAATGAAGAAGATACCAGACCCTAGATCAGAGATCCTTGGCATCCTTGAAGATCTGTGAGGTCCCATCTGAGTCTTCAGCACTCCCTTTTTCACGCAGTCTTGGAAAAAACATGGGAATCTCCTTTGGGGCTTCCCACTTCCAAGAAAATAGACAGACCTGAAATTTCGAATGAAGAAGTTGCCATTCTTTAGTGCGGTGCAGTTGCCGCACGCTTCCAATGTGGTAGAATCAGCCATTAAGAAGGCGAAAAAGTCCAGGCTACATTCTAACATGCCACCAGGAAAGGACAACTGCTACCTAGATGAGTTTGGGAGGAAAGCCTTCCAGGCAGCCATGCTGAATGCTAAAATTCAACAGCACCAATTCTGTTTGTTTGCAACTGCTCGGACCCCTCTTTCGAAGTGAGTCCAGGGATAGGGTGTTTTTCTCATGGACTTACCTATATTTTCAGGTCAATGGACTATCAATACAAGTGCTCCTTTTTTGTCTATCTTCCGCCCTGAGAGTCTTTACCAAGTGATCGGCGGTAGTAGTGGCCCACATCCGGGGAGGGGGGATCCAACTATTCCCTTATCTGAACAATTGGCTTCTGGAAGCCTCGGAAGTGAATTCTCTATAGGACCACTTGAAACATACGATCTATTGTCTGGAGACTTTAGGCTTCCTAATAAACTGAGAAATCACACCTCCAGCCAATGCAGCTTCTGTAACTTTATTGGAACAAAAATCGACACAGTTGCAGGGAGAGCTTATTTTCCAGAGGACAGACTGAAAACCATTCAAGTGTTGGCATTGCAACTACAGAGAGTGACTCACCCCTCTGCCTGCCAAATTTTGGCCCTCCTGGGCCGCATGGCGGTGATCTATGGAGTACCATACGCCAGACTCCACATGAGGTGCCTACAGTGGGGGTTAAAGTCACAATGGACTCAGTTTGCTCAGCCGTTACACATCAGGGTGAGCTTGACAAATGTCATGTGCAGAGACCTAGCATAGTAGCTACTCCTGCTCAACCTCTCAGTGGGAGCGCTGTTCCACAGCCCAATGCATCAGTTAGTTCTGACCAATGACAGGCTGGGGAGCACATTTGGCCTGGCTAAAAAAAAAACAGGGACTGTGGTCCCAGTCAGAGTCCAGTTGTCAAATCTGCTGGTGCTTAGAGCAATTCGAAATGCCCTTCTAACTTTCTCAGACCAAGTTGCAGGGAAACATGTCATGATCCACACGGACAATTAAGTAGCTATGTTCTACATAAACAAGGAAGGAGGGTCAGGTTCTTGGTCTCTTTGCAAGGAGGCGAACCGGATCCTTGAATGGGCAGAGACGCATGCCATCTCCCTGCAAGTAATTTTACATTCTGGGAGTGGCCAACCTCACAGCAGACTGTCTCAGCAAGGTGGCAATCTTGGTACGCCTATCTGGTTCAACTTATCCATAGCTTCTCCTATCTCGTTGGGGAACAGTGCAGATCTGCTAACACAGGAAGGGGGAACATTACTACACCCCATGCATTCTTCTCTTCATCTCTTAGCATGGAGGTTGAGAGGACATTATTGAACCATCTGCACTTGTCGTCAGGGGTTGAGGACATCCTCATATTGTAAGTCTTCTACAAAAAAATTATTGAGGGAAATGGTACAGTTATTCGGCTTGGGTGCCGGGTGAAGGATATAAATCCAGTCTCCTGCTCACCAGAGACCTTGCTAGAGTATCTTCATACTTTCTAGCACTCTGACTTGGCAACAGCCTCAGTCAGGGTTCAAGTGAGTGCTATTGCTGCATGACATCACCCACAGAATGGGCTTCCAATATTGAACAATCCCCTGATTTCTCGTTTCATGAAGAGGATCTTGAGACTAAGACCACCAATGACCAAGCTGGCGGTTCCTTGGGATCTTAAACTAGTGCTGGAACAACTAATGCTGCTACCATTTGAACCGATGGACAATACCACTTGGAAAGTGGTATTCCTGGTCGCCATGACTTCTGCCAGGAGGGTCAGTGAACTCCAAGCCCTGGTACATTACTTGCAATTTTTTCATGACAAGGTTATCTTATGAACCCACCCTTCCTTCTTCCCCAAAGTGGTATCGCCTTTCCACCTCATCCAAAACATTACCTTGCTGACCTTGTTCCCAAAGCCATACAGCAATGAGAGAGTGTCTCCTCCATACCTTACTGTAAGAGAGCTTTATAATACTATAAGCAAAGGATGCATTCTTCTGACAGGTCTTCTCAGCTCTTTGTGTCTTTCAATCCGAATGCCCCTGGCCTGCCAGTGGCAAAAAGGACTCTGAGCTGGATATCACAATGCATTCTTTTTTTGTTACACAAAGCAGCCAGCGACTCTTCCAGACAAAGCCCAAGCACGCACCAAGTTCGAACAGTTGTTGCTTCGTTAGCGCATCTTCACAAGGTGCCGTTGCTGGACATTTGTAAAGCAACTACCCGGTTATCTTTACACACTTTCACATCCCACTACTGTGTGACCAGCAAACAGCTTCGGATGCAACACTGGGTTTGGCGGTGTTGTCTGCTTCCTTAAAATTAAACTCTCCACCTCTTTAGCGGGTTGTGCATGCAAGATTTTCGATGTCTGTCTGACATTCAGTTCATAGACGTAGTGGACCACAACCTGCAGCTGGGGACTCCCAGACAGCATGGTTAATTTCAGTCCTGCTATTGACTGGGAAAAGGCAAGCTTGCTTTGCCGTTAGCTGTGTTTCCGTAGATAGCAGGATGAATTGGCCATGCTGGCCCACCCGCCTGCCTGGACAGCCTCAGAAAGCACCGCTGGGCTGGATGTGCTTGGTTAGTCGGAGGAAAAGGAGCCGATTTCGCGTGGGAAGACACGCGCAGCCGCACAAAGCCAAAGCTCTGTAATCGCTGAGAGACGCTCAGCCTAGAGGCCGCTGGCTAATTCATCCTACTATTTATGGAAACACCGTTTACAGTAAGCAAACGTGCCTTTTTTTTTTGTACTTTTTGAAAGAGTAAACAGATTTGCATTTATCCGTTCCACTCCACTCGTTTTTGATAGACTTCTCATATCTACCCTCAGCTGTCTCATCTTCAAGCTGAAGATCCCTAACCTCTTTAGCCTTTCCTAATAGGGGAATTGTTATCCCTTTTTTATTTTGGCTGTCCTATTAAGATCAATAATTCAAAAAAAGTAACAAGATCACAAGCAATGAGTTATTTTGGTGATGTTGGACACACAAAGCTGACACCAATTTTAGCTTAAAGCCTATGTCGGTGCTTCTCAACCCAGTTCTTGGGGCACACCTAACCAGTCAGATTTTCTGGATATTCAGAATGAATATGCATGAGAGATTTGCATGCACTGCTTACCTCATACATAGTCATTCTGGATATCCTGAAAATCTGACTGGTTAGGTGTGCCCCAAGAACTGGGTTGAGAAGCACTGATATAAGTTGAAGCTATGTATGATGAGAGAAGGTGGCCTTGGGGTTTGACATATCCCCTTCGTGCCAGATGGTTGTGTGTGTGTGTGTGTGCTATTTTTGCTGTGTTTATCAGTGATTTATCTTGTTTTTTTTGTGATTGCAGAAGACAATAAAAAAATGCAGCACCACAGGCTTCATAGAGAAAATCAACTGTGCTAAATCAAAAAGGGAGGAAACGAGGAGGTAAGGCAAAATTTACCAGGTGGAGGTTTTCAGGGAGGCCTTAACCACTGGCGAGACGGCTTCAAGATAGACCCTGTCATCGCTGGCTGTGACAGTGGAGGTTTGGAGGCAGTCCCGATCCATGCAATGTATCACATGTAATGAACTTTTATCATCTTCATGCTGTTTGTAGTCCATTGAAAGGAGCAGAGGTTTTGGGTGGGGGATGATGAGGGTCCTTGAGCCATGAGCAGATACTTGCTTGTCATTGCTGCTGACTGTGTTCTTATGACACACACTTGAGTTTACAAGCTGCTTCATACCTGCGGATCGCATGAGCTGAGCGCTTTCTAATAGTACATGTGACCTTTGATCAGTTCTGAGAGTTTGTACTGTCCATAGGAAGGGGACCCACCTTTCTAATTTTCTCTCTCTCTCTTCCACTGCAGCTGCCGCTCAGCTGTGATGGAGAAGCATTCCTTCTGGAAATTCGTGGGGGGTACGATCGGTGCTTCCTTTGTGCTTGCTCTTGTGGTTGTGTTTCGGCAGCGGACACTGGACAGACGAGCTTTAGAGAAAGTGCGCAAACAAATTGAGTCCATTTAGTCCCTGGACTTTGCATGGTATCAGCCTGTTATGCGTCTAGGACCTTGAATTTTTATCAGCGTGCTCTGTGGGTGAGGATAGATGAGCAACATTTCCCTTTGCCCCTTGTTTCCTTTGTAACCAGACCGGACAGAACACTTGTGTCATGAGGTTGAAAGCAAGCATTTGACGCACACTTCCTGGGGAGAGGAATGCTCCTTCTGGACCCTCTTTGTTCACTGCACACTATGGTTTGACTTGTGACTTGGAAGACAGATTTCCCAGTGTCCCATTGAAGGCACTATAAAAACTGACTTCTTTCTGGTAACATGATGGTGAACTGAATCATCGATGTGGCAAGACAGACTTACCCTGGGCAGAACTGGGGAGCATCAGCCTGGTATCCAGTCCATCATTGAGCTGGTACTCAACACATCCTTGGTAGCATTTGCTGCTCAGGTGATAGGTGCCTTTCATCCTCTTCTGCATTGTAGTGCTTTGCTGCTGGTTTATGGTGGACATCTTCTGTAGGGTAATCCAGCTGTGTAGTGTCTGCAGCTTGTGCAGTAGATGCAGGAAACTAAATGCAAAGGACATTATACCTTATTCCTGTGGGAACTGTATGCAATGCAGAATTTGTGTGGAGTTGATGCTGTGAGAGCCGGCAAGAAAAAAAGACGACAGTGGGAGGAGCCAGGGTTAGTGCCATTGCCATCTTCTTCCTGCAGCGTGGGGCTCTTACCACTGTGCTGCTTTCGTAAGAATTCAGTCGCTGTGCAGTTCAGAAAGGAAACTGTGCTAGCATTGCCAGGAGAGGCTGTGAAAGACTGGGGGGGGTGTGAATACAGTGCAGGGAGGAGGGACCTTCTAAGAGGCTGGGGGAGGAGTTGAGGAGAGGAAGAGATTGATGAAAGGATAAGCTGGGAGAGAGGATTGAAAGGGATGAGCTACAGGAGGGGGAAGAGGAGGGTGGTGGGGGGAGAGAGGATGTTGAGGGGAGTGTTACTTTATGGTTAGGGCTTCTGGATTTCAGGGATTTTCATTTGGCCAATGGTAGATCCCAAGAGGAGCTGTAGAAAGAACGACTCCTTTTAAACTGCTGACATGTATAGCTATAATCAGATGTTTTGCTGCCAATATTTGCAGCTGTAAAAAGTCAGCACTGCCTGTAGTGCTGAACTCCCCTTAGACTCTATGGATTGCTAATGTAAAAATCCCCAGAACCAGAAGCCCTAGGTATGGTGCAAGGTTGCTGTACTCCTAGGAAATTTCTGCATCAAAAATGTAAACACTTTTGCATCTTTTAAGAGCATTTTTCTGTTTTGAAGTTTAAATTAATTATTACTCTGACATACTAGTTACACTGTATTATTTTGATAAAGATAGTATGCAGAATTTTGCAGATTTCTTTTTAAGTTTTGTGTGCAGAATTCCACAGGAGTAAAATTTTGCATGTGTGGGTTCCAGTCTTCTGTATGCCCACTTTTATTTAACTAGTACATGTGTTAACATGAGAGAGGCCACAGGTGACCTATTGAGGAAGAATGATCCACTGAGACCTTGGGTGTACTCGTGTTCTCTTCTGCATTAGATCTTAGCAGCTGTCAAGTGTCTTCCTTGTACGTTTGGCCTAAAGAACATTTAATATTAGCAGTCTGAAAGTGTCAGTAATTAGCCTGCAACCACTGGGTATTCAGTGAAAGCAGCTTTAACTTGCTGTCAGGATTAGAAGCCAATGCCCTGTAATAAGAGACTGTAGTTCTGGCACAGTGCAGGCAGATTACTCTTGTCTGTGGCCATGGACCATGACAGGAGGACACTTTCATGTGGCGGAATGGGCAGATTAATATGACAAATTATTGCTATTAAAGGCCCGCTTGCAGCAGAATCGCAGAAGAAAATTGGCCATAAAACTCTTTAAAAGCCATAGGAGAAAATGAGCTTGGGCTGAATCTGGATTCCATTCCTGGCTCAGATCTTCCGCTCCCTGTCAGCTGGAGATGCTGCGGAGGGCGTCTGTTATTGTAATGAGTGGACTTGCAGCCCATGGCTGCAGGGTTCTGGAAGGAGCCCTGGGGCATGGCTCGCACCTGGTAGCCTAAAGCGGTAGGAAGAAACTGGTCAGAAGAAGAAAAACGACTTCTAAGCTCAACCTTGTACAGCTAGGTTTCTCAGCAAGGACCGCAAACCAATCTGGTGTCCCAAATATTCATCAGAAGTATTTGCATACGAATGCTGTATGACAAGGCCGATTTGCTGAGTTTAGTTTCCTTTTATGGAGGCTTTAACGTATTAAAATTATTCAGCGAATTTTGTTAATGGCTTTCTTTTCCTCACTGTGAAACGTGGAGAGTGTTTTGTTACTGATAAACTGAACTCTACAGAGTGAGCCTCTTTGTTCTGGACTTGGTCTTCTTTGGGCCTTTGTGGTGCCAGAGGCTGTGGATCTTGTAAGATTGAACCAAGAGCATGCTGGATCTTTGGAAGAGATTTGCAGATGGGTTTGTTGGAGTGGTCATGAATTCTCACCTAGTGTATCCTTGGGAGGTCCTTGAAAGGCTTGAGTATGAGAGGAATGCCCAGGTCTTTGTTAGATTAAGCAGAATGTGATGGCTTTTGCAGGATAGAGAGGAGTGGAAGGAGATAATAGATACTCCTATTACTTTGTGCATTACTATGTTAAATGGTTTAAAAGGGAAGGTTTACCACTGGGGGAAAGGGCCATTAAAAATGTGGGGGGAGGCAAGGAAAGACATGCCTGCAGGTAGAGTCATTCCCCCCCCCCCACTCTCTCATTGGAATTAGGAAGTTGTTCAGACCCTGGATGGTATTGCCCCTCTTAAGGAGTGCCGACAGAGCGGCTGTCACTGCTACCATTGGGTTTTCTGGCACAGTGGGTGATCTTAAAAGGAATCTCAGGCAGCTGGAAAGATGACGGCCCAAACACCCATCCCGTGCAAACTTCACTGCTTGTCACTCCGTGGCTAATGGGGAACTTTACAGTCTTACTATATGATACTCATACATGAAGTTGAATATAAAGAACCTTTTAAAATTGTGAATAGACTAGTGGGGAAGAATGTTGCACATGGGGAAACTTTGGCATCTGTTCCCCCTTGTGACAGTTTTTGGCCTTTTTTGATAATAAAGTTAGGCCTTTTATGTTGATGGTTCACCAGCAGGCTGGGTTGTAATTTCCAGAATCCTGAGTTGTTGGGTTTTTTTTTTATTCTTTAAATGAGTTCTTTCCTTTTGACTATTGATGCTTTTCTAAAGGTTTTCTCTTATGGTAAAGCTTCTAGCTATCCTTTGGATCCCTATGTCTTCCTGTTGATGGAAAGGACCAAATTAAGCTGCTCATAAATCGCTCTTCGATTCCTGATTGCTGGAGACTGTTCTTAGCCCTGTTTTAAAGAAACCTGTTCTAGATCCAGTTTCTGTTCATACCCGGATCAGTCCAGACTCCTGGGAATTATGCCCCTCTTCCAGCAAATGGAGACAGAGAATTATACTGACATGTAACCCAGGATGCCATCTGCAGTTCCTCAGTATTTCTCTGTCTCGAGCAGATGGACAGAGGTGCAATCCCTGCAGTCTGGGGGCGGGGGGGAAGAGATCTTAAATGCTTTTGAGTTTTCCCCCAGGAGGTGGCTACACCCTGGTGGGGCTATCCCTCTTGGTATTGAGGGAAACGAGCAGGTGGTCTGGGACCCTGGACTGTCTCAGTCGGTGGCCGCTGGGAGTGATATAACTAATGGGGCCTGTTCCTGTTCTCCCCAGGAGAACAATTGCTCTGCAGTAGCTCTTCTTTCAGGGAAGTCTGTCTAGGCTAGTGATAAAGCTTTTGCGGCTGGGTTGGCTGCATTGGAGCAGCTGCCGTGAGCTGAGCATGTGGGTGGCAGTGTTTTTGGTTGTCATCGGGGTCTGACCTCTAAAGTCAATGTGCCATCTTTTTTTTTTCTGTGGCAGTGCCTGCTGCAGCAACACCCTCAGCAAAGGTGTTGCTGCAAAAAAGATATAATTGCGATGGAGAAGGTACAGAGAAGGGCTACCAAAATAAGGGGAATGGAACAGCTCCCCTATGAGGAAAGGCTGAAGAGGTTAGGGCTGTTCAGCTTGGAGAAGAGACGGCTGGGGGGATATGATAGAGATGTTTAAAATCATGAGAGGTCTAGAACGGGTAGATGTGAATCGGTTATTTACTCTTTCGGATAGTAGAAAGACTAGGGGGCACTCCATGAAGTTAGCATGGGGCACATTTAAAACTAATCGGAGAAAGTTCTTTTTCACTCAACGCACAATTAAACTCTGGAATTTGTTGCCAGAGGATGTGGTTAGTGCAGTTAGTATAGCTGTGTTTAAAAAAGGATTGGATAAGTTCTTGGAGGAGAAGTCCATTACCTGCTATTAAGTTCACTTAGAGAATAGCCACTGCCATTAGCAATGGTTACATGGAATAGACTTAGTTTTTGGGTACTTGCCAGGTTCTTATGGCCTGGATTGGCCACTGTTGGAAACAGGATGCTGGGCTTGATGGACCCTTGGTCTGACCCAGTATGGCATGTTCTTAAGGTGCCGGGAGGCAGCAAATCCTGGAACCTGGAGTCCTTTTGAGGGGGCAGAAAGACAAGCAGAGATGGTCTTGGCCAGGGCTCTGGCGGAGCCAAGTCCACCTAATGAAGTGAGGCCGATCCACTCCTATCTTCCTCCTCTTGGAGGGCATCTGACACTCTCTCTCTTTTCCGAGGAGTGGACCAAAATCACAGCTGAGGCTGTTAGCTATTATTACTATTTATTTAAAATCCGTTTTAGCGCCTATACAAATGTTTTATAAGATCTAAGAGGTTTACAATAAAATGAGAGGATACAAAATGCAAAAGGTGGAAAGAAGAGTAAAAGGAGTCAAAAGGAGAATAAAACACAAAAGATAATCCATAGGATACAAAAACATGAAATAAAGCATTAAAATGAGTAGGATTAAAAGAGATATATCAAAATGTAGAATACAGTATAGTAAGAATCAGGTGGTTGTGCGAGTTTTAGAAACAAATGGAGGCACATAAATACGTTTTTAGCGCTTTTTTGAACTCTCGGCTATTTGATATTAGTCTGAGGGAGTCAGGAAGTGAATTCCATAGCAAAGGGCCCTCCACTAAGAAGGCTTGTTTTCGTGTTAAGTCAAGCCTAGCCATCTTAACTGTGGGAACTTCTAGAACACATTTGTCAACTGAACATAATTGTCGGGGAGGTTGATATAGTCTTAACGAGGAACAAAGCCATACTGTGGATGGATTATAAATCCAGGTTATGGATAAATGACAAAACTTTGAATTGAACCTGTTGTAGTAGAGTTTGAAGTTTTGGGGTGATATGATCTCTGCGGTTTGAATTAGTGATAAGGCATGCAGAAGTGTTTTGGACTAGTCGAAGAGGGCAAAGTGCAACGTCAGGCAGACCTAGATAAAGTGACTTGCAGTAGGATCAGAGCTTGCAGGACTGTATGGAAATCAGCAGCATATAGCAAAGGTTTTTTAGTCTTTTTAACATGCATTTTATAGAAGGATTTTACCCTGATTAAAAAAAAAAGTCACCGTGCGCCTGATACACACATTTTAACATATAAAACTTAATGTCAGCCCAGGGCTGGTGTTGTCTTTACATGCTCCGAGCCATCCAAACCCCACCCCACAAAGCCACAAAAAAAAGCCCAAAATGCTGCTTGTCTAGGGTTCCTCTTACTTAGTATCGTCCAGTACTAAGGCGGAGGCTCCACAGGAAGGCCGGCAGTCAGATTCGGGGAAATGGATGTCCATTAATTGAGCATCTGTTTTTGTAACCCGCGGGTGTGAATGGATTAGGAAAACAGGCGCTCATTAATTGAGCATCCATTTCCTAACTGGCGCGCAGCCACTTCTCCTGGGTGCCCAATGCCTTGGACACACTAGGGATGCACAATTTATCCCCAACTCATCCTTTTTAGCGTGACCCCTCATTTTAAATAATGCATCGCATGCCCAGGAGAGGGGGCTGGGTGAGCGTCAGGAAAGCGGGGGCTCAGTCATGAGCGTCTATTTTACGCGAGCCGATGATGCACTTTCAGGCCGCTGCAATATTTGGCATTTGTCCACATTAGTTTTATCTGCTGTTAAGACTGGGAGAATGGGCATCTAGAAAAGCCCTTCTGCAGGTCCTCACGCTCTACTTGCTTTTAATTACTTTTGGTTTTTCGGTTTTTTTTTTGTTTGCCATCTGCATTCGCTACCCTATCTAGATCATTAAGAAGGAAGGGTGGTCCCAGTACAGATCCCACTGATGAAAACTCATCTGATAAGAACGTTAAAGATTACAAAGAGAAGAGCAAGAAAAACTCACAGCAACAGAGAGAGAGAGCAAGACAGCTCAGGTAACAGCAGACGTACAGGGAGAGTAGGCAAAGCAAGGAGGCTGATGAAGTGAGAGTAGCTGGAGCTAGAGGAGGCTAACCAGGGGGATAGCAGCGGCACTGAGAGCAATCGGTACTGGGGGATATCCCATTATGCATTATTAAAGGATTACAGTTTTGACCTGCTTTGTGAATGATGGTGACGTATACCTCATTTGTTTCTTCGCCCAAACCGGTTATGCTCAGTTGGCTTCCTGCCTAGGGACAGAAATTCATAGCAGTTGAAGTTTTCTTAAATCTTTCGTTCCTGAACATACCCAGATCAGTCCATAGAAGTGGGTCGTGTATCCCTACCAGCAGGTGGAGTCAGAACAATTAGAATGATGGGCACTGCTACATAACCGAGAGTGCCACCTGCAGTCCCTCAGTATTTCTCTGACTCCAGCGGGGGGTACAGATGCAACCTGCAGTCTTAGTTAGTTTTTAGTCTGTGTTTTGTTTTTTGTTAGTGATTTTTTTTTTTTTTCTTTTTCTGACAGCACTTCCTGAGGTGTTAGGCACCTTTGTGGGCCATCCCTCAGTGGAAGCCAGGTGTCCAGGAGGTTGGACACCCTGGTGGGTGAAGGCTGGGGGCTCCTAGTTTCTTTTTCCCTCACCGAAGCCACTTCATCTGCTCCCTCGACTTTCCCTGCATGAGGCTCCATAAAGTTTAAAAAAAAAAAAAAAAGAAAGAAAAATCTAGCGGCTGCATTTCTTTTTCTGAAGGTAAGGAGTCGGGGCAGGGAGGGCCTCAGCAGCCGTTCAGGGAGTTGGTTGGCATTTTCCCTCGGCTTCCGGGGCTCCGGGTTGCCTCAGGGAAGAGAGTAAGCTGTACTACAAGGCCCATTTGCTGGCGTGTTTTGTCACATTTGCAGGCTCAGCTGTTTTTAATTAGGCCTGCCGGCTTGATTTTCTCGCATCTCCGGTGGCGCGCGCTTTTTTCACTGCAACAGCCATTTCTCCTCAAATTTCCACAGCATGGCTGCATGTTTTTTTTCATCGGCTCCCGCACTAAATTGGTGGCCTGCCGTGAATGTGGGGCGCGCAGTCAGGTGCTCGATTCGGCTAATCTTTGTTCCACCTGCTCCTCCAGGATGGAGGGCTCGTTGGGACCGTCCGCCCCCTCTAGAGATGATCCCAGCATGGTTTTCCTTTTTAAACGGGAAGAACTGCGGCCCCTTATTCCTCAGGTTTTGGATGTTTTGGGCCTGAAGGTTTCTCGGGAAGAATCTGATTATTTGTTTTTCTATACCGATGTTCAATTAGACATATCACACAGGTTTATGGAGTAAACGAGGAATCTATTAACACTTCTTATTTTACATTGAAACTTTGTAACATGAGTAACTATTTGACTGTAGAGAGTCATTATAAATTGTAACAAATGAAGGTGTTAATACAGTCCTCGATTGAATTCGAGGTCCCACATCTTCCTTCCCATTGCCTAAGAAGGTCCGCAAACTGGTAACCCGTGAGTGGGATGCTCCAGATTCCAGGCTGAAGGTGGGCAGGGCTATGGCAAAGCTTTATCCCCTGTCGTCTGATGTTTTAGATCTTCTGAAGATTCGGAAAGTGGACGCAGCTGTTTCGGCATTCACTAAGAAAACCACTGTCCCGGTAGCTGGATATGCAGGACTGCAAACTGGAGATCCAGTTAAAGCATGTTTTCGAAGTGGCTAGTTTGGGCCTTCGAGCAGCAGTTTGCGCTAGCCTTATGCAGAGGCATGCCTCTGCTGGGTTCAGGAGACTGCTTCCAATTTCGGGTCAGGTGGGGCTGGTGCGTTGCAGTCCGCCCAGTTGGAAGTGGGCATCGCATATGTTGCTGATGTGCTTTACGATCTGGTGCGGACCTCGGTTCGGAGTATGGTATCCGTGGTAGCGGCATGGCGACTCCTGTGGTTGAGGAATTGGCTGGCGGATTTATCCTCAAAGTCCCAACTTTGTAATCTACCCTTTAAGGGCAAGCTTCTGATCTTGATCAGCTGGTTAAGCTGCTCGGGGAATCCAAGGGCAATAAGATACCAGAAGTTAGGAAATCTTCTAAGAAGGTTTTTTCCCCCCTCTCGCTTTCGGGATTCTCTCTGTTTTCAATCCAGCACATATTCCACACCTTCTGGTCCTAAGCAAAATTCAGGACGCCAGCAGTCCTTTCGAGGAGGTCTTCATTCTGGTAGGGACTCTGGACACCTCGGTACAGGAACCAGTAAACCCTCCCAATGAAGCCACGAGCATCCATTCAGTCATCGAAGCTGTCTGTGGCAGATTATCCAACTTTTACGTGGAATAGGAAATGATTACCTCGGACCGTTGGGTTCTAGAGGTGATCAGAGACAGCTACGCTCTAGAGTTTTCGCGGCTGGTTCGGGAGGTTTTTGTGGAATCGCGCGTGAACTCAAGCAGCAAACGAGACACGGTTAGAGTAACTCTATAACATCTTCTCGAGCTTTGAGCGATTGTTCCGGAAGCGTGGCAAGGACGCGGACGTTACTCTGTTTACTTTGTGATTCCCAAGAAGGTGGGCACGTTTCATCCCATCTTCAACTTGCAGAAGGTGAACCGTTGTCTATGGATCCCTCGTTTCCAGATGGAAACTCTGAGAACGGTAATGGCAGCCATACGAAAAGGGGAGTTTCTAATGTCACTAGATCTCACAGAGGTGTATCTTCACATTCCTATCCGACTAAGCCACCAGTGGTTTCTACACTTCAAGGTCTTGGGTCAGCACTTCCAATTTCAAGCCCTTCCATTTGGCCTCACAACAGCTCCTCGGATGTTCACCAAAGTGATGGTGGTAGTAGCAGCTTTCCTTCGCAAGGAGGGGATTTTAGTCCATCCTTACCTGGACGACTGGCTTATTCACGCAAAGTCTCGGGAGGACTGTGAGAGATCGGTTCGCATGGTGATGGTCAACTTACAGTTGCTAGGGTGGGTCATCAATGTGCAAAAGGGTCACTTGGAGCCCACCCAAGAACTGATTTATTTGGTAGCACTGTTCGATACCTTGCGCGGCAAAATATTTCTGGCTGCAGACAGAGTGACAAAGTTACAAGGCCAGATCCATTCTCTTCTTCAAAGGAAGAGTCCAACAGTCTGGCATCATCTGTAGGTCCTGGGTTCCATGGCTTCCACTCTGGAGCTGGTCCCGTGGGCGTTCGCTCACTTATGACCTTTACAACATGCACTTTTGTCTTGAAGGAGTTCGGTGTCAGAACAGTTCCACCTACCAATGCTCTTGCTTCTAGAGTCAGTCTGTTGTGGTGGCTATTGCATGACAATCTGGAACAGGGTGTGGATTTGGATCCTCCAAATTGGCTGATAATCTCCACCGATGCCAGCCTGTCTGGTTGGGGAGCAGTGTATGCAAACAAATCTGCTCAAGGTCTTGGTCACCGACGGAGAGCTCCTGGTCTATCAATCTACTCGAGACAAGAGCGGTTCGGCTCGCCCTACAAGCTTTCCTACCCAAGATATGGGGCAAAATGGTAAGAGTATTCTCCGACAATGCGACGACGGTGGCTTACATCAACCGGCAGGGCGGAACAAGAAGTCCCGCAGTTGCGCTCTAGGTGCGACTCCTGTTCGCCTGGGCAGAACGGTATGTCGGGGGAATTGCCACCTGTCATGTCGCGGGAGTGGAGAACGTGCAGGTGGAATTTCTCAGCAGGCAACAACTTGATCCAGGAGAATGGGAGCTGTCTCCAGATGCCTGGAATCTAATTTGCGCCAGGTGGGGTGTTCCGCAGTTGGATATGATGGCAACGTGGACGAATGCGAAGACAGATCGCTTCTTCAGCCATTGACTGGAGCACGGCTCGGTGGGTCTCAACGCTACGGTGTGCCCTTGGCCCACCGGAATTCTACTTTGTGTTTCCGCCTTGGCCCCTCATCGGTCTGCTTCTCCGTCGCATAGAACTTCACCCAGGCAGGGTGGTGTTGGTGGCACCAGAGTGGTTGCGTCGCCCGTGGTTTGCGGATCTGGTTCACTTGGCTCTAGAGGGTCCCTTGCAGCTAGCTTATCTGCTGCGTTTGCTTTGACAGGGTACCTTATTTTCAGATCGGGAGGATCACTGCTCTCTCACGGCTTGGCTTTTGAGAGGCAACGTTTACGTTTGAAGGGTTATTCCGAACAGGTCATTTCCACGCTCCTGCAGGTGAGACGCCCAGCCACCTCTATAGCCTATGTTAGTCTGGAAACTTTGAATCATGGTGCCATCAGCGTTCTTGCGATACCTTAGCTGTGGACGTCCCTCAGGTCCTGGAGTTTCTATAACAGGGGCTCGCTAAAGGTTTAGCGTTTAATTCCCTTCATGTTCAGGTGGGGGCTCTGGGTGCTTTGATTGGAAAGTTTAATGGTTCGCTGGCCGTGCACCCAGATATTGCTCAGTTTCTTAAGAGTGTTAAACATTTGCGGCCTTACGTTTGTTCTGTGTGTCCTGATTGGAGTTTGAACCTAGTGCTTTGGGTACTTTGTGGTCCTCCTTTCAAGCCTATCCGAAGAGCTTTGCTGAAGGATCTGATGTTGAAAACGGTCTTTTTAGTGGCCATTTGCTCGGCGCGCCGGATTTCAGAGTTACAGGTATTGTGTCGTCACCCCTTTCTTCAGATCTACGACGATAGGGTGTCATTGCGCACGGTTCCGTCCTTTGTTCTGAAGGTGGTTATCGTCCTTTCACGTCAGACTGTGGTGCTTCCAAGGGTTCCTAAGTGGTCTCGGGAGTCCTCTCAGGGCAGGGATCTTCATCTTTTGGACGTACGATGCATTTTATTGAGGTACCTGGAAGTTACTAATGATTTTTGACGTTCTGATCATTTGTTCATTCTATTTGGTGATCCTAAGAAGGGGACAAAGCATCTAAGGCATCCATCTGTCATTGGATTACAGAGGCCATTTGTTTGTCATACATAGGCACTTGGCGTCCGCGGGCTTTGGGTCTCAGAGCTCATTCTACCAGGGCCCAGGCTACTTCCTGAGCAGAATGTCAGTTGCTGTTGCCTCAGGAAATCTGTAGGGCGGCTGTGTGGTCCTCGCTTCACACTTTTACTAAGCATTATCGATTGGACGTTAAGGGTTCTGATGAATCGTCCTTCGGTGAGAGTGTCCTGCGTGTGGGTCTTTCAAGTTCCCTCCCAGTATAGGGCGACTTGGGTACATCCCCCTTCTCTGGACTGATCTGGGTATGTTCAGGAAATGAAAATTGGTTCTTACCTGCTAATTTTCTTCCTGTAATACCACAGATCAGTCCAGAGGCCCACCCCTTTTCTTCAGTTACCGAAAGACTGTCTTGCGAGACTTTGCTATGTTTCTTTCTTTTTTCACAATGCTCCTTTTGCAGATAAATTTGATGGAGCAGTTCTTTGAAGTTTGTTTGGGTTATGTGTTCATGGGGCAAAGTGGTGGTTAGTTTTAGTTGGTTTCTACCCTTTGTTTCCTTAGTTCTGTTTGCATGGGCTTAGGTATAGGTCAATACTGAGGAATGGCAGGTGGCACTCTCGTTATGTAGCAGTGCCCAAATTTCTAATTGTTCTCTGTCTCCACCTGCTGGTAGGGATACACAACCCACTTCTCTGGTCTGATCTGTGGTATTACAGGAACGAAAAATAGTAGGTAAGAACCAATTTTCATTTAGTCATTTTTTTAAATTTATATTCTCCACAAGTAAAATAAAGCAAACAGGCAATATAGCAAAGAAAATGCCTATCTAAGGAGCAGCATGACGTGCTGCATGGGACAGGCTCTATAAAGATATATGGTATTCCTTGTGACTTTGGGCTAGAACTTGCCCTGCTATGCAGTGTTAATGCCCAGCTAAAGCTGTATACCATCTGGGAGTGCCTACCTGCTCTCCCCACCCTAATGAGTCTGGAGAGTCAGCTCGGACAGTCGACGAGGGCAGAGAGTGGTACAAGACTGCCTGCTAGTAGCTGCATTAACCTACTGCTACAACCTCTTAAGCAGGCATGACGAAGAAACCTTGAGCTTAAACTTGTGTGATCCCAACTTATCCTGTGCACCACCCTGTCTCCCACTCCACTTGTCAGAACATGAGAATAAAAACTAAATAGGAATTTTATTAAATAGAAAAAAAAATCTGCAAATTGCCATAGATCGCCCTGGAAACCATACTAAACCTATCCATTAATTTTTCATAGTACAAAACACATAGAAACATAACTACAATGCTGAACAAATTTAGGAATAAACCTGTACTTTTATAAATGGGAATTTTTCTCTCAAAAAAAAAAAATCATTATTTTGGCACAGAGGTAGTAAAACAACTGCTATGCTGTTATCCAAGATCCTGCCTGGCACCTGTCAGGGGGAGAGTGAGTGAGTGTGAGTGAGCACTGCAGTGTCGGAGTAGTGCTGTGCTGCACCTGGCACCTCCGTGGCAGTTACTTGGGTACAGTGCAGAGATAAAGCTCTCTCACACACATGGCATCACCGCTGCAGTTTATGTACTGAACTATCAAGAATTATTCTCACAGGTAATAGTATGGATATGTTAACTTTGCCACCAAAAGATTGGGGTTGGTTCCACAGACAGTGGCTGATGGAGAGAGGAGGGAAGGAAGGGAGAAAGATAGGTCATGCCCTCAGCTTAGAACCCGGAGTTCAGCACCCTAAATTGCTCTCTTGTTCCTCCTCCATGTGTGTGAGTTGCCCCCCCCCCCCCCCCAAGCCTTAGGAGCGTTCCTAAGGTGTACAAGAGGCAGTGATGGGGGAGAGGGAAGCGTCTGTCCGTGAGTAAAGGCCCTGCACCTCATCCAGCAGCATTCCATATGAAGTGAAGGAGTCCTGGGCAGCTCCAGTTTGGCTGTCACATCTCATCAGCATGCACAGGCTTCCCCGAGTCGGGGCTTAGATTGTGACTTGTGAGCTGTAGTCCTTCTTCCGCAGTCTGGCTTTCTTTAGGGTGGGGGACTGCCTCGTTCATTTCACCCGGTGCCTCGGCAGCAGAGGCGTTGGGCCTCTTCTCCTCTGGTAAATACTCCAGAAGGTGCCTAGCTTGGTTGTGGGCATCCTTCTCACGGACTGCAGGCATGTGAGCAGCAAGCGCTTGCCAGCTCTGGGCTGTGTCCCTTTCAGAGGGAGATGCACTTTCCACAGCAACAGTATCGCCCCCTTCTGTGAAATCTCCTTCATGCAGAATATTTCTGGATATCGCTGCAGAAGTTAGAGAAAGAAAACAAGAAAGTTAAGGGTGGGAGGAGGAAAGGTGAGGGGGGGGGGGGTGTGTGAAGCAGGAGCAGGTCTTTGCTTTACTATGAAATGCGGTGAGATGGCTTTTATCTCTCGCTGCTTTAAGTCCCTGCTGCCGCCGCCTCGTCCAGTCTGTCCTTGGGTGGGCAGTGGAAAAAGAGAATCGGGGCAATTGTCCTGGAGCTCATGCGTTTAAGGGCCATATGACCAAAGTTAGACCTACCCCCTCCATCACTTCCAGAGCCGCAGTGGAGTGGGGCTGATCCTGGAGGGAGCATTTCAACATGATTCACTGCCTCTGTCTCCTCCCCCTCCTCTGCCACTGTGCCCTGAATAACATTGCACACTCAGGGCTGGCATTGGCCCCCTCCAGATAACGTTTAGGGGGGCAGGGCCCTTGTTTTCCATTGGCTGCTGGCTCAAAAGGGCGCACCACCCCCACTAAAACAGGTGAAAAAGTCTAGGCTCATGTAGCAGCCCTGCCCCTTAAAGGGATAGTGTGTAAGGCACCCAGCCCCCACTCCCTGTTCCTTAACCTCTCAGAAGTCGTGACAGACCTCCTGTTTTTCGAGGGTGGGTGAGAGAGTGGATGCCTCCCCCCCCCCCCCCCCCCCAGGGTCAGCTTTGCTCTTCATCCTACACTGCTCATGACCCTCCCTCCTACAGCTGCCTGTTTTTTAGGTTCCATTACCTCGGATGGGTTTGTATCCATCCTCGTTAACTGCAGACCGCCATCGGAAGGGGCTGTAGCTTGGGAAGACCAGAAGGGCCAAAGAGAAGACAAAAATCTGCAAAAAAGACAAAGAGTGCGCATTTACCTTTTTTTTTTTTTTTTTTTTTTTTTTTTAAGTAATGCAAAGTGAGATGGCGCAGCCCGTTATTGGGTCCTATACACTTGTGGTAGAAATAGGCAGTGCGCTGAAAGCCAAAGCTAAGGGACTTCACCTTACAGAGAGTGTGGGTAATGCTTACTTGCCAATAGAAGGAAACTACTAACTGCATTTTAATCCCATCACAAGCTGTAGGTGAACTGTGCATAGTGTATGGGCTGGGGTTGAGGTATGTGGCTGTAGTGGGAGCACAGGTTGGGTGTTTTGCGGCGGCTATGGAATGAGGTGCTGCAGGAATGTACCAGGATGCAGGTGCTGGTCTGAGCAGCTTTGGTGGAGGTCTGTTTGATCAGAGTTTGCAGTCTGCGCAGCTGGGTTATCAAGGATCTGCCAACAAAGAAACAAATAAGCCGTCACCGACTATCTGAATTAACCAAGATTAAGAGTGCCAGGCCTGTGCCTCTCTCAGCCACACCAGCATTAGTCATGAATCATGCACATGGGCATCCTTGCCAGTCAGTCTCAGCTCAGCTCTCACTCATTAGCCTACGCTGCTGTACTGTATGCAGCTCCTCACACGTTATGCTTCTCCAGCTCCAGGACCTTCTTCTGTAGCTCCTGATTCTGTGCAGAGCAGGCAGCCACCCTGTTAGCAAGCAGAAACACAGCACAGGCTGAGAACAAACATGGGTGGGTGTGTGAGTGCAGGGCTGCATTTAATATGGGCATACCCACAAGCAAGAGTGGGGGTGGGGGTTCCATTCCCCCCTCCTTACTGAAGATATTGGAGCCAGAGACCCTGAACAACCCTCACCCCAGCCAAATCCTTTCCTCTCCCCATGTCCCACTGTCACCTCAGTTGCAAGCTGCAAATGCCAACCAACCTCGCAACAGCAGCAGCAATGTGATCTGCCAGCACTTGTGCTTGGACAAGCTTTGCGGTGGCCTCATCCCCCCCCTCATATGGGTTGCTGTGATAATTGGTAGCCTACAGGGAGGAAGGGGCATGGCCAACACAGGACCTTTCAGCACGGGCGGGCTTGCAGTCCAATGCTGATGTTACTGCTGCTGTGGGGTTGGTGTCAGGACTGTGCCAGGCTTGGATGATGGCATGGCAGCATGGTCATGTTGGCGCCTATGAAAACTTGGTGCTGGAGGCAGTTGCCTATGCCTAAATCCAGACCTGTATGTGTGACCCTATAGTGTATGTAGCACGAATGTGTATGTTGTATTTGTGTTTGCACAAGCGTGTGGGAATATTTGTATTTAGGTACTGTAATTACAAGGACAACATGAAGGTAGTTTTCAATCACATTCTACATGTGTAAACAGAGTTCCAGTGGAAAAGCTCCTGCCTGTGAATTGTGCACCTTTCCTTCCTCTACCTGCTCTTCTGTTATCCCACAGGCCTGGGTGATCAGGGAAGATAGTGAAGGACTGTGGAATCCTCTTTTATTCATTTGGATTTAGCTCAAGGCGAGTTACATTCAGGGACTGGAGGTATTTCGCTCTCTTTCTAGAGGGCTTGCAATCTAAGGACCCTATTTACTAAGCATTCATTTCTCCCATAGACACCAAATGGGAAAAAATCTTTAGTAAATACAGTATTTATTTATTTTTATTTAAAAACTCTTCTATACCGTCAAGTTAATTCACCATCACAACGGTTTACAGAAAGGCAAAATAAGAAAATAATATAATTGGTATAGATTACAAATTAAACATGTGCCAACATAGAACGGTAACATATTTTAATAATAGAGACTGTGTTAAATAAAGGTTAAGTGTCGGTTAGGAAACTGTAAAGCAGTTCAAATCTACGTTAATGTTTTGGGAGATATAAAAGAAAAAAAGCTGATTGCTCAGTGCGTCCTTATCTATTGACTGTTTTCCTCCTCTTTGTTTTTTAAGAAAGCTTGTTTAAAAAGTCATGTTTTCAGCTTAGTTTTAAATAGTTTGATTTGTCTGCAGGCTTATCTCGAGTGGCATGGAGTTCCATAGTACAGGTCCAGCCAGTGACAGTGCTCTCTCCCTTACTTGAGTGAGGTGTGCTGATTTAACAGAAGGAATAGTTAGTAAAGCCTTATTAGCAGATCTCAGGTTTCTGTGTGGAACATGTACGCGCAGTGCAGTGTTAAGCCAGTCGGCTTTTTCATCATGGATTAGTTTGTGAATTATACACAGTGCCTTGTATTGTATTTTTTGTTCGATTGGAAGCCAGTGTAGTTCCGCAAGTGTTCCTGTGATGTGGTCTCTCTCTTCTTTTTGCCTGTCAAAATTCTAGCTGCAGAATTTTGCAATATTTGGAGTGGTCTAATGGTAACTTGAGGTAGCCCTAATAGCAGAGAGTTACAGTAGTTTGCTCGCAAATATCATTGCCTGTAGCACTGTGTGAAAATTGTTCAGCGTTAGCAGGGGTTTTAGTCTTCTGAGTACCATTAGTTTGGCGTAACCTTCTTTTAATTTCTGTGAAATGTGTTTCAGGTTTAGCTCTGGGTCAATTATTACCCCTAGATGCTGTACTTTTGTTGCCAACTCTATGGTTAGATTATTTTTTATTGCAATTGTAGGTTGTATAGGGTGTATATTTTTTCGTTCGAGGTGTAAGAATTCGGTTTTATCAATGAACCTGAGGCAACAGGGCGTTTAGCTTTGCCCCCCACACAAATTACCTGCAGAGACTGTGCCTGCTCTCTGTGCAGCCTATGTTTCTGTCATAAATGTGTATGATTTTGTTTACACAAAAACCTGTGCATTGTTCTAGTCTCCGCCTCGTCACTCGGCGGGCTGTTGCGCAACGTGCATACTTCTGTCCGCAAACAGGTTGGGCAGTAATGAAAGCTCCGATTGCCGCTGGTAAAATACTTTCTTACCTCTGGAAAGGATTTTCTTTACTGGCCTCTGGGTTGCACATAGGAGAGGGCATTGCAGTGCGTGTATATGGAAGATGAAGCGTGTACGCATGTGCGTGCGCAGCGTGTCCTTACATGGCTCACCTGCTCTCCAGCCCATCAATATACTCTTTCTTCCTGCGACGACTGTCTTGAGCAGAACGTTTGTTTCTTATCTTCCTACGAACCTTCTTCAGAATCCGCTCTTCAGCCTTAGAAGGAGCGAGCACACGTTTCTTACCACCGAGAGCATGACATTTCAGCTCCTCTGCCTATCCACGTACATATTAACATACCGAATGATGGCAGATAAAGAAAAAAATGGTCCATTTCTTAGGGTACTAGCAACTGCCGCTTCATAGAGGCTACACCAAGCCATCTGTTAAATGTAAACTGTATGTGTAATAGAAAAGTAACCCCACATGAAGAATAAAACACCGTTCAGAGAGCGATCTCGTAAAAATTAGTCGTCAATCTATAATGACTTTCGTGTACAATAAGAGAAACCCATAGAGCCAATTATCTTACTATATATAGAGCATGAGAAACGCACTGAATTTCAGAATGTCTTAATTGGAACTCTAGTTGTAGTTAAATTTGTAAGGTTTTGCCGAGCACCAATTCCTCTCCCTGTGTTACTAAGTGAGCAGCAGTACAGCTCGAACACTAGCTTCCTGCCTATGTTGCTGAGCAAACAGTGGCACAGGCCATGCACCAGCACCCCTCCCCGGGTTACTTAGCAAGCAGCAGTACAGGCCAATCACCAACTCCCCTCTCCGAGCAGCGGTACAGGCCGGGTACTCCATTAATACTTTGAAGTCTGTAGCTTGTATTAACCATCCCAAGTGTTGGAGAGTCAAAGCAGGCAAATGATAGATTGGAGCAGGTGGAGTTGGAATGTTCCTTGGGCCCCTACTAGGGAAACTGCCATGACATCAACACTTTCACTTAGTCTGGCAACTGTAGGTTGAAGTCATAGTACAAACGTGCAGCATTCATCAGCTAGCAATACATTTGAAAATGTGCACATATGAAAATAAAAAGTGGGGTTATACATAGCTGTATGTCCATATTGAGCAAGAGTTTCATCTAGTAAATCAGAAATTATTTCTTTGACCTGCCTGCCTGCAACTCCCACTGCAAGAGTTCCTGGGACCCAGGTTTATTCTCTGTGTATACCTACCTTGGTAAGAGGCAGATTATTGGGTAAGGACACTCCCTCTTGGGACAAGAGCCGTTTCTCTTCCTCTGTCAGTAGCAATTCTGGGTACTGCACAACAAGAAAAGCCATCAGAATAGTAACCCTGCCTGGCTCAGCATGGAAGGAGACTGCTGAGGGAAGCAGGGATTAAGGACATAGAAATACTTTACCAGAGCCTGGGAAGTGATGGGCAGGAGGATCGGAAGATGAGCAGAACCTATGAGGAGATGGATGGGGGACAGGAGCATAGGAAGATCGGAGCAGAACCTAAGAGGAGTTGGATGGGGGGACAGGAGCCTAGGAAGATCGGAGCAGAGCCTAAGAGGAGTTGGATGGGGGGACAGGAGCATAGGACGATTGGAGCAGAGCCTAAGAGGAGATGAATGGGGGACAGGAGCATAGGACGATTGGAGCAGAGCCTAAGAGGAGATGAATGGGGGACAGGAGCATAGGAAGAGCTGAGGAGAGCCTATGAGGAGATGGATAGGGCAACAGGTATAGGAAGAGTTTACTAGAGCTTGGGAGAAGATGGATAGAGGAAAAGGGGATATAGAAAGATTTTAGCAGAGCCATGGGGGAGAGGGATATAAGAAGATTTTAGCAGAGCCACCAGAGCCTGGGAAGGAGGTGTAGGAAGATCTTACTAGAGCAGAGGAATAGGGGGAAAAGGAATTTAGTAAGATTTTAGCAGAGCCTGGGAACAGATAAGGGAAAGGAGTATAGGAAGATTTTAGCAGATCCACCAGGTCTTGGGAGGTGATGGAGAGCAGAAAGAGATGGAAGAAGACTTTTCTAGTGCCTGAAAGGAGATGGATGAGGAGAAGAGGGGGTATATAGAGAAGCTGTGCCAGAGCCTGGGGGGTGAGAGATGGAAGGAGGTGTAGGAAGACTTTTCCAGTCCCTGGGAGGAGATGGATGAGAAGAGGGGTACAGAAAGGCTTTATTAGAGCTTAGGAAGGGAGGAACAGTGGAGGGAGCTGTTTGAAAAATTTTCCAATGCCTGGGAGGAGATGGATGAGGAGAAGAGGGAGAAGCTGTGCTGTGGCAGAGCCTGGGGGGGGGTGAGAGATGGAAGGGGATGTAGGAAGACTTTACCAGAGCTGCTACTGCCTGGAGCTCTGCAGTAGCTGCCACTACATGCTCTGAGCTGGCTTTCAGCGCAGCAGACACAGGGAGGGCCGTTAGCTCATTCACGATGCAGGATTCAGGAATCAGCACGGACGAGTTCCAGTCTTCTGCAGATTGAGACAGAAAAGTGGGATTGAGGGCAGCAGCAGCCTGATTTACCTATCAACTGCGCTGAAGAGCGCCCAGTCAGCAGCATGTCCCTTTTCATTAAACTCTTAAACATTTATGAAGCAATATTATGTGTTTCCTCTTCTTTCTAAAGTGCACTTTTCCCCCAAAGGTGACAGAAAGACACTGATGGAGTTGGGATGAGACGAGGGATTTTGGGCGCCTAGTCCTGTCCTGCCTCATACTCTTGGTCCTCCAGGGTCTGTCTGTGGCTCACTGTAGTTCTTACCTAACTGTATGGAGACAAAACTGCTCTCGGTTGCCTCACTCTTCAGCCCACCCAAATCTCCAATGTTATAAATGACTTCATAGAGTGCTGGTGGTGTGTGCTGAGACTGTCTGACATCACTTTGCTGAGGGCTGTCTGACCGTGGGTCCTCGGAAATCCCGCTGTCACTCTCTGGCGATGCAATTGTGGTTCCAGAACTATACACAGCATTTGGGTTAATTATCATCTTAAGAAAGTCATCTGATTCCTCGCAATCATTCAAAGCCTGTAACACAGAGGACAAGATTTGTAACACTATATCACAATCACCCAAACCCTATAACAGACAGAATCTGTGACAGCCCACAGCACAAGATCTGTGTCACACAGTGTCACGGCCTGTGCCACACAGGACAGGATCTGGCACATGCAGTATCACGGCCTGGAGCATGCAAGAGATCTGTAATATCTTAGTAAATTTCATAAATCAGTGACATAGGTTCTGATTTGCTAATTTTTAGTCATTGTTTTTCATTGACACAGAATAGGAAAATGCCTTCATGACTTGGGGTCATAGTGTCAAAGTTTTTTCTCAAACCCTGTAACACATAGGAGATTGATGCATCTGATGAAGTGGACTATTGTCCTTGAAAGCTTCAGCGCCAGTAAGTCTGTTGTTCCAGAATATGTGTCAGCCTGTGTGTCGAGAGCTTCCTAGCCATAACCCCAGACTTACGGTGCTTCCTCCACCCTCCCAGTCCTCCAAAGATTTCTCAGGGCTGCCGTACAGATGGTCAGGGATTGGAAACATGCCATTGTCAGGATCTGGGAACATTTCTTCCTGCTGGTCAAAGAGGACTCCTAGGAACGCCTGGTTTCCAGGCTCCATTTTCTCAGCACCTAGATGGGGAGAAGACAACACAGTAACTAACCAGCAGCCCTCACCTACAGGGTGCAAGTGAATAAGAACTAAGAAGTGTATCTCTTTCAGGTTCTATGTGTATTGGTGCCCATCTCAGGTGCTGTGTGTATAGGAAAATTGGTTCTTACCTGCTAATTTTGGTTCCTGTAGTACCAGACAGTGGGTTGAGCCTCCTTTCCAGCAGATGGCGACAGAGAAAAACTTGAAGGGTATCCTATATCAGGACAGTGCTCCCCTTGCACACCTTCAGTATAAATGTTATCAAAGCAGAAAAATGCAACCTTAACTAGAAATAGGATCAAGCAAGCAAAAATATTTAACATCCAAATTGTAACTGGAAAATTTGAAGAAATGCAAAGTAATCGCTCTTATATATGCAATAGATACTTCCGGTGCCTTGTAAATCAGCATATCTGTGAATGAGAGGACTTTCAGCGGCTGTTGAAAAGAAAAAGTCAGATTCCCTCCACTAAGGGTGGGCGTATGGGTGGATCTGTGGTACTACAGGAACGAAAATTAAGAGGTTAGAACCAATTTTCCTTTCCCTGTATGTACCTGGATCAGTCCAGACAGTGGGATGTACCAAAGCTTCCCTAAGTAGGGTGGGACCCAGATAGGCCTGCTCGAAGCACCTGTCTGCCGAAGGAACCAAAAACTGGTGCCTGCACTTCGAGGCGATAACGACGAGCAAAAGTACGAAGAGATTTCCAAGTAGCTGCTCAGCATCTCTCTTGTGGGGCGACCAACTGGCTTTCCACCCAAGAGGTAGCCTGCAACTGGAGTGAATGGGCTTTTAAATCCTCCAGGCCGGCCAGCCGGCCGGCCCCAACAAATATAAGCCAAAGCAATAGCCTCCTTTAGCCAGCGAGCGATGGTAGCCTTTGATGCCTTATTCCCCCTATTGGGTCCGCTCCATAAGACAAAAAGATGATCTGAGACCCAGAACTCGTTTGTGACTTCTAAGTATCGCAGCAGGACTCGTTTCACATCAAGGCACCTTAGGTCTCTGCCATGTGTGGTCTCAGTGTCCTCTGGAGAAAAGGCAGGTAGTTCTATTGACTGATTTAAATGAAAGGAGGAAATGACCTTCGGTAAAAAGGATGGTACAGTCTTGAGTGAAACACCTGAATCAGAAAAACAAAGAAATGGCTCCCTGCAAGACAAGGCTTGGAGCTTGGGCACTCTCCTGGCTGAACAAATAGAGACTAGGAAACTGTCTTAAGAGTCAAGTCTTTGAGCGTGGTCTGTTTCAGGAGTTTGAAAGGTGCCTTGCAGAGGACCCGAAACACCAGATTGAGACTCCATGATTGACATGTAGCCCGGACAGGCGGGTTCAAATGCTTTGCCCCCTTGAGGAACCGAATGACATCTGGGTGGGCTGCCAGAGCATAACCATCGACCCGCCCTAAAAGGGAACCATGAGCCGAGACTTGCACCCGAAGAGAATTGAAAGACAAACCCTTGGAGAGGCCATGCCGTAGAAAAGAGAGGGCATGGGAAATTGGGGCCCTGCGGGCCGGGATTCCTGAGTCTGCACACACAGTCTCAAACACTCCCCAAACCCGAATGTAAGTGAGAGAGGTAGAAGTCTTACGCGTGTGCAACAGAGTGGAAATAACCTCCTCCCTATAACCTTTCTTTCTCAGTCTCTGCCTCTCAAAAGCTGGGCCGCTAGACAAAAGCAATCCAACTGATCGAAAAATACTGGACCTTGCCGTAGAAGGTGTGGGAGGTGACCGAGGCGGAGAGGACCCTCCGTTGCGAGGTTTACTAGATCTGCGAACCATGGTCTTCGGGGCCATTCTGGTGCCACGAGAATGACCGGCCCCTTGTGAAGTTCTATTCTTCTCTATGTCTTCCCCACCAGAGGCCAGGGTGGGAACACATAGAGGAGTATGTTGCAAGGCCAGGGTAGCAACAGAGCGTCCACCCCTTCAGAGCCATACTCTCTTCTGCGACTGAAGAATCTGGGAGCTTTCGCGTTCCTCAGAGTGGCCATTAGCTCTAAGTGGGGAGTGTCCCAATTGCAAACGAGAAGATCCATTGCCTCTTCAGATAACTCCCACTCTCCAGGGTCTAGGTGTTGACGACTTAAGAAGTCAGCTTGGACATTCTCCTTCCCCGCAATGTGGGAGGCTGCCAATCGAGCCAGATGCCGTTACGCCCAGGAGAACAACTTGCTGGCTTCCAGGGCTACCAGACGACTCCTGGTTCCACCTTGGCGATTGATGAAAAGTACTGTAATGGCATTGTTGGGGAGGAACGTCTTCAGCACCAGGCGAACTGCTCGGACTTCCAGGCAATTGATGTGCCATTGAGATTGAGCTGGGGACCATTGTCCTTGTGTAAACTAGTCTGGCAAACTGCGGCTGGGGGGTTTCCAGGTACATTCCCTTTAGCAGGTGGTCGAGCGACAGCCACCACTGAATGCTGGAGATGGTAAAGTCCGAGAGCGGTAAAGACATCTGAAACTCCTCCGAGAATGGCTTCCAGCGGGACAGTAAAGCTTTCTGTAAAGGATGCATATGTGCGAAGGCCCATGGAACCAAATCTATAGTGGAAGCCATAGAGCCCAGGACCTGCAGGTAGTCCCAGGCTGTGGGCACGGAGAGAGATAACAGATGTCGAACTTGAGCCATGAGCTTAAGCGCCCGGCCCTTGGGAAGGAAGACTTTGCCCGCGTGTGTGTCGAAGCGTGCCCCTAAGAATTCCAGGACTTGAGAAGGCTTGAGGCTGCTGTTGGAGAAATTGACTATCCAACCAAGGGAGCTGAAAAGTGACAAAACTGTGTTGACTGCCACCGTGCAGAGATTCTCTGATTTCGCCTGAATGAGCATCATCCAGGTACGGATGGACCAGTACCCCATCCTGGCGGAGGAAGGCCGCCACCACCACCATTACCTTGGTAAATGTGCGGGGGGCGGTGGCAAGGCCAAACGGAAGCTCCCGAACCTGGTAATGATGCCCCAGGATGTTGAAGCGTAGGTACTTCTGATGTTCCAGGCAGATAGGGATATGGAGATAAGCCTCCGTCAAATCCAGAGAAGCTAGGAATTTGCTGGTGCGAACCGCTGCTATGACTGCCCGCAGAGTTTCCATCTGAAAATGGGGGACCTTGAGCGCTTTAACTCTCTAGGTCCAGAATTGGTCGAAAGGAGCCATCCTTTTTGGGAACTACGAAGTAAATGGAATACTGGGGGACAGGAACAATGGCTCCGAGCTGCTGCAGCTTGTCGAGGGTTTTGCGCACCACATGCTGCTTCTGAGGGGCTCTGCAAGGAGAGGATTAGGTAGCAATCTGGAAGAGACCGAGCAAATTCTAAAGCATAGCCTTGTTCTATTACTTTGAGGACCCACCGATCCGAAGTAAGTTTGACCCATTCCTCGTGATAAAGGGAGAGCTGGCCTCCTAAGTTGGGAATGGAGGAATGGGCCAGCTGCATCTCATTGAGAGGACTTTGGGGCGGATCCTTGAGGGTTTCCATCCCGGAATGGTCAGTGTCCACGAAAGGAATGAGACCATAATTGAGATCTTGTGGAGGGGTTTCGTTGTGGAGCCCCCTGCGGCCTGGTGTACCTGTGCTGCCCCCTGAAACGAGAGCGCAAAGGCAAAAAGGATCTGGACGGTTTAGGGCGATCCTCAGGAAGCTTATGAATCTTGTTGTCCCCTAAAGATCTGATAAGCTGTTCCAGGTCCTCCCCGAAGAGAAACTTACCTTTGAATGGGAGATTGCCCAACTGCGAATTAGAAAAGGAGTCCGCCGCCCAATTTCGCAGCCAGAGGAGGCGCCTGGCCGAGACAGCTGATACCATGGATCTGGCCCGCACTCTGATGGTGCTGATGCCCTCTACGATCTGAGGAGATCGTAGCGGGCATCAGCACCATATGCAACCGAGGCTTCCAGATGTTCCACTTGTTTCGCCTCTGCAGACGGGAGGTCCTGGGTGCTGTGTAGTTGTTGAACCCACCTAAGGCTTGCCTGCTGCATGAGACTGCTACAGACTGTCGCTCGAACACCTAGCGCCAAAACTTCAAAAATTCTTTTGGGATGCATTTCCAACTTACGATCCTGAAGATCCTTTAAAGCTGTTGCTCCCACCACCAGAATGGTGGTTCTTTTGGTGACCGTGGAAACTGAAGCGTCCACTTTAGGGACCTTGAGGATCTCTAGGCATTGGGCTGGGAGGGGATAGAGCTTGTCCATTGCTCTGCCTACCCATAGGCCGGATTTGGGAGAATCCCATTCTCGGAGTAGTAACTGCATTAGCATAGGATGAAATGGGAATGTACGTGGGGGGGCTCTCAGTCCAGCCAGGACAGGGTCCACGTTACTGGAAGCCGGGATACTTGCGGTTTCCTCTGGAGGGGCATCCATCCCTAGTTTGGCTAGGACAAAGGGAATGAGCGGTTCTAACTCCTCCCGCTGGAACAAGCGTAAAACCCGTGGGTAGTCTTCCTCGACCGATGGATTCTGATTTAAAGTATCTGCGTCAGGGTCTGGAAGCTGGGGTGGGAGGCTAGAAGGATCTGGATGGTCCGGGACTCCCGGTACAGGCCTTACCCGATTTGTCCCCTGAGAATCAGGGAGTTTGGGTCCCTGTTCTGTAGACACCCTAGGAATCTTTGCAGGTGGGGGGTCCGGAGAGGGGTCATCCTGCTGCTGTAAGCTAGCAATATAAGCCTTATGCAATAAAAGCACAAAATCTATGGAAAAATGCTGAGGAGTTTTGCCTGGCATTGGGGGAGGGGGAACATCATGCTGGGGGTCAAGGACTGTATCAGAAAGATCCACGGGGCTTAAATCCTGGGGACACTGCTGAAAAACAGAATCCCTTCCCCCCCCCCCCCCCCCTCCTCAGGCAACGAATCAGCCGCGAGATCTGGGGACAAAATGGCCGCAGTTCCCGCAGTTTGTAGGGACTGAGCAGGCCTGGCAGTGCGTTTACCGGCACGAACCCGGGTTGCTGACTTCGCCGCTGCTGAAGAGGGCCCCTCCCTGCCGGGCAAACAATGAGAACAAACGCCTTTGCGGGAGAGCCGCGAAGTAGGCTCCCCACATGCCACACAGAAGGAAGATTGTGGCATAACAGAGGTGGGGGGGGGGGGAATTGAGGAACTGCCGCTGAAAACGGCAAACCCCTACTGTGCCTGGCTGCGAGCGGGAGAAGAAGAAAATAGCCCTGCACTCCGCTCCTTCCCCTGAAGGCTGCTAGCTTTCTGCTATATTTAGTTGTTTTTTTTGTGTTGTTTTTTTTTAAAGGTAGAGAGGAATATTGGCTTCTCTGTCAGCAATGGACCCGAGGCATGTGACATCTCAGGGGTCTCAACAGGGGAGGGACTGGACCCACCAGTATCTCCCTGGAGCCAGGCAATGGATAAGAGTGAGGAGACAGGCTTCTGTTTCTCCTGATAAACTTTTTTTTTTTTTTAAACTGCTTGAAATCTTATTTGTCAAATACTTGCTTGATCCTGAAGAAATATAGAAAGAGGAAAGGAAGAACTTCCTCAAAGAATGAAATTGGCTAAAAACAAACAAACCTGGGAACCACAGGTTCTGCCACCTTCATCTGCTAGAAACAGAGAAATACTGAAGGGACGCAGGAAGAGCACTGTCCTGATATAGGATACCCTTCAAGCTTTTCTCTGTCTTCATCTGCAGGAAAGGAGGCTCAACACACTGTCTGGACTGATCTGGGTACGTACAGGGAACATTGCACATCTTGGTTTCTATGTGTACATCAGATCCCCATTTCAGGCTGTGTATCGGTGCCTGCCTCAGGCTCTGTGTATGTCTGATGGTGTTATCAGATCCTTATCTCTAAGTGCCCGTCTCGGGCTGTGTGTGTGTGTCCCAGTGTGTATTGGTGCCCATCTCGGGCTGTGTGTGTGTGTCCCAGTGTGTATTGGTGCCCATCTCGGGCTGTGTGTGTGTGTCCCAGTGTGTATTAGTGCCCATCTCAGGCTGAGTGTGTGTCTCACAAGGTGTGTTGATGCTCATCTCTATAATATCTCCAAGTTTTATGCTAAATGGGTCAGTTTTAGTGGTTGGAATAGGAATGTCTCAACTGCTTTATCTTTTTACAGTTCTTTCAGAGTCCTGATCCCAGTGCTTTTCTGTGTTTACACAGTTTCCAGTGGATAACCTGTGCTACCTTTCTATGCCTTTCTGTATACAGAACGTGTCAAGATGTTACAATTTCCAGTTCTGTTTTTACAGCATCTGCATTTATCTGTTTTGCTGATCTTTTGTAGGCTGGCTGTGAACCATCTTGTTCATAGTCCGCTATCCATTGCTGCTATTATCAATCTCTGATATTTAGGTTTAAGGTCATCTCTCCTTGGACGTTTGTGTGTCAAGTTTTGATCCTTGTAGAATAACAGAAATAACGCTGTTTCCCACTGTATTTATGCTTTGCCCAGTTGTTTTTCCTTGTTTGCTGATCTGATTCTTTAAAGAAGGTTTCTCTTGTTTTGTAAATTCTGTTGCTTTTTTCCATTCTCTGCTGGTAGATTCTCATTTGTTCTTTCTACTCACTGAAACAATTGTTCAAGCTTAAGGATGGAGACCAATTTATTTTAATTTTTTATTTAGGCTGTTCAATTTCATCACCACTCTATTATTTAGATCTGTTCCTGCGTATGCTTGAAGGCCTTTAACAGCAGGTCTATAGGCATGGTCTATTTCTATCAGGCCCACACTACCCTCAGCGCTGGGAATGAACAATCTCAGCATAAACTGAGTCTTACAGATCACTGGATGAGCACAGAGGAGTTTTCTTCAAAGACAGGTTTTAGTTTTTTTTTTAATTCTCCTTTAAGGAAAGTTGTCTTAGCATATAGTATTGGGCTGTGTGTGCCTGACAGTGTATAGTAGTGCTCATTTCAGGTGCTGTGTGTGTCTGTGTAGCAGTGTTCATTCGTTCTGGGTCCCATCTGCAGGTATAGCATTTCATTTAGGTTACGCTTCCACAGGTATAGCACCCTATTGTCCAAGATCCCTTCCACGGCTACATTCCTACTTCATCCTGGCTCTTTTCAGCAGGTACTGCACACCTTCATCTGATATCTCCTCCATGGATACAGCCCCCCTTACTTCATCCTGGATCCCTTCTGCAGGCATAGCACCCCAGCATCCAGCCTTTCTTCTTCACATACATCATGCCTTTAGCCAGAGTCCCTACCGGAGGTACAGCACCTCTGTATTCGCAGTCTCTTTCACACATACATCACCCCTTCAGCCAGTGTCCCTTCTCCAGGTACAGCACCTGTCAGCCTGAGTCCCTTCTGCATGTTAGGGCAAAGCGGAGGAGAGCACACACAACTGGATCTTCCTTTGCAGCTCTCATTTGAAGCACTTTTCATCTGAAAGCCTAATGTCAACAAAAATTCACTGACGGGGTCCAAGCTTAGGAGAGGTGGGAGCAAAGCACATTCCTGGCACCTCCCCAACTGAAAATAAGCTCAGTCGGATGAGATCATCTTCAGTGGGGTCAAAACTGGAAAATGCTAGAAAATCCCTGCATGCTTCTTTCCTTGTTCCCTTACCTTTTGTTGCATTTCTTAAATTATTCAATCTAAAAAAAATTCCAGTAGAATATAACTAACACGACTGCTCCTGCTCTGTGATTGCAGCAGATTGTTTAACAAGAAGTGAATGTACATCACTGCACTCCTTCAACTCTGGCTCTCAAATTACCTGAGCATTTCCGTGTTCAGAAGAATAGAACGCAGCAGCACAAGAGACAGACACTAGTCTTCTATCTAGTGAAAAAGAAGGCCCCTTCTGATTTCCTGGTACTTGATTCAGTGGATGCCCACAGTTCATGCAGTGTCCCACCAGCCTCACCCCTCCCAGCTACTGCAGACTAAGGCAAGAATCAAAACAGAGGTTCCCTGAGGACACCCAGAATATGAAAATAATTCAAATAAAGGGAATTGTATGTGCCATCCAGGCCCGTCGTGGCTTCTGTAGTCTCACAATCAGATCCCATAACATTAGGTCTCACCTTGCCACTGGATCAGACACTAACCTGCACGTCTGGAAAATAACGCAGCTGGATCTACTAAAGGTGTCTTGCCGTAGCTCTGGACATGGTAATGCAATCAGTTCCCTGGTTCAGGAGCACCTAGCAGGAACTTTCTGTGCTCCAGGATCTGCACATCCCGGAGCTCTGGCCAGGTTACACCCCCAGCCTTACAAGGGAAAGGTTTGTTTGCCGAGTTTAAGGAGTGGACTTTCCTCTCCCCAGAGAACAACTCCACCCCTGCAGGTGTAATAAGATCAGGGACAGGCTGATAATGTGTCTCTCTGTGTTTGTTTGCTTAAGACTATGAGTGTTTTCTTAAAAAAAAAATAAATAAATCCAACAGTAAGATAAATATCTAAGCATGAGAGGAAGACCAGTAACAAAGCAAGAGAATGGAAAAATATGCAGAAAAATAGAATAAATGAGGTGGGAGAGAAAGCTGTAGGAAATGTGAAACCGAGGTACCGTGAATTATAAAGAAGGCAATCCATACCCTGTAAACAAGAGAAGAGAAACCAAAGTACCATGGAATAAGAGGTAGGAGAGGGTACTGGGCAGAGGAGGGGAAGACTGGTTCCCTATAAAATCTACACACAAGAAGGACGGAGTAAATAGCACACACATATAAAGCAAATGCAATGTGAACTAATGCGTGGCAGACATAAATCCCTGATCAATATATCTTGGCAACACAAAGATATATACAAACTTTTATTCGAAATACAATCACAACAATGGTGTAATTGGTTAAGTAACTAGGGGCCCTAGTTTTAACACTGTGAACTGTAAATTACTTAACCAATGTACACCATTGTTGTGATTGTATTTCGAATAAAAGTTTGTGTTGCCAAGATATATTGATCAGGGATTTATGTCTGCCCCACATTAGTTCACATTGCATTCCCTATAAAATATGACAGGAATGGAGACTGTGTCCCTGCAAACTGTGACCAATGAGTGGAGGCTGTGCCCCTGCAGAATGAGCCTGAGGAGTGGAGGCAGGATCCCTGTAGAACAGCACAGGAGGAGAGGCTAGGCCCCGGTGTAATGTGATAGAAGGGGATGCTGAGCCCCTGTAAAATGTAACAAAAGGGGAGGCTAGCCTTTGTGAAATGCCCCTGTAGAATGTATTTATTTAAATATTTTTGTATTCCATGGATGACAGTAATAAAACAAGTCATAAAAACATATATATCAATAGATCTCAAACGTACATCCCATTAATGACCAAAAATTACTTATAAGCCTGTACAAAGTATAAAGCCTTCAATTTCTTCCTAAAATTCCTTATGTCACTTTCATCATGTACGTCAGGCAGCAAAGCATTCCAAAGTGTAGGACCAACATAAGAAAATGCTCCGAGTCAGGTGTGCTGTAGTTTTTAATCCCCAGTGGCCAACAACTTTGATTGTAATGGCTAGCAATGAATGTACAGGAACAAACGCAATCTAAATAAAGAAGCTGGAAGATTAACACAGGCCAGTGCAACATCGGCGCGCGTAGAACGGGTGCTCATGATTGAGAGCCTGCTCTCCTAACGCGTGCCGATCCACCCCTCTCGGGTGCCTGATTTAATGTTTAAATAGGCTGCTGTGGTAAAAAGGAGGCACTGGGGGAAACTGTGCATCCCTAGTGCCCCCCTCGGCATCGGGCACCCAGGAGAGGCGGCTGTCACTGCGGGTTAGGAAAACGGACGCTCAATTTTTCGAGTTTCCGTTTTCCTAACCTGTGTACAGCCTCGAGTTAGGAAAATGGATACTTGTTAATTGAGTGTCCAGTTTCCTAACCTGACCGGCGAATTATTTTTTTCCCGTTCTCTTCAAGAACTAATGCCTGCTCCGGGGTAGGCATTAATTTTTGAGAGTAAAACTGTGCCCGTCGGGCGTACATATGTTTTTTGCATCGGGGAGTAATAGCCTCATCGACATGAATTTAGATGTGATGAGCGCTATTAGCCATGCGCTGATTTGGACGTGCTAATCCCCATATTGCATGAAGGGTTTTGGAGATGTGTTCAAGGCGCGTGTAAAGCCATGCACTCAACCAAGCACAGTATATTGCATCGGCCTGTAAATGTGACAGGAGAGGCTGGGTCCCTACAGAATGGGCAGAGGGGAGGCTAGATCCCAGCCAGATATGAGAGGAAGGGCGAGCTGGGCTCTTGCAACATGTGAGAGAGAAAGAGAAGCCTGCACCGTGGAACATGTGAGAGAAGAAGGAAATCTCAAGTTAGATGTCATTGGTGGGATTTTTTATTTTAAAACGAGAACTAGTTTGATTTTTTTTTTTTTAAATTAAAGTTTAAGCTTTTATTTGTCTAATTGTGATTTTCATAGACATGAGAATACATCCATGCTAAGATTAACTGATTTTTTTAACTTCCATAGGTTAAAATGTAACAGGACCCAAGTGGCTGCACTCTGTAATATCCCTTGTTAAATAAACATGATATGATTTCACAGATTGAAGAGTATTGTGAGAATCTTCAAATCCAAGTTTTCTATTGTTGAGTTAAAGAATGAGGAAGGAAAGGAACTAGTAGCCCCTCTGACACAGAGGTGCAGCAGACTGATCTGGTTTCAGTTCCCTGCTGGGCTGATAACATCGAACAATGGTGTGACATATTAGATTTAACCATGCAGTTCATCCTTTTTCCATGGACAAGTGGGACATCAGTTACAGATGGGATACGTCACTCGATGGAATCGAGTCAGGACTGATCTGTAGCTGAAACTTCTGGAATCATCCAGCATTGCACAGTTGGTAGGCACCAAGAGCCATTAGACATCGCATACTCCTCCCTCATCATCTCATTCTGTCTGCTAATGTGAACTTTCTTAGCATTTAGATAGGTGGTTCCACAGCAGTGGGTTATGCACCTCTATGGAACAAAGCTGACGTCACAGTTTTTATACCCCTGCACTGACATCAGCCCATCAGTCAAGTACATGGAAAAAACATAGAAGTGATGGCAGAAAAGGACCTAATGGCCCATCCAGTCTGCCCAGCAAGCTCCCATAGTTATCAGTTACTCAGACTGCCAAGGTCAGGGCTCTTGTTGGTTACTGTTTGAGTCCAATTTCCTTTCACCCCCTGCTGTTGAAGCAGACAGCAATGTTGGAACTGCATCAGACGTGTAGTATCAGGCTTTTTGGTTAAGGGTAGTAAGCGCCATATCAAGCAATTTACCCCCATGCTTATTTGTTTTCCCAGACTGTACAGTTCAATGTCCTTGTTGGTTGCTGAGTAAATCCAATTCCTCTTTTCCCCCTGCTGTTAAAGCAGCAAGCAATGATGGAGTTGCATCAACAGTATGAAGGCTTATTTGTTAAGGGTAGTATCCGCCACACCAGCAAGTTCTCAGTCTCCAGCAGATGATGAACATGCATCTCCCTATTGGGGATTGCGTTAAAAGTTTTGTTATAGAAGGAGAAAAGAAGTTTATTGCATTGCGCTCCTGTGATGATACCTTATGGTTCCTCCCTCAGTCATGTTTCCTGAGGTGATATCTTCAGATCCCTTCCTCAGAGAAGTGCCTTGGTCCAGTAGTTGGTTTCTGCCGGTGTGGACTTAGCTGTAAAAAAAAAAAAAAAATGTACAGCTGAAAGGCAAGCGGGTGCAGGAAGCCAAAGGCGGTGGTGAAGGTCTATGCCCTCTTCCCACACAGCAGGACCCTGACTCTGTACTCGGCTGGGATGGGCTGAGCTCAGATACAGAGAAATTTAAAAAGAAAAAAAAAAAAGAGGTAAGGGGGAGTTGATTTAAGGATTCCTATCCCCATTGGTCTCCAAGCTCAGCATGCCAATCCGACGTCCGTTCCCACCTCTGGGGAGCTTGGGGACTTGGGCAGCTTGGGTTGAGCAGTCTTTTGGACTAGGCTCCACTCTCAGGCTTAGATTGTTCATCATGTGGGAAGCTGCGGCGGCATTCACGTGCTTTTTCTCTGCACATAAGGCTGCCCTCTTCAAGTATGTTGGTTTGCGCTTATGCGCCATCAGTGTGTCTAGCAGGGCGCTCAGTTGTGCATTTAGGGGTGCCTATCTGGGCACTCAGTTGTGCATTTAGGGGTGCCTAGGTGGATGCACTTAAGGACGCCTAGGCGAGCACTCAAGTTACATACGGATTGAGTGCTCAGGTAGGTGCTCAGTTGAGCATCTACTTGAATAGTGTATTAGGTGCCTAATTTTTGAGCACCTATTTTTTCAAGTGCCTAATGTGAGCACAACTGGGTGGACAGTTCTCAGACGCTTGTTGGAGCGTATTGACTACTCTATGGCGCCAATAGCAAAGAAGCCTAAGCGACTTACCCTTTGTGCTGCTTGCCATACTCAGGCATCTCAGCCTGGCATACCCTCTAACTTGTGTCAGCACTGTTTGAAGGCTCAGGGAGAACTGTCTCCTCCTGATTTTACTAAGCCGGTCCTTCCCAGTATGATGCAGGAATGGAAAAAGAGCTGCCAGAGGTTTTGCCTGAATTTGGGGCTCTCTAACTGGTTTGTCAGTGGGGGAAGGTAGTTCAGTGGGTACAGAACCAACGCCTCCTGGTTTTGGCATGGACCGCTCTGCCTTTTATTGGGTACTGCGGTTCCTCACAGGGCTCCTCCCCGTGGGAGTGGCCATCACCGTATTACCCAAGAATCCACTCCAACACCTCATAACCATAACACTGGGTATACCCCACTTGTCGCAGATGAGATGAAACGCCTTGTCTGCTAACTTCCACTCTCCGGGATCGAGGTGATGACGACTGAGGAAGTCTGCTTGGACATTGTCTACTCCCGCTATGTGAGATACTGCGATACTGAGTAGATGCTGTTCCGCCCAGGCTATCAACTGTTGCGCCTCCACTGCCATCTGACGGCTCTCGGACCCTCCTTGCTGATTGATATAGGCTACCTTGGTCGCATTGTCGGACAGGACTCTGACCGACTTCCCCCGAAGGAGTGTAAGGAATGCTTGCAACACCAGAAAGACTGCTCTGGTCTCTAGGCGATTGATAGACCACCTCGATTCCTATGGCGACCATAGCCCTTGCACTGATTTCCGCAAACAAACCGCTCCCCAGCCAGAGAGACTGGCATCCGTGGTAATCACTGCCACTTGGGCATTACCAAGGAAACTCCTCGGGATAAGTTGTCTGAGAGGAGCCACCAACCTAAACTGTCCTTTGCTGTCTCCGTCAGAGGAAGTAGCAAATGAAATTGCTCTGAGACTGGGTTCCACCGGGAAAGTAATGCCATGGGACTAACTCCAGCGTTGAAGTCATCGATCCTAGGACTCTCAAATAATCCCGGACTCTGGGGACACTCTTGGACAGCAAGTGTCGAACCTGTCCCTGCAGCTTGGCAATGCGGTCCGTGGTAAGGAAAACTCTCCCCTGCCATGTATCGAACAGGGCTCCCAGAAACTCCAAGGATTGCGAGGGAACCAGCTGACTCTTTACCAGATTGACCAACCAACCGAGAGACCTCAAGAGGAACAACACCCTGTTGATCGCCGATTGGCAAAGGGTCTTTGATTTGGCTCGAATCAGCCAGTCGACCAGGTAGGCATGCACCAACAATCCTTCTCGTCGAAGCTGCGCCACTACCACGACCATTATCTTGGTGAACATTCTGGGAGCAGTGGCCAGCCTGAAAGGCAGGGCTCGTAACTGATAATGCTGACCCAAGATGAAGAACTTCAGAAACTTCTGATGGGCATCCCTGATGCTGATATGCAGATAGGACTCCGTGAGGTCCAGTGATGTGAGAAACTCCCCTTTTTGGTCAGAGACGATGACCGACCGCAGGGTCTCCATCTGAAAACAAGGTACGCGAAGACATCTGTTGACCTTCTTTAGATCTAAAATAGGCCGCAAGGTGCCTTCTTTCTTGGAACCACAAAGTAAATGGAGTATCTGCCCCTCTGTAGCTCCGCAGAGTATGGCTCCCTGCTTGAGAAGGCGTTGCAATGTATCGTGTACCGCCTGCTGCTTTTCCTCATAAGCGCATGGAGACACCAAAAATGTGTCTCGTGGCCGCCGAACAAAATCTAAAGCGTAACCTTGACTTATCACGGTAGGGACCCACTGGTCCGACGTTATTTTGGTCCATTCCTGGTAAAAAAAAAAAAAAAAAAAGTGGCAATCTGCCCCCTACGACCGGCACCAAGGAATGGACCGGCCTCATTTCATTGCAAGGGCTTACCACCGGCAGTAGACTGAGGGTTGTTGGGATTACCAAAGTGTTGTCCTCGAAAAGACTGGGACCATGACTGCTGTCTGTTCAAATTCTGCCGAAAGGAAGAACCGGCAGTCCGGGAGGTACGGAATCTCTGATTTCCCCGGAAACGAGACCGAGAGGTATAAGCACCCCTGGATCTGGGCTTATCCTCCGGTAGTCTATGCACTTTGTTTTCCTCCAGGGACTGAATCATGTCCTCTAAGTCCTTGCCAAAGAGCAATTTGCCCTTAAAAGGCAGGGAACCCTGTTGAGCCTTGAAAGAAACATCCGCAGACCAATTTCTTAGCCATAAGAGTCTGCGCGCTGATACAGCAGACACCCATAGTTCTGGCAGAAGTCCGCAACAGATCATAAAGAGCATCGGCACTGTATGCAATAGCCGCTTCCAGATGGCTGGCCTGAAGAGCCTCATCAGCAGAAAGACCCTCATTAGCCTGCAACTGCTGCACCCAGCATAGGCCAGCCCTCAAAGAAAAATTGCTGCACATAGCGGCTCACATTCCTAGTGCTGAGACCTAAAAAATTTTCTTAAGTTTCAGCTCCAACTTCCGGTCCTGCAGGTCCTTCAGGGCTGTAGTACCCGTGACTGGAATGGTGGTCTTCTTGGTGACGGCGGACACCGCCGCATCCACCTTGGTGACCTGAAGCAGATCTAACTCCTCCTCTGGCAGAGGATACAGCTTATCCATGGCTTTACTAACTTTCAAGCTGAGATCCGGAATGTCCCATTCCCTGAATAACAAATCAGTAGCTGAAAAATGAAAGGCAAACGAAGTGGTTGGACCCCAGAGGCCCAACACTACCGGATCAAGAGCTCCCAACCTGGATTCCGCAGGCAGTAATTCAATACCTAACTCCTCCAATATGACAGGAATAAGGGGACCCAGTTCCTCCTTCCTAAACAGGCGAAGAATTATCTTGAGATCATCCCCTTCAACTGCATGGGGGCTCCGGAGGGAATCCTGCTGCGGATCTGTTTCAGCATCCACCCCCAGCGGAGGCTTGGATGGCATAGCTGGATCATCCTGGTCTGATAAATCAGAGGAGGAGTCCGTGCCTGGGCGAGGAGCCATAGATCTTAAGGTGCGCTTTACCTTTAAGTGGGCAGCTGCACCTGTAGCTAGGGACCGCTTCCGTGCCTTGGGAATGGGAGGATCAGTAGCAATCTTATCTCCCGCTTGCCTTTTCTCTGATTTCCTGGCCTTATAGGCCTTGTGGAGCCTCAATATAAAATCAGAAGAAAATGATGAGGATAAGAAGGAATCATCCGCCCCCCTCAGGGCTATCCTCTACTCCAACTATGTTTTGATAGTGACCATGCTCCCCCCCCCCCCCCCCCGCCCAGGGCCATTTGCTGCGGGGAAAGTTGCGGTGGGAGAATCCCCTCCTCCGCGGGCCACATGGCAGACTGAGAACCATCTAAAATGGCATCCGTTCCCTTGCTGAGCGGGAACAGGATCAGCTGAAACTGCCCGTGGTCTAAGAAACACTCCTGAAACCGTGTGAATAGTCCCCCTGACCTCCCCAGCTGAAATGGAAGGACCTTCCCCTCCGGGGAGGCAGGAGGAACACAGAGCGTTGCATGAAAGCTGCACGTGTGCCGAGCCGCAGGCCCTGCAACTCGCTCTCCGCGGCATGACAGCAGTAGCCCTGATATGCCAACCAAACCAATTGAAAGAAAAAAATGACAGCCGGCGTGAAGCGACCGCAGGGGAAGGGAGAGCCCGATCGTCGGAGCAGCGCAGTGAATATTAAAATTAACTAATTATTTTGCCGCCAAACCTGTCCACAGTGCTGAAATGCAGCTTTGATCCTCCCGGGGTGAGTGAGCCGGGCTCCCCGGTATCACCCCGTTCTCGGCACACACTAGGCAATAGGGCCCTCGACCCCTGCCTTGACAGCCTCTAAAACCAGGGGGGATGGTCCGCTCAGGACCTGCCAAACCCCATGGGAGGCGAGAAGTAAACGTTCCTCTGTTTTTTGTTTTTTTTTGGGGGGGGGGGTTTACTTTAAAAAGAAAAAACAGGCTAACCAGCTTTCCAAAGCAAACCTAGCTAAACTCTGTCTACTATTATAATTATTATTTTTTTTGTAGGAACCTCTCACTGACTAATACCAGACCGTAGGTTTGCACCTCCACCATCTGGTGGAGACAGAGAAATACTGATAGGCTGTAGGTGGCACCTTGTGGATTAGGGCAGAGTCTGGTAAAACTTCTCTGTCTCCATCTGCTGGAGGGGAGGCAAAACCCAGGAGTCTGGACTGATCCAGGTACGTACAGGGAATCTGGTTTTGGATTTTCTGGCGGGTCCCACTTTTCAACTGCTGTGAAGCCTTTCTTTGAGATTACTTACCTTGAAAATGGTGTTTCTTGTGGCAATTTGTTCTGCGTATAGAGTCTCCAAACTGCAGGCCTTGTCTTGCCGGGAACCATTTCTGCGAGTGACTCCGGGGGCAACACAGTTGCGTACTGTTCCATCTTTTTTGCCAAAGGTAGTCTCGGATTTTCACTTGAATCAATCAATTTCCCTGCTGACTCTGGACAGGGAGAGAGATGTTTATACTCCATGATGGGAGTAAACAGGGTGAGCTGGTGTCGCGGGCTACAATAGTCTGCTGGATTAAGGAGGTAGTCATGGCCACGAATGTGGATGCTGAGCAACCATTGCCTAGTCAGCTAAGGGCTCAGGCAGTGTCATGGGCAGAGATTAGATTGCTGTCTCCCGTCAAGATTTGCCGAGCTGCGACGTGGTCCTCCTTTCATTCCTTTTCCAGGCATTACTGCCTGGATGTGTAGACCCGGGAGGATGCAGCCTTCACACGTGCGGTATTGATTGGACTATGGGCAGCCTCTTGCCCTGTTTGGGAGTAGCTTAGGTGGATCCACACCAGTGGGATGTACCAATCTGAATGCTAAGAAAGGAGAAATTACTACTTACCTGATAATCTCCTTTTCTTTAACGAAGATAGGTGGATCCATCTTCCTGCCCTTGGCTGCCGGATGGTTGTGCTATTGTCCTCCTACGTGACTGTGTGTTCCAGGGGTTACTAGTAAGTGTCAATCTAGTCCCTAGACTAGTGTTATTGCACTCCGTCTGAGATTAGTGGTTTCCTGTTAGATGAGTGCTAGAGTGGTTGTCTGTTAATAATCAAGTTTTATTAGTTTGTCCACAGTTGGCTTTTGCAAATAATACTGGTGGGCTGATATCAGTGCAGGGGTATATATATACTGTGACGTCAGCTTTGCTCTGTCTTCATCTACTGGTAGAGCTGCATAACCTTCTGGTATGGATCCACCTATCTTTATTAAAGAAAAAGGAAATTATCAGGTAAGTAGCAATTTCTCTATTTGGCTGTGGTCTTCTCCCTTTTTTTTTTTTGTTACCATGTCCAAGGCAAGCTCCCACAAATGGGTTTCCCTTTTTGTCTTTGTCCTCAATGCAATAAAAAAATTGTCATAGAGGGAACTTCATGGAATTTGCTTCCTTTGCTTAGGACCTCAGCATGACTTTTCGAAGCTGCAAAACATGTGGCCGCATGTCTCCCAGGGTGCATTGCTACAGGGATCTTAAAGTCAAGTATGAATCCCTGCAGCTGAAGTCTTCCAAGCGGAAGCTGGATGTTTCTCCACCTCACTGACGTAAGTTCTGCCACTCTAGTAGCCGCGACTCCCTCAGTGACTTCAGAGGTCCTTCAGTCCTTTCCCCTATGGTGAACCTCACTCGTAGCCTATGCAAAGCACATTGTTTGCTTCTGCGTCAGCCAAACCCCACCGAGAGCAATCATGGCTCATTCCTGGTATCCTCTTATGCTCCGAGAGCATCCATGTCTCCCCATGCTTCTTCCTCCTTTTCAGAACACAAAATTGTCCAGGGTGCCCAAGGGTGCCATGTACAGAGACTACATGCCTTTGGCATCAACATCCTATGCACTGCCCAAGGGTACTCAGGCAAAGGGTAGTGCGCCATAAAGGGTGCTGAGGGAACCTGCACATCCACATGCGCTGAAACACTCTGCTGAAGGAGGCAGTGCTGTCAAAGGCGCTGAAGGACACAATGCTGTGTTCTGCATATATGATTGAGGTGAGGTATTTTGCTAGCATGTAATTTCTGTGAAGGGATCTATAGCAGCCTGCTTTCCTCAGAAGAGCTTTTATTGGTGTTCTAGGGCCTGGTGTAAAAGGTGCAGTGTTGCCTTCTCATAGATAAGGTTGTTAGGGTTGTTTTGGTGTGGGAGGTTTACTATATTGTAATGGTAATACATGGCTTTCTGAGGGCCCTGCTCACACCCAAATGCATTACAAAAAGTCTTAATTCCATAGGAGCTCCAAGTGTCTTTTTTTCCAGAGTTTTCTGGGAGGCACCACAGAAGTGCATGTAAATATAATATGCATGTTGTGTTATTTTTGCCTCAAAAGACTGTACTTTTGAATGTTCTTTTTCATGTAATATTTATTATAAATGCTTAATTTAATTGTGTGTGGCTGTAAAGGATGTGGGGGGTGTGTGGGATGGTATGTGTGCAAGGCTGTAAGGTTTGCCTAGGGTACTTAATACACTTTCATATCCATGCATTCCGGGGTGGTGGGAGGGTGTCAGTTTTAAAAATATATAGTTTGCAGGATGGAGCTGGGCTTTATTTGTTGCGCCCGGGACAGACACTGAATGAATCGGAGGGGGGGAGCACAGTAATTGTTTTGCACAGGGCAGCAAAAAAGCTAGCACCGGCCCTGCACACAGTGACTTTTCTATATAACCCTAAATCTGGAATGGAGGTATTAGGTGTTTTCAGAGGGGGGGGGGGGAGCGGGCGAGGGAGGCGGTCTGCCCCCGGTGGCAACAGGAGGAGGGGTGCCATTGCCGCCAGCAGGAAGGTCCTGTGGCGGCGTGGAAGAGTGATGTGATGGGGGAAACCCCACCAGCAAAAGCAAGGACCTGTAGTGGCAGAGGCCAGCGGTGCTGCCAGTATTTCCTGGAGCCGTCTTGGCGCAAAGAACAGGCCCAGCGTTGCCACTGGTACTCCTGGAGCTGGCGGCAGAAGAAGAGGCCCAGCATTGCCAGCAGCACACTGGGAGCGGGCGGCAGAAGCCCTGCGGTGCGTGTATGCCTGTGGGTGCGTATGAACATAAGAACATAAGCACATAAGAACATGCCATACTGAGTCAGACCAAAGGTTTATCAAGCCCAGCATCCTGTTTCCAACAGTGGCCAATCCAGGCTACATGTACCTGGCAAGTATCCAAAAAGTAAGTTTATTCCATGTTACTGTTGCTGGTAATAGCAGTGGCTATTCCCTAAGTAAACTTGATTAATAGCCGTTAATGGACTTCTCCTCCAAGAACTTATCCAATCCTTTTTTAAACACAGCTATACTAACTGCACTAACCACATCCACTGGCAACAAATTCCAGAGTTTAATTGTGCGTTGAGTAAAAAATAACTTTCTCCGATTAGTTTTAAATGTGCCCCATGCTAACTTCATGGAGTGCCCCCTAGTCTTTCTATTATCCGAAAGAGTAAATAACTGATTCACATCTACCCGTTCTAGACCTCTCATGATTTTAAACACCTCTATCATATCCCCCTCAGCCGTCTCTTCTCCAAGCTGAAAAGTCCTAACCTCTTTAGTCTTTTCTCATAGAAGAGCTGTTCCATTCCCCTTATCATTTTGGTCACCCTTCTCTGTACCTTCTCCATCACAATTATATCTTTTTTGAGATGCGGCGACCAGAATTGTACACAGTATTCAAGGTGCGGTCTCATCATGGAGTGATACAGAGGCATTATGACATTTTCCGTTTTATTCACCATTCCTTTTCTAATAATTTCCAACATTTTGTTTGCTTTTTTGACTGCTGCAGCACACTGAACCGACGATTTCAATAATGTGTTATCCACTATGACGCCTAGATCTCTTTCTTGGGTTGTAGCACCTAATATGGAACCTAACATTGTGTAACTATAGCATGGGTTATTTTTCTCTATATGTGTGAGAGGGTGCCTGTGTGCCGGGGTGGGGGGTAGAGGTGAGAGAGAGGAAGCATGTGTCTGTGTATGCGTAGGTGAAACAGGAATCATGTGTGAGAGATACAGAGGAAGGGTGTGTGTGAGAGATGGAGGAACATGTGTGTATATCTCTTTCACATACACACACACTCAAGCTACCTCTGTCTCGCACCAAGTGTGTATGTGTGTGAGAGACAGAGGGAGCATATTTTGTTTGTGTCTCTGTGATGTGTGTACCCCCCATTCACGACAATCTCATGGTGACAGGTATGGAGAGTGAGAGTTTTTTAAAATCCTTATTAGTTTTAATTACTATTCGATGTCCGCAGTTTTGAAAATATTTTATCGATGTTTAGAAAATTTTTAAACATTTATTTATTTATTTAGGTTTTTTATATACCGGCATTCATGATAAAATCATTTGTACAGGAACTTCTAATTATTGAATATATTTTTTTAGTATAGTTTTATTATTCTGATTGATTTATATTTCTTGATTGTATTGCTTTGAAGATTTTCTGTTTTTCCATTGTTGCACTGCATACAGAATCTGGCCTGAGGTTTCCAGTTTTTGTCTGTATGTGTGCATGTGAGAGAGAGGTAGAGGAAGCATGTGTATGTTAGCATGTGAGAGAGACACAGAGGAAGTGTGTGTGTGAGAGATGGATGAAGCATGTCTGTGTGAGACACACACATGCTCTCTCTCTCTCACCAAGCATGTGTGTGTGTGTGTATAACAGGGAGCATATGGTGTGTGTGCTTGCCTGTCCCAGTCTAAACTATCTTAAGATGCAGAGAGGGAGAGCAGCATCTTTTTTTAAATCCTTGTTAGTTTTAATTATAGGGTGTTATTTGATACCTCTGCTGTTTTGAAATATTTTATGGATGTTTAGGAAATTTTAAAATGTGTGTGTGTGTGTGTGTGTGTTTTTGTTTGTTTGTTACTCCCAGTAGAAACCTTCCAGCTGTGGCATTGCAGCAGGGCGTGCAGGAGCATCCCTTGGACTAGAGGGGCATTCCAGAGTAGAGAAAAATGCCTTCCGCCTCGGTACACAGCTGCCAGCCTCCCTAGTTAAGGTGGGGAAAAGGAGGGGGCTTTTAAAGCCTAGTCAATACAAAGACTAGATTGCACGTGGGGTTCGCTGTGATGCGTAAGAGCAGAAGAAACTTCCGGCCTTTGCTTCGCGGTGTCCTGCCACATACTCTTTAAGTGCACTAGTCCCACACGCCCAATAATGCGTGTTATCACCACGCTACAATCATTCGTGCTCAGGCTTTGTCACTGCCAGAATCTTGCTATATGGGGCATTATTGGCGGCACGACCACAGATCCCAGAATGCCTCGTGGTGTGAGGCAGACTCGTCCCCAGAGTTGGAGTTTATGAGCCCTGCTTGGCCGGGCGTTATTCCAAAAATGGAAGGTCGTACAGAGTAAGCCGCCACCGCCTTGACATTTCCAAAAACGATCGCATCAAACGAAACGTTGAGATACGGGGCAGCTCAGCTTGAGCCTTTCCGACGTCACCAATCCGGGGCTCGGTTGCTATAGCAACGCTCAGTAAAGCTTAGGCAGCAGTCACACTCACCCCTTTAAGCGCCTTCCAGCTTGGCATGTGACGTCATCCATCAGCCTCGCCGGCCAGCCTTCCTCCTGATGCGATTGGTGGTTAGGAATAGAAGAAGCCCCAATGGAAAATCTGGTTAGAACGCGAAGGCTGAGTTTCGGGTACTGGTAACCAATGCTGGCAGGCTGGGGAAGATGACGTACAGGAGTCGGAAGTTTGCTTGAACGAGGATTTAGGTAACTGCTGACAGTATATTCCCTAGATCGCGACTTGCAGTGTTAGTTCGGTGGAAGTCACGGAAATAAAAATAAACGAACCAAAACAAAATAATATAAGGTGCTACCTTTTTAGGGAGCTAACTTTAATTCCTTGACTAGCTTTGGAGAGCTAAATTGACAAGAGGCGGGTGGCACCTTACAGACCAACCAATTCATTGAGGCATGAGCGTTCACGGTGCCACACGGCTCCTGACAGTTTTGCTACACCAGATTACCACGACTACACTGCAGACAGATGTGGAGAGGTAAGACTTCCAACCTACAGAAGTCTATTGCTTGATGGGCGCGTCAATCATTCGTAGAACCTCCCCTCCAGGTTCTTGATTGGATATTTGACTGGCGCACGCAATCCTTTGTCGTGCTCCTTGCTGGCCCAGGACAGTCAGTCTTGTGATCTTCCCCTGTCTCTTTTCTCACGTTGATTGGTTGGTTCTCTCGTCGCTTGTTCCTTGAAGTGAAGTGGTTCGGGAGTGACGTCAGACCCCCGGGAAACAATGTTTCGGGCGAGCTACGGCCGTGGTAGATCGCGCTGAGAGCGGGACCTGGCAAGCGGCGGTATGTTGGGACTTGTCATTATGAGAATTATAATGCCGCTTTATGGCTGCCCAGCACCTCGAAATTTCCCCGGACCCATGTTCGGCCCTGGAAAGTGGTAGAGTTTCGGATCTTAATTGGGATCAATCCGTCCCCAGCGCTCATTGTGGGGGTGGAGCGGAAAGTTTTTGTATGAGTGTATCTGTGTGTGAGTATGTGTATGTTTATGTGTCTTTCAGTATGTGTGTGGCTATGTGTATGTCTCTGTGTGTTTCAGTATGTATGTATGTATGCATGCATGCATGCATATGTACCTACAATACCTGAATGTAATCCGCTTTGAAATGTTGAAAAGCGGAATATAAATAAAGTTTGTGTCTCAGAACTCAGTGTTGTGGGCAGGAAGGATGGGGAGGGGAGACCTGGCTGCTGCCTCAGCCTTTTCTGGGAAGTGGTGAGCTGTTCCTGATTTCCATCACTTCAGGGAAAAGTATTTTTATTTTACTTATTTATTTTTTTACAAACGTTTCTTTTTGTTTTGTTTTGAAAGTTTGTTACTTCCTATTAGATCTGTCAAATCAGCATTGAGATTAAGGGTATGCATAAACTTGAGATGCTATAGGACTAGCAGTCAGAATCTCCAGATCAGGCTTTTATCACATAAACCTAATGCCCTTACTGATTGTAGATCATGAGTTGGGGCTCACATTGAACTCTTCCTTCAGCAAGTAGATCTGGGCTTGTGAACAGGATAGAGCTCAAGTTAGAGCCATTCCAAGCAGCCAATAAGAGTGATGTTTCCAGTCCATGGAAATGCTAGGTAGGTTTAGGGAATGCCATCTCTTACTGCCGAGAGCTGGGAGTGAACAAAAGAGAATGGCTCTCCCTATTAGGATCTGTGGATTTTTTTGCCAAGCGACCCGGATTGGCTTCTTCTGGAGACATGGTGCTGGGATCAATAGCCCGTTGGTCTGACCCAGTTTGATGGAAGCCATAAGGAGAACTCAGGTCTCTTCCTCAGCAGCTGAGAATCATCTTATATTATTGTTTGTGTATCTCCTATGACATCTGTAATTTGTTGATGCTGTAATTAGGATTCCTGAACATACCCAGATCAGATCAAAGGATTTGACAACGGCCACAGCTACCTTCTAGTCCTACTAGACCTATCAGCAGCCTTCGACACGGTAAACCATTCAATACTGATTGACCTTTCTCCGAAATCGGTGTAAAAGAAAAAACCCTACAATGGTTCTCATCCTATCTATCACAAAGGACCTACCAGTGTCAATCAACGACATCCTCTCAAAGAAAATAAACCTTGACACTGGAGTTCCCCGAGGCTCTGCGCTATCAGCGACACTTCAACATTTATCTTCTCCCGATATGCCACGTCCTCTCAAACCTTAAACTGACTCACTTCATATATGCTGATGATATCCAAATACTTATCCAATACACAACTCTCTGGAAGACACCTACAAAAATACAGCCAACTACCTCACCAAAATAAAGCAACTTCTAACCAACATGAGACTTATCTTAAACATTGATAAGACAGAAATATCATGCTAGATAGAAAGAATAAACCTACGCACATACCACCACTCAACATAATGAATCAAAAGTCAGCAATCTCCCCTGTCACTCATGCCCGCAACTTAGGAGCCATAATTGACAAAGAACTATCCTTCAAGAACCACATCTCCGCAAAAATCAAAGACTGATATCACAAACTCCTAACCCTAAGACACCTAAAACCTTTCCTTCCCCCCAACAACTTCAGAACAGTCCTCCAACCACTCATCTTCTCCAACCTGGATAACTGCAACTCCCTGCTATTCAACTTACCTCTCACCACCATCCGACCTCTCCAAATCCTTCAAAATACAGCTGCCAGAATACTCACAGGAATGAAAAAATACAATCACATTACTCCAACTCACATTTCACTACACTGTCTCCCAATAAAATACAGGATAGACTACAAAATACTATCCATAATACACAAAATAATATATGAAAAACAAATTGGCTAAGTGCATCCATAAAACTCCACTTACCAAACCGAAATCTCCGTTCAGCTAACAAAGGTCTATTAAAAATCCCACCTGCTGGTCACAAACTTACCTCAACTCGGAAGAGAGCCATATCCCTAGGAAGCCCCGAACTATGGAACTCCCTCCCAACCGAACTGAGAACACAACAAAATTTAAAAACCTTCAAAAAAAGAACTAAAAACTTGGATGTTCACCAAAGCCTACCAAAACACCCTATGATGCTATGCCACAACTTCCCTATCGACCCATATAAACATGCAGAACCAATCCAAAGCACGTAATTTAACCTGTACAATTTACAACCAAACCATGTTTATAATGACTAAGATAACTATGTTAACAAACGTATGAATTTTTGAAAACTCTGTTAAATATCTAAACTTTGTAAACCGTTGTGATGGCAAAACCGAACCACGGTACATGAAACCCGATAAATAAATAAATAAATCAGTCCATACCAGTGGGTTGTGCATTCCTACCAGCAGATGGAGTCGGAGAACAAAAACTTTGGGCACTGCTACATCACAGAGTGTAGAATAAGGAAGGCATTCCAACTTTAAAATGTGTTTCTTAACAGTGCAAGAACAGCTTGATGTAAATGGGTCTGCAGAATTAAGTTTTAAATTCTTTTAGATTCTTGCTTGTCCTTTTGGAAACGAAGCAGAGAGGCTGATAATAGTCTTCTGTACCTGCTGGATTATTTACATTAAATCTGTGTTATTCATTTGTAGGTGCAGAATTTGTGACCTGTTGCTAGAACGCAGCCAGCTCTTTGCCTAATACTGGTGCTTTGTGACCCAGAAGGACATCTTGACTGTACCTGCAGCTAAGAAGAATGGGGAACTCTGGGAGAATGGTTTGGAGCCCAAATTTTCATTCTATTCCCCGGTCGTCAGTGGGCTTGGAGGTGAAACTGGGGTCAATGGTGACCCTGCTGCTGCTGACAGTGGTGTGTGGCCTTGTCCCTCTGTTTGTTTTGCGGTGTCAGAGGAACGCGGGTTCTACAGGTAACCTGCTGCCCCACACTGGGGTGTGTTGCTTTCTTCTTTTGTGGGACTTATGATGAGCTGCTCTCTTGCCTTTTTGCCAGAGCTTTAGTGTTTACCTTAGGGACTGTCCAATTTGGATGCTGGTTGGTTTTCTGCTTCATTTCTTCTAATCTAAGGAACTGGATTGGATGAAATCACTTCTGAAGATAAGTCTGGGTTTATGAGGGACAGTAAATCTTCTCGCAGAGCTCTCCACGAGTTGCTGCAGCCCACCTGTCCCTTCTCAGATCAGTCCTGGGGGCAAAGGTACGGAGGATAGACGTTACTTAGATAAACACTGCCCTATTTGAGGAAAGGTTGAGACCTGCTTTGACCCTAAATTTTGCTGCTAATCCTCTTTCTGTTCGAGTTTGTTTTTATTTTTTGTTTAGCTAAGGCAGCTTATTCTCCTGGAATATCCCTTTTTTTCAGCAGCAGAAACTGTGTGTATATTGTATAACAGCATGCATTCTTTTATCTACAGAAGCCTGTGACATGCATAAATGTGTACTTACCTGCTTGTTATCTCTACACGACAGTGAGAAAATCATTTACATTGTATTTCATGTTCAGTTAAGATTTTTTAAAGGACAATTTTCTATGGGATACTGAGAGTAGAGCCTAAGAAAACAAACTCCATTATGAAATCTCCCAGAAAGCTAGTGCAAATATGTGGGTTTTTTGGGGTTTTTTTTGAGTATGAGACACAGATATAGTAGACGGTACCTATAGCAATGTAACAGTATCCATCCACAAGGAATGACAGAGGAGGAACAGCAGCAGAGCTGTTTTCCTGCTTTACCAGAAAAGTTTAACTTGTTCAGAAACCTTCTGCAAGGCACACACAGGACTTAAAACAGGAGATTAGATACTCAAGGCTGCAGATAGCCGGCTTCAGAAGGAATATGGAGGAGATGACATGAGAGCTTGAAATTAAATGATTGACCTTCTCCCCTGATTAGCAGTGAGTGGTTCATATCCCTGACTCATCTGATCCTGGTGATATTATTACCTGTTACATGGTGATTTTTGCTGGCACAGTGCAGATGAACTAATCCTATCTGCTGCTTAACACCGATGTGATGCTTTTGGACAGATACCCGGCGGAAGATCCTGAGTCTGGTGAGCTGTTTTGCCGGTGGGGTTTTTCTTGCTACCTGTCTCCTGGATCTCTTGCCAGATTACCTCTCCGGCATCTCTGAGGCTCTGGAGACCCTGCATATCACGGTGAGTCTGATTTCCAGTAACCATAGTTCTACTCTGCCATTTTGTTCCAGTTTGTGGCGCACTCAGGAGTAGCCTCTGTCTTGCCTGTCTTCATTCCTTCCCAGAATGCCCAGCTTTGAGTTTCGTCTCAGCAGGGCTGTCTCTCAGGGGTCTGGCAGTTTAACATTTCCCTTTCCCAAACAATTACACTGGGAGACTTCTCATGCAGGGATTACATCTTTCTCCCCACTCTCTCTTCCATCCACTGTCATGTGCACTCTTCACACTGCCTGCAGGCTCAGCTTCTCTGCCTTCTAGTTTATCCCTTCTCTGCAGGGGTTTTTTCTCAGCCACAGGAGGTTAAAGGTGGAGGCTAAGACTGGGAAGCAGGAACTTAAGACATCAAGTCCCCCTCTTTCATGATCATGTTATCTCCCATGTGTGACTGGACAATACTCTATTGGTCCTTGTTTTGTCCTCTTCTATATTCTAAAGGTCAGTATGGCAGACGTCAAGGTATTAAGTCTGTTGAAGGTTTTGTTGAAACAGGTCTTTGATTAATTTTTATCTATTTAATTGTGCACTGTGATGGTTCTGTATTGTTCATACTGTTAGGTTATTTTTATGTTGAATATGTTTATTAAGTGATCCAACTCCAGTTGAGAGGTTATTTTTATATATGTTTTATGAATGTACTAATTGTAAATCACTTAGAGTCGGATTTTATAATTTTGTGCGAGCGCGTACTTTTGTTCGCGGGATTTCAATAGATACGCACGTAGCCATTAAAATCCTGGATCGGCGCGCAAGGCTGCCGATTTTGGGCAGCCTGCGCGCACCGAGCCGCACAGCCTGCCTCCGTTCCCTCCGAGGCCACTCCGAAATTGGAGCGGCCTCGGAGGGAACTTTCTTTCGCCCTCCCCTCACCGGCCCTATCTAAACCCCCCCCTACCTTTATCCATGGATTTACGCCTGCCGGAGGCAGATGTAAATCTGCGCGCGCCAGCGGGCTGCTGGCGCGCCAAGACCCGACCCAGAAGCTATTCCGGAGGGCGCAGCCACGCCCCCGGAATGCCCCCGGGCCGAAACCACGCCCGCGGCACCGCCCCCGAAACGTCGCGTCACGTGTGACACACCCCAAAAACGCCGCGTCACTCTGGGCACGCCCCCGACACGCCCCTTCATGCAAGCCCCCGGACTTACACGCGTCCCGGGGCGCGCGCAGGGGGGGTTTGGGGTAGGTTTTTGGGGGGTACGCGCGTACCCCTTTGAAAATCTACCCCTTAGTGCCTTGGCATAGGCGATCAGTACATTTTATTAAACTAAACTGAGCTGCCTCTGGTACTGTGATTTGAATTCTGTGTACCCTGAGTAATTAGCATGATGATACTGAAGCTTCTGGTTCCTCTTTCAGCTGCAGTTCCCATTACAGGAGTTCATCATTGCGATGGGCTTCTTCATAGTCTTGGTGATGGAGCAGATTGTCCTAGCATACAAAGACCAGTCTGGATCCCTGCAGGAGACGCGGACGTTGTTGGGGACTTCTGTGAGTAACCAAATCCAGACCCGGCACTGGCATGATGGCCCAGCACCCCTGCCACATCAGCATGGCGAGGAGAGAGTCCACATCCACATTGACTTCAATTCACACTCCATCATCCGCTCCTTCATCCTGGTCTTCTCACTCTCACTGCATTCGGTCTTTGAGGGGCTGGCAGTGGGGCTGCAGGAGACAAGCTCCAAGGTGCTGGAGATCTCGCTGGCTCTCTTAATCCACAAGTGCATCATTGCTTGTAGCCTGGCCCTGAAGCTTGTGCAGAGCCAGCTGCGGCAGACGGTGGTAGTGACCTGCATTCTGCTCTTCGCTGTCATGTCTCCCCTGGGCATTGGACTAGGAGTGGCACTGACAGAGTCATCGAATGCTGTGCACCAGCTGACCCGCAGTGTGCTGGAGGGCATTGCCACGGGCACCTTCATCTACATCACCTTCCTGGAGATTCTGCCTCATGAGCTCAGCTCCTCTCAGCAGCGTATCCTCAAAGTCCTACTGCTCATTACTGGCTTCAGTGTTGTTTCCGGTGTCCTTTTTATTAAAATATGAATCCATTGCGAGTGCAGCACCTGCTACAGAGCCATTCCTCCAAGGTGGCGGTATGTGTCAGAGCCATGCTGCTTCTCTCACGGGCCGTGCAGGAGAGAGGGAATTCAACCGACACTGTTCAGGGATGCTGCTCTTGTTACTGGAAGCATGACACAGCTTAGGATTTCAGAATTTTGTAGCTCCTGCCGCCCCCAAGATCACAAATGCAAGTTCTGGTTTCCATTCTGGTTGATCCTCTGCAGTTCCGGATAGAGGCCTGCAGCTTTGCTGTTTACTCTGCTCACAACCACTGTTGTCCGCATTCTTGCAATTAAGTGGGAAATGTGGACACAGGGAAAGAAATGAAGGCAGGGAAGCCTGTGCCCTCCTGTTAATGCTGGGCAGGCCCAGTACGTGCCAGAAATAAATTTTATATTTCCTCTTGGGGGGGATGTAGGTAGTTTCCAAACTGCTTTCACAAGAAGCTACTTTTTATCTTCCTAGGCTTCTGCTGCCTTGTCCTGTTCATTTTGCTGTAGTATTAACACTTCTTTTCTTTTTAGAGGACTGAACATTTAATATACACTATTGAATACATTCTTATAGTATATATTTTACTAAATTAACAACTTCCTCCAAGTAAAAGTTTTTTTTTAAAAGAAAAGTATGGTGCCAAAGTAAGGATGAAAAAAAAATGTTAGAAAAGTTGTAATCTTCATGATGCTTTTTGTATATAAAAAAATTAAAAAAAAAAAAAAAAAGACTATAGCTTTCACGACTATGTGCTGTCATATTTCATTAGCCAAGTATTAAGTCCTACAGAGGAGGCCTGCCCCATCCTGCCAGTGTCTCGCTTTCATTGAAGCTGAAGTAACATCCCTGCTCTGTGAATCAGCCTGGGATCGGTCCATCTTCTCTTTGAACTCAGCTACACTATTTACCTCCAGAATGTCCGCTGATGGGGTGGCCCTTGGAGTCATGCTGTGCTCTGATGATGGAGTGGGGGTGAGACTTCACCGTGTGAGGATCTTTTTTTTTTTTTTTTCTTTGGGGCATGGGGTGCCCCCTGGTTTTTGCCTTCCATCGTGCTCCGTGACTATACAGATAGCTAAATTCTCATTCACCTTTCTTCACAATGACAGGCTCCTGCTTAAACTCCATAAACATGTCTTGAACATACAATTAGAAGTATAGCCAATATTTTGTCCGTATGTCAGCCTGTGGTAAATAGAACAAAGGCTCTTAACTATGTCACAGATGTAGGATGATGTCTTTTTTTGAAACTTTGTTAAATCAGTGGAAAAAGTTGCTGCTTTCTTGCAGGCTTCAGACTGGGGTTGCAGGCTTAGGCCAGAGTTTCTGTGTAAACGAGAGAATTCTCCCTAGTGAGAAACAGATTCCCCATAATGTCTTGTTACCACCCAATTGGGCTAAACATTAGGACGTATTAGGACATGGAAAATATGGGGGAGGGGGTTCGTTTACAGTAAGGCAAATTTCCTACAATGCACAGCTTTCATGACCTCTCACTGTAAAAACTACAGCTGTTTGAGAAACTCCACAAACCAATCAATGCAGGCACAAGGTGATAGTATGACAAACTATACACGCTTTAGGGCTGATTTTAAAGGGCTGCGCGCGTAAAAACGGGGGCTTTCATGCTGGGCTGGGCCTTGTATACGCCACGTGCATTTTAGAAGGGGGCCGGCCACTCGTGTAACCCCTGTTACTCGCAGAAGGACTGGGTCCTACAAAAGGGGTGGGCCGGGCCACCGCCTTTAGCTGCTGTCCCGGGGAAGTGCACGCTGGCTGCTGTGCGGAGTATATTTCTGCTCCCGAGGAGCAGTATAAAAATTTAAAAAAAAAATGGGGAAGGTTAGGGTTAGTTTAGGGGTCGAGGAGGAGGTAGGAAGGGTAGGGTTAGGGATAGGAAAAGTCCCTCCCAGTCCACTTCTGATTTGGAGCGGACTGGGTGGGTACTGGGGAAGTCTGATCGTGTTGCCTTGCATATTTTTCTAAAATCCCCCTCCCCCTGCACATGGAGAAGGCCACCTGCCTGCACATGCGCATGTGGACATGAAAATCTGGCACGCAGGTGGGCGTGGGACTCGTATTTTATAACATGCACGCGCTGACGGGTGCGTGTTATGAAATAGCTGCCTTCATGGGCGCACGTGCATTTTTTTTTTTTTTTAAATCTACCTTTTTGTGTATTGCACAAGGAGGCACAATGAAAAATATTATTTAGATTTAGCGAATGCCTTTTCCTAGATAACTGAAGCTGAGTTACAGTCACGTAATGTAATTATTGCCCTGTCACCAGCGGGCTTACACTCTGTTAATTATTTGATTTATATTCCACCTTTTATGACAGTTTGGAATACATTCAGATATTTCCCTGTTCCCAGAGGACTTACAATCTGAGGGCCTCATTTACTAAGCATTTTTCCCATAGACACAGAATGGGAGAAAAGCCTTAGTAAATTAGACCCTAAGTTGGTACCCGAGGTAATGGAGGATTAAGTGACTTGCCAAGGTCACAAGGAGCAGCAGTGGTATTTGAACCTTGGTTTTGTTGGTCTACTTTTTCCACCTCGGTCATACCCTTCCCAGTTCTCATTCCCAAACTGGAGTCCTAGTTGTGTGAGTTTCTCCTTGGATGAAAGTTGTTTCGTACCTCTGCTACGGGCCGATACAGTAAAGTCTGCGGGAGAGTGGGCGTCCCTAGCGCCTCTTTTTGGACAGGAGCGGCGGCTGTCAGCGGGTTTGCAGCCGATGCTCAATTTTGCTGGCATCGGTTCTCGAGCCCGCTGACAGCCACGGGCTCGGAAACCAGACGCCGGCAAAATTGAGCATCTGGTTTTCGGCCCGACAGCCGCGGGCCGAATTCAAAAAATTTTTTTTTTTTTTTACTTTTTTTACTCTTCGGGACCTTCGACTTAATATCGCTATGATATTAAGTCGGAGGGTGCACAGAAAAGTAGTTTTTACTGCTTTTCTGTGCACTTTCCCGGTGCCGGAAGAAATTAGCGCCGACCTGTGGGTCGGCGCTAATTTCTGAAAGTAAAATGTGCGGCTTGGCTGCACGTTTTACTTTCTGTATCCCGCGCGCCGATGGCCCTATTAGGTATGCGCGCAATATACAGGGCCTCAGCCTTTCATGCTGTACTGTATCGGCCTGCTAGATAGATATACTGATGTCCTTTTTTAGGTAGGGGTGACCAGAACTCCACACCGTATTCAAGAGGTGGCTGTACTAGGGATTGGTTTAATGACATTTTCTCTTTTGCTTGCAAATTCTATCAGCCTTTTTTACCTCTAGTGGCAGCCTTTTGACTACTATGTATTTATTTTATTTATTTATTTTATTTATTTAATTTCTTTTCCTATACCGATGCTCAAGACTAGGTCTTATCGTACCGGTTTACAATGTAACTGAGGGGAAAACCAATTAACATCAAGGTAGAAAGTAAAGTTACATTAAACAGGGAGCATAAAACCTGGGCAATGGAAGACAGTGCAGAGTTTAAACTGAGCAACAATTAGAGAGAGATAAATATATAAATCAACAAAAACTGTAAGATACAAAAACATAGGTTGGTCCTAGGCAGATTAGCCTGGTATGTCCAGAGGGAGAAGGAAAGGGTGAGGTTGGGTGGGGGGAAGGGATTGGGGAGGGGTGGGGAGTGAGAGTCAGTGATGGTTGAGGAGATCCTTACAATGAGATGTACAATGATTCAATAAGCTCTGCTGAGCAACAGACCTCAAATCCATCATTTTGTGAAAAATTTGGATTGTTTTTCTTTCCAATGTATATTATTTACGTTAGTTCTATCAGACCCTGGTGTAGCTCTTCACCACCAGCTTTGATTTTGATTAACTGGAATAATTTATCATCTTAGTCTTTAAGATGGCAATGTTTACTTCCTTTGCTGGGTCATGTATGACCGTATGCAACAGCACTGGCCTCAGAACAGGTCTTCTCAGGGTTTATTTGTCCAGCAGCTTCCTGCTACTTGGGCATTGAGATTGATAGCTGCCCTGGAATCCCAGAGCCTTCTTCATTCACAGGCCTAGGTGTCACTCCTTCATCTCAGACTGATACTTATAATGATAGTTCTCAGTCAAGAGTCATGGAGCAGAATTGGGTAGACGAATGCTCTATAGTGGCTTGTAGCTGCTACGCGTGAGACTGTTTCCCAACCCTCTCCTAGAGGCACACCTAACCAGTCGACTTTTCAGGATATCCACAATGAATATGCATGAGACAGATTTGGGTATGTGTGCCTCTAGGTGAGGGTTGGGAAACAATGTCCTATGTAGTAGCAGGAGCCCAAAGATCATGTGCTGGGTCCAGTACAGAGCCTGGGTCTTTTGCCATTGGAGCAGCCCATTCATAGTAATGGCAATATACAGGGTCTCAGCCTTTCATGCTGGTGGTTCATCTGCTTTATGTTTGGGCTGTTGCTGGATTCTTTGACCGTTACAGTCAGCTATGTTGAGAGAATAATTTATCCCAGTATCTGCTCTCACGTTAATGCTGGACACCTATATTGCAGGGAGCGATGGCGTTAGCGTAGGGTTTCCTTTTAAGCTTTACTTAACGGCGGAATCCCAAAATACTAAGACTAGTCCCGTGCTGCTAATACAGTAGAATAATGTTGGGAAGAGAAGGGCGGCTCAAAAATCTCCCGGCAAAGCGTCAGATGACAGCTATGATGCCTTCTACCTTTTACCTAAATGTCATATTACGACACCGAGCTGAGGAGTGCACAGCTCTGTGGATATTGTAGTTCCTTGGCGATCCGTGGTCGCTTGAGAGGGAGGTTTTGCTGACGTTTATCAACTCTGTTTCCCGGCAGCACGCGGCAGCCTTTTCCTGACCTGGAAGGCGCCCGCCGCAGTGCGCTATGGGGTTTGTAGGCCGCTTGAGGTGCTGGCGCTGGCCTGCCGACTACTGCCGGGCAGGGAAAGACACCGCAGGTTCCATCGGCCCCCGCGCGCTGTTTTCGCTGCGCCTGGGCCCTGAGCTGCTTCGGGGCGAAGATGGCGGCGTTAGGGGCAAATGGGCCCAGCTCGGCCACAAACCCGCGCAAATTCAGCGAGAAGATCGCGCTGCAGCAGCAGCGACAGGCCGAAGAGACGGCGGCCTTTGAGGAGGTGATGATGGACATCGGCTCGACGCGGGTAAGAGCCCTGAGGGGGGAGAGCCGGCACCAGAGATCCGGGCGCAGAGTGACAGGCCAAGCTCGTCTCATCATTTCAGCCGCAAGGTGCTGTCCCTCTCCCCCTCTTATCTCCCAACCCCTTGTCCCCGGGACTCCCCACCGGGTACACTCCATAATCCAGAAATCCCGCTTCCTCTCACTACCACCGGGTCCACCCTGCATCCTGGGATCCTCTCCTCCTCCATTGCGTTCACCTCGTATCCCTGCTTCCCCCGTACCGGGTCCACTCAGGCTCTCATATTCCAGGACTTTGCTTTCCACCACACCACATGCATCCTCCCCCAGAAACCTCCTTCGGGTCTATCTTGCATCCCAGGATCCCCTCCTCTACTGTTTTCATCATGTCTCGACTCTGCTCCCCCCGCACCAGATCCATCCAGGATCCCATATTCCGGGACCCTACTCTCCCCATCACACGCATTCTCCTGTATCTAGGATCCCTCTCCCTTCACTGATCCACCTCATATATCCCGGGACCTTGCACACTCACACCGGCTCCACCCCATATCCTTGGACCCTCGCTCTCTTCCTACTATCCTTCCCCCAACAGGTCCATACCAAATTCCCGGACCCACTCACTGCCACTGAATCCATCCCAAAACCCCAGATCCGTCCCCTCACTGGGTCCATCTCTGGGCTTCCACTTTCTATCCCAGGATCCTGCTCCAAGCAATACAATTGTGCATCAGGATTCCCCCCTCTAGGATGCTTTTTAACTAAATCTGTGGCAAAGCATGTAAGTTGTTAAAAAATATGGCTGTGTTGATTGCCGTAGTGCAGTAATTTTGTTAGATCGTAGTCAGCTTCAGTGTTCTGTTAGATTTACTTATATAGGGGCCAATGCAATAATTATGCGCAAAACGTGGGCGCTGAACAGTCAGCGTCTGCTTTCTTAATGTGACCCCAGGCGCCCCTTCTGGGGGCGCCATGCAGTATTTAAATTAGGGGGTCGCATTAGCAAGGAGGTGCTAGGGTCGCTTGCGGGTTAAACAGTGTGCTCGGCTGAGCTCACTGTATTGCATCTGTCCCATAGAAAAGAAGACAAGGGCATGAACTGCAGGATAAGAAATGATGAAGCTGTGTTCTCGTTGATCAAGTAGAACAGTGTCCACATCTATAGTGCCCTACTAGTCTGTCCCCTTTAAGGATTTTAATAATCCCTGAGGCCAGTGCAATAAAGTGCACGTAAAAAACATGCGTGTAAACTGGGTTCCCGTTTTTTAACGCGTACACATCCACCTCTCCTGGGTGCCCGATGCAATATGTAAATGAGCTGCCACACTAAAATGGGCATGCTAGGGATAAATTGTTCGTCCCAAGTGCATCCTTGGCATCGGCCACCCAGGAGACTTGGCTGTGTGCAGGTTATCAAAATGGACACTCAATTTACGAGCGTCCGTTTTATTCCGCAACGGCAAAGTTACCGGCACAACATACACGCACAACATACGCGGCCTGGAGTGTTTATATTGTGTGTCTGTATTGTGTGCCCAGAAATTTTTTTTTCCCTCAAGCCTTTTTTTTTTTGTTTTTGTTTTCCCAGGATGCTGCTTTCTGTGGTTCCTTCTACTTGTAGCATGATGATTCTAGGTAGGAGGAATCATGGAAAAGAAGTATTTTTATTTTTAAGTAGACCCCTGGATACGTGGCAAGACTTTATGCCTACTCAGGGGCAGGCATAACATTTGACAGGTTAAATAGTGCGCCCTGGGCTCATGGCGAAGTTTTGCATCACGGGGTAATAGCCTCATCTACATGGCATTTATATGTGATGAGAAATATTAGCTATGCCTTTGGACATTGTTTTGGAGGTGCTGATCCCCTTATTGATTTGGGGGTTATGGACGCATGTTAACCTGTGTGCTAGGCCGGGTGCACTTTATTTGCATTGGCCAGTCTGTTCTCAATTCTGGTAAAGCTGAAGGACAAAGGTGTTCATGATTTCTCTTAAAAAGCATCCTCATCCTTACCATGCTGAAGCAAGAACGCAATGTAACAGCCTGGTAGTGATGACGAATGCGCTTCAAAATCTTAGACAATAAAGTTGTGAAAGGAGAGAGAGAATAATACCAAGGTAGGGCACATTCCCTGGGCTTCACCCATTGATCATGAGCCTTGAGATCTTGTAATTGCTGGGCAATGAAAATGTTTGGCTTGGGCTTTGTTGCAGTTACAGGCTCAGAAGCTGAGACTTAACAGTCGGGGACCCTATTATGGAGGATCTCTGCCAAATGTGAATCAGATTGGGATTGGCACTTCTGATTTTCAGGTAACTGGTAATTATCGCATTTCAATATCTTTGTTTTAAAGGAGATTGGCTGTAAGCTAAGCCATGGTCACTTTTGTGGTGGGCAGTGAGGTTTCGGAGGAACAGGGAGATAATACAGAGCTGTGCCCAATCTGGGGTGGGATGGTGGTAAACTGTTCCATTGCTGGTGCTGAGTGTGAGGTTTGCTGTAGATGTTGCCCATGCTCTGTGTCCTGAGTTTTGCTGCTTAGTGTGAGGTTTGCTGTAGGTGTTGATCTTTCTCCCTTTCTTGAGTTTTGCTGCTTGGTGTGAGGTTTGCTGTAGATGTTGCCCATGCTCTGTGTCCTGAATTTTGCTGCTTAGGGTGAAGTTTTCTTTAGATGTTGATCTTTCTCCCTTTCTTGAGTTTTGCTGCTTAGTGTGAGGTTTACTGTAGATGTTGATCATGCTCTGTGTCCTGAAGTTTGCTTTAGATGTTGATCTTTCTCCCTTTCTTGAGTTTTGCTGCTTAGTGTGAGGTTTGCTGTAGTTGTTGATCTTTCCCTGTGTCCTGAGTTTTGCTGCTGCTTAGTGTGAGGTTTGCTGTAGATGTTGATCTTTCTCCCTTTCTTGAGTTTTGCTGCTTAGTGTGAGGTTTGCTGTAGTTGTTGATCTTTCCCTGTGTCCTGAGTTTTGCTGCTGCTTAGTGTGAGGTTTGCTGTAGATGTTGATCTTTCTCCCTTTCTTGAGTTTTGCTGCTTAGTGTGAGGTTTGCTGTAGTTGTTGATCTTTCCCTGTGTCCTGAGTTTTGCTGCTGCTTAGTGTGAGGTTTGCTGTAGATGTTGATCTTTCTCCCTTTCTTGAGTTTTGTTGCTTAGTGTGAGGTTTGCTGTAGTTGTTGATCTTTCTCTGTGTTCTGAATTTTGCTGCTTAGTGTGAGGTTTGCTGTAGACGTTGATCTTTCTCTGTGTTCTGGGTTTTGCTGTTTAGTGTGAGATTTGCTGTAGATGTTGATCTTTCTCCCTTTCTTGAGTTTTGCTGCTTAGTGTGAGGTTTGCTGTAGATGTTGATCTTTCTCCCTTTCTTGAGTTTTGTTGCTTAGTGTGAGGTTTGCTGTAGTTGTTGATCTTTCTCTGTGTTCTGAATTTTGCTGCTTAGTGTGAGGTTTGCTGTAGACGTTGATCTTTCTCTGTGTTCTGGGTTTTGCTGTTTAGTGTGAGATTTGCTGTAGATGTTGATCTTTCCCTGTGTCCTGAGTTTTGCTGCTTAGTGTGAGGTTTGCTGTAGACGTTGACCTTTCTCCCTTTCCTGAGTTTTGCTGCTTAGTGTGAGGTTTGCTGTAGATGTTGATCTTTCCCTGTGTCCTGAGTTTTGCTGCTTAGTGTGAGGTTTGCTATAGACATTGACCTTTCTCCCTTTCCTGGATTTTGCTGCTTAGTGTGAGGTTTGCTGTAGACGTTGATCTTTCTCTGTGCTTAGTGTGAGGTTTGCTGTAGATGTTGATCTTTCCCTGTGTCCTGAGTTTTGCTGCTTAGTGTGAGGTTTGCTGTAGATGTTGATCTTTCTCCCTTTCCTGAGTTTTGCTGCTTAGCGTGAGGTTTGCTGTAGATGTTGATCTTTCTCCCTTTCTTGAGTTTTGCTGCTTAGTGTGAGGTTTGCTGTAGATGTTGATCTTTCCCTGTGTCCTGAGTTTGCTGCTTAGTGTGAGGTTTGCTGTAGATGTTGATCTTTCCCTGTGTCCTGAGTTTTGCTGCTTAGTGTGAGGTTTGCTGTAGACATTGATCTTTCTCTGTGTCCTGAGTTTTGCTGCTTAGTGTGAGGTTTGCTGTAGATGTTGATATTTCCCTGTGTCCTGAGTTTTGCTGCTTAGTGTGAGGCTTGCTGTAGATGTTGATATTTCTCTGTGTCCTGAGTTTTGCTGCTTAGTGTGAAGTTTGCTGTAGACGATCTTTCTCTGTGTCCTGGGTTTTGCTGCTTAGTGTGAAGTTTGCTGTAGATGTTGATCTTTCTCTGTGTCCTGAGTTTTGCTGCTGCTTCTGCCTTTGCTGCTGCTTCTGCCTTTCTAAGTTTTTTGTAAACCGGCCTGATGTGCTCCACGAAGGTCGATATATTAAAAGTGTTAAATAAATAAATAAATAAATAGTGTGAGGTTTGCTGTAGATGTTGATCATGCTCTGTGTCCTGAGTTTTGCTGCTACTTAGTGAGAGGTTTGCTTTAGATGTTGATCTTTCTCTGTGTCCTGAGTTTTGCTGCTGCTTAGCGTGAGGTTTGCTGTAGATGTTGATCTTTCTCTGTGTCCTGAGTTTTGCTGCTGCTTAGCGTGAGGTTTGTTTTAGATGTTGATCTTTCTCTGTGTCCTGAGTTTTGCTGCTGCTTAGCGTGAGGTTTGCTGTAGATGTTGATCTTTCTCTGTGTCCTGAGTTTTGCTGCTGCTTAGCGTGAGGTTTGCTGTAGATGTTGATCTTTCTCTGTGTCCTGAGGTTTGCTGCTTAGTGTGAGGTTTGCTGTAGATGTTGATCTTTCCCTGTGTCCTGAGTTTTGCTGCTTAGTGTGAGGTTTGCTGTAGATGTTGATCTTTCTCCCTTTCTTGAGTTTTGCTGCTTATTGTGAGGTTTGCTGTAGACGCTGATCTTTCTCACTTTCCTGAGTTTTGCTGCTTAGTGTGAGGTTTGCTGTAGATGTTGATCTTTCCCTGTGTCCTGAGTTTTGCTGCTTAGTGTGAGGTTTGCTGTAGACATTGATCTTTCTCTGTGTCCTGAGTTTTGCTGCTTAGTGTGAGGTTTTCTTTAGATGTTGATCTTTCTCTGTGTCCTGAGTTTTATTGCTTAGGATTAGGTTTGCTGTAGATAGAAACATAGAAAATGACGGCAGCAAAGGACACAATTGCCCATTTCATCTGCCCAGCAAGCTCACATCCTGTGATTCACCGACCGTCGGGGTCTGGGCCTTGTAGATTACTTGTTTGAGTTGTGTAATGGTTAATTGGTTAAAGGTATTACGTGTCGCATCTGTAAGTCACCCCCCTTGATTATTTCTGTACCTATACTTCCTCTTATGCAATTTGATTTACACTGTCATGTCACCCCTGTGTTTGCTTGTTTTCCCACACTGCCGTCCCCCCTTTTTTTTCCCCCAGACTATATAGTTCATGTCTTAGGTTTTTGCTGTCAGATTTGTATGAATGATACTGTCTCTAATGTGCCTCTTTCCTCATTTCATGCATAGATGTTGATCTTTCTCCGAGTCCTGGGTTTTGGTGCTTAGTGTGAGGTTTGCTGTAGATATTGAGCTTTCCCTGTCCGTACCCGGATTAGTCCAGACTCCTGGGTTCATTCCCCCCTGCCAGCCGATGGAGACCGTCTTCTTTGTTTTGGTGTGCAGTGTAGGGGTTTGCTGTAGATGTCGATCGCTCTGTATGTCTTGGATGTTGGAGCATAGTATGAGATTTGCTGTGAATGTTGATCCTTCTTCATGTTCTGTGTGTAGGTGCATAGTGTGAAAGATATTGACCTTTCTTTGTGCCTCAAGTATTGATATGTAGTATAGGCAGGCCTGGCCAACTCCAGACCTCTAGAACCACAGACAGACATGGTTTTCAGAATATCCACAGTGAAAATGCATAATATGAGTATATATACATGCGAATATATATCTACAGCTGACCCTTGGCACATTTATTTATTTATTTATTTTATTTATTTATCAAATTTTATATACCGTCGTTCGGTTTTGCCATCACAACGATTTACAATTTTCGATGGGATACATTAGTTAATGAGTTAATATATACATTAAGAACGGAATAGCAGTTAGTGTAGCATACATTAGATAGGGAGTTAGCATATACATTAGGAATGGCATAACAGTTGATGCATTATTGGGTTTGTACATATTTGCTGTAAGTGTTACAGTTTGAGAGGGTTGCTAGGAAACTTTTAGGGGAGAGATCATGTGGAGGGCTGTGGTACGTTTTGTTCAGCTTGTTGAACGATATAGTTTTCTAGGTTTGCTTGGAAGAGGGGTGAGCGTAGAGGGGGCCAGTGAGGTGGGGTGAGGTTCAGGGGATGGGTGGAAGTCAGAGGATGTTAAGGTAGGCTTTAGTGAAGAGCCATGTTTTCAATTCTTTCTTGAAGGTTTTTAGGTTTGGTTGGTTTCTTAGTGCGGGTGGAAGAATGTTCCAGAGTTTAGGGCTTCCGATGGTTATGGCTCTTTCACGAGTTGTGGTTAATTGTGTGGATTGGGCGGGTGGAACTTGTAGGAGACCATTGTTGGTTGAGCGATGGTTTCGTTGAGGTGCGTGGCGTTCTATCGCTTTGCCTAGCCAGTTTGTTTGATGTCCATGGATAAGTTTGAAGTATGGTTAGAATTTTGTAGTCTATTCAATATTTTATTGGGAGCCAGTGGAGGGATATGAGAGTTGGAGTAATATGTTCGTGTTTTTTTGCTCCTGTTAATATTCTGGCTGCTGTGTTTTGAAGGATTTGGAGTGGGCGTATGGTGTTGAGTGGTAATCCTAATATAGGGAGTTGCAGTAGTCGAGGTTGGAAAAGATGATTAGTTGTAAGATTGTTCTGAAGTTGTCTGGGGACAGGAATGGTTTGAGTCGACGAAGTGTTAGTAATTTGTGGTATCCTTCCTTGATTTTGTTGGTGATGTGGTTCTTGAAGGATAGTTCTTTGTTGATGATTATTCCTAGGTTGTGGGCATGTGTGACTGGGGAGATTGTTGTCTTTTGGTTCTCTGTTTTGAGTGGTGGTGGGAATGGAGTGCTGTTTATTCTGTCTAGAAAGATTATTTCTGTTTTGTCGATGTTTATTATGAGTTTCAGGTTGGTTAGTGTTTGTTTAATCTTGGTGAGATAAATGGATGTTTTTTTGAAAGTTTATTCTAAAGTGTTCTGAATTGTAATTAATATTTGAATGTCATCTGCGTAGAGGAAGTGAGTCAGATCAAGATTGGTTAGTAGTTGACATATTGGGAATAGGTAGATATTAAAGAGTGTTGCGGAAAGTGCTGATCCTTGGGGGACTCCTGTATTAAGGTTTATTTTCTTTGAAAGGGTATTGTTGAGTTTTACCCGGTAACTTCTATGTGATAGGTAAGATGAGAACCATTGTAGAATTTTCCCAGTTGCTCCTATTTCGGTTAGCCTGTTGATTAGGATTGGGTGGTTTACCATGTCGAATGCTGCTGATAGGTCAAGGAGTATCAGTAGGTAGCTTTGGTTGGTGTCAAATCCTCTGAGTATGATGTCGTTTAATGATAGGAGTAGTGTTTCGGTGCTTAGTTGTTTCCTGAAGCCGATTTGTGTGGGCAATAGGGTGTTGTTCTTGTCTAGGTGGTCTGTGAGTTGAGAGTGGACGATCTTTTCAATGATTTTGGCGATGAATGGTAGGTTTGATATGGGTCAGTAGTTTAGTGGGTTTTCCGGATCAAGGTTGTTCTTTTTCATTATGGGTTTGATTATTGCTGATTTTAGGCATTCTTGGAAATTTCCTTCTGTGAGGGAAAGATTTACAATGTCAGTTAGTGTTTTGGTTATTGAGGTTTCGATCGTTTTGATTGTTGTTATGAGAATGGTGTCAATGGGGTGATTTGCTGGGTTCATATTTTTGATTATTGATTGGACTTCCAGGGAGGAGGGTCAGGTCGAAATTGACCAGTTTGTTGTTGGTTTAGGTTGCATTTTTATGTTTTGAGGATTAACAGAGAGGGTGTTATTTATTAGGTTCTTCATTTTTTCATTAAAGAAGTCTGCAAATTCGTTTCATTTATCTTTGGTGTGCGTTGTTTTCTGCGTAATTGAGGTTTTGGTAAGGTTTTGCACAATGGCGAATAACATTCTGGGGTTATGTTGGAATTTGTTTATTTTGTTCGAGTAGAATTCTTTCTTTGCTTTGTGTATGAGGTTTTTGTAGTTTGCTAGTTGTGTTCGATAGGCGTTGAGCAATTGGGTTGTTTTGTTCTTACGCCAGGCTTTCTCTTTTCTTCTGAGTTCACGTTTGGCTGTCCTTATGTTGATATTATACCATTGGTTTTGATGTTTAGTGCTTTTTATTGTTTTTTTCCATGGTAAGGTTGATGTCTGCTATAGATTTGGTAATATTGATCCAGGAAGTTGTGGCTGTTTCTGAGTTGGTTAGGTCTATGTCTGGTAGTTGCTGTTGTAGTTTCTGTTGTAGTGTTTCGATATCAAAATGAGGACGTAAGTGATTGAAATTGGGAGGTTTTTCTATTGTGTGTTTGGAGTTGAGTGTGAGGAAGGACTGAATTAGAAAGAGATCGGACCATGGAATTTCAGTTATGTTAGTTTGGTGTGTTGCCCAGGTGTCGGAATTGATGAATACGAGGTCTAGGGTTTGTCCTGCTTTGTGGGTTGGTGCAGAGATGATTTGTTTTAAGCCTAGGGTTGATAGTGCATCTATTATTGTTATACAAGTGGGTGTGTGGGGGAGGGTGTCCATGTGGATGTTGAAGTCCCCTAAAATAATGATGGGTTTATTTAGTGTTAAGTTGGTTATCATGAATTCTATTAATGGGGAGCAGTTCTGATTTAGGGAGCCTGGTGGGCATATACTAGGCAGACTTGTAGTGTAGCTGAGTCGAAAAGGGCGATTTCAAAGGGGTGAGATATTTTTGTATGGATGACATTCATGTGTAGGGTTTTTTTGGCGATTAGCATGATTCCTCCTCCTTTTTTTTTTTTTGGTCTGGGGATTGAGAAGGTTTTATAGGTGGAGTTGTTTATTTGGTTGATTAAAACATTGTCCGTGGTTTTTATCCATGTTTCTGTGATAGCTATGAAGTCTGGTTTTGAGTCGTTGAGTAGGTCGGTGATTATGGGGATTTTCTTCACTGTAGATTGAGCATTAACGAGTATGATTGATAGGAGTATGTATTTGGAGAACTGCTGTTGTTTGTTGTGTCTGATGTTTATGTGGTGGTAGTACTCACTTTCTTTCCTTGGTTTTTGTGTTCTTTCTTTAGATGTTTTTGGGTTTCTTACTTCTTTGTTTGATCCATTTTCTTTATTTGCTGGGAGTGTGGCGATAGCCATTCTTGGTGTTGAGCTGCAAGCAGGTCGTGGAATTTGTGAGCATGTGGTGAGGATCACATGAAGGGGCACACATAGAGAAAGATCAATATATACACCATCAAAGCTGTAGATATTGGGACAAACTCTTGGGACATAGAGAAAGAACAATATCTACAGCAAACTCTATACTACACACCAAAGTTTGAGTCATGGTAAAAGACCAACATCTACAGTAAATCCAGCACTACACACCAACACTCGAGACACAGAGAAAATCATTATCCATAGCAAAGCACATACTTCAGCAACACTTGGAAAACAGAGAAAAATCAACATCTTCCACATTACGCAGAACACTCAAGACATTGAGAAAAAAACATTACAGCAAACCCCATACTATGCACCAATATTTGGAACTTAGAGAACATCTACTGCAAACCCTGAAAAATGCTTCAACACTCAGGACAGAGAAACATCAACAACATCTACGCTAAACTACGCACCAACATTCGGAACATCAACCTCTACAGCAAACCACATACTACATGGGACACAGAGAAAAATCAACATCCAGAGCAACCCACATACTTTGCGCCAACACTCAGGACCTGGAGAGAGACCACCCTCTACAGAAAACCCAGCACTATGCACCGACACGCAGAACATGCGGAAAGATCAATGTCTAAAGCAAATCCCACACAAAGGGTGGCCAACACCAATCCTCAAAAGCCACAAACAGGCCTGATTTTCAGGTTATCCACAATAATATGCATGAGAAGTTGGTTTTTTTGTGTGTCCCAAGTGAGCTAGATCTCACCTGGCCTTGAACATTTCTGTTATTTTAGTACTAGTTTTAAGATTACTAGATGTTTAAAATGTATATGTACAGCATATTTGTAATGTGATAAGGTCATGTTTTGTCCTGTTGGTGTTAATGTTGTGACTATTATGTTTATTGCTGATACCATTTCAAATTACATGTAATCTGCTGTGAGCACATTGTATTTGAAATAGGCTATAAATGCTTTTTAAATAAATAATATAGGTTGGTGTTTTTGTACCTTGCTTTTTTTCCCATTCCATAACCTTCATGTTTTGTGCTCTCAGGGCACCTTGCACTCGCCTCTGGACTCAGCCCGCAGCACACGGCACCATGGCCTGGTAGAACGTGTGCAGCGGGATCCTCGTCGCATGATGTCGCCACTTCGCAGGTACATGCGACAGATATCCTTGCAGCATGGCTGATCATTAAGGAAACTCTCTCAAGTATTATAAATCTGTCTAGCAGAACAGCATTTCTACCTAAACTGTCAGCGATAGCTTACAACTGCTACTATAAAATGTCAAAATCCATCTTAGCCAGAAAGAGGGAATCTTAAATGGCCTCCAGCTGTTTTCTTCTTATGGGAAATAAACGGAGAGCAATATCCTTACATTGCAATGCATGGAAGTAGCATCAAGGACCAAGCTGAATCTAAAGAAAACATTTTAGAAATGATTTATCACAGGGTGATGTGGTTGCGGAATTGCACCTAATGAGAATGACCAGGCAAATCTACAGATATTGTCAAGGGAAATATAATCTCATGAGTATATTTATTTATTTAATCCAGTTTATATTCCACAATTTCTTATACTCCATGTGGATTAAATCATGTAAAACATATCAACATAAATAATGCATAAAAATTATAGAAAACAGCAACCATGAAATTAAAATTACAATAAAAATATTGAAAATAACACCACATATAATAAACACTCTGCACTATTACATAAGAGATTAATAGATATGGGGAGGTATCGCATGCTCGAGATACTGGAGAGGAGTGAGTGGATATTGGGATGTGTTAAAGGTCTGAGACTCAGGAGGGGAGAGTGGATACGGGGATGTGTTACAGGTCTGAGACTCAGGCGTGGAGAGTGGATACAGGGAGGTGTTACAGGACAGGCTCAGGAGGGGTGAGTGAATATGGGGATATGATAGAGAAGTTTAAAATCATGAGAGGTCTAGAACGGGTAGATGTGAATCGGTTATTTACTCTTTCGGATAGTAGAAAGACTAGGGGGCACTCCATGAAGTTAGCATGGGGCACATTTAAAATTAATCGGAGAAAGTTCTTTTTTACTCAACGCACAATTAAACTCTGGAATTTGTTGCCAGAGAATGTGGTTAGTGCAGTTAGTATAGCGGTGTTTAAAAAAGGATTGGATAAGTTCTTGGAGGAGACGTCCATTACCTGCTATTAAGTTCACTTAGAGAATAGCCACTGCCATTAGCAATGGTAACATGGAATAGACTTAGTTTTTGGGTACTTGCCAGGTTCTTCTGGCCTGGATTGGGCACTGTTGGAAACAGGATGCTGGGCTTGATGGACCCTTGGTCTGACCCAGTATGGCATTTTCTTATGTTCTTATGTTCTTATGTGTTACAGGTCTGAGATATAAGAGGGAAGAGTGGATACAGGGATGTATTACAGGCCTGAGACTCAGGAGGGGAGAGTGGATATGGGGAGGTGTTACAGGGCTGAGAGGAGGGGTGAGTGGATATGGGGAACTGTTACAGGCCTGAGACTCAGGAGAGGAGAGTGGATATGGGGAGGTGTTACAGGCCTAAGACAGAGGAGGGGAGAATGGATATGGGGAGGTGTTACAGGCCTGAGACTTGGGAGGGGAGAGTGGATATGGGGAGGTGTTACAGGCTTGATACTCAGGAGAGGAGAGTGGATATGGGGAGATGTTACAGGCCTGAGAGGAGGGGAGAATGGATATGGGGAGGAGTTACAGGCTAGAGACTCAGGAGGGGAGAGTGGATATGGGGAGGTGTTACAGGCCTGAGACAGAGGAGGGGAGAATGGATATGGAGAGGTGTTACAGGCCTGAGACTCAGGATAGGAGAGTGGATATAGGGAGATGTTACAGGCCTGAGAGGAGGGGTGAGTGGATATGGGGAGGTGTTACAGGGCTGAGGCTCAGGAGGGGTGAGTGGATTACAGGGCTGAGGTACAGGAGGGGTGAATTGGTACAGGGCTGTGCTTGAGCCCTTAGATACAGGAGAGGGTGAGTAGATAGGGATACAGGAAGGTGATGACTGAAGCCAGTGATTGTGTGACTCCTTAACCCTTCTCTTACATGGACAGCTCTCCTTACAGCTCTGCTTACTTGTCTCCATCTCCAGAGCCCAGCTGGAGGAGGTAAGACTGTATCCCATCCACAGGGACATCTCCTCTTTGTGCCCCTGTACCAGTGTAGGGGTGGGGCAGCTTTACCCAGCTGGTTAATACTGAGGGTAAAAGCAGGCAGAGCTGCACCTTCTGGAGCGAGCAGCAGGTCGTGAGACTCTGCCTTTCTTCTTCTTCTTCTGAGCCCTGCTGAAAGAATTTGCTTCTCTCTCAGAAACCTGTGCGCTTCCTGTTTCTCATGCTTTTCCTTGAATGCCGTCTGCCGGTCAGGTCTGTCTGTCTGCCTGTCCCTTACTGGAGCTGCTTTTCTCTGTCCTTCCAGATTAGCTGAGGAATGAAAAGCACCTCGGAGTCAGCCCTGTGCCAGGTGGTCCCTGCAAACCGATCCCCTTCTCCCACTCATCCCTGGGACCTTGCCACATCTCCCCAGGTCCCTTCCCCCCGATACCTCTGCTCTCTCCCCTCCCCCTTTGCTCACACTCACACTCACACTTCCCTGGCCTCCATACCACACTCACTCATCCTCATGTCCTTGATGCTCCTGTCTCAGGGCTGCCTCCTCCCTTTCTTCCTCTGCCAACCTTTGCTCTTTTTCTCTGCTCTTAAATTTTTGAGGTGCTGCTGCACTGGTGGGGTCCTTTACCCCTCCCCATAACCCCTGAGTAATCTTCCTCTTTTTCATTATGAAGGAACATGCCTTGGGGTAACTTTCCTATGGAGAAAGGACAGTTGTTTAGGCTGCCGTCAGCACTCAACAGGTGAACGCATTTTTAATTCAACCTTCTGTACTTCTGTTTCTCATCCACTGCTTCCTATGGCAGGACCAACAGCTCCGTCTTGGAAATAGATTTAGCAAGCTTACAAATCCTATGTATCCTTTTCTGTGAGGTGCTTATCCTTTTTTATTGGATGAACAATGCATATCTTGATGAGCTTTCGAGAGCTGATACTCTTCTTCGGGTTAGAATAGCATGAGCAGAAGATGGCATTTCCAGGAGATAGACCTGAATCATATAAGGCCTTCCAGCAGTCGAGGGGATCAGAAGCTGACGGGCAGTATAATTGTATGGCTCAAAATGTGACAGGAAACCAAGGGCGTTGAGTCCTTTTTTTAAGCATTTCTGGTGTCTTTTCATTTTAAACTCAAAAATCTTGTATTCCTGGATTGTTTAAATTTCCTTTCGTTATCCTGATTATAAGGTCAATGGTGCAGTGGTCTGGTTCCAAAAAATGCTCTCTGGGGGGGGGGCCACATCCCAATACCAGACCACTGCATCAGCAACCTTATGATCAGGATAAACAAGGAAAATGTAAACAATCCAGAAATACAAGACCTTTGAGGCTGAAGGTACTTTACGCTACCTTGGTCCAGCAACTCAAAAAAAACAAAACATTCTTGGCTCCACTGAGGAAATCCTGTCACCTTAGGAATAATCCTGCTCCCTCGCTCAGATCCAGCAAGCCAGCTGGGAACCCACCTCGCTCAGGCAGACTCCCCTGGGGTAGGGAAAGTACCTTTTAACCTCAGGAAATATTCCCACGGTCCCTGAGGAAAGGGGGTGGGGGTTACAGGACCCTAGTCCTACCTCTAGCTGGAAGGCCTCCTGACTCAGGCATGCATCACTGAGGGAGGAGAGCCTAGCCTTTCACGTCCTATTCTCCCAGCGCTGTGCTCACCCGAGTGAGGGAGAGCTAATCTTTCACTTAGGGAGCCACTCTGTCCATATGCCTATTCATCTGGCCTAACCAGACCTCTTGTTTTTCATCTGCTGGAGACAGAAAAGTGGCAGGCTGTTGTCAGCACGGATGCTTATAAGGAGTGACCTCAGTGAGCCTGTTTGATCTCTGTCTCCATTTGCTGGTCAAGGTACATAACCCACACGTCCGGACTGGATGAAGAGGAATGCCATCTTCTGCTCATTCTCTTTTGACCTGAGGAAGAGAGTATGAGCTCTTGAAAGCTACTTAAGAGATGCATTGTTCCTGTTTGTACCCCGGATCAGTCCAGACAAGTGCGTTTATGCATCCCTACCAGCAGATGGAGACAGAGAACAAAACCTTGTGACACTGCTACATAACCTTGTGACACTGCTACATAACCCTCAGTATTTCTCTGTCTCCAGCAGATGGTAGAGGTGCAAACCTGCAGTCTGGAGTTTTAAAAAAACAAAACAAAAAAACGAAGGAGAATCCAGCTCCCCAAGGTGTTAGGTTCCTTCGTGGGCCATTCCTCGGGTAGAGCAGGGCGAGCAGAGAAAGCTAGTGAAGAGATGTATTGTTAGTTCAATAAAATGAATCACTTTTAATTATATTTCCTTGCATTTCCGTGAACTAACAAGGCAGTCACACTATGCAGTCCTGTATTCCTGAGGGACTATCCCACAGAACTGAGGAGTGAGTCTCACACCACTGTCCTATGGCATATCCAGGGGATGTGTCTGGTTGCTCTCCCACATAACCAGAGAGAAATGTCTCATATCTGTCTCCTGTGAACGCAAGAGATATGTGTCGTGCCACCACCCTCCCATATAACCGGAGGGATGTATCTCGTGTCACTGTTCTCCTGCCTATCTGAGGGACATGCTTTGTGCTATTGTCCGACTTATCCGAGTAATTTCATGTGTGTCCCTGCCTCCCTGCATATCCAAGGAACATGGCTTGTGACATTCCCAGGGCTATGTTAGAGAAACGAGTAGCCTGGAGGCTCCGTGGTACAAAGATCAAAAGGATTGTTTATGGCCGGCAGGTTCCTCCAGCTCAGTTGCAGCTGTTTTACATCCCTCTGTGTTCAGCTGCCATCATGAGTCCTAAATCTGTGCTGTCGCACAGCGACTGTGACTTCCCCCCAGGTACCGTGCTTCTTACCTGCGCTGGCTTCAGTCTGGAGTGCGAGCAGGCAGTCCCACCCCACTACAGGGCCTTGTGCATTCAGACTCCAGACTGAAGCTGGCAGAGGGGGTAAGAAGCGGGAGGGGCAGGGGAGAGAACTGAAGGGTGGGGCCTGAGGTAGTCACCCTGATTTGTCTGTGTCCAGCACTGAGCATATCGGAAAATGGAAATGTGCATTCGTTTCTTCAGCTTCGGCAGGTACCAGGGTACCTCGCCGACTTTAGTACATGCGAAAAATGAGTTATGCGCGCAATATGCGTTTTTTTCGCATGCACGAGAAAGCCCGAGGTGCGTGCGTACCCGCCGAAACGGAAGAAAGGAACGCACGACCCTACGAGAAAACGGGAGTAGAACCGCAAACAGCTTCTCAATTCTGTCTGAGCTTTTTCTGATTCGTGCTGAGGAAGTGATCTTGTCGTTTTCTTGTATTTTTTTTTTTTTGTACATTAGGACAAATTCTGACTCTGCACTGCACACGAGTGTGATGAACCCCAGCCCCCAGGACACGTACCCAGGCCTGCCTCCAGGAGCTGGAGCTCCTATCAGGAGGGTTGGTGAGTTTTTGCATCCCTGGCTCTTCTGTGGGAGTCCCAGTGTCTGTGCTTCACAAGAATGGCAGGCAAACTGTGTGTGCAGGAGGAGAACGTATTCATGGCTTTGCCAGTATGCTTAGCCCAGTTGACATCAAGCTGCAGTGTCCCCTGTGGTAGTGCTAGAGACGTCGTCCTCTTCCCTCTGAGGGGATGCACTGTTTAGTAGAGAATTATTTGCTGACTGGTTTGGATGGGCTGCAAATCCGGGCCTTTTGGCTTCTGTCTTTCAGGTTTCCTGGATGGAGAGACAGATAGTAAAGGTGAGTGATTCCCATGTGCCTGAGGAAAGAGAAGGCTTGAGGCTTCCGGCTTTTTAGAGAAATCATTCTGCCCTCCATTGGCTTTTTTGATTGGAACATTAAGAGGGTAATTTTGTCACCGCATTTAAAGCTAACACCAGTGAAAATTATCTCACCAAACTCCACGCAGATAATTGGACCTGATTTTTTTTCAGGAAAATTACACACAGTAGGCCAGATATTCGTACCTACGCACGGGCGTAGATTTGTGCGCGCAACACGGTGCGCACAAATCTACGCCCGATTTTATAACATGCGGGCCAGCCGCGCACAAGAGGGTGCACGCCGAGCCCTAGGGGAGCCCCAATGACTTTCCCTGTTCCCTTGGAGGGAACTTTCCTTCCGCCCCCTCCCCCCCACCTTTAGTGGAGAGGACTCTGGCCATGCCCACGCCCCGCCCATTTTTCAAGCTCCGGGACTTGCACGCGTCGCTGGGCCTATGCAAAATAGGCTCAGCGTGCATAGGAGCTGGTTTTCGGGGTTACGCGCATAATATACACGCGTAACCCTTTTAAAATCCGCCCCAGTAGTTTTGTTTTTTTTTAACTTATTTATCCATTTTAATAGATTCCATGCAAAAGCTACACACTGTACTTCTGCAGATCAGCAAGTGATAAAGTATATCTTAACAAAAATAACAAACACTCCCCAGGGAAGCTGATTTCCATGGGGGTAAATGGCCTGGTATAATGCTGCTCACCCCATATGTGAGTATTTCCTGCATGCACAGAGTCACTTCTGGGGCCGAGTGACTCCTGTTCTTCCTGAAAGTGACTCCCTGCTCTTCCCATGGCCGAGTGACTCCTTTTCTTCCTGAAAGTGATTCCCTGCTCCTCTCGTGGCTGAGTGACTCCTATTCTTCCTGAAAGTGACTTCCTGCGATCAAGTTCACTCCCACCTCCTGAAAGTCATTTTCTGCTCCTCCTGCAGCTGAGTGACTCCTGTCCCTCCTAAAGTGAATCCTTCCTCTTCCCATGGCCAAGTGACATTCCCACTTCTGAAAGTGACTCCCTGCTCCTCCCGTGGCTGAGTGACACTCCCACCTCCTGAAAGCGACTCCCTGCCCCTCCCGTGGCCGAGTGACACTCCCACCTCCTGAAAGTGACTCCCTGTTCCTCCCGCGGCCGAGTGACATTCCCACTCCTGAAAGTGACTCCCTGCTCCTCCCGTGGCCGAGTGACACTCCCACCTCCTGAAAGCGACTCCCTGCTCCTCCCGTGGCCGAGTGACACTCCCATCTCCTGAAAACGACTCCCTGCTCCTCCCGTGGCCGAGTGACATTCCCACTCCTGAAAGCGACTCCCTGCTCCTCCCGTGGCTGAGTGACACTCCCACCTCCTGAAAGCGACTCCCTGCTCCTCCTGTGGCCGAGTGACACTCCCACTCCTGAAAGCGACTCCCTGCTCCTCCCGTGGCCGAGTGACACTCCCACCTCCTGAAAGTGACTCCCTGCTCCTCCCGTGGCCGAGTGACACTCCCACCTCCTGAAAGCGACTCCCTGCTCCTCCCGTGGCCGAGTGACACTCCCACCTCCTGAAAGCGACTCCCTGCCCCTCCCGTGGCCGTGTGACACTCCCACCTCCTGAAAGAGACTCCCTGCTCCTCCCTTGGCCGAGTTCAACCTTGTGAAAATCACTTTCTGCTACTCCCGTGGCTGAGTAGCTCTCGTTCCTCCTGCACCAGTCCTGTTGTGAGCACAACTTACCAGATGCCTGGAGCTAATGCTTGTCTGACTCGGTTCAGTCAGTCTTTCCATCTCTGATTCACAGTTTTGTCTTTTCCTCAGCTTTCCCTTTTCAAGTGCCTGCAATTGAAGAGAACCAGGTTGATGAGAGCAGGCAGTTACTGAAACCCTGGGATACAAGGAAGGTTGGTTCAAGCTTTCTTGCTGGCAGGGCTTTGGTATAATGCTAGGTCTGCCCATTACCTGCAGAGCCTGTATGAGTCATTTATCCCAGGACAAGCAGGATGATAGTCCTCACATATGGGTGACATCACTGACGGAGCCCTATCACGGAAAACTTTCTGTCAAAGTTTTTGAAACTTTTGACTGGCACACTGAGCCACTGGCACACTGAGCCACACTCTGAGCATGCCCAGCATGCCATGATATTCTCAGCCACAGGGGTCTCCCTTCAGTCTTGTTTTTTCGCGCTGCTTTTGGCATCGCGGAGCAGGAGCCCTTTGTGAAATTCTTCACACAATTTCTGACTAAAAATCAGATCAAAACTTCATTTTTTCTCTCCCACATCGGGGTCTCTCTCTTTTACCACCAGCCGGTGAGTAGAAAAATTCCTTTCCAACTCATTTGAGTTTCATAAATTTTTCGTCAGATATCCATCGACGGCTGTCGTGGTTATCATGGCCACAGGATTTAAAAAATGTCCCAAATGTAATTGGGCTAAATCCAACACACGCCGAAGTAAATCTTGCACTCTCAATTATGAGCAACAATACAAGTGCAAGGACAGAGTAAGTTCCTGGGAAGATTTTCAAAATAATGTTTATTTATTATTTTATTGCGGCAACTCCTTATGTTAAATACAGTCCTTACAATGATTCCCCCAACACGGTCCCGTGTTTCGCCTCCCGGCTGCCTCGGGGGGGATACATTCAACAATGATCTGAAAGCGCAAACATATACAAAACCAGGAACTAAAATTAGTACTGTACAGACTATTGACGTCAGAGTGCATAAATTATACTGTCTCACAACAAACTTCAAAAAACATACCTGTGTCAAACTGTCATGATTCTTAGTAGGAGTGCACCTACAACTTCTTACTAGCAAGTTTAAAAGCGCTTCATTTGCGCGCGAAAATCACCTCAATTGCTTGCCAGCTTTATCATCCAATGAGCGTCGGCTTGGCTTGCTGACGTCATTGCCCTTTTATGGTGAGTGCAACCAGGTATACCCCGCTAACGTAATGACGCATAACCAGGAACGTGGTGACATAGACTAATAGGATTACGCTATACTGTGCTGGGCAGTCCGTTCAGCAAGTATCTAAATAAAATGGTTCCACTCGATCTCACTGTTGAGACGGTGTGGTGAAATGGTATTGAGTCGGAATATCCATCTCTGTTCCACACGGTCTCAACAGTGAGATCGAGTGGAACCATTTTATTTAGATACTTGCTGAACGGACTGCCCAGCACAGTATAGCGTAATCCTATTAGTCTATGTCACCACGTTCCTGGTTATGCATCATTACGTTAGCGGGGTATACCTGGTTGCACTCACCATAAAAGGGTAATGACGTCAGCAAGCCAAGCCGACGCTCATTGGATGATAAAGCTGGCAAGCAATTGAGGTGATTTTCGCGCGCAAATGAAGCGCTTTTAAACTTGCTAGTAAGAAGTTGTAGGTGCACTCCTACTAAGAATCATGACAGTTCCACCAATTAATAAAAGAGTGGACACTACATATCTTGTCCAACAAGTTCCTAGTTACTAAAAGTCACAGTTACCGCATCAATCTGTAGTAGTTGAGTCGGCTCAAAAGAAATCCTAAAGTGTATGACCTCATTCCTCTACTCCACCAGGGAAGGACCATCGATTCTTGGACTCTCTAGGGAGAAAGGTATTCCAAGGAGCTATGCTTAACTCTAGGATAGCGTCTTACCAACTCTATATGATGCAATACCAAAGGAATCTATGGAAGCAGATGCAGGAATTCACTGACTCCCTACCTCAACAGTACCAGGATGCAGCTCAGGCTGTCATACATAAAGGACTTGAGGCTGTGGAAAGCTTGAGGTCCGGGCTGCCTACGACAGCTTCGAAACATCTTCAAGGGTGGCAGCATCAGGAATCCGTGCACGCCGCTGGGCCTGGCTAAAAGCCTCTGACCTCAGGCCTGAGGTACAAGATAAGCTGGTGGATTTGCCCTGCGTAGGCGACAACCTGTTTGGGTCAAAGGTCCAGGACGCAGTGGCCCAACTAAAAGAACACACAGAAACATTGAGCCAACTATCGTCGGTCTTGCAAGACTCTTCTTCATCAATGTCTCGCCGTCCACCAAGGAAAGAAACCAGAAAACCTTTCTATAGGCAGAGATCCTATAGGCAGAGATCCAGCATCCAGGGGTAGATTTTCTCCCCACAATAAAGATCTCAGCCCAGACAGCCTAGAATTGCTAGGCCTCAACCGCCACCGCAGATGGGGCCGGCTGCAGGTTTTTGAGGCCACCACCAGAGAGCAAAAGCCATCTCCACAATCCAAAACTGAACTTGCCAGTAGTAGGTCGAGTTTCCTCCTTCTACAATCATTGGTTACAGATAACAACAGACAATCATTGGTTACAGATAACAACAGACCAATGGGTACTCTCAATAATATCACGAGGTTACCAATTCAATTTCCTCTCAATTCCAAGAGACTCTCCTCCAAAACCTTTTCCGCTAAACGAAAATCACATAATTCATCTGCAAGCAGAATTATCCACCCTTCTGAGAGCCAGAGCCATAGAACCGGTTCCCCGGACTCAGCAGGGCAGAGGATTCTACTCCCATTATTTCCTCATTCCAAAGAAAACAGGAGGCCTACGTCCCATCCTAGACCTCAGAAATCTCAACAAATTTCTAAGGAAAGAAAAGTTCAGGATGGTTTCTCTAGGCACCATGCTTCCCCTTCTTCAAACAGGAGATTGGCTTTGTTCTCTGGATCTACAAGCCTGGGTGTGGCTCCCACTCTCATAACTCAAGATCAGGGCAGGTTGCGCCATCCCAACCTTCAATCCCTATCTCTGACAGCATGGATGTTGAAAGCTTGATCTTACAACCACTCAATCTTTCAACTAATGTCTCTCAAGTGCTTATAGCTTCACATAAACCTTCCACACGAAAGAACTACTCTTCGAAATAAAAAAAAATTACTTTGTGGTGCACACAAAAGGACATTGACCTTTTCTCCTGCCCCACACCTTCTTTGCTAGACTACTTATGTCATCTTTCAAACTTTGGTCTCCAGACCTCATCTGAATGAGTACATTTAAGTGCAATCTCGGCTTACCATAACAAGATGAGAGATGTACCAATATCCATACAACCTCTTGTCAGTAGATTTATGAGAGGTTTAACTCACCTTAAACCACCAATATGGCCACCAGTCACAGAATGGGACCTTAATCTGGTGTTAACAAGGTTCATGCGTTCTTCTTTTGAATCCATTAATTCCTGTGATGTTAAATTTCTCACATGGAAGACTATCTTCCTCATAGCCATTACATTGGCTAGAAGGGTTAGTGAGTTACAAGCACTTGTCACGTACTCACCCTATACAAAATTCCTACATGACAGAGTGGTTCTCCGAACACATCCAAAATTCCTTCCCAAGGTAGATATGGAATTCCACTTGAACCAAACCATAGTTTTGCCCACATTCTTCTCAAGGCCTCACTCTCACCAAGGTGAAAGCACTTTACATACCTTGGACTGTAAACGTGCACTAGCATATTATTTAGACCGCACTGCAGTCCACAGGAAATCCACTCAACTCTTTGTTTCTTTTGATCCAAACAAACCGGGTAATCCAGTGGGCAAACACACTCTCTCCAACTGGCTAGCAGATTGCATAGAATTCTGTTATGAAAAAGCAGGCCTTCCTCTCCAAGGGCGAGTAAAGGCGCATTCAGTAAGAGCAATGTCAACCTCAGTAGCGCACTATCGTTCAGTGCCAGTTCTTGACATGTAAAGCAGCAATATGGAGTTCTCTTCACACCTTTGCAGCTCATTACTGTTTGGACAAAGAAGGACGACAAGATTCAGCCAACGGACAATCTGTCTTAAAGAACTTGTTTCCAGTATAATCCCAACTCCTTCTACATCCAACCTGCTGTGATTTTTGTCTGCCTCATTTTTACCAACAGTTCTTCAATGTTGCTTCTCTACAAAATGACTCAGCCTATAGCTTGCTAATCACCCATATGTGAGGACCAGCATCCTGCTTATTTATTTTATTTATTTAAAATTTTTGTATACCGACGTTCGTTATGCAAACATCACATCGGTTTCCATGTAACAAAAACTGGCCAACAGGGCTTTACATTGAAACTGATTAAAGAACTGGGGAGTGGAAAGAGGGGGGAAACATGAAGGGAAATTATTGTACAAGAATAATATAAGCTAGGTAACATGATTATAAGCATGAGAGCATGATTATATATAGGCAGTAAAATTATATACAAATATTATATACAAGTAAATTTTTTACAATGAGGATGATTTGGGTAGGGGGAAAGTGGAGAGAGGCGGGGGGGGGCAAGGGGAGGGGTTTGGGGAGGAGTGGAGGAGTGAAGGGCAGGGGGTTCAAGTGTAGGCTCGTGCGAAAAGCCACGTCTTGAGGTTTTGTCTGAATTTTTTGGGGCAGGTTTCATGGCGTAGATGGGTGGGGATAGAATTCCATAAGGAGGGTCCAGCTAGGGAGAGCGCACGTTGTTTGGTGGTTGTTAGGTGGTAAAGTTTGGGGGAAGGGGTGTGAATATTTGCTGTGTAGGGTGTTCTGGTGGGTCTGGAGGGGAGACGGATGTGTAGACTGTCAGAGAACCATAGCATGTCAGGATTGTGGACGGCTTTGTGTATGAGGGTAAGGGTTTTAAACTGTATTCTGGCAGTGATAGGAAGCCAATGTAGTTGTTTGAGGACATTTTATCCCAGGACAAGATCAAGCTTGTCCTGGGATAAAGCAAAATTGCTTACCTTATAATAGGTGTTATCCCAGGACAGCAGGATGTAGTCCTCACGAAACCCACCCACCACCCCGCGGAGTTGGGTCCGATACGTTTTATTATTTTATTTTTACTAAAGCTTATTGCTACATACGAGACTGAAGGGAGATCCCTGTGGCTGAGAATATCATGGCATGCCGGGCATGCTCAGTGGGCTCAGTGTACCAGTCAAAAGTTTCTAGAAACTTTGACAGAAAGTTTTCCGCAATAGGGCTCAGTCAGTGACGTCACCCATATGTGAGGACTACATTCTGCTGTCCTGGGATAACATCTATTACAAGGTAAGCAATTTTGCTTTTACTTTACACTAGCAATACTCACATCTGTATGAAATCCTCCTTAAGCACTAAAATTAGTACCAGTTGTTGGCACTCCAGTTTTCTCTAGACTCTCTTGGACTACAGCGCCATGAGCTGGGGGATTTTCTCTTCCTAACTCAGCCCACCTCTTGGTATTGCTGTTGTGTGATAATTGGGATACCCTTCTTCCCCCTCCAGGGGCTGTCTCTACAGCATCCCCAGGCCTGGCTGGTCTGGGAAGCAGGATCCGAGGTCCTGCCTCCTGGCAGTACAGTCTAGTGGTTTGGATTTCTGACCCTTAGCTAGGTGGCCTGGATTCATTTCCCAGCATGGGAACCAGATAGAAATTTTGGAGCCAGTTGTTGTGGTGCATGTGAGCACCAACGATCTAGGAAAATGTGGAAGGGAGGTTCTGGAAGCCAAATTTAGACTTTTAGGTAGAAAGCTGAAACCCAGAACCTCCAGGGTGACCTTCTCTGAAATGCTCCCTGTTCCACATGCAGGTTCCCAGAGGCAGGCAGAGCTCTGGAGTCTCAATGCATGGATAAGAAGATGGTGCAGTGAAGAGGGATTCAGTTTTGTAAGCAACTGGACAACCTTTTGGGGAAGGGGGAGACTTTTTTCTGAAAGGGCGGGCTCCACATTAACTAGAGTGGAACCAGGCTGCTGGTGCTAACTTTTAAAAAGGAGATAGAGAAGCTTTTAAACTAGAACAAGGGGGAAAGCAGACAGTCACTCAGCAATGCATGGTTTGGAGGAAGGTATCTTTGAAGGATACTAATGAAAGGGGAGAGTTAGGGAATCCCAACAGAGAGGTTCTAATAAAAGCAAAAATAGTCCATGTGCCAATAAGTAATTAATGAATGCCTGAGCTAAAAAAAATTCCAAATTATCCCTATCAACTGAAAAGTAGGCTATTAATACAAACAAAAAATACATTTTGAAATGTTTGTAAGCCAAAAGTCTAAGAAGTAAGATGGAAGAGTTGGTGTATAGCACTGAATGATGACATATACATAATTGGCATCTCAGGGACATGGTGGAAAAAGGATAACCAATGGGATCTTGCCAAACCAGGATACAAATTATATTGCAATGATAGGGAAAAGCAACTTGGTGGGGGGTCAGGGTGGCGCTTTATGCCCAAGATGGCATAGAGTCCAACAGGATAAGGATCCTGCAAGAGACTAAATGCACAGTAGAATATTTATGGGTAGAAATCCCATCTGTGTTGGGGTAGAGTATAGCGTTAGGTGTATACTGCAATCCCTCTGGCCAAAATGATGAGACTGACGAATTGCTAAGAAAAATTAGGGAAGCTAACTTAATTGGTGGTGCAGTAATGGAGATTTCAGTTATCCCAATATTGACTGGGTAAATGTAACATCAGGACATGCTAGAGAGAGAAAGTTCCTAGATGGAATAAATGACAGCTTTATGGAACAATTAGTTCAGGAACCGACAAGAGATGGAGCTATTTTAGATCTAATTCTTAGTGAAGCACAGGATTTGTTGAAAAAGGTAACACTGATGGGGCCACTTGGCAATAGTGATCATAACATGATCAAATTTGACTTAATGACTGGAAGGGGGACATTAAGTAAATCCACAGCCCTAGCACTAAACTTTCAAAGGGGAAACTTTGATAAAATGAGAAAAATAGTTAGAGAAACTGAAAGGGTTAAGTGTATAACTGGTGTGGACATTGTTAAAAAATACAATCTTAGAAGCATAATCCAGATGTATTACACTCATTAGGAAAGGTGGAAGGAAGGCCGAACAATTGCTGGTAAGGTTAAAAGGTGAAGTGAGAGAGGCTATTTTAGCCAAAAGATCTTCATTCAAAAATAGGAAGAAGGATCCATCTGAAGAAAATAGGAAAAAGCATAAGCATTGGCAAGTTATATATAAGATATTGTTAAGACAGACTAAGAAAGAATTTGAAAAGAAGTTGGCCACAGAGGCAAAAATTCACAATAAAAACTTTCTAAAATATATCTGAAGCAGAATGCCTGCAAGGGAGTCGGTTGGACTGTTAGAAGATCGAGGGGTTAAAGAGGCACTTAGGGAAGATAAGGCGATTGTGGAAAGACTAAATTAATTCTTTGCTTCAGTGTTTACCAAGGAGGATTTTGGGGTGATACCTGTTCCAGAGACGGTTTTCAAGGGTGAACTGTCCCAGATGAACTGACCCAAATCATGGTGAACCTGGAAGATGTTGTAGGCCATATTGGCAAACTGAAGAGTAGTAAATCACCTGGACCGAATGGTACACACCCCAGGGTTCTGAAAGAACTCAAAAATGAACTTTCAGACCTATTACAAGTAATTTCTAATCTATCATTAAAATCATCCATTGTACCTGAAGATTGGAAGGTGGCCAATGTAACCCGATATATAAAAAGGGCTCCAGAGGTTTTCCGGGAAACTATAGACCACTGTTCCTGACTTAGGGCCAGATCAGTGGGTTATTCATCCCTTCCAGCAGATGGAGTCAGAGAACAAAACTTTGAGGCATTGCTACTTCACTGAGAGTGCCACCTGTAGGACCTCAGTATTTCTCTGACTCCAGCAGATGGTAGAGCTGCACCTGCAGGCTGTTAGTTAGTTAAAAAAAAAAGAAAAAAAAAGATTTTTTTGTTTTACAGAAGTTTTAGGTTCCAGATCACGGACGCTCCCTGAGGTGCTAGGCATTTTCGTGGGCCATTCCTCAGGTGGAGCTGGGCCGCCGGGGGGTTGGATACCCCTGACTGGGTTTGCCTGCAGATTTCCGGATAGTCTGATAGCCAGGGGTCCTGGCTCCCTCAATCCTCTGAGGCACCCTCTCACCCTTCTTCCTCTGGACAAGGAAGTACCTGCTTAATAAAGTTTCTTTAAGTTCCTTGTTTAAAAAACAAACAAACCAAAGAACAGTAGTTTACAAGAAGCAGAAGAGCAGAGCTTAGCAGGAACTTCGTCGGGGAGGGCCTAGTCAGCGGGAGCTGTCGGCCAGGGCTGGGAGGTGCAGGACTGAGCGGCGGTCGCCTGGCTGTTAACCCGTGGCTCTAGGGGTTCGCAGTCGATTGCGATACTAGTGCTGGAAGGGAAACGCAGTGCCTCATTCCTTGTGTAGTCCTGTGCTCTGGTGGGGCCGACTGGACTCTGTCAGCGTTCCTGGGAACTCCCTGGTGGGGATTGCATCCATTCCCAGAGGAGGCTTGGTGGGCCCGAGTCCAGCGCCTTGTAGGGGATCACTGTGGGGCGTGATTGGGAGACATGGCGCCAAAAACTAAAATGATGCCTGCTGTGCGTGTGGCATGGCAGCAGCGGGTCTGAACGCGCGTTCCCTCTGCCCGGCGTGTGTGTTTCGGGGCAGGAAGGCCTCTCGAGCTGTGCAGGAAATCGCGGCAGGAAGTCAGCAGGGTCTGTTCCCGTTACCGCCGGGGAGGCAGTGCAGGAGACTACAGGGCAGTCGGGCGATCCTCCTTCCGCTCTTTCCCCAGTTAGCAGGATTTCTCGGAATGGGAATGTGAGGTGGCTGACAGTCCCCCGGGATCGGGGGATTTTTCCCCAGATTTTATTCTCCTTCTCCATAAGGCCTACCTGGCTAGGAGTAGCGGAGGAAGAAGGCGGGCAGGGGATTACCCACGGGCCCCCATGACTAAAAAGTCTAAAGTGGCTTCTTGGGGGATTGAAGATATTCTTCAGTGCCTGGGTTTGCGCTGTGCGGCTGCAGAGGCTAGTCCCAGAGATGGAGAGTATTCAAGGTGAGACCGCACCTTGAATACTGTATACAATTCTGGTCGCCGCATCTCAAAAAAGATATAGTTGCGATGGAGAAGGTACAGAGAAGGGCAACCAAAATGATAAAGGGGATGGAACAGCTCCCCTATGAGGAAAGGCTGAAGAGGTTAGGGCTGTTCATCTTGGAGAAGAGACAGCTGAGGAGGGATATGATAGAGGTCTTTAAGATCATGAGAGGTCTTGAACGGGTAGATGTGAATCGGTTATTTACACTTTCGAATAATAGAAGGACTAGGGGGCATTCCATGAAGTTAGCAAGTAACACATTGAAGACTAATCGGAGAAAATTCTTTTTCACTCAACGCACAATAAAGCTCTGGAATTTGTTGCCAGAGGAGGTGGTTAGTGCAGTTAGTGTAGCTGGGTTCAAAAAAGGTTTGGATAAGTTCTTGGAGGAGAAGTCCATTAACGGCTATTAATCAAGTTTACTTAGGGAATAGCCACTGCTATTAATTGCATCAGTAGCATGGGTTCTTCTTAGTGTTTGGGTATTTGCCAGGTTCTTGTGGCCTGGTTTTGGCCTCTGTTGGAAACAGGATGCTGGGCTTGATGGACCCTTGGTCTGACCCAGCATGGCAATTTCTTATGTTCTTATGTTCACTTTGATCAGTCCCAATTGGACCCCCTCGATGCAGGGGTTGACCCAGATTTGCTGCCGACCCCTGACACAGACAGGGCAAAAGATGACCCTGATCCTGATGTGCTCCCAGTCCCGGAGGGAGACAATCCTTGGGTAGTGCGTCTGTTTAAAAGGGATGAATTGCACCCCCTCATCCCGCAGGTGCTGGAGGAATTAGGAGTGAAGGTCACTCAGGAAGAGTCTGATAATGAGGGTGTTAACCCAGTCTTGGATGGGCTAAGGGAACTCACTAGCGCTTTTCCGTTGCCCAAGAAGATCCGAAAGCTGGTGAATCGGGAGTGGGACTCCCCAGATGCTGGTCTGAAGGTGGGCAGATCAATGGCCAAGCTTTACCCCTTAATGGAGGACTCCCTGGAATTGCTGAGGATCCCGAAGGTGGATGTGGCCTTCTCAGCGGTAATCAAGATGATCCCGGTGGCCGGGGCAGCGGCCCTGAAGGATGTCCAGGATTGTAAGCTGGAGGTGTGACTCAAACGGATGTTTGCGGTCTCAGTGTTGAGTCTTCAGGCAGCTGTCTGTGCCAGTTTAATGCAAAGGGCCTGTCTCTGTTGGGTTCAGGAGGGTCCAACACCGACATCCACGGTGGACGGCAGTGCGTTGCAGGCAGCGCGTCTGGAGGCAGGCATAGCCTATGTGGCAGATGCTTTGTATGATTTGATGCGTACGTTGGCTCGCTGCATGGTCTCCTCTGTAGTGGCTCATAGGCTGCTGTGGTTATGTAACTGGTTGGCCGATTTTTCATCCAAGGTCCAGCTCTGTAATCTTCCCTTTAAGGGGAAGCTGTTATTTGGAAAGGACCTGGATCAGTTGATGAAGGTCCTTGGGGAGTCCAAGAGGAATAGATTGCCGGAGGACAGGAAGCCCAGTAAGAAGGTGTTTCCTTCTTGGGCTAGTTTTCGGGGTTTCTGTCTGTTTCATTCTGGCAAGTCCTCGTCTGTTTCCATCTCGAAACAGGGCAGTGGGCGACACCGGTCCTTTCATGGAGTACACAGGTTGGGCAGAGACAGTGTCGGACAGGACACTGGGAGTGGAAAATCAGCCCAATGAAGCCACTGGTCCTCTCTCCTCCGTAGAAACTGTAGGAGGCAGATTGTCCCGCTTCGATGAGGAGTGGAAAAAGATTACCTCGGATCGTTGGATGCTGGAATTGATAAGAGAGGTCTATGCTTTAGATTTTTTTGTTCCCGCCTCAGGAGGCCTTTGTGGAGTCCCACATGGTCTCATGCATCAGACGGGAGGCAGTTTCGGGGACACTGCAAAGGCTGCTCGTCCTAAAGGCCATTGCTCCCATCCCTCTGGAAGAGCAGGGTCAGGGAAGGTATTCCGTTTACTTTGTGGTGCCAAAAAAGGAGGGCTCCTTTCAGCCCATTCTCAATTTGCAGTAGGTGAATTGGTTCCTTTGAGTTCTGCGCTTTAGCATGGAGATGCTGCGTATCGTGATGGCAGCAGTTCGCAAAGGAGAATTTCTTGCCTCCGTAGACCTGATGAAAGCGTTCCTGCACATCCCCATTTGGCAGGAACAGCAGAAGTTTCTTCGCTTCAAAGTGTTGAGTCAACATTTTCAGTTCAGAGCCCTCTGGTTCGGCTTGGCGACGGCGCTCCGCACATTCACCAAGGTGATGTAGGTGGTGGCTGCGGCTCTTCGCCAGGAGGGAATTTTGGTCCACCCGTATCTAGACGATTGGTTGGTTCGAGCAAAGTCCAGGGAGGCATGCAAGAAGTCCATCCAAAGAGTGACGTCCACCTTAAGGTCTCTCGGTTGGGTTATCAATGTGCAGAAGAGTCAGTTGGAGCCGACTCATTCGCTGGTTTGCTTAGGGGCACTCAGCAAGACAGGGGTTTCCTGGCAGCGGATTGGGTGTCTCAGGTCAAGCGTCTTCTTCGTCTGGAGGTGCCCAAAGTGTGGAATTATTTGTTCAGCTCGAAGGATTTAAGAACTTCACGAATGGAATCTCATTAAGAACATTGCCTTCCTTTGTTCCTAAGGTGGTGTCTGCCTTTCATGTTAATCAAACGGTAGGTCTTCCGAGGTTTCCAGAGTGGTCGAAAGATTCTCCTCAGGATAGAGAATTACATCTTCTGGATGTGCCACGGACGCTACTTCGGTATTTGGAGGTTACTAATGCTTTTTGTTGCTCAGATCATCTTTGTCCTCTTCAGTGGACAGAAGAAAGAGGCCAAAGCCTCTAAGGCTACCATATCTCATTGGCTTAGGGAGGCCATTTGTTTGGCTTACATTTGTAAGGGACGACAAATTCCTGTCTGTTTGCGGGCGCATTCCACTAGGGTGCAGGTTACTTCCTGGGCTGAGTGTCAACTTCTGTCGCCACAGATTTGTAGGGCAGCAATGTGGTCGTCAATTCATACCTTTGCCAGGCATTATCACCTGAATGTCAGGGCGCAGGATGAGCTATCTTTTGGGGAGATTGTCCTGCATGTGGGTCTTTCAGGGGCCCACCCAGTTTAGGAGTGCTTGGGTACATCCCACTATCTGGACTGATCTGGGTATGTCCAGGAAAGGAAAATTGGGTCTTACCTGCTAATTTTCGTTCCTGTAATACCACAGATCAGTCCAGAGGCCCTCCCATTTGATGCTGAAAGACTGATTTTTCTGCCAAGTTTTGCTGTTTGGTACAGAATTTTTCTGCTTAATAAAGAATTTTTCTCTTAGAGGGCAGTTACAGGGTTCCCCTCCTTGTCTTGTTTGGTTTAGGGGTATCCAACTTTTAGTTCCCTATGTCTGTGTGAAGGGGTTTCTAAAGTATCTTGGCTTGGGTGTACGTCAATACTGAGGTCCTACAGGTGGCACTCTCAGTTAAGTAGCAGTGCCTCTAAATTTTGTTCTTTGACTCCATCTGCTGGAAGGGATGAATAATCCACTGATATGGACTGATCTGTGGTATTACAGGAATGAAAATTAGCAGGTAAAAACCAATTTTCCTTTAGTTAAGTGTACTGATGTGTTTAAAAAAAAAAAAAAAAAAAAAAAAAAAGAAAACAGAATGTTCGGAGTTATTAGGAAGGGAATGGCAAATAAAACGGAGGATGTCTTAATGCCTCTGTATTGCTCCATGGTGAGACCACATCTTGAATACTGTGTACAATTCTGGTCACCACATCTCAAAAAATATATAGTTGCACTGGAGAAAGTATAGAGAAGGGCGACCAAAATGATAAAGGGGACGGAAAGGCTCCCCTATGAGGAAAGGCTAAAGAGGTTAGGGCTGTTCAGCTTGAAGAAGAGACAGCTGAGAGGGGAGATATGCTAGAGGTCTACAAAATCATGAAAGACTTGAACGGGTAAATGTGAAATAGTTATTTACTCTTTCGGATAATACAAGGACTAGAGGGCACTCCAAGAAGTTAAAACAAATCAGAGAAAATTCTTTTTCAGTCAATGCACAATTAACTTCTGGAATTCATTGCCAGAGGACACAGTTAAGGCAATTAGTGTAGCTGGGTTTAAAAAAGGTTTGGATAAGTTCCTGGAGAACTCCAAAAAGTGCTATTAATAAATAGTGCATAGCCACTGCTTGTTGCCGGCATTAGTAGCATGAGATCTATTTAATGTTTGGGTACTTACCAAATACTTGTGACTTGGATTGGCCGCTGTTGGAGACAGGAAATTGGACTTGTTGGACCCTTAGTCTGACCCAGTATGGCATATCTTATGTTCTCCCATTGAAATGTTTTTTGATGATATTGGTACACAAGTAGCTTGAAATCAGAAAGCTGTGGGCAAGGAAGGGTGTTTGATGAGGTGCCGGTCAGAATAGCAGGATGTGGAGATGCACTTTGTTGGGAGAGAGGGAAGGGGTAGCTTGTCAGGGCAGTGGATACAGTAGGGGGGACTGGTCAGAGTTTTGGAAGCTGTGTAAGGTGTCAGAGTCCTGGGATGGGGGATTGATCATTTGTGGGGGCTGTGGGATGGCTTAGGTTGTGGGCTTGGTTGGGAGATTGGGGGATTGATCAGTCACAGGGGGTCAGTGTGGGTGGGTAAGGCTGCGCCCTGGGATGGGCGGATTAGTCAATTGTGGGAATTGTGCAGGTGAAGGGAAGATGGTTGGGTTCAGTTGGGCTGTATCCTGAGTTTGGAGGGAGGGAGGATTGATTATTGCTGTGGGATGAGTTAGCCTGGGTCCTGGGATGGGGGGATTGGTCAGTTACAGGGGGGTCTGTGTGGGTGGGTAAGGCTGTGTCCTGAGATGGGGGGGATTGGTCAGTTGTCGGGGCAGTGCACTTGCAGTTGGATCAGAGTGTGTGTGTAAATAAGCATTTTCTGCTGTACACACTGCATGCTCTATATATCTCACCCTTACAAATAACATTTACTCTTGGGCCCCTCTGTCTCTTGAACTGGGGTCACTGGGCTATTTCTTTTTCATCCATCACTTTATTATTATTTTTCAGCTGCCAATCAGCTCAGCCCGGCCCAGATCCTGTGAAGTTCCGGGTATAAAGTGAGTATGTGAGTGGGCATGGAGAGAGAGGGTAAAGGATGTGGGGATGTGTGTGAGGGGGGGGTAGGATCAAATGTTCATGCCAGGGGTCCTCAATGACTCCTACCCAGTTAGGTTTTCATAGTCCTGCCTGGTTTGCATGCAAACTGCCCCAGTTATTTGCAAATCAGTTGTGTGCATATTCATTAGGGGGGGGGGGGTGTCACTTACTCTATGTGCTGCTCACAAGTTCACAGCCATACAGTATATATCCCACGAGTGGCCAACTCTGGTCCTCAGGATATCCAGCATGAATTTGCAGGACATGTCACACACTGCCTCCATGATGTACAAATCTCTCTCATGCATACTCATGCTGGATATCCTGAGGACAGAGTTGGCTCCCCTTGGTGTAATGGGAGATGATCCATATGACTGTGTCCTGGAGAGAAGCAGATACTGTGTGTGTGGGTGAGAGTGGTTACTAAGTAGATGGGGTACGGTCTGTATGTTTATATCTAAGAGAGACACACGGTGTGAGCGAGGCGGGGATGTCAAGACGGTCTCCTGTGCCTTCCGTGCTTGCTCTAGTGTAGGAGACTGGTCACAGTTGTCAAAATTTGATGCCCCCTGGCTGCAGGGCCTGGAAGATTCTTGCTGGTGGAGGACTGCCTCGTGTTGTCAGAACTGAGGTATCCCGATTTGAGGAAAATCAATAGAGTAACAGATTTATTAATATGTTCAAGTTGTTTATGCTGTTCCTCTGGAGGTTTTCATCAGCTTTGGGGAATCCTCTTGGAGAAAAGCTATTTAAATGGTTGTCTATATATTTCTGTACACTGTTCTAGCTAGGAGAATGTTAATTGTCTGATTTTGGTTATAGCATTTACCCCTCCTTGGATCAGCCGGTCAGTGTCCCTCTGATCCCAGCAGCTCTGAACACGGGTGGCTCTCTTCCGGATTTAAGCATTCTCCATTTCCCATCCCCTCTGCCCACTCCACTGGATCCTGAGGAGCCTGCCTTCCCCAGCCTAAGTGCTGAAGGCAGCACCTCCAGCCTCAGCAATACTCTGACCCAGCTGGGCATCAGCTACCATTCCTCAGGTAGGCAGCCCAGTCCCGGGGACAAAGGGTGCACTGGGCAGTGGTCAGGCAGAGATGAAGTTGTGATTCGGGTGAGCCGCGGCGAGGGAGTTCCATTGATGCTGTGAGCCTGCTATTCCCAGAGCATGCTCAGCGCTTCCACAGTCCTGCCTGGTTTCATCTGTTGGATTCTTTTCTGCCCCTGCTTGCTGTCTTTGCTGTGCCGCAGTACGTCTGCCCCCCCCCCCCCCAGTCTCTGAGTTGCCTCTATATGTACTTGTGCATTCAAAGGAGAGCATTTTTAGCTCACACTAAGTGTTATTTGGGAAATCTAGGTCCAAAAGTTACTAGATTAGTCCAGTACAAGTCTGCCGCGTCCCTTCTTTTGTTCTCGTGCTGTCCTGGCTGAGACCTCATTCTCCCCGTGCTCTTCACCCCATGATGCTCCTCTGTCATTGCTGTTTGCTTTTAGTTATTTCATTTCTGTCGCCAATTAATGTGGGATATTTTCTTTTTTTTCTTCTTCCTACAGGACTTACCTCACCTATGCAGAACTCCCTCAGCAATCCGTGCCTTCAGTCCTCGCTTAGCAATCCTAACCTGCAGTCCTCCCTCAGCAGCCAGTCCATCCCTTCATCGGCCAGTAACCCCTCCCTCAGCACTCAGCCCATGCAGTCCTCCTCCAGCACATCCAGCTTTGCTGGCTCTTCTTCCTACTCCCCTATGGTCAATCCACTGGCACAGGCGGCCATCAGCACCTCCCCCAGGCGCAGGGTGCCGCTCAGCCCCCTCACCATTCCAATGGGGGGAGATTCCAGGAGGCAGCACCCGAAACCGTTCTCCCCAACAATGTCCCCCACATTGTCTTCCATCACACAGGTATGCATGTGCCATCTGCAGGCTCCACATTTCGCGCTGAGTTTGCTTCTTTGCTTTTCTTTGAATTTTATTTTGCTGTTTTATTTCCATTTCATTGATAGAATAAAAGAAAAATGCCTTTTATTCAGCTGTTGGATAGATGAGGCAAATATCTGTTCATTTAAACCTGGTTCCATTTAAATAACCCTGGGGAATTTTCCATACCCGATTCCCTGATGCGCAAGCCTTACCCCATGTCCTCCGTAGCCAACTCTTGGATATGCACGCCTTATCCCTACGTCATCCATACCCAAAGGAAAATTGGGTCTTACCTGCTAATTTTTGATCCCTGTATGTGGCCAGATCAGTCCAGACTCCTGGGTTTTGGAGACAGAAAGTTTTACTGACACTGCCACATAACACAGTCCCTCAGTATTTCTCTGTCTCCAGAAGATGGTGGAGATGCAAAGCTGAGACCGAGAATAAAATAAAAAAAAAATAAAATAAAATAAGAAGAGATGGAGATTGCCTCCCAGGGGGTTGTTAGGTCCTGGTGGGGCCATCCCCCTGGTTTTGAGGCAGAGAGCAGGAGGTTGGGAACCCTTGGTTTGCTCAGTCCTTGTTTGCCAGTGAGGACAGATAACTGGTGGCCCAGTTTCCTAGCCCTGGAGGACAGATGGAGCCTGAGGCCATTCTTCTGTGAAGGGAAGTGGTCAAGTTTTTTCTTCATTTATGGTGCTGCTGAGCCTGTTTAAAAAAAACATCATTTAAGTTGCTCAGACAGTGTGCTGCTGTAGTCGATGCGTTGTTGCACGGCTCCTCGTTATCGCGGCCTTTTCGTTCTGTTGAACAGATGGCTCCTTCTTCCCCGTTCCTTCGACAGCGATCGTTGCATCCAGCGCACTGCTGCCATGCCACGCGGGTCGAGTTGTACTAACTGTGGAGGCGCGCACGTCTTTCCCAGGATGGTACATGTTTTAAGTGCCTCCCGGGGGGGGGGGGGGGGAAGGAACTTTGCAGGCAGTAGCGACTGAGTCGGGCGGCCACCGCGAGCCTGGACGGCTCTCTTATGCGCGACAGCCAGTAGACGACCTGTTCCCGTTGAGCTCTGAAACGGCGGCCATTTTGGGCTACTTCGCAGGCTGCGGAGGGGAAGGGGGATGTTCCTCCTGCTGTGTCCCCAGTGCTAGGGGCCTCCGGGGGAGGTCATGATGATGAGGAGTTTCATTCAGATAGTGAGGCAGACTGGCTGGGGGAGTCGGATAGTTCCTCTGATTTTTCTGCCGACTTTGTTTTGCTCTTACATAAAGCCTATTCAGTCAGGAAGGCCGCGGGGTGATGTAGGGCTGAGAAAGAAGCGCCATTGCGCCCTGGCTCTTCCAAAAGGAGTAGCTCGTCTCGGGCGACGGCAGCCATGAGAGTTAGGCAGGTTCTGGAAGTCCCGGTACTGCTGGCCGCTGTGGATAGCTCCTCTGAGGTTTCAGAGGGTGACCATCTGCCTGCGCAGAATCCGAAGGATGTAGATCCAAATTTGGTGGAGAACAATCCAGATAGTACCCGTGGCAAAGCCCAGGCTATAGAAGGAGATGATCCTAAAGTGCTGTGGCTCTTCCATAGGGAGGGGTTGAGTCCCTTGATACCCTACATTCTGGAAGAATTAAGTATAAAAGTCCCATGGGATAAATCAGATCAGGAGGAGGTGGACCCGGTTATGGATAGGAAAATTGGTTCTTACCTGCTAATTTTCGTTCCTGTAGTACCAAGAATCAGTCCAGACCGCTAGGTTATGCCTCCCTTCCAGCAGATGGAGTCAGAGAAAAGCACCCGCAGATAACCCGGTGTGCCACCTGCTATCCTTCAGTATAATCAATATCAAAGCAAAATGAAGTAAATTTAAACAACCAATAACTAGATCAAGAGAATTTAGCTGAACAATAACCTGTGAAAACTATGTACAGGCCAAGAGTACGGATTGAAATGCTTCCATGGATAAGCTTGCTTAAAAATCTTCAGATTCATCTAAAAACTGCAGAGAGAAAAAACAAAACCAACCGAACGGACTCTCCTGAACACTATACCCCTGGGCGGGCGTCTGGACTGATCCTTGGTACTACAGGAACGAAAATTAGCAGATAAGAACCAATTTTCCTTTCCCTGTACGTACCAGGATCAGTCCAGACTGCTGGGATGTACCCAAGCTGCCCTAAATGGGGTGGGACCCGGAGAGTCCCGCTCGAAGCACATTGCTGCCAAAAGAAGCAACATCCAGAGCCCGGATGTCCAAACGGTAATGCTTAGCAAACGTGTGCAAAGATTTCCAAGTAGCTGCTCTGCAAATCTCTTGTGAAACACATTGGCTCTCTGCCCAAGATGCCGCTTGAGATCTGATCGAATGAGCCTTAAGACCATCTGGCACTTGCCACCCGTGACAAATGTATGCCGAAGCAATAGTGTCCTTCAGCCATCGGGCAATAGTAGTCTTTGAAGCCTTACACCCTTTCTTAGGACCGCTCCATAAGACAAAAAGATGATCTGACAATCGAAAAGCATTAGTCACTTCCTAGTACCGCAGAAGTATCCTGCGGATGTCCAGTCTCCTCAAATCCTGAGCCTGAGGAGAATTCCTATCCAAATCTGGAAAAGCTGGTAACTCAACTGACTGATTTATGGCAGAAAAGAAGGTACCGTCCAAAGCGAAACCCCAGGGTACGAGATTCGCAAGAATGGTTCTCTGCAGGACAACACTTGAATCGCCAGTATATGTCTAGCCGAACAGATAGCCATGAGGAACACCGCCTTGAGTGTTAAATCTTTCAACGTAGCCCACTTGATAGGCTCAAAGGGAGGACCGCAGAGCCCATGGAGAACCAAATTTAAACTCCACAAAGGACACACTGCATGCACCAGCAGGTGTAAATGTTTGGCGCCCTTCAAAAAATGCGATGTCCTGCAATGGATGTACCATAAACTTTACCTCTTAAACAGCCTAATGCCGCTACCTGAACCCGAAGCGAGCTATACGTCCGTCCTTTCTTTAAGCCTTCCTGCAAGAACGCGAGAATGTGCACAATAGTGTCCTGACGTGGGGACACTTTCAACCCACTGCACCAGGAATCGAAAACCTTCCACACCCGAATGTAGATGAGAGAAGTAGAGGTCTTTCGTGTGCGTAGTAGAGTGGTAATCACCATATCCGGATAGCCCTTCTTTCTCAACTGTCTCCGCTCATAAGCCAAGCCGCTAGACAAAAGCGAGCTGCCTGATCAAAAAATACTGGACACTGTCGGAGTAAATTCCGTGCTAAACTAATGATCCTAAGGAAACTAAAACCTTTACTGACAATATCAAACTTTCTCACAGTACTACAAGCACTAATATTTGCGAGCACTGATTACTGCAACGCACTGCTACTGGGATTACCTTATGTGACGATAAGACCACTTCAAATATTACATAACTCCGCAGCAAGAATTCTCACAGGTAAAAAGAAAAGGGATCACATTACTGATACACTAACAGAACTACACTGGCTACCAATAGAACAAAGAGTACAATTTAAAGCACTTTGCACAATACATAAACTGATTTATAATGAAAAAGTGGAATGGCTTAACACAGCACTACGTGTACATGTACCACATAGAAATCTTAGATCAGCGAATAAAGCTCTCTTTACTGTTCCGTTGATTAAAACAGCACGTCTAACCCAGGTCAGGGAACGAGCATTGTCACTGACTGGTCCCATCTTATGGAATACAATGCCTCCTGAAATAAGATTACAGAGATATTTCAAACTGTTCAAAGTAAGTCTGAAAACCTGCTTTTTCAAACAGGGTTTTTATAAAGAGAACGGAGAAAGTAAGTAAGGAAAAGCGGGCATCAACAAATCAGCACCCAGGACTTAGTTAAATGTGCTCACCTGGTAATTATTTTATTCTCACTAATAAACGTAGATAAAATTTGAAAGTACAAGAATGAATTACATGTAATCTAACCATGAGACATGTATCGAAAGGACAATATATGACATGAATCAAATAGCCTTTATGTGGAATTATATGTTACTGGATATTTATTGGCACTTCTGTTAAGTATTAGCAATTTTTTTTTTTACTATATGTGCCTTTTTGTAAATCGTTATGATGATAAATAACTTAATGACGGTATAGAAAAGATTTTAAATAAATAGGTGACCGAGACGCAAGGGACCGTCTACCGCCAAGTTGATCAGGTCTGCGAACCACGGCCTCCGCGGCCACTCCGGAGCTATGAGAATAACCGACCCCCGGTGGGACTCTATTCGCCTTAAGACCTTCCCCACCAACAGCCAAGGAGGAAACACATAGAGGAGCGCGTCGTGAGGCCACGGAAGGACCAGGGCATCCACCCCTTCCAACCCGTGCTCCCTTCTGCGACTGAAGAAATGAGCTGCTTTTGCGTTCAGCCAAGTCGCCATCAAATCCAGCCGGGGGGGCTCCCCACCGGTGAGTCAAGAGCCACATTACCTCCTCGGACAGTTCCCATTTGCCGGGATCTAGCCTTTGTTGACTGAGAAAATCTGCCTGGACGTTGTCCACTCCAGCTTTGTGTGATGCCACCAACTGGAGCAGATTGCGTTCCGCCCAGACCATCAACTTGTCCGCCTCTGTGGCCACCGGCCAACTCTTTGTTCCCCCTTATTGATTTATGTAAGCCACGATTGTTGGATAGGATCCTTACCGAACGATGCTGGATTAACGGGAGAAAACGGCGTAATGCTAGACGAACCGGCCTTGTCTCCAACTAATTTATGGACCACTCGGACTCCTGTGCTGTCCATTGACCTTGTGCTGATCGTGACTGACAGACTGCCCCCCAACCGGAAAGGCTGGCATCCGTTGTCACGATCATCCACTGTGGATTCTCTAGATCTATTCCCTGCTGTAAGTGATTGGGGATCAACCACCATTCTAGGCTGGCCCTGGCTGGATTCAGAAGGGGCAAGGGCAAGAGGAACTCCTCGGACTTGGGGTTCCAACGGGAAAGCAATGCCCTCTGGAAAGGCCTCATATGAGCAAACGCCCAAGGAACCAACTCCAGAGTAGACGCCATAGAACCAAGAACTTTCAAATAGTCCCATACCTTGGGCAATGGAAGGGCCAAAAGACGTCGAACCTGCCCATCCTCTCCCGAGGCAGGAAAATCTTGCCCACAGATGTATCGAACCGTGCTCCCAGAAATTCTAACTCCTGGGACGGTACCAATTAGCTCTTGGAGAAATTGACAACCCATCCGAGTGAATGGAGGCAATGCAAAACAGACTGCACCGCCACCTTGCAGAGCTCTTCCAATTTCACCGGAATGAGCCAGTCACCCAGATAAGGATGAACTAAGATCCCCTCCCGCTGCAGACATGCTGCCACTACCACCATCACCTTGGTGAAGACGCGGGGAGCCGTCGCTAAACCGAACAGCAGCGCACGAAACTGGTAATGCTCGCCCAAGACCATGAACCGTAGAAACCTTCGATGATGCTCTCGGATTCCTTTGTGAAGGTAAGCCTCCGTCAGATGCAAAGAAGCCAAAAATTTGCCTTTGTGGACGGTTCACTGATGGACTTCAGCGTCTCCATTTGAAAACGAGGAACCCATAGTGCTCTGTTGACCTTTTTTAAGTCCAAAATCGGCCGGAAGGAGCCCTCCTTCTTGGGGACTATGAAATAAATGGAGTACCTGCCGGTCCAACATTCGTTCGGTGGCACCGGGACAACCGCTTCCAGAGCCTTGAGCCGAGACAGGGTTTGGAATATGACGTGTTGCTTTGCCTGAGACCTGCAAGGAGACACCAGGAACAGATCCTGAAGCGGGCAAGCAAAATCCAAAATGTAACCATGTTCTATGATATCTAGAACTCACTGATCCGAAACAATCTTGACCCATTCCTCGCGAAACAGGGAGAGACGACCCCTGATCTCGGGAACAGAGGAATGGGCCGGTGCACCTTCATTGGGAAGCCTTGTTAGAGGAAAATCCTTGGGAGGATCCGTCGCGCTGAGGCCGTGTACCACAAAAGGAAGGAGCCCAAGCATGAGACCTTGCTGACGATTGCTGAGGGGAAAAAGACGAGCCCCTACCCTTACAAAAATGGCGCTGACCCCGAAAACAACCCCGGGTCACACCAAAAGTGAGAGACGGCCTGGGCTTGTCCTCCGGGAACTTATTGTCCCCTAAGGTCTTAACCAGTTGTTCTAGATCATCTCCAAATAATAGCTTTCCTCTAAACGGAAAGGCGCCCAGCTGAGACTTAGAAGAGACATCAGCCGACCAATTGCGGAGCCAATGAAGCCTCCTTGCTGAAACTGCCGAGGACATTGTGCACATAGAAGTACGAAGAAGATCGTACAAAGCGTCCACTGTATAAACAACCGCTGCTTCCATGCAGTTGGCTTGTTCTGCCTCTGCCGGAGGGAGCTCTTGAGTTGTGAGTAATTGCTGAACCCATCTAAGGGTAGCTCTCTGCATGAGACTACTCATTTGAAGTATAAGCCCTAACTCTGAGGGCTTATACTTCAAATATCCGCTTGAGTAGAACCTCCAGCTTTCTATCCTGGAGGTCCTGGAGAGCTGCTCCTCCCGTTACCGGAACTGTGGTGCGCTTGCCGATGGCCGACACGGCTGCATCCACCTTAGTGATCTTGAGAAGATCCAAGAACTCGTCCGGCAGCGGGTACATTAGGGTGGCTTCAGGCGCATCCAATTCCTGGGTCATAAGCTGTAAAAGCATCGGGTGGAAAGGAAAGGTTGTAGGAGGGGCTCGCAGGCCCGACAAAACAGGATCCCCTGAAGAAGGATCCATCACCGGCTGCAGAGTCTGAATATCTAGTTCCTGGAGCACATGAGGAATCAAAGGGTCTAGCTTGTCCTTACGAAACAACCGGAGCACCCGTGGATCATCCCCCTCCACCGGAGCAGCAATGTCAACATAATCGCTCATATCCACCAGGGAGGGGTCTGGAAGCATGGACCCCAGAGGAGTGGAAGGCGCCGGTAGCTCAGCGTCAGGAGCGGGACGGGAAGGAGCCCCTTGTTCCTCCGCAGGCCTGGGGATCTTAGGAGGAGGAGAATATTGCCCATCAAAGTTTTCCTCAGCCTCCATATAAGCTTTGTGAAGCAGTAAAATAAACTGAGAAGAAAATGGGTGCTGTCTAAGAGACCCCCCGGAGGCACGGCAGGAGGAGGAGAAGAATCATGTCCCAAATTGCGAGGCCTTTGGGGGCTTAACGTAGGCAGAGAAATCGGTTGGAAATCCCCTCCCTCTGAGCCCTGTGCATCTGAGCCCTGTGCCGCATCGGGGCCCGAATCAGACAAAATGGCCGCCGTTCCCATGCTTGTCGGAGACGGGGCAGGCCTCTCCTTGTGAACTGTCTGACTGCGGCCTAAGCCGCGCGATCGCAGCAACGCTGATATTTTCCCTGCAATCGGCAGCTGCGAAGGCCCCTCGCCCCCGAGGATATAGCGGGAGCAGAGGCCTTCGCGAGAAAGCTGCGCTGCCGGCTCTCCACCCGCTGCACATCGTGATCCTCGCAGCATGGCAATCTAAGCCGTAAGTAGAAAATCAGCTGAGTGAAGCAATTCACCCCCTCTGGAGCCCCAGGAGATTTCAGCAGGCTCGCTCTGCTTAAAAGGCTTATCCTTTTTCTTTTATTTATGTATTTATTTTTTCTTTTTCAGAGCTTCTCAACCAGGGGAATGTACATCCCTGGGCTTAATATACAATTTGTAGCTCCCACCAGAGGAATTAAGATGCCACTGGCACTGTATGGGGGGGAGGGACCGGCCCACCGGTAAATCCGCCCCCCCCCCCACCAACTCACCGGGTTTCGTCAATATTCTCCAGGTATTAAGGCCAAGGGCAGGAGCCCAGCCTTGCCTGCTATTTCAAAGTGATCTCAGTCTTCCCTTTTTTTTTTTTTTTTTTTACTACAAGTTGATCTAGTCAAAAGTACTAAGGTTTGGATACCCCCTTCACTTATTAATCAATCAAATAAAGAATTTTGCAAAGGTTCAGGACTGCAGGTTATGCCATCCTTCATCTGCTGGAGTCAGAGAAATACTGAAGGATCGCAGGTGGCACCCCGGGTTATATGGGTGGTGCTTTTCAGCTTTTCTCTGACTCCATCTGCTGGAGGGGAGGCATAACCCAGCGGTCTGGACTGATCCTGGTACGTACAGGGAAGGCCTTTTAGGCCCAGCAAAGTCCTTTTCCTTCCATAAATCGGCCAAAATGTTGGTATTTAGGGAATGGGATACTCCTGAGACTGGCTTGAAGATTAGCAGACCAAAAGAAAAAACAGCGGTGGACGGTCTCGTAATGCAGATAGCAACAGGAGTGTGATGAGACCAATTGTGGAATTAAGGTCTTTATTAGCAAATATTAATTAAAATACTCTAGCCCAACTCTGGCCGAGTTTCGCCTTAATTAAATGCTGCATCAGGGGCTGCAAATACATGAAATAATTGTAAATTGCAGACCACTGTTGATTTAATATACCATCAATACATATGTATAGATTTAAAAAAGAAATAAAATCATATATAAAAAAGGTAACTGAATTAATTTGGTAATCAAATAACCATACCGCATAATCTATAGGGAAAAGGGGACAACAAAGGAATAAAATGAATGAGTCTAAATCCCTTAAGAGAGTTGTGGTCTAAACATTGGTAATGATTTCCAACCAAAACTGTATGAAGGATCTGTAAGACTAAGGAATCATTGTGTAGTGTACAACGAGGATATTGCTGTATTATTTTACTTTCGTTATTGTTATGTCATTAAAATGTGCAAGTATTCATAGGTTAGTGGTGATTTAAATCAAAACATTTTTTAAATTTACCTTCAGGTTCAACCAACTTGCACAGTCAGCACCCTGTAAAATAGCGGTAACTCTGTATAACCCACCGTAATTTAGTACAGCATAAGGCGCTCCTTGTGGCTTGATTTTTTTTATAAATGCAAAAGTGTAGCTAAAAACCCCCCAAATATTTTAAAGTGGCATGATTGATATTTAATTTTTAAATCTTGAGATTTATTTTTTTTAATCAATCTTTTCAAACCAATGGAAGGATAAAGGGGGAGGAGCACGTGGTGTGTGTGTGGGGTTAAGGGTCAAATACTTATTATTGTATATTCACTACGATGGTGTGATATAATCTCATTTACTCGTTTTAATATAATCTGATAGAACTATATAAAATATACATTTACATACCTTCTTTGTCGTTTTTAGATCGGTTGTGCGTTCATATTAACTCCAAAGTCTTTTATTAAAAATACTAAAGGTCTCAAAAAATAACAAAACCAAAAACCGCGTCGGGGACGGCATTAAATTGTGCGTTTGAATCAACCATAGGGTCTCTTTCTAAACATAAGTGCACTATATAACTGGTTCATTTTTACTCTTTGAAAAATTGGACTAGAATTAGAGCAGCGCAAAACACTGCCATTGGTAGCATCGGTGTAAGTAAAACAAGCAACTTCGTTTAAAGTTAGAGACTTTTGTGCTCTTTTGCCGATCTGTGTGGCTTAATCATTTTAAAGAAAGGCATCATTGTAATGTTTACAGTCATTTAAAAATAGTATAAATCAACGTGGAAGGGAGAGTCTAAGCAAAACCTGCCTGCATCTTCAGCACATTTAGGCCCAAATCCATTCAACATCTGGCACCGAAAATCACCGAAGCCCTGAAGAACTTCTCAACAGCTCAGGCCTTTTGACCAGCTGAGAATCCCTGGAGACTGAGGCCGAGAGCCAGCATCTCCTGCTGCCTGTTCTGTTAAACAAGCTTTGTGCATAGGCAGATTAAAACTGGCAGAAGATCTCCTCGGTGCATGTGCCTCTCTGCAGCTCTACAGGATAGGGACCTGCTGTCAATAGTTGAAAAGGGAGATTACCCTGCCTCTCCTGCTGATGCTGCCGACATTGGTAGGGAATCAAAAATGGCTGCCGTTCCTGTGCTGATGGGGAAAGCCTCAGCATTAGACCCCCTCACCTATGAGGCTCGTTTAGCTGTCTGTCCAGCACTGGGCTCCCCTGAAGTGCCTTCCCCACCAGGATGCACACAGAATACAAGCTGTCTGAATTCAGGCGCAACCGCGAGACTGCACACAAATGGCACTCTCTGCCGCGCGCCATTGCCACAATACCAAAGCAGCATGCCATTATAACCACTCTTTTAAGCTGAACTTCAGGAAACCCCTGGTGAACAGTTGTGAAGCAGCGATCAAGGTCCCGAGTGACCGGCACAATGATTCCACTGCCTTCTGGTTGCGCTTGCTTGCTTTTTTTTTTTTAAACAAGCTTTAAAATGGCATCCACTGCTGTAACTAGCCCTGGAACCAAACATTCAGTTCTTCCTTGCTCATACGGGACCCGAAATGCAGAGCCAGAACCAACGCTGCCTCATGGGTGATCTGGATCACCAGATATACACCCCCAGGGAATCTTGGTGGGAGCTGCCATCAGGGGGTCACCAACCTCCTGCTCATCCATCTCAAACCAGGGGGGATGGCCCCATCAGGACCTCATAACCCCCTAGGAGGATCCAGAAACTTTGTTTTTTAATCTTCTTTTTTTTTTTCTCTCCAGACTGCAGGTTTTACACCATCTACCATCTGCTGGAGACTGAAAAATATTGAGGGACTGCAGGTGGCACACTGAGTTATGTACAGTGTCAGTGAAACTTTCTCTGTCTCCATCTGCTGGCAGGGAGGCAAAACGCAGGAGTCTGGACTGATCTGGATATGTACAGGGAACTCCTCGAATATGCAAGCCTTACTCCTGTGTCCTCCGTACCCACCTATGTCTTTTATACCTGACTTATGGATACATAAGCCTTACTCCTACATCCTCTGTACCCGACTCTTGGATACGCAAGTCTTATCCGTCCACACCCTATATTTTTGTTTAAAAAAAATCTGAATGTTTTATTCAAATATTCCACTTTTTGGCTCTTCAAAGCGGTTTACATTCAGGTACTTGTAGGTATTTACCTGTCCCCAGGGGACTTAGAATTTAAGTTTGTACCTGAGGCAATGGAGGGTAAAGTGACTTGCCCAAGGTCACAAGGAGCGACAGTGGGACTTGAACCCTGTTCTCCCTGGTTCATAGGCTGCCACTCCAAACATAAGTTATCAAAACCCATCAATCAGTTTTGAAAGTGATCGTTGAGGATAATTGGCTATATGGAATTACTCTTCCTCGATGCAGCTAAATGTCCAGTGTGCAAATGTGAGGCATTCCTAGTCCATATTTGGGTTAGGGAGGAAACATTCTGGGTCCATATTTAGGTGGGCAAGTGTTGGGGAGAAAATGTTCTCGGGTCTGTATTTGGGTAGGGGGAGGAAATGTTCCCTGGTCCCTATTTGGGTGGGGGGAGGAACCATTTCTGGGTCCATATTTAGGTGGGCAAGTGTCGGGGGAGAAAATGTTCTCGGGTCCGTATTTGGGTAGGGGGAGGAAATGTTCCCTGGTCCCTATTTGGGTGGGAAGAGGAAACATTTCCGCGTCCATATTTGGGGTGGGCGAGTTTGGGGGGCAGAAAATGTTCCCAGGTCCATATTTGGGTAGGGGGAGGAAACGTTCTCAGGTCCATATTTAGGTGGGAGAGGAAATGTACATGTGAAGGTGGTATTTTAACCTCTTTGTGCAGGTGAAGTGATCATGTGGCAGCTTTCATAGGGAAGATCCGCACTTGCCTTTGTTTTGTAAACTGGTATAAATCATAGGGATAAAATGTATTTTCCTAGCATGTAGCCAGATGGACTCAGGACCAATGGGTTATATGCTCCCTGCCATGCAGTGTGCCAATCAAGTCTACAGTGGAGCCTAGCCCACCGGGCACTGCTCAACCCGCTAGGAAGCCCAATTCCCCTTACCCCCCAACAGAAAAAGGAATGGCATTGGTACGGCGAGCTGAGCTCGGAGACTGAGGGGAGCCCTACAGCGGAGCCATCTTGTGCGCATTTGTTTGAGCGCCATATTGCCTTCCATAGGATGACAGTACGCGCAGTGCGTTGGCTCTGCGCACGTGCTGTGCAGTAACGGGCAAGTCCCTACACCACATCCTTTAAAGCGCGCGATACAGGCAGAGTTATGTGCATGGGCTGTGCTTGCACCTCGTTGTACCCCACCTGGGCATTCGAAATTTGTATGCATACATTTTTAAGCGTCAGCCGTGAGAGCGCACAAGTACCGCTACCAACCTGGACTCCAACTTATGTTGGCACTGTGAGGAAGCCCAAGGTGAATTGGCCTCCTCAGACTTTGCTAAGCCAGGCTCCTCCCATTTGGATGACAGGTTGGTCACTGCCTTAACTGGAAGTACACCGGACCTCAGTATCCCTTTGACTAGGTCATCCGTGGGAGAGGGAAATTCAACTGGTCCTACCTGACTTAGGCATGGACCTGGCTGCCTTTATCTGGGTGGAGTTTTCCAGAAGCTACAAGCCTTTAAACAGGCGCAGTCTACTGCCTCACTTGCCCCGTCCGGATGAAACCTCAGCCGGTGACCCCTCCCTCTTCCATCCCTACTGGCAGACCCCGAAGTATGCCTCGCCTTACCAAGGGTATCCCTGGCAGGGACCCAGATGGCATGGACAAAGAGGAGGATCCAAATTCCTTGGAAGATGCAGAAATCCCCCCTGGATTGAAAACTAATCGGACCGTGTTATGGTTCTTTCATAGAGATGAATTGCTGGCCCTCGTTTCCCAGACCCTGAAGATGCTGGGAGTTCCTGGGGCGGATTCTATGATGAACCAAAGAAGAATCCCATTCTGATTTCCCTACGGAAAGCCTCCTGCTACTTTCCAGTGATGGACGCCATCCAGGAGTTGATTGATCTGGAATGTAATGCCCCAGAAGCAAGTTTTGAAGGGGGTAGGGCACTGGAAGCTCTATACCCTCTGGACCCAGTGGTAAGAGAATGTTTGCGTTTCCCTAAAGTGGACACACTGGCCTGTGCCGCCTCTAAGTGAACAACTATCTCAGTGGAAGAAGGAGTGGCCTTAAAAGATGTGCATGATAGACAGATCGAGTCTAGCCTTAATCAAGCCTTTGACGTTTTAGCAATGACCTTACAGATCGCTTCTTGTTGCGCTCTGGTGGCTCATTCGTGTCTGCTTCTCTCTTAGGAGATTGATGACTTGGGGGTGAATTCCAGAGCAATTATGGAACCTGCTGCCACCTTTTTAGCAGACACAGGCTCTGATTTAGTCCGTACTTCGGCCAGAGGAGTAGCCTCAGTAGTGGCAGCCAGACGACAGCAATGGCTGCGGAACTGGTCAGCTGATGCAACCTCCAAAGATGCCCTTTAAAGGATCACTCCTATTTGGGAGTGAATTGGAAAAGCTGGCCAGTAAATGGAGTGAGTCTCCAGTTCCCGATTACCAAAAGATAAGAGGAAGAAACTATAACGCCCCTTGCCTATGAAGGATTGTTCCAGGGGTTCCCAGTGTCTACCAAAAGTGGGTCGAGATAACTTCGGACAAATGGGTACTGGAAGTCATACGAGAAGTTTGTGCACTGGAATTCCACAGCACTCCTCGGGACTTATTCATGATGTCTCCTTGCCACTCCCAGCACAAGAAGCAGGCAATGGAGATTACACTTCTAAGATCCTCGGGATGAGGGCTGTGATCCCAGTACCTATGCCCCAGGAATCTATGGGGTGTTATTCCATCTATTTTGTCATACCCAAGAAGGAAGATTCCTTTCACCCCATCCTGGACCTCAAGATAGTCAACCGTCCCTTGTGAGTGAATCATTTTTGCACGGAGACCTTCTGCTCTGTGATAATGGCCGTACAACCAGGAGAGTTCCTAACCTCCCTGGACCTATCCGAGGCCTACCTTCATATTCCAATCCGACAGGATCACCAACGTTTCCTACGCGTTGTGGTGCTGGGTCATCATTATCAGTTTTGGGTGCTGCCCTTTGGCTTAGCCACCGCCTCCAGAATCTTTTCCAAGATTAAGGTAGTCAAGGCGGAGCATTTAGAAAAGATGGGATCCTGGTGCACCCATACTCGGACGATTGGCTGATCCGGGTCAAGTCTGTGGAAGGAAGACTCCTGGTGACCAACAAGATGATCTCCTTATTACAGGAACTCGGTTGGGTGGTAGACCTTTCCAAGAGTAAGAGACCTTGGTGTGCTTCTAGACAACCAACTCAACCTAAGCAAATTCGTAAACAATACCACCAAGGAATGCTTCTTCAAATTGCAAGTATTAAAAAAATTAAAACCATTTCTGCACTTCTGAGATTTCCGCCTGGTACTACAATCTATCATCCTCCCGAAACTGGATTACTGCAACTCACTCCTTCTGGGCCTTCCCGCCAGCACTATCAAACCACTTCAGATGGTCCAGAACGTGACGGCCAGGATCCTCACAAACACCAACAAAAGGGAACACATCACCCCTATCCTCCAGAACCTTCACTGGCTGCCCATTAAATTCAGGATACTCTTTAAAGCCCTCATGATGATACACAAGGCATTACACAACATCCCCCCCCTCAACCTAACTTTCCAACTTCAACAGCAAATTTCCAAGAGACCCATCAGAAGTGCATACAAGGATATGCTACACACCCAGCTGGCAAAACCCTCACTGAGGAAACGCGCCCCTTCCACTGCGAGTCCCCCACTTTGGAATTCGCTCCCTCCGGACCTCCGCCAAGAACCCTGCCTTCTGGTATTCAAAAAGAAGCTAAAGACTTGGCTATTCAGCCAAGCGTTCCCTGAGAGCTAAGATCTGATGAATTGAACTTTATAGACGCTGGTCCACCTATCCCACTGTAAATATGTTTTGAATTGTACTTTATTTTAGCTAATCGTGTTTGGAATTGTAGTCCATCTGTTTCACTGTAAGTTCATTTTCAACCTGTTCCAATGTATCCGCCCCAGAGGCGACAGTTCAGTTCTCTGTAAACCGGGGCGATATGTATGCTATACAGGAACATCGGTATATAAAAATTAAAAATAAATAAATAAGAGCAGCTTCAAGCCTTCCCAGTCCTTGGAGTATCTGGGAGTCGGTTCGACACCAGGCGGGGCAAGGTCTTTCTTCCATCTACACAGATACAGAAGTTGATGTACCAGTGCGTCAGTTGGTAAACACTGTACGCCTGACGATGTGGAGCTATCTCCAAGTTCTCGGTTTGATGGTAACCCTGGAAGGTAGTGCTTTGGGTGAGGGCACAAATGCGTCCTCTTCAACACTCATTGCTATCACGTTGGAACCCACAGTCTCAGGACTATTCGGTTCTTCTCCACTTACCGATGGGAGTGTCCCTGTCCCCCCTGAACTGGCTGGTTCTCACAACAGATGTGAGTCTCTGGGGCTGAGAACTCATTATCAGGAGCCTGACGGCCCAGGGACATTGGACAGAAGCGGAGGACCTCTGGAACATCAATCGCCTGGAAGCCTGGGCAGTCAGTTTGGCGTGTTTACAGTTTAGCCACAGACTCCAGGGCCAAGCGGTCTGCGTGATGTTGGACAATGCAGCAACAGTGGCCTACATCAATCGCCAGGGAGGAACCAAGAGCCAACAAGTGTCACAGGAGATAGACCCCTTTATGGAGCAGGCGGAAGTACATCTACAGATGATTTCAGCCTCCCACATCGCAGGAAAAGACAACATCAGAGCAGACTTTCTAAGCCGGGAGAGTCTGGATCCAGGACAGTGGGAATTGTCGGCCAAAGTGTTTCAACTGATAGTAGATCGTTGGGGCCTCCTGTCAACAGACCTACTGGCTGCATCCCACAATGTGAAGGTCCCTCAATTCTTCAGTCACAGAAGAGATCCGTGGTCCCTGGGAGTCAACACCCTCTTTCAGATCTGGCCAGAAGATGAGTTGCTATATGCCTTCCCTCCATGGCCCCTGCTGGGTAGGGTCATTTGCAGAATCGAACACCACAGGGTACTAATCCTGCTAGTAGCTCCAGATTGGCCCAGGCACTGTGATATGCGGACTTGCGGAGACTCCTGGTAGAGAACCCCCTGCACCTCCCACCACACAGGGACCTATTACAGCAGGGCCCAGTCCTTCACAAGGACCGACTCGATTCTATCTTAAAGTCTGGCTTTTGAGAGAGCTCGCCTGATGAAGCGAATATATTCTGCGGCAGTAATTGTCACCTTACTCGGTGCTCGGAAGTTCTCCATGTTGCAAGCATATGTACGGGTCTGGAGAGTATTTGAGGCCTGGTGCAAGGAACATGGAATTTTTGCAAGACAGCTTGAATAAAGGTTTGGCCCTTAACTCCTTGAAGGTGCAGGTAGTGGCTCTCTCCTGTTTCAGGGGTGAGGTGAATAGGGTGGCTCGTTTCCTGAAGGGAGTGAAGCACCTTCGGCCTTCCTTGCGGTTGTCGGTCCCCTCGTGGAATCTTAATTTAGTGCTGGAATTTTTGGCAGGTCCTTCCTTTCAGCCACTGTGCAGTCTTTCCTTCCGTTTATTGACTTTTAAAACGGTGTTCCAGGTAGTTATATGCTTGATACGTTGCATCTGTGAACTGCAGGGATTATCATGCCAGGAACCTTTCCTCCAGATGACTCCAGAAGCACTGCAGCTATGTACTGTTCCATTCTTCTTGCCCAAGGTAGTCTTGGAGTTTCATTTGAACCAGTCTATTTCGTTGCCATTTCTGGATAAACTCAAGGACGTGGAGGAATACTGGCTCTTCTGTCATTTGGATGTCAAGAGACTTTTAGTGTGGTATCTGGAAGTCTCAGAACCGGTCTGAAAGACGGACTGCCTGTTTGTCCTTCATGGCGGAAAGAAGCAGGGCGAACCAGCTTCGCAGGCTACCATAGCTCGCTGGATTAAGGAGGTGATCATGGGAGCCTATAATAGAGGCTGGAAATCCATTACTTTCTCAGATTAAGGCTCATTCCACTAGGGTTCAGGCAGTCTCATGGGAAGAGGTCAGACTCCCGTCGATATCTGCTGGGCGGTGACATGGTCCTCCATGCACACCTTCTGCAGGTTCTATCATCTGGACGTACAAGCCCAAGAAGATGCTGCCTTTGCATGGGCGGTGTTGACTGGATCGCAGGCAGCCTCCCACCTTGATCGGGAGTAGCTTTTGTACATCTCATTGATCCTGAGTCCATCTGGCTGCACGCTAGGAAATGGAGAAATTACTTACTTGATAATTTCGTTTTCCTTAGTGTAGACAGATGGATTCAGGATCCCACCCACCGCTGCCCAAGCTCTGAACCATGGGTTCTCCCGTGGAATGGGCCTCGAATCCAAGGGATTACAGGTAAGCGTTCATCCAGTCCTTAGATTAAGGTACCTATATTCTTACTGGAGCTCATTGTTTATGGTTAATTGAGTACAGTTACGGTTATCCATTTTTAATCATATTTTAGTCATATTTTCAATTAAGTCCTTTCACTAGTATATCCACAATAGCTTTTGAAGAGAATACTGGAGAGCTGAGGTCACTGCAGTGGTGCATATATGGTGATATCAGCTTTGCAAGCTGACTCTATCTCCATCTGCTGGCAGGGGAGCACATAATCCATTGCTTTACACTAAAGAAAATGAAATTATCAGGTAGTAATTTCTCCAGTACAGACTTTGTCCCAGTGCAGACAGCATGAGAATGATCTTTATTATCAAACTGAAAATGATCCATGTTTAAGAGAATTTAATGCAGTGGGCTTGGTTGGTCCCTTTTACTTCGGGGGATACCCAGCAGTCGACCAGTCTTTCTGATTGTAGCCCTGTAAGGAGAACAGCTCTAACTGATGACAGAAAAGAGGAGATTTAAATCTTTTTTTTTTTTTTTAATTTCCTGTTACTTTTGGCTTGTAGCTAAATTGAAACTTGCCGTACCTAAGACTATAATACCCTGAGGCCTCCAGGCTATGCTTATTCCTGCCCTTTCCTGCCTTTGAGATGAGATGGATCTGATGCTCGGCATATTGAGACAGGAGACCAAAGATATGAACTCACGGCACAGAGTTACATCTGCTAAAGAGCAGGTCCATATTTGGGTGGGGGAGGCAACACGTAACTTGTGTGTGAATTTTCACATAGGACTAATGTTAAAACAAGCTCGTGTATCAGCACACAAGCAAAGATGTGATGGAATTTAGAATTGCGTGCGAACTTGCATGTGTGTGTGTTTAAAATGCATCAACGGCATTTTTAAGCGGTTACTCGAGCACAGGTAGTGTGCGGGTCTTCCGTAGGACTTTGTTGGCTTTTACGTGCATATGTCGGAGAATTTTAAAACACGCTCGCGTGAGGCGCATTCCCAGTTTTCCAGTTAACCCACCAGTTTGTCCAGTTAATATCGAGGGCTTCCAGACCCTTCTGGTTCTTCATCCTGCACGCCGCCCAGTAGACCCAGACCCCTAAAACGCGAGATCTGCTGACCTGACCTCATCAGGAGCAGCAGTAAAGTGACGCAGATAACAAGCGTACGCGTGCGGCGGTTTCCGGTTTTGAAATATGGAGGTAATCGCCTAAGTGTTGGCCCCTCCCCTTTTCCCAGCCCCTTGTTTTTCCACGCGTACATAATTCACGGCTTTTTAAAATCCCCGTTGCTTGCACACAGCCCACGCCTTTACAGTCGACCTCGTTCTTGTCAAAATCCCAGCTCTGCTCCCCGGAATGCCTAATTTTTATGCACAAAATCGGGTTAGTTGCTTTCATGCGCACAAGCACCACACAGCTTTATAAAGAGCTGTTTCCATGCATGTAAAAGGATGAAATTTCACCCCTTAAAATGCAGCTTGGATTCTTTTATAAGGGAAGCCTGACCAAAAGAAACCACTAATTTAGAGATGACTGAAGCTTCAGCAAAAGGTTTCAGGTGCACCGTATGGGAGGCTTTGTGTACATGTGGTGCCTGTCACCTTGTTGATTGTTTGCTGATGAGAGCAGTTCTGCTATTCAGAGCTTTACTAACTGTAATATAGATCAGGTTGACTGAAGATGGAAAGGGGGTATTTTACACTGAGTATCCTTTGAGTCTTTGTCCCATTTCTTTCATTGTGTTAGGTCTGATTAATTGATTTGGGTTATATAAGGAAGGTGATTTAGGATGATATGATGTCCCCAATGGAAGTGAAATGCACGTTGGTGCTACCTTTATGCCCTGATCCGTTTATTAAAGAATTTTAATATTACTTGCACTTACTTGTGGTTTTTTTGCTGGGTGCTTCTCGCTGTTGCTGTTGCTTGACCCTTTGTGCAAAGGAGAAACCATCTGATCCCTTTCTATCTGCAGTACGAATGTGTTTACTTAACTAGTTTTTGTTGTGTTATTGCAGGGTGTGCCCTTGGATACCAGCAAACTACCAGCAGAGCAGAGACTTCCACTGTACCCCTACAACTCCAGCCTGCTAATGCAACCCCAACATCCTCAGGGAATGGAGCCGTCGCACCATTCTCAGCAGCCGCTGCATCAAAGCACAACCACACAGCAGCGGGACTACACCTCACAGTGCCACCACAACTCAGCCATGCAGCAGTATAACCATCTGGTGGGAGATGTTAATCTGGGAAACGTAAGTACTGTCAAGCTGCCCTCTTTACCTTTGCAGAAGTAGGTGCAGTGTGGGATTCATCTGCCTGAGGCAGATAACAGAAGAGGGTCGACCTGAGACCTGCCTGGGATAAGAACAGTGGCCCAAGCCTGAGACCCGCTCTGTCTTGGATGGCAAAAGCAGCACATTCCTGAAGTCTGCACTGGGCGAGGGGGGGATGATATCAGTGACACAGGCCCAAGGCCTGCTTTTTCTGAAACAAAATAAAGACAGACTTAGGCCAGTAATTCCGGTGTTAGAGGATCATTATTTGCATGGGTGTTAGGTACACCGAAAGGAGGCAAGTGGTTTTTCTGATGGCTCCCTTACAAGGTGCAAATTAAGCCACACTGGGGGATTTTCAAAACAGTGCAGGCGGGCACAAAGTTCCCAGGGGCTCTTCCCCCCAGACTTAGCATCTGTTCTCAAAGAGAAAAAGCACCCATGCACGTGCCCTTTGAAAATTACCCAAGGAAAAAAAGGTTCCCGCAGAGATCTGCATCTGCTTCCTCAGCGGATTATTTCTCCACGCAAAGCGACTTCCTCACCTTTGAAAACCTAGAGCTATGCATTTTTCTCCCCCTCGGCCTGCAACCATGGGGGTAAAACTATCCATGCAGGGTGGAGAGTTATCAACTAGCACGTTTACCTGTGGAAGCAGCTCATTACACGCCAGCTCGCTCAGAACGGGTGGTAATGTGGGCAGAATTAGGTGAAAGAAAGTTTTTAAGAAAAGTAGAAACTAGGTTGTTACGGCGATGGCCAGTGACGCTGCAGTTGTAACATTTTCAGCCAGAGAGCACAGGCTGCGGTCTTTCGGCATTCGTACTTAGCGCGTGTCCTTGCAGCACGTGGAAAATGCTAGCTTGGCACCGATGCTGCCCCTTGGCTGGGAGTAGTGTGCATGCTGACACTACCATTTCTGTCCCTGATTCTCTCTTTCAATCTCTGCAGCAGGCATCTCTGCTCAGCTGTCTCTTTGATGACACATACTTTGACCATCAACTTGCAGCCCGACAAGCAAGTGCCTTGTCAGAGCAGGTACAGTACAGCTTGCAGCTTTGCTTCTTCCAGAAACCTTCAGAGCTGTTGCTCTCTGCTTTGGCCTGCTTCCTCCTCTTGCTGTCTTTGGTTCTTATCTCCAGACAGAGCAGGATGAATTTGTATTTTGCAAGGGACACTTCTGGGGAGAGTGAGTTTGCTTATCTCCTATATACAAACCTCTTTTTCTTTCCTTAGTTTGAGCAATTTAATATGGTCGAAAATCAGACTGGCTGCTTCGGGCTTAATAACAACATGTACTTAGGGGAGCCGGGAACTCTGCATTATCAGCAAGTGGACAACATGGCCCTGATGGGGAGTAACAGCAGCCTTCATGACCCCCGGTTACTGACCAAGCAGAACCTGAGCAACTGTAACCGGCATGGATCGGTTCCTAACATCATCCTGACAGGTGTGTCTCTCACCTCGGTAGATGGCTCAGGGCACGTGTGATGACTCTGCCTCCCCTGACTGAAATCTGAGGGTCATTTTTCCCCACATTGCTCATGTCTCCCAAGTGCTGGTGCAGAAATCTCATAATTTACTTTCTTTCCCTGTTTGTCTCTGTGCAGGTGACTCTCCCCCTCCAGGCTTTTCAAAGGAAATCACATCGGCCTTGGCCGGCGTTCCAGGCTTTGAGGTGGACACGTCCCTGGGGCTGGATGAGGACCTGAAGATTGAACCACTCACACTGGACGGTCTGAATATGCTCAGTGACCCTTATGCCCTTTTGACAGACCCCACAGTAGAGGACTCCTTCCGCACAGACCGTCTCTGACAGAGCTAGGGGTGCAGGACTCCCTCCTCCTATACCATTTCTGACTGATCCCAAGGTGCAGGGTTCCTTCTGCACAGACCACCGTTGGCACGTGGAGTGCAGAGTCCAGCAACATGTACCATCTTCAACAGACCCTGGGGGTGCAAAGGTCACGCTGCATAGATTGTCTCGCGACAGATCGTTGTACGGCTTTGCCAGACCCCACGGTACAGGATTCCTGCCTCATGGAATGGATGCAGTGAGAAGAGAATCTGCCAGAATACCACAGGGAAACGAAAAGTACTTAGAGCATTGGAAACAAACTGAAAAGCCAGAAAGACTTTATCCAAGTCTGTAGTAGAAGCTTTTCTCCCATTTGTTCTGTGTTTTTTTTATATATATAAATTATATAAAGACGTACAAACAGCGGCGGCAGAGATAAAAACCCTCCCAGTTGTCACTTTAGGAATAAGCATCTCTGATGCTGTGTAATTCCACGGAATGTGTTTATCATGTTACAGCTACGTGATGCCAAGTTATGTGTATATATGGTGCTGTGCGGGGCCATTGATTACCGCCTATGGCCCAGCTGCATCTCTAACCTTACAGCAAATACTCACATTTTTCCGAAAGTCTTTCCACTGAAGGCAACTTTTTTTTTTTTTACGATAATATGTACATATTTTTCCCTAATGTAATATTAGCCAGTAGTGCAGTGTACATAATGTGTGACATTAGCTAGTAGTGTTTAGAATTCCAACAAAGGTAATGTCATGGTCAGAGCTAAAAATTCTTTTAAAAAAAAGTTTCTATTCATTTATATTATGAAATTTGTTGTATTTTGGAGGTTTTTTTTAATATGTATTTTTGTGGTTGGGGGTTGGATGTATAAAGCACTTGTAACTTTGGTCTGTCTTCAGGTCATGTGATGTACGTCTGCTCGTCTTGGCAGCAGAGGTGACATTTGACACTGGTTGTTGGTATGTGATGAAAGGAGGGGGGGGTTTATAGCTGAGGAGTCTTCCGCCATGCAGAAGATGATTTAGTGCAACTTTAGCATTTTTAAATGTCAATAAAAGTTATATTCATATTTCATGAAGATAAGATTGTGACCTGATATTGATGAGAGGGCATCTTTGGATGGTAACACAGGTCATTTGTAACATTACCTTAGTGCCTGGAGAGCAGTTGATGCACGGAGACCAACTAAGACCAATTCCTGGATGCCAGAGAGTCATATGGACTTTTCAGGAATCAGAACCTCTGCTGAATCTAAGTGCAATTTATTTTATTTACCTGTGCTTTAATGTAATAGAGCTTTCTATGTGCCAAAGTTTGTGCCTTGTTTTGTTAGTAAGGGACAGATTTGATATTGAAACCTGAAAGTGAGCTATTTTGTCCCAGGGGTCAATCTGATCCTTTGGGCTGTGCTTAGCCAGGAGACAGGAAGTACTAAAGCTTCTTGTGTCCAGCAAAGTAAAAGTTTAACTTAGTAAGCCAATCAGGGGGAGAGTATCAAACTCAATTGCAGATACAGAGTCCTGAGAACAACCTTGACCAAAGGTTAACTGTTTAACTCCCTGCCCCTCTGCCCACCCACCCCTAGGTTTATTTTTCTGATATAGTCTGTCTAAATACATAATTGGCAACAAGATAAATTAATAAATTGGTATTGCCTTAGGTGTTATCCATCAAATACATTTACTAAAATGAGGACTATCCAATGTAACTATTAAGAACATAAGAAAATGCCATACTGGGTCAGACCAAGGGTCCATCAAGCCCAGCATCCTGTTTCCAACAGTGGCCAATCCAGGCCATAAGAACCTGGCAAGTACCCAAAAACTAAGTCTATTCCATGTTACCATTGCTAATGTCAGTGGCTATTCTCTAAGTGAACTTAATAGCAGGTAATGGACTTCTCCTCCAAGAACTTATCCAATCCTTTTTTAAACAGCTATACTAACTGCACTAACCACATCCTCTGGTAACAAATTCCAGAGTTTAATTGTGCGTTGAGTAAAAAAGAACTTTCTCCGATTAGTTTTAAATGTGCCCCATGCTAACTTCATGGAGTGCCCCCTAGTCTTTCTACTATCCGAAAGAGTAAATAACCGATTCACATCTACCCATTCTAGACCTCTCATGATTTTAAACACCTCTATCATATCCCCCCTCAGTCGTCTCTTCTCCAAGCTGAAAAGTCCTAACCTCTTTAGTCTTTCCTCATAGGGAAGTTGTTCCATTCCCCTTATTTTGGTAGCCCTTCTCTGTACCTTCTCCATCGCAATTATATCTTTTTTGAGATGCGGCGACCAGAAATGTACACAGTATTCAAGGTGCGGTCTCACCATGGAGCGATACAGAGGCATTATGACACTTTCCGTTTTATTCACCATTCCCTTTCTAATAATTCCCAACATTGTTTGCTTTTTTGACTGCCGCAGCACACTGAACCGACGATTTCAATGTGTTAACCACTATGACGCTTAGAACTCTTTCTTGGGTTGTAGCACCTAATATGGAACCCAACATTGTGTAATTATAGCATGGGTTATTTTTCCCTATATGCATCACCTTGCACTTATCCACATTAAATTTCATCTGCCATTTGGATGCCCAATTTTCCAGTCTCACAAGGTCTTCCTGCAATTTATCACAATCTGCTTGTGATTTAACTACTCTGAACAATTTTGTGTCATCTGCAAATTTGATTATCTCACTCATCGTATTTCTTTCCAGATCATTTATAAATATATTGAAAAGTAAGGGTCCCAGTACAGATCCCTTTAGGCACTCCACTGTCCACTCCCTTCCACTGAGAAAATTGTCTATTTAATCCTACTCTGTTTCCTGTCTTTTAGCCAGTTTGCAATCCATGAAAGGACATCGCCACCTATCCCATGACTTTTTACTTTTCGTAGAAGCCTCTCATGAGGAACTTTGTCAAACGCCTTCTGAAAATCCAAGTATACTATATCTACCGGTTCACCTTTATCCACATGTTTATTAACTCCTTCAAAAAAGTGAAGCAGATTAGTGAGGCAAGACTTGCCCTGGGTAAAGCCATGCTGACTTTGTTCCATTAAACCATGTCTTTCTATATGTTCTGTGATTTTGATGTTTAGAACACTTTCCACTATTTTTCCTGGCACTGAAGTCAGGCTAACCGGTCTGTAGTTTCCTGGATCGCCCCTGGAGCCCTTTTTAAATATTGGGGTTACATTTGCTATCCTCCAGTCTTCAGGTACAATGGATGATTTTAATGATAAGTTACAAATTTTTACTAATAGGTCTGAAATTTCATTTTTTAGTTCCTTCAGAACTCTGGGCTGTATACCATCTGGTCCGGGTGATTTACTACTCTTCAGTTTGTCAATCAGGCCTACCACATCTTCTAGGTTCACCGCGATTTGATTCAGTCCATCTGAATCATTACCCATGAAAACCTTCTCCATTACGGGTACCTCCCCAACATCCTCTTCAGTAAACACCGAAGCAAAGAAATCATTTAATCTTTCCGCGATGGCCTTATCTTCTCTAAGTGCCCCTTTAACCCCTTGATCATCTAACGGTCCAACTGACTCCCTCACAGGCTTTCTGCTTCGGATATATTTAAAAAAGTTTTTACTGTGAGTTTTTGCCTCTACAGCCAACTTCTTTTATTTATTTATTTATTTTTAATTTTTATATACCGAAGTTCTTGTTGGAATTACAAATCACTCCGGTTTACATAAAACGATTAACTGCCCAACAGCGGATGGGGGCTTTACATAGAACTGTAGAACATAAGGAACAATAAAACCGGATGTCAATTTAACATAGTAATAATAAATATAATATAATATAATATGTACATACAATTTAACTTTTCAGATTCTCTCTTAGCCTGTCTTATCAATGTTTTACATTTAACTTGCCAATGTTTATGCTTTATCCTATTTTCTTCTGTGGAGCCTTTATTCTGAGGGAAATCATCTGGAAACTTAGGGCTTGCCCCATTTGCTCAGAACTCTCTTCCTTGAAAAAGGAGCTGGCTGAAGTTAAAGCTGAATTAGATGCAATAAAGAAAGTTTCACCCACTTTACATTACTCAGGAATTAATTCCCCATTACCACAGAAAAACCAAAAGTCAAGGAAAAAGGGATTTACAGTGGGCTCAGGTAGGATAAGACCTGTGACCCACAGACACTCGTTCATGACAGTTGTGCAGCCCACAAGTCTACCCGCCCCCACTCACACAGGGCAGTAAGGAACTCAAAAAACAACGGGATTACAGTGGGCTATGGTAGAATTAGACCTGTGATGCGGAGACACGCACTGTATCAAGTGACCCAAGTACAAAATGCCTTCTCTGTACTAAATACTGAAGAAGTTCTTGAAAAAGATTGAAGTGTTATCTGAAAAGAAAGAAGAAACCCAATGCATACAGACATTCCATAATACAATCAGTAACCAAAAGAAAAAGCTCACTATGCTGGGTGACTGTCATCAGAGGCACTAATCTGGGAACTCTCAGCAAGGGAAACACTACAGTTAAAAGCCTCCCAGGATCATCGGCCAGCAGAAATGCTATTCAAACAGTGACAATAGGACATTAGAATGTCACCCCCCAAATACAAATGCAATATAAAAAGGCAAAGTGGATAACAAAAGTCAGCTAAATAAGTCACACAGAGAGTCCAAGAAAAACATTAACCTGTACCACAACAGCTGGAAAGCTATGTGCACAAATGCTCATAGCTTGGGCAATAAAATCCCAGACCTGCAAGCCCTAATGGTGGAGGCGGACTTGGACATTGTTGCTGTCACAGAGATGTAGCTCACAGATTCACATGATTGGGATACTACCATACCGGGATATAACTTAAGAAAGGACAGAAAAGGGGGAGGAATGGTTCTTTGTCAAAAACAATATCCAAGCATCTGAACTGCAGGGAGGATGGGGCAAAGAAGCAGCTTTATGGGCTGTAATAAAAAAAAAGATGATGGGGCATCCCTTTTTATTGGCATGGTTTAAAGGCCTCCAAATCAAATTAACGTACTAGACAGACATCTGATTGAAGACATCCAAAAGATAGTAAGAAGGGAGAAGTGGTGATTGCTGGAGATTTTAATCTACCGGATGTAAACTGGAAAATCCCCTCTGCAGAATCCAACAGTAGTAGAGAGATAGTGGATGCCCTTCAAGCGGCTCTGTTCAAACAAATGGTAATGGAGCCTACGAGGGAGGGAGCTATACTCAATTTAGTGTTCACTAATGGAGACAATGTCTCTAATGTCCAGGTGGATGCTCACCTCAGCACCAGTGATCATCAAACGGTATGGTTTCATATCACTAATACGATACAGAGAAGTTGCACGAAGACCAGGGTTTTGTGTTTCAAAAACACAGACTTTGTTGAAATGGGGAAATACCTGGAGGAAGAACTAGAAGGATGGGAGAAAACGAGAGATGTGAAACAGTGGGCCAAACTAAAAGGAGAAATTACTGAAGCGACTAATATATATGTTAGAAAAGTATGAAACCTATCTGGTTCACAAAGGAGGTGGCTGATAAAATAAAAGTTAAAAGAACAGCGTTTAAGAAATATAAAAGATCCCAAAGGGAGGATCACAAGGAAGAATATCTGGTAAAACTGAGGGAGAGGAAGAAAGTAATCAAGAAAATGAAAAGACAAGCAGAAGAAAGGATTGCCAAAGAGGTAAAGCAAGGTGACAAAACATTTTTCAGATACATCAGTGAAAGGAGAAAAGTCCAAAGTGGTATAGTGAAATTGAAAGGTGAAAAGGATCAATGGGTGGAGACAGATGAAGAAATGGCAGAAATATTAAATGAATACTTCAGTTCGGTGTTCACAAAAAAAAGACCCCGGAGAAGGACCGACGCTAGTTAACAAGAAATTGGAGGGGAGTGGAATGGATGAAACTCCGTTTACGGAAGAGAATGTATGGGAAGAGCTAGGAAAACTGAAAGTGGCCAAAGCCATGGGGCCTGATGAGGTTCATGCCAGGATACTGAAGAAGCTCAGAGATGTGCTGGCGGCTCCGCTGAGTGACCTGTTCAATAGATTCCTGGAAAGGGGAGTGGTGCCGAGTGATTGGAGAAGAGCGGCGGTGGTCCCTCTTCACAAGAGTGGGAGCAGAGAGGAGGCTGGAAACTACAGGCCGGTTAGCCTCACCTCAATGGTAGGAAAAGTATTGGAGTCGCTGTCGAAGGAAAGAATAGTGAACTATCTACAAGCAGCAGAATTGATGGACCAGAGGCAGCATGGTTTCACCAAGGGAAGGTCCTGTCAGATGAATCTGATAGACATTTTTGATTGGGTGACTAAGGAATTGGATCAAGGAAGAGCGCTCGATGTCATCTACTTGGATTTTAGCAAAGCTTTTGATATGGTACCACACAGGAGGCTAATTAATAAAACGAGAAGCTTGGGAGTGAGTTTCAAGGTGGTGGCCTGGATAGCAAACTGGTTGAAGGACAGAAGACAATGTGTGATGGTAAATAGAAATTACTTGGAAGAGAGAGTGGCGATGAGCAGAGTGCCGCAAGGGTCGGTTTTGGGACTGGTCCTGTTCAATATCTTTGTGAGCGACATCGTGGACGGGATAGAAGGTAAGGTTTGTCTATTTGCGGATGATACTAAGATTTGCAACAGAGTGGACATGCCGGAAGGAGTGGAGAGAATGAGACGAGATTTAAGGAAGCTGGAAGATTGGTCGAAGATATGGCAGCTGAGATTCAATGCCAAGAAGTACAGAGTCATGCATATGGGGTGTGGAAATCTGAAAGAAATGTATTCGATGGGGGGTGAAGGGCTGATGTGCACGGAGCAGGAGAGAAACCTTGGGGTGATAGTGTCTAATGATCTGAAATCGGCGAACCAATGTGATAGCTAAAGCCAGAAGAATGCTGGGCTGCATAGAGAGAGGAATATCGAGTAAGAAAAGAGAAGTGATTATCCCCTTGTACAGGTCCTTGGTGAGGCCTCACCTGGAGTACTGTGCTCAGTTCTGGAGACTGTATCTCCGAATGGACAGAGACAGGATGGAGGTGGTCCAGAGAAGGGCAACCAAAAAGGTGGAGGGTCTTCATCGAATGCCTTATGAAGAGAGATTGAAGAATCTAAATATGTATACCCTGGAGGAAAGGAGGAGCAGGGGTGATATGATACAGACCTTCAGAAACTTGAAAGGTTTTAATGATCCAAAGTCAATGGCAAACCTTTTCCATTGCAAAACAATCAGCAGAACCAGAGGTCACAATTTAAAACTCCAGAGAGGAAGACTCAGAACCAATGTCAGGAAGAATTTCTTCACGGAGAGGGTAGTGGATGCCTGGAATGCCCTTCTGGAAGAAGTGGTGAAGACTAAAACTGTGAAGGATTTCAAAGGGGCGTGGGATAAACACTGTGGCTCCATAAAGTCTAGAGGATGTGAATGAAGAGACAGTGGCTTGCAGGAATGACAGCTACTACCTGGAGATAATACCCTTATTCAATAAACATACACATGGTTAATGCGACTCCAACATTGCTCTATGCTTCAACAGCAAGAGGAAATGTGGAAAAAAGGATTTGCATTCACAAAAAAAGCAGGGAGTAGCTTGATTGTTATGGCAGTTACTACCCCGAATCAATTAAGCCTGATACTTCACTTTCAATGCATATCTAGCGTAGCTCTCTGCTTCAATGGTAGGGGGGAATGAAGAAAAGATGATTTATATACAGACAACAACAACAAGGACTGAATTACATGGTAAACATAAGCATGGGTGTAGCTTGCTTGTTACGGCGGTTACTACCCCAAATCAATTAAGCCTGATACTTCACTTTCAATGCATATCCAGTGTAGCTCTCTGCTTCAATGGCAGGGGGAAATGAAGAAAAGGAAAATTAGTATCCTTACCTAATAATTTTCGTTCCTGTAGTACCACGGATCAGTCCAGACTCCTGGGTTTGGCCCCCCCCTCTAGCAGATGGAGACAGAAGTTTACCAAACAAAACTCCGCCTCATATAGGCTGGTGCCACCTACAGTCTGGCAGTATTACGTAATGTCAAAGCAGAATGGATTATAAAAAAAACCCAAACTAACTATGTATAGTAACCGAACAACCGGAAAAAATTGGCTCATGGAACCCCCAGATGGGATCAGCACCCATGAGCTGCAGAATAACGCAATCAGTCTGCAAAAAACTAGACAGGAATACCATAGTGTGGACTCTCCAAACTGATAAGACCCTAAATAGGGCGGGACTCTGGACTGATCCGTGGTACTACAGGAATGAAAATTATCAGGTAAGGATACTAATTTTCCTTTCCCTGTACGTACCCAGATCAGTCCAGACTCCTGGGATGTACCAGAGCTTCACTTACTTGGGATAGGATCCGGAGAAGCCCGCACGCAGAACTCCTGCACCGAACGTCTCTGTCTCCGACGCCTGAACATCCAAACGATAATGTTTAGCAAAGGTGTGGAGCAACTTCCACATAGCCGCTCTACAAATTTCTTCAGGTGACACCTGATGACTTTCCGCCAAGGAAGCGGCTTGAGACAGAGTAGAGTGAGCCTGAAGACCCACAGGCAATGGCTGTCCGCTTAACAAATAAGCAGAATTGATGGTCTCCTTTAACCAACGAGCGATCGTGGTTTTAGAAGCCATATGTCCTCGACGAGGTCCACTTTAGAGGAGAAAGAGATGGTCTGACACCCTGAACTCATTGGTAAATTCCAGGTAGCGGAGCAACGCTCGGTGAACATCCAACTTCTGCAAGTCTTTTTATAATGGGGGTCCGACTGGTCTTGATCAGAAAAATCTGGAGGCTCCATGGACTGATTCAAATGGAAAGAAGACACCACCTTGTGAGGAAAGGATGGAACCGTACGCAGAGAAACGCCTAAATCAGAAATCCTCAAAAAGGGTTCTCTACATGACAACGCTTGAAGCTCCTATAGTCGGCGCACTGAGGCAATCGCTACCAAAAATACCACCTTCAAAGTGAGATCTTTCAAAGTCGCCCTAAGCAAAGGTGCAAAGGATGCCGAACACAAGGCCTTAAGAACCAAATTCAAACTCCAAGATGGACACGGTTCCCATACCGGGGGTCTCAAATGCTTCACACCCCGTAAAAAATCGGGAGACATCAGGATGCGTTGCCAGGCTCATCCCATGTATGTTACTGTGCAAGGAACCGATTGCGGCTACCTGCACTCGTAAGAACTCCAGGACAAGCCCTTCGATAAACCATCCTGAAGGAAAACCAAAATGTCAGAGACTCCCACCCGGGTAGACAACACCCCTGGCGAGACACCATGCATCAAAAACATTCCAGACCCTGACATAAGACAAGGAAGTGGAGAACTTGCGGGACTGTAACATGGTAAATACCACTGCATGTGAATACCCCTGAGACTTCAGACGTTTCCTCTCAAAAGCCATGCCGCTAGACAAAAGCATTCGACCTCATCGAAATAAACCAGACTCTGATGCGAGAAGGTCTGGCAGATCCTGAAATCTCAGAGGACCGTCGATGGCCAGATTGATCAGATCCGCGAACCATGGACGCCTCGGCCATTTGGGTGCAACGAGAATTACCTCTGACGGATGCACCTCTATTCTGTGAAGAGTTCCACCGATGAGCGGCCACAGAGGGAACACATAAAGTAGGACATCCTTTGGCCAGGGGAGAACCAGAGCGTCCACGCCCTCCGTGCACGGTTCCCTGCGGCGGGCAAAGAAGTGTGGCGCCTTGGTGTTTCTGAACATTGCCTTCAGATCCAGATAGGGTGTTCCCCATCGGGCACAAATGCGGTGAAAGGCTTAGTCTGCGAGCTCCCATTCTCCGGGCTCTAGGCAATGTAGACTGAGAAAGTCCGCCCGAATGTTGTCGACTCCAGCAATGTGGGAGGCCGCTATGCTGAACAAGCTCCTCTCCGCCCAAGAGATCAGCAACCGAGCCTCCAGTGCTACTGGTTGACTCCATGTTCCTCCCTGACGGTTGATATAAGCCACCGTGGTCGCATTGTCGGAGAGAATGCTTACCGATTTGCCGCGGAGAATTGGAAGAAATGCCTGCAGAGCTAACCTCACCGCTCTGGTCTCCAGGCAATTGATGGACCATCGAGCCTCCTGTGAGGACACCCTGCCCTGCACCGATGTCCACTGACAGACCGCTCCCCAGCCATAAAGGCTGGCATCTATGGTGACTACCATCCAATCCGGAATTACCAAAGGCACTCCCCACCTCAAGTTGTCCGGATGGAGCCACCAGGCCAGACTGGAACAAGTGTATCCCGTCAGAGGCAAAGGAAGACTAAACTGCTCTGTAACCGGGTTCCATCGGGAGAGTAATGCAGATTGCAAAGGCCTCATATGAGCGAAAGACCAAGGAACCAATTCCAAAGTCGATGTATGGAACCCAGAACCTGTAAGTAATCCCAAACGATTGGAGGAGACTTGGCTAACAAGGCCCGAATCTGACCTTGAAGTTTGATCACACGCTCCTCCGTGAGGGAAACCATGCCCTGACGAATGTCGAACAAAGCCCCCAAAAACTCCAGGTACTGTGAGGGAGTCAGTCGACTTTTGGCCAGGTTGACTACCCAACCAAGGTTTCGTAGTAACTGCAGTACCTGAAGGATCGTCTCCTGACAACGCAACTCCGACTTTGCTCGGATCAGCCAATCGTCCAAGAATGGGTGGACCAGATATCCCTCCTTGCGAAGCTGTCCTGCCACCACAACCATAATCTTGGTGAAGGTTCTGGGTGCCGTGGCCAGACTAAACGGAAGTGCCTTGAACTGATAGTGATGCCCCAGAATGTAGAAACGTAGACACTGCTGATTATCTGCTCAGATGCAGATAGGCTTCGGTGAGATCCAGAGATGCCAGAAACTCCCCTTGCCTCACCGATGCAATGACTGACCTTAGCGTTTCCATCCGGAATCGAGGAATCCGCAGACACCAGTTGACCCTCTTGAGATTGAGAATGGGTCGAAAAGTTCCTTCCTTCTTGGGGACCACGAAATAAATGGAGTACCGGCCCTTTCGGCGCTCCTCCAACAGCACCGGAATGATGGCTCCAAGGTCGAACAGCTGCTGCAGCGTTTCTTGTGCCTGGGCGCAAGGGGAGATCAGGAACCACTGGCGGGGCATACGTGCAAAATCTAACGCGTAACCGTGTCTTATCACCGATAGGACCCACTGATCTGACGATGTTTGGCCTACTCCTCGTAGAATAGCGCCAGTCTGCCGTCCACTATGGGAACCGAGGAATGAGCCGGCAGCCCATCATTGTGAAGTCTTTCCACCCAGCACAGTCTGGCCGGAACCAGGTCTACCAAAACGCCGCCCCCGAAAGGACAGAGTGTAGGACTGCTGCCTACTGGCATTGTGACGAAAGGAAGAAACCGAACCTCTGGAAGTCCTGGTCTGCCGACCTCAGTGAAAACGGGACCTGGAGGGGAAAGCTCCCCTCAACTTTGGCTTATCCACCGGTAGGCGATGCCCCTTATTCTCGCCTAATGACTGGACTAGGTCCTCCAGTTCCTTGCCGAAAAGGAGCTTACTCTTGAACGGTAAGGAACCCAGCTGAGCCTTTGAAGATACGTCTGCCGCCCAGTTACGGAGCCACAAGAGACACCATGGTCCTGGCAAATGTGCGAAGTAAATCATAAAAGGCATCCGCACTATAGGCAATGACAGCCTCCAGATGCCCCGCCTGCAGTCCTTCTTCCTGGGATAATGACTCATTGGCAAGGAGCTGTTGTGCCCAACGTAGCCCTGCTCACAACGAAAAATTACTACAGATCACTGCCCGAATCCCCAGGGCGGAGACTTAAAAAATCTTTTTAAGCTGAACCTCAAGATTACAATCTTGTAGGTCCTTAAGGGCTGGACCTCCCGTAACTGGAATGGTGGTCTTCTTTGTGACCGCGGAATCTACCTTAGGAACCCTCAAAAGCTCAAAGGCCTCCTCAGGTAAGGGATAGAGCTTATCCATAGCCTTAGCCACCTTTAGTCCCAAGTCCGGAGTGTCCCACTCCTTAAAAAGCAAGTCCGTGGCTGAAAAATGGAAAGGGAAGGATGAAGGAGGTCCCCAGAGCCCCAGTACCACAGGGTCCGTAGCACCCAGCCGAGACTCCTCTTGAGGGAGCTGAATGCCTAGCTCCCCCAGGATAGCAGGAATAAGAGGTCCTAGCTCATCCCTGCGAAAGAGCTGAACCACTTTTGGATCATCACCGTCCGGCCCGTGGGCTCCCCGTAGTCCTCCCTGTTGTCTCTCTGAGTAGCCCTTCACCCCTCCCGGTGGATGAGAGGGCAAGTCCCCGTCGTCCTTGTCCTCAGATTCCGAAGATGAATCGGAATCAGTCACCGGGGTTCTCAAGGGCTTCTGCTGCTGCCCCGGCGAGGGAGTCGCTTCCTGCAAAATCCGAGCCCATTTAGGAGGCCAGGGCTGGGAGTCTGGTAGAAGAGGCCTCTTTTTTCCTGCCCTGCGGGCCTTAAAGGCCCTATGCATAAGAAAAACAAAATTGGAGGAGAATGACTAATCCGAAGATGTCATCCCCATCCCCTGCAGCCAGAACACTGTTCTCCTCCGTGACCCTGTCCCCCTCAGGGACCCTGAGCTGCGGGGACAAACTGGGAGGAAGATCCTCCTCTCGATACGCAGCCTGCGCTGCCGAAACCATAGGTGCGAAAGGGGGCAAAATGGCACCTGCTAACGCAGCTGCCGACCTCCGGGGACCCAAAATGGCATCCGGACCCATGCTGCCGAGGAACAGAGCAGGAATCGTCCCCAGCAGCTCTCCAAATGCACCCATCACCGTCTGGACCCAAAGCACTACCCCCTTCGGGGCTGCTGAGGCGCCCTCACCCCCGGAGACACACGCAGAGCACAAGCTGTCTCTAGTCAGTCGCGCCCACACTGCACCACAGACCCAACACGTGGTCCGACGCAGCATGGAGGCCTGATCAAACGACCCCCCGCTCCTTGAAAACGCGGTGAAATGGCGAAAAAAACAAAACCCCCCCCCCCTGCGACCGGGGTAACCCTGGCGTACAGCTGCGTGAAAATAAATTTAATTTTTAATTTTTTTTTATTTTTTTTTAAGTACCTGTCCGACGCCTCTGGGTCCTGAACCTACTGGGGGGAGTGAGCCGGGCTCCCTGGTATCACCCCCAGTAGTATAAGTGTTGTTTGTTGGGTCCTCAACCCACAACAGATACAGCCTCTGGATCCAGGGGGGATGGTCCCCTCAGGACCTCACAACCCCCCGGGAGGCAGGAGACCCCGACCTGCAGGAACACACTGCTGTCTGTTTCCCTAGAAGAAAAAAAATCTGTCCATGACTATTTTTTTTTTTTAAAAGATTACTTTTGCCTAACCCTAAATCCACAGCTAGGCCCTAACTCAGACTGTAGGTTTGGCATGTCCTCCACCTGCTGGAGACAGAAGAATACTGCCAGACTGTAGGTGGCACCAGCCTATATGAAGCAGAGTTTTGTTTGGTAAACTTCTTTCTCCATCTGCCAGAGGGGGGTCCAAACCCAGGAGTCTGGACTGATCCGGGTACGTATTTATTTATTTATTTATTTAACAGTTTTTTATACCGACCTTCATAGTAAATAACCATATCGGATCGGTTTACATTTAACAAAGGAAAAACTGGGGTAACAATTCTGGTAAACAAAAGATAACAAACGAAAGGAATAAGTCAAAGTTACAATCAACAAGGAATGGAAAACTTGGAGGCTTAAACAAGCTGGAAGAAAGATAAAGGCAGAAGAATAATTATAGAGAGATACAACTGAGTAACGGGTTAAGGCTGAGTGCTTTAACCTGGAAATGCCAGTGTCCGTTGTTCAAGAAGCTGAGTGCCAAAAAACCTAGTAGGCGGTGAGGCTCAAACTAGTGGTTGTCTGGTGGGTCAGGGAAGGCTTGGTGAAAGAGCCACGTCTTGAGTCTTTTTCTGAAAGTTAAGAGGCAGAGTTCCAATCTGAGATTTGAAGGGATGTTGTTCCAGATAGATGGGCCTGCTGTTGAAAAAGCTCTGTCTTTGGTCGTAGAGAGGCGTGTGGCTTTAGTAGGGGGAAATTTCAGAGTGCCTTTGTGAATATCTCTGGTTGGTCTGTTAGAAGAGTGGAGTTTGAATGGGATTTCCAGGTCGAGTTGGAGTTGCTGATGGATGGTTTTGTGTATTAAGGTAATAGATTTGTACAGGATTCTAAAATTCACTGGTAGCCAATGTAGGTTTCTGAGGATGGGAGAGATGTGTTCACCGCAGCTGGTGCTAGTCAGCAATCTCGCTGCCGCGTTTTGTAATATCTGCAGTGTTTTGGTGGTAGATTTGGGGAGGCCTAGGAAGAGGGCACTGCAGTAGTCTATTTTGGTGAACAGTAGCGCTTGGAGGACTGTCCTGAAGTCTTGGAAAAATAAGAGTGGTCTAAGTCGTTTCAGAACCTGTAGTCTGTAGAAGCATTCTTTGGAAGTTGTGTTGACCATTTTTTTTAGGTTTAGTCGATTGTCTAATATTGCCCCAAGGTCTCTAACGTGCGTACAAGTGATGTGAGAGTTGTTTGGTGAAGGTGGAGGAAGATTGTTTTCATTTGAGGAGATGAGGAGAAGCTCAGTCTTTGAGGCGTTGAGAACCAAGTTTAAGCTGTTGAGTAGATTAGTGATGGATATAAGGCAGTTATTCCAAAAGGTGAGAGCTTTTGAGATAGATTCTGTTATAGGGATTAAAATCTGCACCTCGTCTGCGTACAGATAGTGAATAAGGTTGAGGTCTGTAAGCAGTTGGCAGAGGGGAAGGAGGTATATATTAAAGAGGGTTGGAGATAAGGAGGATCCTTGTGGTACGCCGAGGGTTGATTTTGTTAGAGGTGACTCCTTGTTGTTGATATTGACTTTAAAAGTCCTATTGTTGAGGAAGGACTTGAACCAGTCGTGGGCTGATCCGGAGATGCCGATATCCTCTAGGCGATCCAGAAGGATGGTGTGGTTGACGGTGTCGAATGCCGCCGAAATGTCTAATAGAACTAATAAAAAGGAGTGTCCTTTGTCTAACCCCATTATAATATGGTCTGTAAGCGAAATGAGGAATGTTTCCGTGTTGCGTGATTTCCGGAAGCCATATTGCGATGGGTATAGGATCTTGTGGTCCTCTAGATATTCAGAAAGCTGGGTGTTTACCAGTTTCTCCGTAATTTTGGCAATGAAAGGGAGATTGGAGATGGGTCTGAAATTAGCTAGCACATTAGGGTCTAGATTGTGTTTCTTGAGGAGGGGTTTGAGTGAAGCTGTTTTTAGACTGTCTGGGTAGCTTCCTTGAATTAGAAGGCTGTTGATGATACTTGTCAGAGGTCCTGAGATCGTGTTAGGGATGAGAAGCAGGAGTTTCGAAGGGATATTATCAGCCGGATGGCTGGATGGTTTCTGTCTTTTTAGAAGGGATTCGATCTCTTTGGTGGAGATTGATTCGAAGCTGTCAAGCTTGGGTTTAAAAAAGGAGTTGGAATACTCGCCTGATTTGAGAGGTGTTGTATTTGGAGGTAGAAGGGCGAGTGTATTTGAAATCTTCAATTGAAAAAATGAAGCGAGCTCATTAGCCTTGGATAGAGCTTGTTCGTCTGGAATAGGTGGCGGGGTTGATTTAGTGATTTGTGTTACGTAGGCAAATAGGGCCTGGGCGTCATACTGGTAATGATGTATTTTGTTGGCGTAGTATTCCTTTTTTTTTTGTAGGATGCAGGTCCTGTAGCGATGTAAGTATCCCTTGTATGCTGAGAGGGTAGATGCGTTGGGGGTTTTTCGCCATCTATTTTCTTTATGGCGTAGGTCTTGTTTCATCTGTTTTAGTTCGGTGTTGAACCAGGGTTGATTTCCCTTTTTTGTTGGATTGATTGTTTTGGAGGTCATTGGGCACCATTTGTTTGCGACTGCTTCGGTAATTTTTTGCCAGGAGGATAGGGCTGAGTCGGGATTAGATAGGTCCAGGTTAGAGAGTTCCTTGGAGAGCTCGTCGCTGAGTATATCCGATGGACATGCTTTCCTGAATTGAATGGTGGAGAGGTGCGGAGCGGTGTGTGACTGTTTGTATGTGGAGAAGGAAGCTTCTATCAAGAAATGATCTGACCAAGGGATTGGGGAACATGTGGGATCTCTAGTGCACATGAAATTAGAGTTAATGAATATTAAATCCAGGATGTGTCCAGCTTTGTGTGTGGGGTTGTTGATAGTCTGAGAGAATCCCATTGCAGTTAGGGTTGTGAGGAGGGCTTCGCAGTTCGCCGATCTAGGAATAGCGTCTGTATGGAGGTTGAAATCGCCCATAATCATTGTTGGTAGGTCTGAGTTGATATGTTTCACTATGGCTTCTATGAGGGGTGAAGGGTCCGTTTCTAAAACTCCTGGAGGAGCGTAGACTAATAGAATTTGTAGAAGTTTTGACTTGACTAACCCCAGTTCCAATTTGGACTCGGTCTTGATAGTGTGTGCGGTCAGTCTGAGTTCTTTCTTGGTGGCTAGAAGAAGTCCGCCTCCTCTCTTTTTGTGTCTATGGAAAGTGAAAATGTCATAAAGCTGGATAGGTAGTTGATTGGTTAAGGCAATGTCCGAGTTTTTTAACCAGGTTTCTGTGATGGCACAGATGTCTGGGTTGGAATCCAGGAGGTAATCATTGAGGATGTGTGTCTTTTTGGTTAAAGATTGTGCATTGAGGAGGGTTACTGAGAGTAGCGTGAGGCCTAGTAGTTGGTTCAAAGGTGACGTCATGATTGGAATAATTCTTTTTTGTATGATGTTGGTAGAGTTAGTTAAGGAGATTTTCCTCTGGTTGTGGATGATAGGGATGTTGTAAGATAGCATGATGAGTGAAGTTCTGGAAGAGGTTTGGTTTGAGAAATGTTTGGTTGGGACTGGATACAAACTGGTGAGAGTCTGTATGAATACAAGAGATGTCTGAGGGGCGGATGAGGGAAAGGTGTTTGTCTAAAAAGAGGGGTGGTTTGGGTGATTGCTGAATGGGTGTTTGTACGTTTGTTGGTTGACTGGTAGAATGCTCTGTCCTCCGTAAGCGTGGATGGGGTTGTCTGATCAGTTGCTGATAGCGGTCCTATCCAGAAGGTCCCTGCATTTAAACTTAAGCAGGGCTGTTTTGTATTTCTGGTTCAGAGACTTGTTAGAGTGCTGGTTTGCCAACGACGAGAGGAGGAGGAGTCTGTCTATTATGAGTGGGTTGTTAGCGAGAGTATTTAAGGAAGGTCACTAATTGTGAAACAGTTCATACCGGCGTTTCACCTTGCGTGGAAGTGTTGAGGATGAAGCCTGGGTAGGTGTTGGCTTCTGAGTAGAGAGATGGACCTGGGCCTGGGGCACTCCAAGGGGCGCGCTAAGGGGCAGGCCCCTTAGGTCGCGCTCCTTCGGGCGCGCGACGGACGGCGCACGACGCCGTCGGGAGTGGCCTAAATTTAAAGGGATGATAGGTGCCTTCTGATTGGCTGAGAGGCTGGTGCTGCGCTGGTCGGCGGGGCTTGGGTCCCAGGCGGGGCGGCGCCGACGAGGTCGGGATGACCGGCAGGGAGGCAGGTGAGCCGCGGCAAAGGGCTGGCCGGAACAAGGAGCCCCGATTTAAAGGGCTTACCTTTTTTTTAATTATTTAGTTCGGGCGTCAGTTCCTGTAGCCTGCTTCAGGCCTCCGATTGGTTGAGCAGGTCCCACGTGGTCAGATCGCAGGGCTGGCGGCTCGGAGCGCTGTGAGGCAGAGGCTGGGGCTGCGCTGGTCGGCGGGGCTTGGGTCCCAGGCGGGGCGGCGCCGACGAGGTCGGGATGACCGGCAGGGAGGCAGGTGAGCCGCGGCAAAAGGGAAAGTGGATTTATATTCAGACAACAATCAACAAGCACTGAATTGCACAGGCTGGGTAAACAAATAAGCATGGGAGTAGCTTGCTTATTGCTGTGGTTACTACCCCTAACCAATTAAGCTAGATACTTAACTTAGATGCAGTTCCAGCACTGTTCTCTACATTAATGGTGGGGGTGGAAGGGAAATAGAACCAAAAGGTTACTAAGGGCTAAGAGTAACATAAGTTTGAGGAAAAAAAAAAAAAAGTGTGAAAGCTTGCTGGGCAGACTGGATGGGCTGTTTGGTCTTCTTCTGCCATCGTTTCTAGGTTTCTATTAAGGTTGTCACATAAAACATGCTGCAGATATTTGAGAAGAGGATGTTTATTAAACTGATTTATAGTCCACACCCTTCAAGGCAGTTAACAATAAAAGACATACAAACATTTCAAACACGCAAAAAAATTTTTGTTACAAGAGCAGACACAAAAAAACTAGCATAATAAAATAAGCCTGCTACATAGCTTAACTAGATACGTCTAACCTCTATCTGCCTTAACTACTGGTCTCATGTAAACCTGTACTATTGCTCTTAGCAGAGGGGGACAGGTCTGAGAGTATAGCACAGTAATAATGATGCTATTTTGCCTGATTATAAGGTGAGGAAATATAAATACCCATGTCCTGGATTATGGAAATAGTGGGCCCAATATTCAGAGATATTTGGGTTTACATCTTAACTACATATAACTTAATCCAGCTAAGTTTCAAGGGATATTCAGCAGCACAGCTATGCCGCTAAATATCTGCGCACAAATTGCTACTTGCCCAGATAAGTTATATCTGACTAAGTTAGACCAACTCTCTGGCTGGTCTAACTTACCAATTAACCAGATAAGAGTGATTGCTACTTATCTGGTTAACTGGATAACTAGCACTGCCCTGATCCTCCCACTGCTTGCCCACATTTTAAGATAGGTGGATGTCACTTGTACAGCTATCTAGTGGCTACTGTAAGTTTTGTTTGTTTAATGGTTTATGCTGTGTACCCTTCCTAGGGTAAAAGATAAGAACATAAGCGATACCATGCTGGGTCAGATCAAGTTCCATCAAGCCCCAGGATTTTGTCTCTGACCAAACTCCAGGAATGCAGCAGATCCCAACATACAGCTCTAGTTCCTGTTGCTCATTCCCCAAACTAGTAATGCTTTTTTTTTTCAGTCTACCTGGCTAATAATGTGTTGGTCTTTTCCTTCAGAAAGTTGTCCAAACCTCTTTTTATATATTTCAACATCTTTATTAAACAATAAATTACAAAACAAGTTCAGCAGATTGCAATACAATTGCCAAATTAGAACATTCAATGAAAGATGAAAATCTTTTTCCATATTTTATGGTTCTGTCCTTCATTCCCCCCTCCCCCATCAACTACAAGGCCATTATATGATGTCCAACCTCTTGGAAATCCCTGCTATGCCAGTCATTTTGGCCACGTCCTCTAGCAACAGATTCCACAGTTTTGTTGGCATTGAATGAAAAACTTTCTATGATTTGTTGTTAAGTTTCAGGGCGTGTCCCTTTGTTTTAGTATTTTTTGACAGGGTAAAGAACTGCCTTCTCTTTTCCTGTTCTGCCCTAGTCATGAAACTTTTATTATGTCCTCTCATATGTCTCTTTGCCAAGGTGCAGAGCCCTAACCTGTTGAGCCTTTCTTCGTAGGGGAGGTGCTCCAGCCCTTTTATCATTTTTGTTGCCCTTCTCTGTATCACTTCTAGTTTTTTTTAAATCTTTGTTCGAGATGGGACAACACAAAGGGTGCAGTCTCGCCATGGAATGCTTAGAGCTCGGATGCCCCTTTCCGGTAGGAAGGCTGTGATTCCTCCTCCCAGGCTCTAGGGGACGCTGCAGCCTTAGGGCCACGGTTCTCCCGGGCTCGGGGGCGCTTTAAGTCTTAGGCCGTGGTTTGTCTTCCTCCAGTGCTACAGTGGATACTGCAGGCTCAGGCCCGCCTTTCTTACTCCTCCCGGGCTCCAGGGGGCGTTGCAGGCTCAGGGCTGCAGTTACTCCTCTCCTCGAGGGGACGCTGCAGGCTTGGGGCTGCGGTTTCTCCTCCCGGGCTCCAGGGGACGCTGCATGCTAAGGACCACGGTTGCTCGGTTCCCCGCCGGGGGTGCGCTTGTGCCTCTGCAGGGATTCGTGCCAGAGCTTGCGGCAGTGAAAGCGCCGGGAAAAGGCGGCCGTGACCTGCACGGGGGGGGGGGGGGAGAGGGAGAGACGCACTTGGAGCCTGTGCTGAGAGTCCTTGAGCAGCATCAACAGGAGAGAGGAGGAGGCTATGCCAGGCGCTCCCATCTGGAGCTGGAAACTAGGAGCTCCGGCGGGTGGAGGGTCCTAAGGTGCTTTCAGCAGGAGGACGAAGTCAAGCCCAGGTCAGTGACGGGAGAACCCCCTACTCCTCTTCCCCCCCCCCTCATCCTGGCACGGGTCAGTGATGAGAGCCCCACCCACCCCTCTTTTCTTCCCGTTCTCCACATCAAGGCACAGGCCAGTAATGGGAAGCCCTTCCCCCATACCAAGGCACGGGTCAGTGATGGTAGATCTCTCTTCTCCCTCATCAAGGCACGGGTCAGTGATGGTAGATCTCTCTTCTCCCTCATCAAGGCACGGGTCAGTGATGGGAAGCCCTTCCTTCCCCCATACCAAGGCACGGGTCAGTGATGGTAGATCTCTCTTCTCCCTCACCAAGGCACGGGTCAGTGATGGGAAGCCCTTCCTTCCCCCATACCAAGGCACGGGTCAGTGATGGGAAGCCCTTCCTTCCCCCATACCAAGGCACGGGTCAGTGATGGTAGATCTCTCTTCTCCCTCACCAAGGTACTGATCAGTGATGGGAAATCCCCCTCAACTCCCCCCTCACAAAAGGTTCCGGACAGTGATGGGAGATCAGGGTTGCCAGGTTTTCATGAAAGAACAAGCACTTTTTTCCAAAAAAACAAGCCCAAAAAAAGCCCAAAACACGTGAAATTGAAACAATGTCTGAGTCGCATAGATGACAGAGGAGCTTAGCTTTTTGCATGTTTCTCCGTTTTAGCAGGTTGCAGAAGGTCTGCATGATGTGCACGAACGTCACTTACAAAATTTACACGTAGCCTTATTCTCATTGCTGAAAACCGGCTGAATCCATGCTTTTAGTTCACGTTCCTCTTCCCATGCTTTGCAGTACTTTTTACTGTATTTAGCCCAGTTTCTTACTGTAGCCATAGTAGATCAAAACCATTTAGTAGTGCAGCAGCCAAGGACGGAAACAGTAGGTATAGACTGGCTTTCTTCCAGCGGTGATCTTCTACAGGGAGAAGAAATGAAAGAAAAAAAAAAAAAGCAAAATTAGAGGAAAGCAAAAGTGGTGTAGAAAAATAGCATTACAAGTTTCCATGTCACACTTTTTTTTACCTGTAGTCAGCAGGTATGGACAAGCTTTCTTTTGTCAAAATAAGGGTGTTTTTTTTTTAATAAAAGGTGATCAGCTACAGGGAAGAAATGAGAAAAAAAAATAGATAAAATCAAGTGGAGTAGAACAAATTGGAGAAATTACTTACCTGATAATTTCGTTTTCCTTAGTGTAGACAGATGGACTCAGGACCAATGGGTATAGTGTACTCCTGTTAGCAGCTGGAGACGGAGCAGATTTCAATCTGACGCCAGCCCCTAGTACAGTGATGGCCAACCTTTTGCGCTCAGTGTGTCAAAATTCATAAAAAAACAGAGCATAACTCGGGTGGTGTCACTTCTAGAAAAATCCATAATTTTGTGATATTTGTAGCTCTAATATTAATAACAAAGTTATAATTTTAATATGTTCTGTATTTATTAATAAAGCAAAACAAATAATTATTTACCTTACCTGCTTAGTGACTTTTTTTTCTGAATTTCATTGGCTAAATCTTCAATTAAAACACTCTCTCCCCCTCCAAACTCTTACTCCCCTGGATTTTCTCATACACACTCATGCTCTCACACTCACTGGTTCCCTCACACACACACACACACACAACCCCAGGCAGGCTCCCATTCATCCTCCAGGCAGGCTCCCATGCATTCACACACATACACCCCCAGGCAGAGTCCCATTCATTCATATGCACACACTAAAGGCAGACCCCCCTCTCTTTTGCCAGCAACCTCAGAGCCTCTCTCATTCCTCTGCTGCCACTGTCACTGCTGCCGCATGGCTATTGGGGAGATGCCGATTGCTGCTACTGACACTGAAGCCCATTCTGCTGCCTCCTCTGTGCAGGCCCCGTGGCCTTCCATTTTCTCCATGCTGATCTCGTACATTGTGAGATCTGCATAGAGAAAGTGCTATTCTTGCACATTCCCAAAGATTACATGTGCCAATCACTAAAAAGTAATTTATTTTGTTTTTTACCTTTGCTGTCTGATCTTCGTTTTCTAATTGGTTGGTCACAGGCTTTTTTTTCCCACCTTCCCTTTCTTATTTTTTTTGCCAATTCCTTTTATATTGTCTTTTTTCTGTTTCTTTTCTCTCCATCTTCTTCCCTCAAACACACAGGTTCTCATTCTCACATGCTCTTCTCTCTCACACACAGGCTCTCACTGTCACATGCTCTCTCTCATACAATCATTCATACACACAGTATCTCACTGGCACATGCTGTCTGACTCACACACAGGCTCTCTCTCACTCCCACATGCTGTCTTGCTCAAGCACATGCTGTCTCTGCAAACATTCAGGTCCTCACGCTCACACACAATCTCTCAACTCATCTCATACACGCACGCACACACACACCCACCCCCCCCCCCCCCCCTCTACAGACCCTCAGCCTCTCTCTCTCACCTCTGGGCCTCCTCTTCGTGGGTCGTCGCAGGATGGGCTCTGCGGCAGCGCTGCTACCAGGCCTCTTCCTCTTCTCTGGCTGCTGCGACTTGGGATTTGCGGCTGCCCGTAACGCAAGCGCTGCTCCTCTTCTGCACGTGCCGATGCTTATCACCTCCTTCCAGCCCACGTGGCTCCGGCAACGTTTACTTCCGGGGCCACACAGGCAGGAAGGAGGAGGAGCATCAGCGCGTTTAAACGTGATCTTTTTCTTCGGGCCACGGCCCTGCCTATCTGCCTGTCGCTGCGCCCAGGGGCATTGGGGGGTGGAGGGGTCCGGAGGGTGGGGGGATACTAAAAAACTAGTTTTAAAGGGTCGGTGTAGCCGATTAAAAAAAAAAAAAGATTCCCGATAGTCCACGAAATGCTACGCGTGTCAGCAAAAAGTCTCGGCGTGTCACCTCTGACACGCGTGTCATAGGTTAGCCATCACTGCCCTAGTACACATACCCCTGCAGGAAGTGAAGCTCCTCAGTATTCTTCCTTGAAAAGCGTTGTGGATATATATGTGACTGACTGATTGATTAACTTCATATTATGGTTAACTAACTTGTTAGAACGTTTAAACTCGATTAAACTTGATTAACTTGAACTGATTGGTTGACTATAGCTGGAGACCGCCAGTGTACTCAACCGGAAAGCGTCGACACCGGGCAGGGTGGACGTCTTAGGTAAATAAAGACATGGCTTACCCGTAACTCATTGGCACAATGCCTCAGGGCAGCCCAGGGTGGGATGCTGAGTCCATCTGTCTACACTAAGGAAAACGAAATTATCAGGTAAGTAATTTCTCCATTTCCTAGCGTGTAGCAGATGGACTCAGGACCAATGGGATGTATAAAAGCTACTCCCGAATCGGGTGGAAGGCTGCCCGTGGTCCACTTAGAATTGTCCTTGCAAAAGCCGTGTCCTCCTGAGCCTGTACGTCCAGATGTCCGCAGGTGACAGCATTCTAGTCTCTGCCCAGGACACCGCCTGGGCTCTGGTTGAATGGGCCTTGACTTGTAGTGGTTCTATGTAGGCCGCCTTAATGACTTCTTTGATCCAGCGGGCAATGGTTGCCCGCGAGGCCGCTTCCCCTTGCCTCTTTCCGCTGTGAAGGACGAAAAGGTGGTCTGTCTTTCGTACCGGTTCCGACCTTTCCAAATATCTGGCTAGGAGTCTGCCGATGTCGAGGTGACATAAGCTACGGTCTTTTCCAGAGTTCTTCACGCCGTCCATCGTTGGTAGTGCGATGGTTTGGTTGAGGTGGAAGTGAGACCACTTTGGGGAGGAAGGAGGGAACTATGCGTAGTTGGATGGACCCCGGGGTGAATCTGAAGAACGGTTCACGGCAGGACAGTGCTTGTAGCTCCGAGATGCGGCGGGCCGAACACATGGCCAGCAAGAACACTGTCTTTAAGGTTAACAGACGGAGCGATAGGCCTTGGAGGGGTCTGAAGGCGGATCCCGCTAGGAACTCCAAGACGAGGTTGAGGTTCCACAGAGGTACCATCCACCTTAGAGGTGGGCGAATGTGTTTGACTCCTTTCAGGAAGCGTGATACATCCGGGTGCGAGGCTATGCTGTTGCCCTCACTCCTGGAGCCATAGCATGACAATGCTGCTATCTGTACCTTGATGGAATTGAGGGACAGACCCCTTCTGTAGCCCATTCTGTAAGAATTCCAGGATCACGGGAACTCTGGAGGGGCGTGGCTTGACATTGTGGTCTTCGCACCAGGCCTTGAAGACTCTCCAAATCCTTATGTACGTTAGAGATGTGGAGAACTTGCGTGCTCGGAGGAGAGTATCTATTACAGCCCCCGAGTATCCGCTCTTCCTCAGTTGAGCCCTCTCAATGGCCAGACCGTAAGCGAGAATTGAGTCGGGTCCTCGTGAAGGATCGGGCCTTGTTGGAGCAGGTCTCTGTGCGGCGGCAGGGGTAGTAGGTTCCCTGCCAGCAGTCTTCTCATATCTGCGTACCAGGGTCTTCTTGGCCAATCCGGGGCCACCAGGAGAACTAGTCCCCTGTGTCGCTGTATCTTGTGAATGATTGCGCCCAGCAAGGGCCAAGGCGGGAAGGCGTATAGAAGGGTCCCCGGAGGCCAGGGCATCGATCCCCTGGGACTGCGGCTGAAGTATCTGGGTACTTGAGCGTTGGATCTGCTTGCCAGAAGGTCCATGTTTGGGATCTCCCACAGATTCACTATCATTTGGAAGGCTGTGGATGACAGTTTCCATTCTCCTGGGTTTAGACTTTCTCTGCTGAGGAAGTCTGCCACAATGTTGTCTTTCCCGGCAATGTGGACGGCCAAGATCTCCTGGAGATTTGCTTCCGCCCACGCCATCAGGAGGTCTATTTCTAGGGACACCTGTTGGCTTCTGGTTCCACCCTGTCGGTTGATGTAGGCCACCGTCGTGGCGTTGTCCGACATCACTCTGACCGCTTTGCCTCGAAGTATGTGGGCAAATCGCAGGCAGGCTAATCTGGCTGCCCGTGCTTCTAGGTGGTTTATGTTCCATCCCGCCTCTTCTGCGTTCCACTGCCCTTGGGCGGACAGCTCTTCGCAATGTGCTCCCCATCCGTGTAGGCTGGCATCTGTGGTGAGCAGGGTCCAGGTTGGGGAGGATAGGCTTGATCCCCGGCTCAGGTGGCTGTTCTGCAGCCACCACCGTAGCTGGGTCCGGACACTGCCCGGGAGTGGAAGGCGTACGGTGTAGTTCTGGGACCGTGGACTCCACCGCGTTAGAAGTGAGTGCTGTAGAGGTCTCGTGTGCTCGCACCCATGGCACTACTTCCAGCGTGGACACGCTGTGGGACGAGGAACGCTCAGCAAGGTTTGAAGCCGGACCCGCAGCTTTGACCTCCTTGCGGGGGTCAGGCTGACCTAGTCTTCCTTGGTGTCAAATTGGACTCCTAGGTATTCCAGCGACTGTGCGAGCTGTAGGGAGCTTTTGTTTATGTTGACCACCCATCCTAGGCTTTCCAGTAGAGCTATGACTCTGCTGGTTGCTTGGTGGCTTTCCTCCGGTGACTTCGCCCTGATCAGCCAATCGTCCAGGTAGGGATGAACGAGGATTCCCTCCTTACTGAGTGTTGCCGCCACTATTACTATTACCTTGGTGAACGTCCGGGGTGCTGTGGCTAACCCGAAGGGTAGTGCCCGGAACTGATAGTGACGATTCAGGACCTTGAAGCATAGGAAGCGCTGGTGTTCCTGATGCATTGGGATGTGTAAGTAGGCCTCCGACAGATCCAGGGATGTGAGGACTCTCCTGGTTGTATTGCCCGTATGACAGATCGTAAGGTTTTCATGTGGAAGTGGGGAACCCTTAGGTGGCGGTTGACAGACTTGAGGCCCAGGATGGGCCTGAATGTGCCCTCTTTCTTGGGTACGATGAAGTAAATGGAGTAATGTCCAGTATTCATTTCCCGTATAGGCACCGGGGTTATGGCCTCGAGAGTCAGAAGCCTGTTCAGTGTAGCTTCCACTGCCGCCCTCTTGAGGGGGTCGTGGCAGGGAGATTCCACGAATTTGTCGGGGGGAGTTCGAATGAAGTCCAGGTAGTACCCCTCCCGGATGATGGCCAGGACCCATTTGTCCGTAGTTATCTCGACCCATCTGCGGTAGAATAAGGCTAGTCTGCCCCTATAGCATCTTCCCTTGGATGGGTCGGCTGATTCTCATTGTGGGGTGCGGCTGGAGCCTGCACCCGCGCTGGTTCCTCTCTTGGTGTGCTTGTTCCGAAAGGACTGGTTCCTGCCCGTAGGGCGGGGTGCTCGATAGTTGCTTTTGAAAGGGTTGAAGCGCTGTGAGCTTCTGCCTCTGGCAGATCTGTGGAAGGGACGCTGGTTTCTCTTAGTCTTGTCTTCCGGCAGGCGCGGTAATGGGGAGTCACCCCATTTGTTGGCCAGTTTCTCTAGTTCGCTGCCGAAGAGGAGGGATCCTTTGAAGGGCATCTTTGTTAGACTCGTCTTGGAAGAGGCATCCGCCGACCAATTTCGGAGCCAGATCTGTCTTCTGGCTGCCACAGTGGACTAGACACCTCTGGCTGTTGTACGCACTAGATCGGAAGCCGCGTCAGTGAGAAAGGACAGAGTTGATTCCATGTCCTTTCCCGGGGTGCTGTTCCTGGCTTGAGATAGGCAGGCACGCGTCACCACGGTGCAGCAGGCCGCAATCTGAAGGGACAGAGCTGCAACCTCGAATGACTGCGTTAGCAAGGCTTCTAGGCGCCGGTCATGAGCGTCCTTGAGCGCCGCTCCTCCCTCCACTGGGATGGTAGTGCGCTTAGCGACCGCGCAGACCATGGCCTCCACCCTAGGGCACGCCAGGAGTTCTTTGGTCGCTGGGTCCAGGGGATACATGGCCGACAGTGCTCGACCCCCTTTGAATGAGGACTCTGGAGCATTCCATTCTAGGTCAATTAGCTGTTGTGCCGCCTGTAAGAAAGGAAAATGGCGAGACGTCTGACGAAGGCCCTCCAGCAGGGGGTTCATTCTAGGTGCCCCTGAGGGCCCTTGGCCCGGGATAGCGAGTTCCGTTAGACATTGGGATACTAGGTCCGGGAGCTCATCCTTTGTGAAGAAGCGTCTCATGGTTCGGTGTGGCTCTGTCCCCGGGGGGGAGTTCCCCTTCTTCCAGGGGCTCAATTTCCTCTTCAGAGTGGTCTGTGTCCCCGTAGGCGGAACTTCTGGATGGTGTGGACCTGTGCCTAGGCCTCGAGGGTCCTGGGGCATGAGTTTGCATCCTGACAAAGGCGTGAATCCCCTTGAACCGCTCCACCCAGGATATCGAAGTTGGGTCTAAGTTGAGGGGCGCCGGTTCTCTGGGAGTCCCCGAGTGCGGGGGTGGACTCCCTGGGGCCTGCTAGGTCCGGGGTGCCCCCTGAAGAGCTAGCATTGGGCACTGGCTGGGAACAGCCCTGGCCTGGATCTCCCAGGGCCTCCTCCAACTGTGCGCACAGGGCGTCGGCCTCCTCGCTCTGTGCGGCTCTGACGTGGCTTGCTTGGCAGAGGCCTTGCGCTTTTATGCCAGACTCTGGAGGTGCCATGACCGTGGCCGCGTGAGCTCGTGCGCTCCAGTGCGCCTCATATGCGCTGAGATGTGCGCCTAGCCGCAGATATGCGCCTTGTTCCGTGCGCGCAGCTTATGCGCGTGAGGTATTATGTGCGCCAAGTTTATGCGCACAAGCGACTTGTGCGCCTAGCTCAATTTGTGCGCTCGAGTTGAACGGCGAGGCGGGTCAAGATGGCGACGGCGAGCATGCGGGCAATATGGCGACCTCCTCGGAGGGTCTCCACGTGGGTAGACCCTCGGGAACAGCTGGGGCCTAGCCCTGCTAGGGCGGATCAAACCCGGCGGCAACTGGCTCCGATCGGCGGCCTATGCTTCTCTTCGATCCTCGGAGACCATTTACATAGAAGATTTCTACCTTACCTTGTCTTCGGCGCTTCCCCGTTTCATCCCGGGCGGTCTCTGGCTGCAGGGGGGAGAGGGCAAATACCTTCACCGCCGAGCTCGAGGAATGCACCCGCTGCCTCTCAGCCATGCCCAAAATCGGGGGCTAAGTCCCTGCTGAGATTCGGCCACCGGACCGAGGCTCACCTCTGAGGGACCACGGAAATCACCTCGGGAATCTCAACTGGGGGAGGGACCCGAGGGTATCACCGCAGGAGAGTGGGGCTAGTCTTCAGGTAAACTTTTCTTCTTAAATTTGGGTTTTTCCTTGAATTTTGGTTTCTAACGCTCAGAGAGCGTGCAGATAGCCCCCAACTGCTTTGGAGACGGAAAATACTGAGGAGCTGCACTTCCTGCAGGGGTATATGTACTAGGGGCTGACGTCAGATTGAAATCTGATCCGTCTCCAACTGCTACCAGGAGTACACTATACCCATTGGTCCTGAGTCCATCTGCTACGCTAGGAAATAAGATACCAGCCCCTCACACTCATTCCCCCCTCCGAGCACATCCCTGGCCCCACACACTCACTCACTCATTCCCCCCTCCGAGCACATCCCTGGCCCCCACACACTCACTCATTCCCCCCTCCGAGCACATCCCTGGCCCCCACACACTCACTCATTCCCCCCTCCGAGCACATCCCTGGCCCCCACACACTCATTCCCCCCTCCGAGCACATCCCTGCCCCCACACACTCACTCATTCCCCTCTCCCCACCCCCCCTCCGAGCACATCTTCCGGCCCCCCACACACTCACTCATTCCCTCCCCCATCCGAGCACATCCCTGGCCCCACACACTCACTCACTCCCCTCTCCGAGCACATCCCTGGCCCCCACACACTCACTCATTCCCCTCTCCGAGCACATCCCTGGCCGCCACACACTCACTCATTCCCCCCTCCGAGCACATCCCTGGCCCCCACAGCACTCACTCACTCATTCCCCCCTCCGAGCACATCCCTGGCCCCCACACACTCACTCACTCATTCCCCCCTCCGAGCACATCCCTGGCCCCCACACACTCACTCACTCATTCCCCCCTCCGAGCACATCCCCTGGCCCCCACACACTCACTCACTCATTCCCCCCTCCCGAGCAACATCCCTGGCCCCCACACACTCAACTCACTCATTCCCCCCTCCGAGCACATCCCTGGCCCCCCACACACTCACTCACTCAGTCCCCCCTCCGAGCACATCCCTGGCCCCCACACACTCACTCACTCATTCCCCCTCCGAGCACATCCCTGGCCCCCACACACTCACTCATTCCCCCCTCCGAGCACCATCCCTGGCCCCCACCCACTCACCTCACTCATCCCCCCCTCCGAGCACATCCCTGGCCCCCCACAACACTCACTCATTCCCCTCTCCCCACCCCCCTCCGAGCACATCCCTGGCCCCCACACATTCACTCATTCCCCCCTCCGAGCACATCCCTGGCCCCCACACACTCACTCACTCATTCCCCCCTCCGAGCACATCCCTGGCCCCCCACACACTCACTCACTCATTCCCCCCTCCGAGCACATCCCTGGCCCCCACACACTCACTCACTCATTCCCCCCCCTCCGAGCACATCCCTGGCCCCCACACACTCACTCATTCCCCTCTCCCCACCCCCCCTCCGAGCACATCCCTGGCCCCCACACACTCACTCATTCCCCTCTCCCCACCCCCCTCCCAGCACATCCCTGGCCCCCACACACTCACTCATTCCCCTCTCCCCACCCCCCCTCCGAGCACATCCCTGGCCCCCCACACACCTCACTCATTCCCCTCTCCAAAGCACATCTCTGGCCCCACACTCTCATTCCCCTCTCCCCACCCCCCTCCGAGCACATCCCTGGCCCCCCACACACTCACTCATTCCCCTCTCCAAGCACATCTCTGGCCCCCACACTCTCATTCCCCTCTCCCCACCCCCCTCCGAGCACATCCCTGGCCCCCCACACACTCACTCATTCCCCTCTCCAAGCACATCTCTGGCCCCCACACTCTCATTCATTCCCCTCTCCCCACCCCCCTCCGAGCACATCTCTGGCCCCCACACTCTCACTCATTCCCCTCTCCCCACCCCCCTCCAAGCACATCTCTGGCCCCCCACACTCTCATTCATTCCCCTCTCCCCACCCCCCTCCAAGCACATCTCTGGCCCCCCACACTCTCATTCATTCCCCTCTCCCCACGCCCCTCCGAGCACATCTCTGGCCCCCCACACTCTCATTCATTCCCCACCCCCCTCCAAGCACATCTCTGGCCCCCACACTCTCATTCTCCCCTCCTGATACCTGGCTGTAGTTGCACAGTCTGAAGATCCCTTTGCTGTTGCCCTGCTGCTGCCCTTCCCGTTCCAGGTCTGCCAACAAACATGTGCTCGTGAGGTATCCATCAACAAGGCTTGCAGCTCACTAGTTGAATCCTGCTCTGATTGGCTTACTGCTGCAATATAGGGATAGGGTGTGCCGGATATGGACAGGCTTCATCGCAGCAGCAGCAGCCAATCACTGTAACATCAGAGCACAAGTCCCGCCCAACAAGCCCAAAAAAACGCGACTGGCAGAAAAAATAGCCCAATTAAAAGCAACCAGCGAATCGGAAAAAAAAAACGCGAATGACTAGGAAAAGAAGCCCAATTTCGCGGTAAATAAGCGAGGTTGGCAACACTGTGGGAGATGCCCTTAATTAGAGATGGATGAATGATGGCAGACCTTCCCCCGAGCTCCTCCCCACATCAAGGCACAGGTCAGTGATGGGAAGCCCTCCTCCCCCCATACCAAGGCATGGGCAATGGGAGACTCCCTCCCCCCAGGTCCCCATACACAACAGGCACAGGTGAATGATGGTAGCTCCTCCCCAAACCGAGACACAGGAATGCAAGGACTACACACAAATATCCTCACCATTCTCTTCCTCCCCCGGCTCCCCCCAATCTGCCACGCCAACCCACAGATGAGTGAATTGGAACCATCCTTCCCTTCCCACAAAGGCTGAGATTAGTGACAGAATTCCCCTGCCCCTCACCTGCTCCAGCACCAGGTACAGGTCAGTGCAGGCTAATGTCTCCAGATGGTTTGCTTTTGTGCAGTCCTTGACAATCTCAGCCTCTCCAATTTACTGCTAATTTATGTATTTTATTTATTTAACATTTTTATATACCGGGATTCATGTAAATATTACATATCATCTCGGTTTACATTATAAACGGAAAATGCCCTTAATTCTTATGCCCTTCTTAATTCTTGCTTTGTGCCAAAGAGACCTTACTGGAGTTCTTGAGGTGCGTGTGCGCAGGCAATGTGTCTAGGCAGGTGGAAAAACTTCAATATTTTTCTGGTCTCTGATTGCATCATTTGGTATTTGAGGATTCTCTCTCAGTCTATACCTTGTACAGAATAGTTGCTTTGTACTGACTCCTGTTTTAGCAATTCGGTTCTTGTGCTTTTCTCCTTTACTGCTTTGTCTTCCATTGAGCTTTTTGTTAGTGATCAGTGATGGGAGACCCTCTTGGTGTTTAACATAGAAACATAGAAATGACGGCAGAAGAAGACCAAATGGCCTATCTAGTCTGCCCAGCAAGCTTCACACATATTTTCTCTCATACTTATCTGTTTCTCTTAGCTCTTGGTTCTATTTCCCTTCCACCCCCACCTTTAATGTAGAGAGCAGTGATGGAGCTGCATCCAAGTGAAATATCTAGCTTGATTCGTTAGGGGTAGTAGCCGCCGCAATAAGCAAGCTGCACCCATGCTTATTTGTTTTACCCAGACTATGTTATTAGCCCTTATTGGTTGTTTTTCTTCTCCCCTGCCTTTGAAGCAGGGAGCTATGCTGGATATGTGTGACGTATAAGTCTTCTCCCATGCCGTTGAAGCAGAGAGCCATGCTGGATGTGCATCAAAAGTGAAGTATCAGGCACATTTGGTTTGGGGTAGAAACCGCCGTAACAAGCCAGCTACTCCCCGCTTTGTGAGTGCGAACCCTCTTTTCTTCTCCCCTGCCGTTGAAGCAGGGAGCTATGCTGGATATGTGTGACGTATAAGTCTTCTCCCATGCCGTTGAAGCAGAGAGCCATGCTGTATATGCATTGAAAGTGAAGTATCAGGCTTATTTGATTTGGGGTAGTAACCGCCGTAACAAGCCAGCTACTCCCCTCTTTGTGAGTGTGAATCCTTTTTTTTTAATCCTTTTGTTTAGAGTGGTGTTGGGTGCTTTGTGAAGGCTGCCTTAGCCAGTAAGGTACAGAGGAATTATGTATGTCTGACAGGTGGCATGCAGTCGGGGTGAATGGGCAATAGGCTGATTTTTGGGAGGTTTCTCACTCTGCCTCAATGCCATTCATTGCAGCTGTAGTGAAATCTTCACAGTTGCGTCATATGAAAGCAAAACCTGGCGCAAGAGGAAGCAGCGCAAAAATGTCAAACAGGGCAAGGACCCAGGCAGCAGGTGACACAGGAATGGACGGGGTCTATGAGGGCAGCAGGTGTCGCAGGACACTGACTTGGGCGAAAGTTATCATAGGACAGGGTCTAAGCCAGCAGGTGCCACAGGACAGGGTCCATGTTGACAGCAGATGTCATAGGACAGGGTCCCAGGTATTAGGTATCACAGGACAGGGTCCATGTTGACAGCAGGTGTCACAGGACAGGGCTAAGAACCAGACATAGTAGAGTTTGAATCCCATTCTCCCGCTAATGCTCCTTGTGACCTTGGTCCTGTGACTTCACCTTCCATTTCTTCAAGTACAACTTACTGCAAGCCCTCTGAGGCAGGCACCTACCTACAGTACCTGATATTACTTGCCTTGAGCTTGCTAATTAAATCTAAAACCCAAGCTGTATGTTGTGCTGGATGCTGTTGGTGAGGAGACACCTGGGACTTGTAGGTTGGTCAATGTCCTGATTTGTGTTTCTAATTTTCATGGACTCAGTGTGCCTGAAAGGTGGTGTTTTAGAATATAAGAGCATAAGAAATTGCCATGCTGGGTCAGACCAAGGGTCCATCAAGCCCAGCATCCTGTTTCCAACAGTGGTCAGTCCAAGTCGCAAGTACCCAAACACTAAGAAAATAACCACTGCTATTACTGGCATCAGTAGCATGGAATAGACTTAGTTTTTGGGTACTTGCCAGGTTCTTATAGCCTGGATTGGCCACTGTTGGAAACAGGATGCTGGGCTTGATGGACCCTTGGTCTGAGCCAGTATGGCATGTTCTTAAGATCCCATGCTACTGATGCCAGTAATAGCAGAGGCCATTCCCTAAGTCAACTGATTAATAGCAGTTAATCGACTTCTTCTCCAAGAACTTATCCAAACCTTTTTTAAACCCAGCTACACTAACTGCACTAACCACATCCTCTGGCAACAAATTCCAGAGCTTAATTATGCATTGAGTGAAAAAGAATTTTCTCCGATTTGTCTTAAATGTGCTACTTGCTAACTTCATGGAGTGCCCCCTAGTCCTGTTATATGAAAGTATAAATAACTGGTTCACATCTACTTGTTCAAGACCTCTCATTATTTTAAAGACCTCTATTATATCCCCTCTCAGTCGTCTCTTCTCCAAGCTGAACAGCCCTAACCTCTTTAGTCTTTCCTCATAGGGGAGCTGTTCCATCCCCTTTATCATTTTGTTCGCCCTTCTCTGTACCTTCTCCATTGCAACTATATCTTTTTTGAGATGCGGCGACCAGAATTGTACACAGTATTCAAGGTGTGATCTCACTATGGGGTGATACAGAGGCATTATGGCATTTTCCGTTTTGTTAACCATTCCCTTCTTAATAATTCCGAACATTGCTTTTTTGACTGCTGCAGCACACTGAGCTGCCTATTTCAAAGCATTATCCGCTATGATGCCCAGATCTTTTTCCTGTGTGGAAGCTCATAATATGTAACCTAACATTGTGTAACTTCAGTATGAGTTATTTTTCCCTATATGCATCACCTTGCACTTGTCCACATTAAATTTCATCTGCCATTTGGATGCCCAATCTTCCAGTCTTGCAAGGTCCTCCTGCAATGTGTCACAATCTGCTTGTGATTTAACTTCTCTGAATAATTTTGTATCATCTGCAAATTTGATCACCTCACTCATTGTATTCCTTTCCAGATCATTTATATTGAAAAGCAGCGGTTTGTAATATTTACAGGATTGGAACAGCAGGAACAGCTCCTAAAACACGACAGAGCATGGCAGCAGGCAGCCGTGCTGTTCTCTGGCTCTGGGGCATGTTTGTGTGGAATAGACCTGACAGAGGAGGGAGGGGATGGCCCTTATTCTCTCTTCCTGCCCTGCTCCTACCTGCGCTGGTAAAGCACAGAGAAGGATGCTTCCTGTTGGAGCACATGCTGTACACAGAGCCCCTGCAGGAAGTGGGCAGTCATCTTACTGTCATGCCGTCTATGGTTTGGTTTCTCTTTGTCTGTGGGTGAGCGAGTGCTGGGTCTGGGAGGTTAGGAGTGTTCCCCCTCACCCCCTTCATTCTCCTGGTTGCTTCTGTACCTTCAGGGCTCTTTCATTAATTCTAACTCCCACGGGAGTTTTATTTTGGATTTCCAGTCTATTTAGAGAGTTCCAGGAACTGTAACATCATGAGCCCTGAAACTAACAGGTGCAAACTAACTTGAAGCAGGCTCTGCTGCTTCCTCTTCTGTGACTCTCTGTGCTCTGGCTGCCACCCCTCCTCTTGCACCATTGCACTCTGTGGCTTCAGGCAGAAAAAGCTTCCTGTGTTGAGCCCATACTGTTCCAGAATTATTTTTGGTACATGAATGGTATTTTTGTTGTTTCATTAGGAGAGGCTTTTCTTATATTCTTGCGTCAGCTTCCCGTGGATCCGTGCACCCGTGCCAAAGACGGTTCCCGCTGCAGCTGTTTCATTGTGTTAATAAGTGATGTCAGGAGACAAATCTGCATTGTGTGCAGGACGGAGTCCGTGTCTTTGGAGGCCTTTCCAGGCACCAGAGAGCTACAAAGCATCAGGGCCAGGACCTGTTTCTCCCTGATATGGATGGGTACTTGGCCCGCTCTGACTGTGGAGACAGGGCCAGGTGCCGGCAGGAATGAGGCACTCCCTGACTGGGGGCATAGAGGTGAAAGTTCCCGAACGAACAGCATCAGTGTGGTAGAGCAGGGGTAGGAAACTCCAGTCCTGGAGTGTCCCAAACAGTTCTGGTTTTCAGGATGTCCATAATGAATAGGTATGAGAGAGATTTGCTTGCACTGCTTTCACTGTATGCATATTCATCATGGATAGCCTGCGAAGCAGATCTGTTGGTGGCTCTCTAGGACTGGAGCTACCTACCCCAGGGTTAGGTATTTTGGAGCAGCATAGCCAGGGGTCTCTGAGTAGTAGCAGCATGGATGGGGTGGGGTTCTGAGCACAAGGCAAAGGATGGGAAATCTCACCCGTGACTCAGCTTCTGCTTTTGTTAGTTCTGTTCTCGTATTTAGACTTGTGGCCTCACACCTTCCCTCTTTACTTCCTCTATCCCAGCTGCAGCTCGGCCTTTGAGCCTACTGCCAGTCACAGCAGCTTGGCTTCTTTTCTGACCTGGCTCCTCCTGTTCCTTTTGCAGTTGAGGCCTCCTGGAACTGGTCTTTAAATGAGCCTTCATTTACTGCTTAGGTTTTTCTTTCCTTCCTCTTGTTGAGCCCAGTTCCCATAGTTCTGGCTCAAGGGCTGCAGATTGTGGTGTTAGTCCACAGTTTGCTTGGTTTGTACCCGGAGTCTGACTACTACGGTAGGTGTCGGCATTTGTGCAGTGGTGAAGAATCCCTCCACCCGCCAGCACCCCTGACTCTAGCCTACCTGAACAGCAGAATCCAGACTCAGATCACCCACCTGACTGCATGTGGCACTGTCACAAGAGTCCTAAGGCCAGTCTTGTCACTACAGTTGCTGGACCTTTGGTCTGACCCAGTATGGCACTTTCTAATGTTCTTACAGTTCTTTAATGCACCGTGCTTGGGGGCGGCGGGAGGAGATGGGTAGCTGCTTGCATTAGTAGGATCTCTTGGAAGGTGCTTAGAGGAAGCAGTAAGCTCCCTGAACATGTCACATTTTAATCAGGAGGAAAATAAAGGGGGGAGGGGGTCAGCCTGATGACTTAATGGTAGATTCTGCATAGTGCCATGCAAAGGACTTGGGGTCGGTTCCCTCTGCAGGTCGTCTGTGTCCTGAACTGGCTGGGGATGCTGCAGAAGCAGCGCTCACAGGTCCTGGGGGACGGAGTCATAAACATTGTGCAAAAAAGCAGATTTAGGGCCCATGACTGCAAGGTTCCTGAGGAAGACCAGGGTTGTTGCACCGAGCTGAGGACCGTCGCTGCATTGACTGGGTTAAGTGAGCTGGGAGGGGGGAAAACTCCCTTCGTGGTTATGAATAAAGATCCCAGCTCTGGTTCCGACTGCACTGAAGCCCAAAGGAGCAGGAGACAAATGCTGCCGTGCCCCAGATGCAATAAAGAGAAGTTCATATTATTATAGTCCAAGAAATCCCAACTCTCAGCGCACGTGAGTAGTCGGTCTGCTCCTCTTATAACAGGTGGCTCTAGTTTTCTCTTCTGCAGTCTTTGGCAGTTCTTCAGTCCCCACATGTTGGGGGCCAGGGATAGGCCGGCTTTCTTCAGCACTGTGCTGTACCATGGGGGCAGGCCTATCTCACTTCCTAATCGCAGTTTTGTTTCTCACATATTATGATTTAGATTCCTCATTTGTATAGCACTATCAGGAGTATCTTTTGTTGAACAGAGGTGCATAAGAGGCAGCCCCTGCTCCTTGGAGCTTACAGTCTAGTCAAGGCAGACCGACAGGAATCAGATGTAAAAACAGTGTGGCTGGGATTGGGAATAATTGGGATAAACTTTGTTGTAAAGTATTCTAGTAGTGGCCCCCCCCCATCGCTGTCATGATTATTTATATTGTGCTTCTTCCAGGAGCTGTTACAGAAGAGAGAGGCCTACAAATGGCACTCGTGCACTTCACTTCCATTTGGGTTAGTGTGATGGTCACTAAATAGTACAAACATCCGAAGCCCAGGCCTAGGGTGTGATGTCAGTAGTGTGCAGCAGTGGCTCTGCACCTAGGCAGAACATTTCTCAAATTCTTGCCTTCTTACAGGGAAACATTGGTAAAACAAGACAAATCTTCAGTATCAAATCAGAATCTAAAATTAATTCAGCATCTGCTCTTAATTCTGCAGGGGATGTATTCGGAGACAAAAATTATTTATTTTTCTTCTTCTGGCTTTAACAAATAATCCTCATCCAAATTTTCTTCTTTTCTTAATGTCTCACTTAACCCTTTTTTTTTTTTTATTAGAAAGGTTCGGGCTAATATTTCCTTGCTTCTCCCCTTGACACTCGCTATTCTCTTCACCCTTAAAACTTCTCAAGTTTTTCAAGCACATATACAAATAGCGCAACTCAGCAGAGTATCCTGTGACAGTAACCTATAAAGGGAGGTTCTGGAGGCTACGTTTAGGCTTTTAGCTAGATAGCTGAAATCCAGAACCTCCAGGGTTGCATTCTCGGAGATGCTCCCCGTTCCACGTGCAGGATCCCAGGGGCAGGCAGAGCTCTGGAGTCTCAATGCAAGGATGAAATGAAGGTGCATGGAAGATTGCTTTAGGCTTGATAGAACTGGGGATCATTCTGATGGGAATGGACTTTGCCTTAACTAGGGTACAACCTGGTTGCTGGGGCTAACATTTAAAAAGGAGATAAAGCAGCAATTACTACCTTCACAGAAGGCAAGGGTGTAACCTGTATGGAGCAGCAGCGGCAGACGATAACCTCACTCTGATCCATGCACTTCTAAATCACTATTGGCTTTCCCCCACTGTCTAAAGTTGCTTCGTGTAAGTTACCTCCATGCCTTCTGTTAACGGTGGTATCTGCCACTCTGTGCAGGTTACCCCCATGCATTCTATTAATGGTAGTAACTGCCGCACTGTGAAGGTTACCCCCATACCTTCTGTTAAGGGTAGTAACTGCTGCTCTGTGCAGGTTACCCCCATACCTTCTATTAATGGTAGTAACTGCCGCTCTGTGCAGGTTACCCCCATGCATTCTATTAATGGTAGTAACTGCTGCTCTGTGCGGGTTACCCCCATACCTTCTATTAATGGTAGTAACTGCCGCACTGTGCGGGTTACCCCCATGCATTCTATTAATGGTAGTAACTGCCGCTCTGTGCGGGTTACACCCATGCATTCTATTAATGGTAGTAACTGCCGCTCTGTGCGGGTTACACCCATGCATTCTATTAATGGTAGTAACTGCCGCACTGTGTGGGTTACCCCCATGCATTCTATTAATGGTAGTAACTGCCGCTCTGTGCGGGTTACCCCCATGCATTCTGTTAATGGTAGTAACTGCCGCACTGTGCGGGTTACCCCCATGCATTGTATTAATGGTAGTAACTGCCGCACTGTGCGGGTTACCCCCATGCATTGTATTAATGGTAGTAACTGCCGCACTGTGCGGGTTACCCCCATGCATTGTATTAATGGTAGTAACTGCCGCTCTGTGCGGGTTACCCCCATGCATTCTATTAATGGTAGTAACTGCCGCACTATGCGGGTTACCCCCATGCATTCTATTAATGGTAGTAACTGCCGCTCTGTGCGGGTTACCCCCATGCATTCTATTAATGGTAGTAACTGCCGCACTATGCGGGTTACCCCCATGCATTCTATTAATGGTAGTAACTGCCGCACTATGCGGGTTACCCCCATACATCCTGTTAATGGTAGTAACTGCCGTACTGTGCGGGTTTCCCCCATGCATTCTATTAATGGTAGTAACTGCCGCACTATGCGGGTTACCCCCATGCATTCTGTTAATGGTAGTAACTGCCGTACTGTGCGGGTTTCCCCCATGCATTCTATTAATGGTGGTAACTGTCGCTCTGTGCAGGTTACCCCCTTCCATTCTATTAATGGTAGTAACTGCCGCGCTGTGTAGATTAACCCCAAGCCTTCTGTTAAGAGTAGTAACTGCTGCTCTGTACAGGTTACCCCCATGCCTTCTGTTAAGAGTAGTTACTGTCGAGGGCAGCTGGAGAGACATTTTCCCTTTTTAAAATTACCTGGTAAGCGATGTTGTTAATACGAGGTCTGAGCAGAGGTCAGTGTACAACCTCTCCAGACCACTATCTTGGCTGTACAATTTGACAATATTGATTGAATAATAAAAACCGTTTAAACTAAAATTACCTGGTAAACCGCAGAGACTGCTACCATCTGTGAGTAAATAAATTTCCTTGTTGAACCGGACTTGCCGCTGTGCCTGACATCAGAGGGAGGGGCCGGAAGTGCCTTTTAAGATCGACACTCCTGTGGCGCAGCCACCGGTGCGCCACCAAAGCCGCACGCACATAAGGGGCGCGCGGCTTTGCCTGGCTTAGCCCGGGTTTGCCCAGTTTACCTGGTTTACCTAGATTACTGCCGGAAAATCTCTGGGGAAAAAAGGATAAGAGAGCGATATAGAAGCATCATTAAGCGTAAGAGTTCATCTTTTTCTGTTATTAATAACTTCTTGACCATGCCAGCCAAAAGGAAAGGGAAAATAAGGGTTTTTTTTCCCTCCGAACCTTACCCTCCCTAATGCAACTCGAAATTGATCACTTTTTGACTCAGCTGGAAACGCAGGGAGCTAGTGAATCCGTTGGAAGTTCGCGGGAAGGAGAATGTGAAGCTTACCAGGATAAAGCATCCCTGAGCCCAGACCAACGCCCGCCTCCTGCTCAACGCAGCTCTGGTGAGGTCACAGTCCAGTCGCCCCCCCCCAATAAAGTGGATGGAGCGGGGGGGGGGGGGTGCTGTCCTCGGAGTAGCACCAGAGGGAAGGAGTTCCTTAGAGGCTGGAGAGAGACGTGATGGGGAAACATCTGAGAGAGAGAGTGCCAGGAACTCGCAGCTCCTGGGCAATCAGAAGATCTGCTGCGCAATATTAGCACGGCCAGAGACAGTTACTCTAGAGGCGATTTGGGAAGTGATTACTGGACTGAGCTCAACCATAAACAGGCTGGAAAAAAAAAGGATTTGGTTTCTTCAAATTTCCAAGAAAAAATTCAGAGTATTCAACAACAGAATAATGAAATTTCCAATAGAGTTGGGGAGACCGAGAGTAATATCAGGTCTCTTCAAAAGCTTAATGTTATAATGGTTAAAGATCAATTAGCTAATTCACGTCATCTTGAAAGGATTGAAAACAATATTATACACTATACGCAAAATCCCTGCTATTTGTGAGGTCAAAAATATCAATCCAAAACAACTCAATTTACCCCACTCATCTTACTTTAAACATTTTTTTATATGAGTGGGATACATTTAGTTATTTGGAAAACAATATTAGACATCCTAAACGTTAGGATGTCTAATATTGGGTAGCGGGGGAAATTCCCTTTTATTTCTTTAAAGAGATTCCTAGTAGAACAAAAAGAGCTTCGGCTCCCACAGTCTCTATTCCCGCAAACCTAGCAGGTTTTCTGGAGAGTTCTAGCTTAGAAGTCATAGATCGAAATACCCTCATAGTGTCATTCATTACTACACAAGATATAAACAAGCTTAGGAGGAGGTATTTCCAGAAAGTTCCTATATTTATTCTATGCCCAACCAATTAAGATATATCCTGATCTTGCTCCAGTTACTCGGGTGAAAAGAAGGGAATTCTTGTCTTTAAGACAACAGGTTATCTCTTTGGGATTTTCTTTTGTATTATGGTACCCTTGTCGGTGTGAAATTAAGAAAAATGAAGATGCATTTGTATTTTTTTCAGATAGAACAATTGCGTCAGTTTTTGGCGGCTCGATTACCCAGTACTTCCTCCCCTGTGCTGTAAATGAGTAGGCTTTAAATTAATATATGAATACCAGCTGATATTCTATGTTACTGCTTATTACTTTTGTTATTTTTCTTTGTTGATTATCTCCTTAAATAAGATTTCTATCCTTTCTGCCCATACATTTTACCAATATAATTTTGTTTGTTTGTTTGAATGTACGAATTTAAAAAATGTTCAAATTGAATGTATAATGGTTTTCTTTTTACTAATTTCTATAGAGGGATGAGTGTAAATTCTAAGTGGATAGATCAAACTATCTTTGAAATTTATGTCAATATTTGTAAATTCAAAATTTTATAAATAAAGAATGAAAGAAAAAAAAGAGTAGTCCCTACCGCTCCTTGCATATTACCCCCATGCCTTCTGTTAAGGGTACTAACTGCTGCTTCAAGCAGGTTATCCCTTTTCTTCATGTCCTATCTCAAGCCTCTAGGAATCTGCAGTATTTATTCCATGCCCTTTTGAATTCATTCACTGTTCTCGTCTTTACCACTTCTTCTGGAAGGGCATTCCAGGCATCCACCAGCCTAGCTTCTCTGTAAAGAAGTATTTTCTGATCTTGTTTCTGAGTCTCCCCCCTGGAGTTTTATATTGTTGACCCCTGGTTGTACAGTTTCCAACAGAAAAGTTCTGAAGTTTGTGCATCATAAATACCTTTCAGGTATCTGCATGTCTCTGTCACATCTCCCCTGTACTTTCTCTCCTCTGGGGTATATATATTTAGATCCTTCAGCCTCTTCCTCATAGGTCTTTCAAAACAGACACCACTTCAATTTGGTTGCTTTCCTCTGGACCACTTCCATCCTATCTATCCTTTTTGAGATACGGTCTTCAGAACTAAACACAGTACTCCAGGTGAGGTCTTACCCAAGATCTGTATGAGTCGAATGACTCTAAACTGCCTATATCATTTGCTGATAAGAAGGATGTGAATACAAATAGAAATACTTATAAAAATAAAACATACTTTAAAATGTGTGTATGTGAATGTCTGAATAGTAGGGCTGGAGAGTTAGAATATGTGGCATTGTATGAAAATATATAGACATAATAGGCATCTCAGAGATGTGTTGGAAGGAGGGTAACCAGTGGGGCACTGTGATACCAGGATATAAATTATATTGGTATGACAGGACAGATCAAATTGGAAAGGGGTGGCACTACTATATGTAAAAGATGGCATAGAGTCAAGCAGAATAAAAGTCCAGCAGGAAACAAAAGGCACTGTTGAATCTTTATGGATAGAAATTCCATGTGTGACATGTAAAAGTATAGCAGTGGGTGTATACTGCCATCCACCTGACCAAGATGCAGAAACAGTCTGTGAAATGCTGGCAGAAATTAGAAAGGCAAATAAATTTGGCAACACAGTAATAATGAGAGAGTTCCGTTACCCCCATTCTTGATTGTGTCAGTGTCTTTTCAGAATATGCTAGTCAGATTTAGTTTCTTGCTGCCATAAATGGCTGGTCCTAGAACTGATGCCAGTCTTGCATCAGGTAAAAAAAAGTTTAGGCATCTGGATTGGTTCCAGAATGTGTTTCCAACATCAAATTAAGGCGACCATTAGATCTGGCTTCTTCAAGCTGCATCTGCTTTGTGGCCTAAAACCTCTGCTCAGTCCTGGTGACCTTCGTTCAGTAGTTCAAGCCTTGATTTTGCCCTCCCTTGACAAATAATGTGGTCTATTTGGCCTTCCAGCTGTGGCCTTCATAGCACCGCAGCTTTCGCAAAAGGCAGCTGCGAGTCTGATCTCAGCCATGTGCTTACGCGACTATATTGCCCCAGTTCTTTTTTACTTACACTGGCTTCCAATTCAGTTGGGAATAAAGACTAAAATCTCTGTGATGGTTCATCACCTGCTTCAATTGAATTCCACACCCGTAATTTGAGATCACAGAATAGAGTATTGCTTGAGGTACCATCACACAATTTGGCATGATTTCATGAGACGAGAGAGAACTTTCTCCATTGCAGCTCCACAGTTCTGGAACTCCTTACTTGCAGAGCTGAAGCTCAACACGAAATCTAAGACCTTCAGAGCCGGGCTTAAGATATATTTTGTTTAATGTATGATTATGATGTCTTTAATGATCAATTTAAAGCTAATATGATGAGCAATTTCTTTTAAAGTGGTTTTACTTTAATTTATTTTGTCTTTTGTATTGTCACAACTGTGTATGTTGTTGTAAATTGCTTAGAGTCTTGTACAAGTGACGATTCATAAATTTTAATAAACTGTAAACTGTAGATCAAGTCCTCAGTAGAGCTCACGACCTGATGCAGAAGGTTACTATGATGGAGCCACTTAGCAATAGTGATCATAATGTAATCAAATGTGACATACTCACTGGAGGGAGGACATTAATAAAACTACTGCAGTAGCATATAAAAAAGGAGATTATGATGATGTGGGCTATAAATAAACACTTAACACTGTTTTCTAAAAGAGAGATTTTTATTGGAATATTCTAGGAGAGTGCAATTATCAGCAAGGCAATTCAGAAGCTGTCTCAGAGAATGTTATTGACACAGAAGATTAATTAGGTTACCATCTCTAATTTATGCACCAATGAGTGTTTGCATAACATTTTCCTAATTGGCTGGCATTATAATTTTATCTCATAAATGCTAATGAGATTGAAGTACTGTAAACTGAGCCCAGAAGGTGAATTCAAAACTCTGTGTTGTACTGTGACTACGTTTTGACCTTTTACATACATTTTAGCATTTCAGCAACCTTGGTTAGTTTTGCAAGTCTGATTAGTGCAATTTCACAGTACGGTAGTAATAGCTTTATAGGAAAATCTTTTCAAAACACTTATTATAATGACAGAATGAGGAAATTTGTAAACAACTAAAATGAACATTTCCAAAGATTAAAAGTCTGCATGAGGTGTGAGCGTTGTTTAGAAATACAATCTTGGAATCCCAGATAAAATGTATTCTATACATTAAAAATGATCAATGGAAGACCAAACGACAGCCCACATGGTTTAATGATGAGGAAAAGAAACTCATTGTTTGAAAAAACATTCAGCAATAATACATAAAACAGCAGTCAGGTATATAGGCTTCATAGGATCACATAAATCCATTTATCCTTTCTATAAACTATATATGTTTATCTCCCTATTTAATTACAGAAATAGTTATTTATAGACTCTCTTGGAAATCGTAACGCAATGCAACCTATCATTTAAAAAAGCCACAGTAGCTGAAGACTGGAGAGTGGCTCCAAGGGTAATCTGGGAAACTATAAAGCAGTGTGCCTGATGTTGGTGCTGGGCAAGATATAAACTGTGTACATATTCACTACAGCCTTTTGCACTGTTATTACCCATATGATGAAATTGGACCTCTCGTGTACGTAATCCTATTAATCATATAAAAGGACAAGATCCAGATCACTCATCATATACCTTATATTATGAAACGCTTTTCTGCATGTTCAGCTGCCCTCTACAGGACTGTCTATGTACGCAAGTACATCCGACTGTGCATCCGAATTGTGCACCCAGTTTCTTTTGGGCGCGCGGACTGTGCGCACATTCTAACACGTATCGGTTGTATGCCCAGGTTTGGTGCGGTGACAGTGTGCTTAGTTTTGCGGCGCAAAGACTTGGGGTGCCTAACTTTTGTGCGCTGAAATGTTTTCAGTGCGACTCGGCTGGATGCACATCTTCAGTCGCCTGTTAAGGGTACTGACAAACTAATGGCGCTGGTGACCAAGAAACCTAAGCATCTTTCTCTCTGTGTTACCTGTATTATTCAGGCAAGTCAGCCTGCAGGGCCCTCTAACATGTGTCAGCACTGCTTAGAGGCTCAGGGAGAATTATCTTCCTCTGTTTTTACTAAGCCTGGTTCTTCCTAGCCTGATGATGGCCTGGTTAAGGACTTGTCCGGAGGAACACCTGACCTTGGAACTTCCTTAACTGGTTCCTCAGCGGGGGATGGCAGCTCAGTGGGCCCCCGCACAAGTGCCTTCTGGTTTTGGCATAGGTCCTTCTGCCTTTTCTTGGGTAGAATTTTTCAAGGATTGCAATCCTTTCTTCAGATGCAGTCCTCGGCCCCGTCCAATCCTGTCAGATCAGATACTCAGGCGGTGGCCTCTCCCTCTTCTGGTACTGTGTTTAAGCACCGAAGCACACCTTTGGTTAGCTGTGGGTATTCCCAACAGGAATCTGGATAGCACTGATGATAAGGCAGACCCTGACTTTCTGGTGGATGGGGAAATTCCTCCGAGTCTGGAACCATGTAGGACTATGTTGTGGTTTCTTCATAGAGATGAACTGCTGGCCCTGATTCCCCAGACTTTGAAGATGCTGGGAGTACCTGGTTCAGATTCCATGTCTGAGCCAAAGAAAAATCCCATTTTGGTTTCCTTGGTAAAGCCTCTTGTTTTTTTCTGTTACAAAAGCCATTCAAGAATTGATTGATTTTGAATGGGACGCCTCGGAGGCAAATTTCAAAAGGGGTCGAATCTTAGAAGGACTGTACCCCTGGATTCAGTGTTGAGAGAGCATCTGCATTTTCCGAAAGTGAATGCGCTGGTCTCTGCTGTCTGTAAGCAGACAACTATCCTCTTGGAGGGAGGAGCGGCCTTGAAGGATGTGCATTATAGGGAGGATTGAGGCCATCCTTGACTAAGCATTTGAAGCAGTGGCAATGACATTGCAGATAGCTTCCTGTTGTTCCCTGTTGGCTCACTCTTGTCTGCTTCTCTCTCAGGAAGTTGATGATTCTGGAGTGAATTCCAGAGCAGTTATGGAACCCACCGCTGCCTTTTTTAGTAGATGCAGGCTGCGATTTGGCCCGTACCTTGGCCAGAGGAATTGCTTTGGTAGTAGTGGCCACGAAATTGGTCAGCCGACGCGACCTCCAAATCTAATTTTACAAAATTGCCTTTAAAGACTTGCTCTTGTTTGGGAGCAAGTTGGAGAAATTGGCCAGTAAGTGGGGTGAATCCCCAGTTCCTCGGTTACTGGAGGATAAGAAGCAGTTACTGCGCCCCTTTGGTATGAAGAGATGTCTTAGGGGTTCCAAGGGTTTCGCCCCTACAGAGGGTCGAACTTTGAGGACTCGGCCTTTCAGCAGGTTTCAGTCCTTTTGTCCTAGACAGCCCAAGAAAGACACGGGCTCCGAGCCTCACAATGAAGGTTTGCCGACCCACCCTCGGGAACAGGGAATAGGGGGACACCTCTCTATCAGATGGGTCGAGATCACATCGGATCAGTGGGTCCTGGAGGTGATTTGAGGAGGATATGTACTGGAGATTCGCACTGTTCCTTGCGATGTGTTCATGGTGTCTCCCTGCCACTCCCCGCAGAAGAAGCAGGCAGTGGAATCTACACTATCAAGGCTCCTCAGTCTGAGGGCTGTGGTTCAATACCTACGTCTCAAGAAAGTACAGGGCGATACTCCATTTATTTCGTTGTGCCCAAGAAGGAGGGCTCCTTTTGTCCCATCCTGGATCTCAAAGGAGTCACCCGTCATTTGTGAATTACTCATTTTTGCATAGAAACATTGCACTTGGTGATAATGGCCGTGCAGTCGGAATTTCTGATCTCTTTGGATCTGTCCGAGGCATTCCTCCACATCCCCATCCGATTTGGAATACCAATGTTTTCTGTGTTTCGTGGTGTTCAGGCGTCATTATTAGTTTCGGGCGCTGCCTTTTGGTCTAGCCACCATTCCCAGAACTTTTTCCAAGGATATGGTGGTGGTGACGGCAGAGTTGAGAGAGGATGGAATCCTAGTACACCAATATTTGGATGACTGGCTGATTTGAACCAGGTCCCTGGAAGAGAGCTGCCTGGTGACCCGCATGGTAATCTCCCTATTGCAGGAGCTCAGTTGGGTGGTGAACTTAGCCAGGAACAAAATTTCCTCAAAACTTAGCCAGGAACAAAATTTCCTCAAAAATTCACTTTATTTCATATATTTATTTGGCATTGCTTATTTTTATATTTATTGCTACGTTAAATAGTTATACTTCTTATATATAAAATATTATATTTCTTTATTTCCAGTTAAACTATTATCACTTTATTTAGTATTATGTTAAATTGTCAACCAGTTATACTGTTCCATATGTTCTACGGTTCCATGTAAAGCTCCGCTCTCTGTTGAGCAGTTCTTCGTTTTATGTAAACCGGAGTGATTTGTAGTCCCTACAAGAACTTTGGTATATAAAAATTAAAAATAAATAAATAAATAGGAACAGTCTTCAGCCATCTCAGTTGTTGGAGTACCTGGGTGTTTGGTTCGACATGAGGCAGAGCAAAGATTTCCTGACAGAAGTTTGTTTTCAGAAGCTGATGTTGCAGCTGCGTCTTTTGGTGAACACTATACACCCAACAGTGTGGTCCTATCTACAGGCATTCGGTTTGATGGCGGCAACCCCGGAAGTGGTGCTGTGGGTGAGAGCACATATGTGTCCTCTTCAGTGCTCCCTGCTATCTAGTTGGAACCCAAAGTCTCAAGACTATTCAATATGGCTCCACTTGCCAGTGGAAATCTGCTCTCACCTCCAGTGGTGGTTGCAAGCAGATCATCTGGGAAAGGGCATTTCCTTGACATCGCCGGATTGATTGGTACTCACAACAAATACAAGTCTCCAGGATTGGAGAGCTCACTGTCAAGAACTAATGGCGCAAGGACGTTGAAATAAAGAAGTCTCTCTCTCTAGAGCATCAATTGCCTGGAAGCCCAGGCAGTCTGGTTGGCTTGCTTGCAGTTCAGCACTTGTCTGCAGAGTCGAGCAGTCTAAGTAATGTTGGACAATGCAACAATGGTGGCTTACATCAATCGGTAGGGAGGAACCAAGAGCCAGCAAATATCACTGTAAATAGATCAACTTATGGAATGGGTGGAAGGGCATCTCCAGGTGAACTCGGCATCTCACATTGCAGGAAAGACAATGTAAGAGCAGACTTTCTCAGCAGGAAGAGTCTGGACCCAGGAGAATGGGTACTGTCAGACAAGACGTTTCAGCTCATAGTGGATTTCTGGGGCTTTCTGTTCCTAGACCTGCTGGTGACTTCTTGCAGTGCAAAGGTTCCTCGATTCTTCTGTCACAGGAGAGATCCGAGGTCCTTGGGTGTCGATGCTCTTGTGTAAATCTGACCAGAAGACAAGCTGCTGTATGCTGTATGCCTTTTCCCCATGGCCCATGATGGGCAGAATAGTTCATAGAATCGAAGGCCATAGCAGAGTGGTGCTCCTGGTGGCACTGGATTGGCCCAGAAGAGCATGGTATGCAGATCTACGAAGACTTCTGGTAGAGACCCCCCCTTTATCTTCCATCGTACAAGAATCTGTTGCAGCGGGGCCTGTCCTTCACGAAGATCTGACTCTGGTTTGTCTTACAATATGGCCCTTGAGAGAGTTCGCTTGTTGAAGCATGGATATTCTTCTGCGGTGATTGCCATCTTGCTATGAGCTTGAAAGTTCTCCACTCCCTTAGCCTATTTACGAGTTTGGAGAGTATTTGAGGCTTGGTGAACCTAGAAGATGTGGTAGGCCTGATTGACAAACTGAAGAGTAGTAAATCACCTGGACCGGATGGTATACACCCCAGAGTACCGAAGGAACTAAAAAATGAAATTTCAGACCTATTAGTAAAAATTTGTAACTTATCATTAAAATCATCCATTGTACCTGAAGACTGGAGGATAGCAAATGTAACCCCAATATTTAAAAAGGGCTCCAGGGGTGATCCGGGAAACTACAGACCGGTTAGCCTGACTTCAGTGCCAGGAAAAATAGTGGAAAGTGTTCTAAACATCAAAATCACAGAACATATAGAAAGACATGGTTTAATGGAACAAAGTCAGCATGGCTTTACCCAGGGCAAGTCTTGCCTCACTAATCTGCTTCACTTTTTTGAAGGAGTTAATAAACATGTGGATAAAGGTGAACCGGTAGATATAGTATACTTGGATTTTCAGAAGGCGTTTGACAAAGTTCCTCATGAGAGGCTTCTAGGAAAAGTAAAAAGTCATGGGATAGGTGGCGATGTCCTTTTGTGGATTGCAAACTGGCTAAAAGACAGGAAACAGAGTAGGATTAAATGGACAATTTTCTCAGTGGAAGGGAGTGGACAGTGGAGTGCCTCAGGGATCTGTATTGGAACCCTTACTGTTCAATATATTTATAAATGATCTGGAAAGAAATACAAAGAGTGAGATAATCAAATTTGCAGATGACACAAAATTGTTCAGAGTAGTTAAATCACAAGCAGATTGTGATAAATTGCAGGAAGACCTTGTGAGACTGGAAAATTGGGCATCCAAATGGCAGATGAAATTTAATGTGGATAAGTGCAAGGTGATGCATATAGGGAAAAATAACCCATGCTATAATTACACGATGTTGGGTTCCATATTAGGTGCTACAACCCAAGAAAGAGATCTAGGTGTCATAGTGGATAACACATTGAAATCGTCTGTGCAGTGTGCTGCAGCAGTCACAAAAGCAAACAGAATGTTGGGAATTATTAGAAAAGGAATGATGAATAAAACGGAAAATGTCATAATGCCTCTGTATCGCTCCATGGTGAGACCGCACCTTGAATACTGTGTACAATTCTGGTCGCCGCATCTCAAAAAAAGATATAATTGCAATGGAGAAGGTACAGAGAAGGGCTACCAAAATGATAAGGGGAATGGAACAACTCCCCTATGAGGAAAGACTAAAGAGGTTAGGACTTTTCAGCTTGGAGAAGAGACGACTGAGGGGGGATATGATAGAGGTGTTTAAAATCATGAGAGGTCTAGAACGGGTAGATGTGAATCGGTTATTTACTCTTTCGGATAGTAGAAAGACTAGGGGGCACTCCATGAAGTTAGCATGGGGTACATTTAAAACTAATTGGAGAAAGTTCTTTTTTACTCAACGCACAATTAAACTCTGGAATTTGTTGCCAGAGAATGTGGTTCGTGCAGTTAGTATAGCTGTGTTTAAAAAAGGATTGGATAAGTTCTTGGAGGAGAAGTCCATTACCTGCTATTAAGTTCACTTAGAGAATAGCCACTGCCATTAGCAATGGTTACATGGAATAGACTTAGTTTTTGGGTACTTGCCAGGTTCTTATGGCCTGGATTGGCCACTGTTGGAAACAGGATGCTGGGCTTGATGGACCCTTGGTCTGACCCAGTATGGCATTTTCTTATGTTCTTATGTTCTTATGTTGGTGTAAGGATCGAGGTGTTTTTCCTTGTCCAGTTAAGATCCCGTTCATTTTGGAATTTTTGCAGGATGGGTTAAATAGAGGGTTGGCCCTTAATTTGTTGAAGGTACAGGCTGCAGCTCTTGCCTGTTTCAGGGGCCAGGTGCCTGGTGAATCCTTATCGTCTCATCCTGATGTGGCTCGTTTCTTGAAGGGAGCGAAACATCCTCTTCCTCCCTTGCGGTAACCAGTTCCTTTGTGGAGGCTTAACCTGGTGTTGGATTTCTTGGTGGGCCCTATGTTTCGATCACTGCGTAGCCTTTCCTTGCGGTTATTGACCTTGAAGTCAGTGTTTCGGGTGGCGATATGTTCTGTGCATCGAATTTCCAAGCTGCAGGCCTTGTCTTGTCGGTAGCCATTCCAGCGGGTGCCTCCAGGAGCGATTCAACTGCGTATTGTTCCTTCATTCTTACCTAAAGTGGTCTCTGATTTTCACTTGAGTCCATTTCCTTGCCTTCTCTGGAGAAGGAAAGAGATGCGGAGGAGTATTGCCTGTTGCATCTCTTGGATGCCAAGAAATATGTCTTGAAGTACTGGAAGTTTCTAAGCCTTTCATAAAGATGGATCGCCTTTTTGTCCTTAATGTTGGAGGTAAACAGGGTGAACCGGCCTCGCGGACTTCAGTAGCTTGCTGGATTAAGGAGGTAATCACAATCATGTGGCCACAGAAAAGCCATTGCCTACTCAGGTTAGGGCTCAGGCAGTGTCGTGGGCAGAGGTTAGATTGTTGTCCCCCATCGACATTTGCCGAGCTGCGACATGGTCCTCCTTACATACTGTTATGGTTATTGATGTTTGAGTGGATCCTTGGAAACTGTGGCAGCTGACCACGCCCATGGGGGGCAGTCCCATGAGGGACCACGGTGTCTGGCTAGACTCTGAACACACAAACACAGATTTGAATCTTTATTTAAACAGTTTTGGAAACTACCAGAGGTGGCAGTAGTGAGTAGTTGATGTTGAGCTCGGCTGGGCGAGTATCCCACAGGACACTGGAACAGCGAATCCTCTGCTTGGCTGTGCTGTAGTGGAAAGAGACTGAGAGTTATGAGTACACAGTGAGAAACACACAGAGTCCCAGGTAGAATAGGAGAAGCTCCAAGACAGGGAGGGCAGGCCTTCGAGGAGCGAGTACCTGGCTCCAGGGAAGCAATACTGTGGAATAGATGGTAGTTGTACTCACACATGGAAACTGTTAGTGAAGTCTTCCAAGTCGAAAGGGTTGTAGATGCAGGCAGCGACTCAGGGAACATGGGCCCTCGAGGAGCAAGTACCGGTTTCCTGACAGCACCTGAAAGAAGCAGAAGAGGCTCCCGAGGAGCGGGTACCCCATTAGCAATAAGAGTTCCAGTTAATGCTGGAGTGGCAGAGTAGCTTCGGTACGGAGAGCGAATCCCATCCGTAGTGTTACGGGGTTGCTAACTCGATTAGCTAGCAAAAGTAGTAGGCTTAAATATCCGGGCAGCGTGACGTCATCTCAGGGGGACGCCCCTGAGGTTCGCGCCAACGAGGAAATAAAGATGAGGGCGGCGTGCGCGCGCCCTATGGTACCTTGGAGGAGCATGGCGGGAGGCAGCACCAAAGCAGGTCCGGGGATGCCGGAGAGGTCGGCAGCCAGTAGTCCGAGGTGTGCGGGAGGAGCTGCAAGAAGAGTCAGGTAGGCGGGACAAAGCCGTTGCAGACTGTCTGGATATGCAGGCCCAGGAGGGTGCAGTCTTTGCACGTGCGGTTTTGACTGGGCAGTGGGCAGCCTCCCATCTTATTAGGGAGTAGCTTTGGTACATACCACTGGTCCTGAGTCCATCTATCTACATGCTAAGAGAGAAGAAATTACTACTTACCTGATAATTTAGTTTTCCTTAGTGTAAACAAATGGACTCCCTGCCCTTGGCTGCCGAATGATTGTATTAATGGGCCTCCTGTGTGGCTACGTGTTCCACAGGATAACTGGTAAGTGTTCATCCAGTCCCTAGATTGGGGTACATACATTTATTGCCTGAGTTTAGTGTTTCCTTTTGGTTGAGTACAGTAATGATTGTCTGTTTTTAATTAAGTTTTTTTGCTAGTCTGTCCACAGTTGGCTTTTGAAGAGAATACTGGCAGGCTGATGTCACTGCAGGGGTATATATATATACTGTGACGTCAGTTTGCTCTGTCGCCATCTGCTGGCATAGGTGCATAACCCACTGGCCATGAGTTCATCTGTTTACACTAAGGAAAACTAAATTATCAGGTAAGTAGTAATTTCTCCTTAGCCAGGTAGTCTTGGGAAAGCTATTGCTATCCCTGGGAATGAGTAATAAGAAATAGATCTGCAGAATACTTTTGATTCAGACTGGCCACTGTTGGAGACAGGATGCTAGGCCTGATAGACCTTGGTCTGATCCAGCACAGCATTTATTATGTTCTTAAGTGTATCAAGACATAAAACATTGAACAAGATTGCCTTTAAGATTCAGGAACAATCATTATTTCTTTCTAGTAAACTTATATTTGCTGCCAAGGGTCATTAAAACTAGTTTATATCAATCTGAGTGACCCCCAACTTGTAATCGCTTAATACAATATTTGCTATCCTGCATAGACTGCACTCTCTCAAACTACCTTTCCAACGATGAACATATAAAATAGGAGTTAAGGCCAAGGATGAAAGCTGGGGACCTGGACCAATGTACTAATCCGTTTTCTTTACACATACGATAAGTAAAGACCTTCTTCCCTAAACCCTTTTCAAATTGACCTCCATGGGACCTGTTCATGCATCCATTGTCCTGCCCCAGAATGCCATGTTCATATGCCCCTTCTACTGCCTGTTGGTTTGCTGTGTCAATCGTCCTGTTGCTCTGAGCTTATTTATTGGTGCAGGTTATCTTGTTTTTAGCAAGTCACTCTGTGCCAACTGGAAGTCTTTAATAACACTTACTTTCTTTCATACTTTGCTAATTGACCATATGGACTGGAGTGGAGGCAGTGCTGTGCATGGAAGCCCCAGGCCTGACTGGAACTGAGCATGTGGAGGAAGCATTCACAGCTACTGGAGAGCGCTGTGAACTGGTTCTGGAAAGGCTTGCGGTTTCTGGCCCTGAGGCTGTTTGCTGCAACAGTGGTGAGGGATTTATAAAATCAGGGGAAAACCCTTGGATGGTTGCAAATGAGCTATGATGCCATCAGCCTCCAACAGAGACTGGTTCCAGTTGGGATGGAAGCCGAAAGGAGCCGCAGGAATATCTTCCACAGGCCAAACTACAAAAATAAACTTAGAGCGTACATGCGATTAGAAACACGCAAAATCAATATTACTCACCATGGGGGAGGGTGAACCTGGTTACAGAGTAATACTGCATGTTCCGATGCGGCTGGAATCTGTCTTTAGCTGGGCCGACAGTTGGTCTTTATCTACGGTTATCTGCTGTTTCATCTGTCCAGCATGGCAAAAAGAATAGGGTAAAGAGTAGAGAGACTGTACCCAGATCGTAGACACTCTGCTTTACCATACAGCTGATTGGAACGGAAGCCCCTAGAGTGTCATAGCAGATGAAATCTGTTTGCTAATCTTGTTTTCCCGCCCTTGACAGATGCTGGGAGGTGCCTCAGTCATGATGGAGGAGCAGCCACCACAGCTTGTGGACTATTTTGTGGTGGCGGGATTGACGGACACTTCTAAGCCCTTGGATGATGAGAGCCACCAGCGCGTGGCACGTCCCACAGAGCCCATCACCGATGTGACCGTCATTGTCCGGGCACTGGGAGAGGAAGTGCCAGAAGGCTTCACCTGCATAGAAAACACCCCTACAGGGCACCCTGCAGACCTCAACGCTGGTATTCTGAGCACGTCCCAAAAGTACATCTGCTACAGACGAGGAAGGGACAAGCCCCCGATCATCGAACTGGGGTAGGGAAAAGTCAAGGGGCAGGGTGGGGGGAGGGACTCAGAGGAGCGGGGAAGGAATGGAAGTAAGATTGTCAGTGTTATAGATTTTGTGGAAAACCAAACACTGGGAGGAGGGGTGGGGAGCTGGAGGCTGGGAGTGATGGTAGGATAAGGAGCAAGACAGAGTAATGGATGTAGGAAGCCAAATGCTGAAGTAAAAGAGGATGCTGGGAATAATGGAGAGGAGGCACAAATGTCGGGTGTGTGAAATGCCGGTAGTGCCATGTATTCTTCTATCTGATGCTTTCAGGGTTTTCTATGAAGGGAAGGATCACCTGAATTTGGACTACCAGGTCATCGATACCACACCATACAGCCACTCTGCTAATCTGAACTCAGGGGGCCCTGGGCACCATCATACGTTTCTGATGTATCGTCGGGCTCTCAGGTCCCAGGGCCTGAACATGCTTGGTGTGACTGACATCTGTATCATTAATCCCAGCAAGGGGGAGAGTACCCCCCACACTTTCTGCCGTGTGGACAAAAACCTCAATACAGCCATGGTGAGTAACATGACGTATTAGTCTGTAAGCAGCTAATTTCCTTTCCTAATCGTCTGTAACACGAGGAATAACTCTCCCCAGCTCATTCCCCACTGCCATATGTAACGTGGTATTATGCTGTAACCAGGCCCCCCCCCCCCATGGCGAGTAACATGTGGTATTACTCTGTGACCAGCTTCTTGCTCCCCTGCCCCCCCCATTGAGCAACATATAGTATTACTCTGTAACCAGCTAATTTCCTTCCCTAATCATTGGTAACATGAGGTATAACTCTCTAACCAGCTCATTCCCTCATCCATGGTGAGTAACATGAAGTATTACTCTCTGACCAGCTCATTCCTGTTCATACCCAGATCACTCCAGACTCCTGGGATTAGGCCTCCCTTCCAACAGATGGAGACAGAGAAAGTTTCACTGGCATGGGCATATAGCCAGGAGTGCCACCTGCAGTCGCTCAGTATTGACCTGTATTTCTCTGTCTCCAGCAGATGGTAGATGTGCAAAACCTGCAGTAAAAAAAAAAAAAAAAAAAGAGGGAATGAAGACAGCTGCTAGTATCCCTCCCTGAAGGTTGTGAGGCCCTGGTGAGACTATCCCTGCTGGTGTCGAGGGGAACGAGCAGGGGGTTGGGGACCCTTCTCTGACTTGCTTTTTCGCTGCAGGGGGGTGATTAGCTGGTGGAGCAGTTTCCTCTCTCCCCCCCCCCCCCCACAGGAGAACAGGTGGAGTCCAGCAGCTCTTCAGTCAGGAAAGTACCCCTTTTCTTTTCTCTGTCTGATTTAAAGGTGCATATAAAAAAAAAAAAAAGTAAAAGTTTAATTGAAGGTGGGGGAGAAAGATTGTGCGGCAAGGGTACTGGTGGCCGGGAAGTCTTTGTTTAAGAGTCTGGGGCTGTTCAGAGGTGAGTGCTTGGGCAGTGGGCAGTGAGACTGATCTCCGTGTGTGGTGGCGGGATAGTTTTTGCTACACGGTCAGGCATGTCAGCAGACAGTGTTTTGTTTGTGAATGGCGCGTGGCAGTGCATCTCTCTCCTGCGGCGATGCTCGCGCGCAGTTGTCCCATGCCGGATTGTGTTCCCGCTGCCATTCTGGTAGAGAGGACGTGTCAGAGCCAGCAAGCACGGCATTGGAGTGGCAGCCGAAGCAGTGCTCGGGCGTGGGGGCGCCGTTGAAATCAGGTAGTCAGGAAGTGGTAGTCAGGAAGTGGGACATTCCGGAGATGGGCCTGAATGTAGGCTGGGCAATGGCTAAGCTGTATCCCTTGCCTGAGGACACACTTGAATTGTTGGCACTTCCTAAGGTGGACATGTCTGTGTTGGCGGTCACCATTCCTGTAGCTGGCTCAGCAGCGCTGAAAGATATACATGACAGGAAGTTGGAGATTCACCTCAAAAAGGTGTTTGAGGTGTCTCCCCTTGGCATTCATGCGGTGATGTGCAGTAGTTTCATGCAGAGGGCCAGTTTACGCTGGGTGCAGCAGTTACAGGCTACTAGAGCTCTATCTCCGTCCAAGGCTAAGCAGGCGGACTGCCTGGAGGCAGCAGCGGCCTATGTTGCGGACGCTTCATATGACCTTATCAGAACTTCTTCCAGGGTTATGATGTCTGTGGTGTTGGCAAGAAGGTTTCTCTAGTTGAGGAACTGGTTGGCGGATGTTTTGTCTAAGTCTTGGGAGCCCTGCTGTTCAAGAGAAAGCTTCTGTTTGGAGAAGACTTAGAGGAGCTTGTGAAGCAGCTTGGAGAGTCCACGGGCCATAGGCTGCCAGAGGATAAGCCAAAAAGGAACAGAGGTTCCTTTGCTGGGTGCTCCCATTTTCGGTCGAGCAGGCAGTTTCATCCTGGTAGGTCTTCGGCAGAAACCCAGAGGCAGGGCGCTGGGAGGCAGCAATCCAGGAATCGGTCCTTTCGAGGGGGGTAGAAAGTCAGACAGAGAAGGTCTCTTCCAGGGTTAAGCGACTCTAGTCCACTCCTCTCTCCCTTGAGTGGGAAGATGTTTCTTTCTGTTTTATGAGGAGTGGACCAAGTCACAACAGACCAGTGAGTACTCTGTGTGATAAGAGATGGCTACCCATTAGAATGTTCTCGTCCGCTCTGGGACTTATTTATGTTTTCCCCCTGTGCCCCTGGCTACAAGAGAGAGGTGGTTTAAGGAACTGTGGATCGGTTACAAAAACTGGGAGCCATAATTCCCGTTCCTACAGAGGAACAAAGGACGGAAGGTATTCCATTTATTTCGTGGCCCTGAAGAAGGAAGGGTCCTTCCGTCCAATTTTAGATCTGAAAAAGGTGAATGTGACTCTCTGGGTTCCACATTTCCAAATGGATACCCTGCGATCGGTGATTTGGGCAGTGCGCAAGGGAGAATTCTGGGCTTCTCTGGACTTGACCGAAGCATATTTGCACGTTCCAATCCATCCAGATCACCAGTGGTTTCTGCGCTTCATAGTCCTCTGGGAAACATTTTCAGTTTTGTGCTCTTCTGTTTGGTCTGGCCACGGTGCCACAGACATTTACCAAGGTAATGGTTGTGGTGGCCGCAACCCTCAGGAAGAAGGGCATCTTGGTTCACCCATATCTGGGCAACTGGCTCATTTGAGCGAAGTCGGAGGCCCTGGGGACTCAGGTGGTGTCTCAGGGATTGGAGCAGCTGCGATCTCTGGGCTGGGTAGTAAGTTTGACGAAGAATCATCTCATCCCCTCTCAATTTCTAGAATTCTTGGGAGGATGTTTTGACACCAGAATGAGGAAGGTGTTCCTGATGATGCGCGTATTCTCAAACTGCAGGAGCAGCTGTGCAGGTTGTTGGATGCAGCAATTCCTAGGGTCTGGGATTACCTTCAGGTGTTGGGATCTATGGCCTCGACATCGGAGCTAGTCCCTTGGGTCTTTGCCCAAATGAGACCTCTGCAGCTGTCCCTCCTCTCGTGTTCGGACCCATTGTCAGAGCAGTTTCACCTTCCTTTGTGGCTCGAGGAACCTGCCAGGTCCAGTCTTTCATGGTGGCTTGGCCAGGAGAATCTCAGGCTCGTTGTGGCCTTGGAGGTTCTGAACTGGGTGGTAGCTACCACCGATGCCAGTCTCTTTGGCTGGGGGGCAATGTGCCAGAATCAGTTGGCCCAGGGACAGTGGTCCACGGAAGAGAAGTCCTGGTCTATCAATCATTTGGAAAAGAGGGTAGTGCGGTTTGCATTAATTGCTTTTCTGCCTTTTTTGAGCGGCTGTTCAGTGCACATATTGTCAGACAATGCGATCATGGTGCTTACATCAACTGACAAGGGGGAATCTGGAGTCGGGCAGTAGTCCAGGAAGCTTGCGACTTATTTTTCTGGGCGGAGCAGAATCTGGCGATTCTCACAGTGTCTCACATTGCCGGAGTGGACGATGTACAGGAGGATTTTCTCAGCAGAAACTGGACCCCAGGGAGTGGGAGCTGTTGGAAGAAGCGATGGTTCTGATTTGTCGCCGGTGGGGTACCCCCAGCTTAGACCTCATGGTGTCTCGAAAGAATGCCAAGGCACCCTGGTTTTTCTGTCACAGAAGTGAGCAGAGGGCCTAGATGCTCTGGTTCTTCCATGGCCCTGGGGAATTTTACTGTATGTGTTTCCTCCGTGGCCTTGTGAGGAAACTGATAAGGGGAATAGAAGATTACCCCGGAGAGGTGATTTCTGTTGGTGCCAGAGTGGCCAAGGCACCCTTGGTTTGTGGATCTGGTCAACCTGGTGGTCGATGTTCTGCTGCGACTTAGTTGCCGAACCTTCTGCAGCAGTGCCAAATATTTTCTGATCAGGTGGACTGCTTTTGTCTCGCAGCCTGACTTTTGAGAGGTGCCATTTGAGAGAAAAAGGGTACCCGGAGGATGTGATTTCCACTTTCATGCAGGCTAAAAAGATTTCCACTTTGGCACATGTCAGAGTTTGGAAGGTTTTTTGAGTCCTAGTGCACTAACCAGGGAGTGGTCTCCACTCAAGCCTCAATATCTCACATCTTGGCTTTCTTGCCAGGAGGGTTTGAAGAAAGGCTTGGCCTTTAGCTGTCTTTGAGGCAAGGTGCATGGAGTATCGTTGGCAGCTCACCCAGATGTGGTTCAATTCCTCCCTGGGGCAAAGCATCTGTGTCCCCTACTGTGGAGAATATGTCCCTCATGGAACCTAAATTTAGTCCTCAGAGGCATGTGTGGAGCCTCTCTTGAGAAGGGCAACGTTGAAGGACTTCATGTTAAAGGTGTTGTTTTTGGTGGCCATTTGTTCCGCCCACAGGATTTCGGAGCTGCAAGTGCTGTTGTGCAGATAGCCTTTTCTGAGGATTTCGGATTCTGGGATTTCATTGAGGACAGCGCCCTCTTTTCTCCTGTAGGTTGTGTCAGCATTTCGTTTGAACAACACCGTGGAACTTCTGGCTTTTCCAGGTTTAGACGTGTCTGCTCCACTCACTAAAGATCTGCGATGCTTGGAGGTGAAGTGGATTTTGTTGCGATTCCTCAGGGATACTAATAACGTCAGGGTGTCTGACCATCTTTTTGTGTTGTGGAGTGGTCCTAAGAAGGGCCAGAAGGCTTCAAAGTCTACGATAGCAAGATGGTTGAAGGAAGCTATAAGCTTGGCTTATATCCGTAAAGGACGCCCTGTCCCGGTGGGATTGAGGGCTCATTCAGTTCGGTCTCAGGCAGCTTCTTGGGCTGAGTTCCAGTGCCACAGGAAATTTGTTGGGCGGCTACTTGGAAATCGTTGCACACTTTCTCCAGACATTATCGTTTGGATGTCCAGTCCCCAGAGACCAAGGGCTTTGGTGAGAGTTTTATAGCGGGACTCTCGCAGTCCCAGCCTAGTTAGGGGAGCTTGAGTACATCCCAGGACTCTGGACTGATCCGGGTATGAACAGGAAAGGAAAATTGGTTCTTACCTGCTAAATTTCATTCCTGGGATACCACAGATCAGTCCAGGGTCCCACCCTGGTGTGGGGAAGAGGCTGCTTGTACTTCTGTCATGGTTCTATTGTATATAGGCTGCAGAGCTACTTAAGATTTCAAGTGTGTTCTCTTGGTTGGGAGTTACAAAGTAAAGGGTTTTCTTTCAAGGCGGGGTTTATCCTTTTTCCCCCTTGCTCGTTTTGGGATAAATCGTGTTACATATTTATTAGGATTGTTGTAGGAATAATGTTGGCTTGGGTACAGGTCAATACTGAGCGACTGCAGGTGGCACTCTTGGTTATATGCCAGTGCCAGTGAAAACTTCTTTGTCTCCATCTGCTGGAAGGGAAGCACAATCCCCAGGCGTCCTTACTGATCCGTGGTATTCCAGGAATGAAAATTAGTAAGTAAAGACCAATTTTCCTTTCCCTCTCCCATGGTGAGTAACATGAGGATTAACTCTCTAACCAGCTCATTCCTCTTCCCCCATGGTAATGCCTTCCCCACCCCTGCCCAGTTTGGCTTGGTCCTTGGCAGTCCCTGGGAGTGAGTTCTTCTGCATCTGATCCTTCATTCTTTTCTCTGTCCTTGTAGTGGGGTCCAGCTCTCTTCCTCTGCTATAAGAAGGCCATGTCGAAAGCGCACTCACTGGTGTACAAAGCAGGTGTGTTGTACCTTTTAGTTTTGCTTTCTTCGCCTCACCTACGTTGGGATATTGCTATTGCTGTAACATGGCCGGCGGTTGCATTAGGTTCCTATAATACAGCTCAGGGAGCTTGGGGCCTGCCGTAGATTCTGACTGGAATAATCACACTGCGATTATTGGACAGTCCCTGATGTGCCCAGGGATGTTTGTCACCAGAAGGACATGGGAGTGATTCCTCCCAGACCTCTGCGGCTCTCTGGAGTGCTGCAGCCTTTTCCTTTCACTGTTTCTGTTTCTGTCTTGGAATGAAACTGCAGGACTGATCGGACGCTATCCTGCCCAGGACAAGGATGCCTTCCCCTTGCCAGATTCTGTGCCAGTGTTCTGCTTACCAATGGGTGCGACCATTGAGAGCTGGCCACCGAATACCAAGTACCAGCTGCCTGTGTTCTCAACGTTTGTGCTCACCGGAGCCCTAGGGGGCAAGGTAAAAACCAAGTGAGCAGTGGCAAGAGAAGGATCAATGACTTACCGGGGAGAGATGATCTGTAGACCATGCTGCAGTGTAATTACAAATCTTTGACTCCTCCTAGGCCCCCATTAATTCTTCTCTGTATTTAAGCGGGTTCTCCATTTTCCTCCCTTCTTCCCTGTTTCTTTGGATGGGCTCCTCTTTGCCCTGCTCAGTCCTGGGTTATTTCTGCCCTTCTGTAGGTGTACGGAGCTGCTATCCAGTTCTATGAATCATACCCCCGGGAGCAGCTGACGGAGAAGCAGAGCCTGCGCCTGGGACTGCTCAGCGTGGTGGACAGGCGCCCCATCACCAACAAATCCGTGCAAGCCAAAAAGAGCATCTGCGTCCTTTCCCACTGGCCATTTTTTGATGTGTTCCAGAAGTTTCTGACATTTATCTATCGCTACTCCATCTCTGGACCACATGTGCTGCCTGTGGAAAAGTGAGTGCCACAGAAAAGAAGGGACAGACAGCGAGGAGGGAGGCAGGCAGGCAGCTGCCGAGGGTGCCAAATGTCCAGGTCAAAGAGATTCCTCGCTTTCTTTAGGACCATGTGCAGCTTCGGTGGGTGCTGAAATCTTAAATCTGGGGGAGGACAAGGGACAGATGCATAGAGAGAGGGGTATTTATTTATAAAATTATAACCTGCCAATCCACAGATCGCAGCGGGTTACAGTAAACATACATAGTATTAAAAGAAACACATCTCAATATTGCATTGATTTTATGACATTTAAACAGGATAAAAACATACATACAAGGTAAGGTGGCTTATTCTCAACCACATGTATCACAGTGGCCAGGCATGGAAGTGACCAAAAGGGTAAATTGGGCTGGAAATGCAGAAGAAAACAGATTGATTTCAGAAGGTAATTTTCTGTCCTAAGGACATTTTGGGAGTTATAGCCTGCAACACTGAACGTACAGTCACGACACTGGGCTAATTGGATCTTTTTTAAAGGAATAGGTGGGGCAGTAAACGAGTTTGGGAAAACGACTAGGTGCAAGCCTTCAATAGGTTTAAGTACTAATGGCAAGATTTTAAATCTAATGCGAGACGAGCACATGTAAAGGAGTCCCAGAGACCACACGGGCTGCAGAGTTCCTGATGACCTGTAAGGCCTGCAGTGAAGACTGGAGGGGAACCCTAGATGGAGGGAACAGCAGTAGCCTAGAGAGGATAGAATTGAAGCCTGTGTGATGATAAAGAAATCGGAGGTGTTTAAGAATGGGTTAATAGTGTGGAGCAGTCAGAGAAGATCAGCTACGAACCAGTGATTGTATTTGTAGGTGCAGAGAGAGAGAAGAATCCAGGAGGCCAACTAAATCTTAAGTTTTGGATTTGATTTGAATGTTAATGTTTTTAAAGGACCAGTGGGTGAGAATGGAATCCATTTCAGTCCATGAAAGAAAAAGTATCTCAGTTTTACCAAGATTTAGACCAAGGCTGTTACATAGCAACCAATCACTGAGCTGTGAAAAGCAGAGTACAAGTTTGTCGAATGCAGCAGAAAATCTAAAAGTAATAGGGAAAAAAAACATTGTATGTCATTGACATACAGTTTGAAGGAGATATCGAGCTGAGAGAGAATATGGCAGGAGTAGGTAAATTTTGAATAGTATAGGGAAAAGTGAGGAGCCTTGAGGGACCCCTGTAATAGGAGGTACAGTGGAGCAGGATGAGTTGCCTGTAAACACTCTGTAAGACCGGCCTGATAGAAAAGATGAAAACCAGAGGACTATAGAAACAATACCCAGTGATTCAAGATGGCCCAAAAGAATAGGGTGATTTATGGTGTCGAAGACGGCAGGTAAACCAATAAGGACCAAGAAATATTGAAGTCCCTTGTCAAACCCCTCCCTAATCGTAGCGAAATTATGCAGAAGCAGGGTCTCTGTATTATGATGTAGATGGAACCAGAACTGAGGAAATCCTGTAGTTGATTGAAAACTACTTTCCCTGTACGTACCCAGATCTGTCCAGCTGCCTGGGTTTTGCCTCCCTTCCAGCAGATGGAGACGGAGAAAGTTTTACTGACACTGCTTCATAATCCCTGGTGCCATCTGCAGTCCCTCTCTGTCTCCAGCAGACGTAGAGGTGCAAAACCTGCAGTCTGGAAATTAGTTAAAAAATATAAAGAGAGAGAGGGGAAAAGAAAAGGAGAGAAGATTTTCTCCCAGAAGATTGGCAGGTCCTGGTGGGACCATCCCTTCTGGTGCTGTGGTGGACAAGCAGGGGTTTGGGAACCCTTATTAGGCTCGGTCCTTTCGCCGCCGGGGGTAGACAACTGGTGGGGCCAGTTCCCTCTCCCCCAGGAGGATGTGCAGAGCCTGCTGCCCATCTTCAAGGGAAGTGTCCTTAAAGTTAAAAAAAAACAAAAACAAAAAACAAAAAAAAAAGCACAAACAAAAAAAAAGTTCTTTTGTTTGCATCGATCGACCCGAGGGGCTGATCGCAGGCAGCCATGCAGGGGCAAGGCTGCGACAGCTCTTGCATCATTTCTTTAGCGTCCTCTGAGCAGCTGTCGGGGCGTGCGATTGAGCCAGCAAGAGCTATGCTGCAAGGCAGTCAGTGTACCGCATGTGGTTGATGCATGCGTGCACCTGTCCCGAGCTGGTGTTTGTTCCTGCTGCCTCTCTGGGGGAGAGGGCGGCTCGGGAATGGCCGAAAAAGGGTCAGGGAGGTAATGAGTCTGCAGGGCTTGTGGGTGATGCAAGCGCAGTGAGCCCCTTCCCAGTTAGCGAGGGAATGGTGGCCATTTTAGGCTTCACTCATGGCTGCTTCTGAAGCTGCAGGGCAGGGGGGGGGGGAGGGATCTCCCTCCACCACTGTCCTTGGCCAATTGGAGTCCCGCAGAGGAACTGGGAGTCTGTTGGGGAAGAGGAGGACCTCCTGGGGGAGGATCCTGATGATCCTGCAGTTTTTTTCTTCCGAATTTCTTTTGATGCATAAGGCGTATCTCGCCAGGAAGGCTGTGAGGTGGCATTTTCCCAGGCAAGAAGGTTTGTAGGGTCCGTGCCCTAAAAAAAATAAAAAATAAATAAAAGGACCAGTGCGACCAGGATTCAGAGAGTCCTTGGTAGGGCTGCGCATTCAGATGTTGCGGATGAGGCCTTGGGAGATTCGGAGGATGAGGAGCCTCCAGGAGTGGACCCTCCTGAGATGGATTCTTCTCCAGAGGGACAGGATCTGGAAGGGGCGGGGTCAAGCCCAATTGTTGAGGGGGACAATCCGAAGGTGGTTTGTCTTTTCCACAGGGAAGAACTGTGGCCCCTGATTCCCTGTGTCCTTAAGGTGCTGGGAATTAGGTTCCGCAAGAAGAATCTTATCAGGAAGAGGGATCCAGTCATGGATGGCTTAAGAGGTCCAGCAAAAGCCTTCCCCTTCCATAAATCGATGAAGAAGTTAATGGTCAGGGAGTGAGATACTCCAGAGACCGGTTTGAAGGTTGGTAGAGCAATGGATAAATTATATTCGTTACTAGAGGACACACTTAAATTGTTGTGGATGCCTCAGTGTCTGCGATTACGAAGAAAAAAACATTCCAGTGGCCGGTTCTGCAGCACTTAAGGATATGCAGGACAGGAAGTTAGAGGTCTATCTCAAAAAGATCTTTGAGGTGTCTGCCCTGGGCATTTGTGGTTTGCAGCAGTTTTATGCTCTGGGCAGGTCTGTGCTGGGTACAGCAGTTGCAGGCTGACAAAGCGATGTTGGTGTCAGAGGCAAAGCAGGCCGAGCGGCTAGAAGCCCTGGTGGCCTATGGAGCAGATGTGTTATATGACCTCATCTGAACGTCGTCTAGGACTATGATGTTGGCGGCCTCAGCCAGGCAGCTCTTTTGGTTAAGGAACTGGTTAGCGGACGTTTCGTCTAAGTCTCAGTTAGGAGCGATACCTTTTACAGGGAAACTGCTTTTCAGAGAGGACTTGGAGGATCTCATTAAACATTTGGGAGAGAATAAAGGGCATAGATTGCCGGAGGATAAGCTGAAAGACGGAAAAGGTCCTTCTCTACACGGCCTCGCCTTAGGGTGAATAGGCGGTTTCGGCAGAATAGGGCTTCAAGAGGAGCCCAGAGACAAGCACTGGGAGGCAGAAATTCTGGAACCAGTCCTTTCGAGGTTGAAAGCTGAACAGAGATGGTTCCAGCCAGGGGGCATCTGGAGCAAAGTCCGCCCAATGAATCAAGGCTGGTCCACTCCTCTGTGCCGGTCATAGGGGTTCGGTTGACTCTTGTCTACGAGCAGTGGGCCAAGATCATGATGGACCAATGGGTCCTAAGTGTGATAAGACAAGGTTACGCTTTAGAGTTTGCTCGCCCGCTAAACGACTTGTTCATGGTCTCTCCTTGCACTTCCGTAAACAAAAGGTGGGTAGTACAGGAAACTGTCAACCGCTTACAGATGCTGGGAGCCATTGTTCCCGTCCCCGTAGAAGAACGGGGGACAGGAAAGTATTGTGAGGGCTCGTGCCAAGTGCATGATGGCCCTCTTTTAACATCGAGGCCGCGGGTCAGGACAGCACCTCTCGATACAAACGAGGGCATGTGCATTGGGGCGTGCTTCTGTATTTCCCACCCCTTCCCCTGCACAGCATAGTTATGACATAGAAAGGGGCCCGGGCACACAGCAGTTGCATCACGGGTAAGATTTAAACGGCTTATCTGACCATCACCCCCTCTTTCTTGGTCTCCACATTCCCACCCACCCTCCCTTGCTGTTAAGTCTAAAGTGAAATGTTGAATGTAGTATGGTAGTCATGTTTTATACTATTCCTTGTTTTGAGTTAGTAGTCAGATAAATCATGTTAGATAGAATGTTATTTAACTTTGTACCTTTATTAAGAAATTGTCTCAGCTTTTAGATGTGTACATGAGCCAGTGGGCCAACTTTGCCAGCCTTGAGTGGCCCCCTTGCACAATGGCTGTTTTGCTAGGAAACATGGTGGACAACACTTGGGCAGACACGGCTGGTGTCGATTGAGATCAGGTAGCTCGTGTAGGGAATTTCACATTAATTTTGTTTACAATAATGCTGTGGTCTATGCATCCAGACTTGGTCTCTGTCTCCTTTTGTTGCAAGGGTATAGGCTCTCAGGCGGGGTGGGTACTGACAACTATAGCAGATGTCGATGTTCCATTTATTCTGTGGTTCCAAAAAAGGAAGGGACCTTCTGCTCGATTTTGGATTTAAAAAAGGTGAACGTGGCTCTCAAAGTTCCTCATTTTTGGATGGAGACCCTGCGTTCGGTCATTGCGGTGTGCAAAGGAGAGTTCTTGACCTCTCTAGATTTGACCTTGGCTACTTGCACATAGCAATCTGGCTGGATCATTAGAGATTCCTGAGGTTCATGATTCTCTGGATACATTTTCAATTTTGTGCCCTTCCATTCGGGTTGGAGACTGCTCCAAGTACCTTCACTAACATGATGGTCGTGGTGGTGGCGACTCTCAGGAAGCAGGGCATTCTAGTTCACCCATATCTGGACAATTGGCTTATTCGAGCAAAGTGAGGGGTTCTTTGCAGACAAGCAGTGGCATTAGTACTGCAGTGGTTAAGATCCCTAGGTTGGGTAGTGAATCTGTCGAAGAATCATCTTACCTCTACTCAGGTGTTGGAGTTCCTGGGGGCACTTTTGACATCAGGATTGGGAAAGTGTTTCTCACCAGGGAACACATTTGCAGACTGCAACGGCAAGTTCGCAGTTTGTTGGAGAGAGCGGTTCCCAAGGTTTGGGATTACCTGCAGGTTCTTGGTTCCATGGCTTCCATGTTGGAGCTGGTTTCTTGGGCGTTTGCTCATATGAGGCCTCTGCAGAGGGCATTGCTTTCCTGGTGGAATCCATTATCAGAACAGTTTCATCTGCTGCTGCCTCTTACGGAGATAGCCAAGTCCAGTCTGTTATGGTGGCTTGGTCGGGACTAATTAGGTCATGGTGTGCACTTGGAGGTTCCAAATTGGATAGTAGTTACCACAGATGCCAGTCTCTTCGGATGGGGAGCTGTGCTAGACTCAATCACCGCAGGGCCAGTGGTCGGCGGAAGATGCATTGTGGTCTATCAAGTGCTTAGAGACAAGAGCAGTGCAGTTTGCGTTGCATGCCTTTCTACCTCTCTTATGCGGCTGGCTGGTAAGGATTTTGTTGGACAATGCGATGACAGTGGCTTACATCAACCGACAGGGTGGTACCAAGAGTCAGGCGGTGGCTCAGGAGGCCCAGGAGTTAATCTGCTTAGCAGAACATCATCTGGAATTATTGGCGGCTTCTCACATAGCCGGGATACACAATGTGCAAGCAGATTTTCTCAGTCAACAGCTGGATCCCAGAGAGTGGGAGCTGTCGGAGGAAGCAATGCGGCTTATCCGTCGCAGATGGGGCATGCCCCACATGGATATGATGGCAACTCAGCGAAATGCCAAGGCTTTGCGCTTCTTCAGTCGCAGAAGGAAGGTGGAGCAGAAGAGGTCGATGCCTTGGTGCTTCCATGGCCGCAAGGGGTTCTTCTGTACATTTTCTGCCATGGCCGCTAGTGGGCAAAGTGTTACGGCAAATAGAGATTCATCTGGGAGAGGTGATTCTAGTGATGATGGAGTGGTCTCGGTGACCATGGTTTACGGATTTGGTCAGTCTAGCGGTGGACAGGCTGCTGCGTCTCACCCATCTTCCAAAGCTTCTGCACAAAGTCCCATATTTTCAGATCAGGTGCCTCGCTTCTATCTTGTGGCTTGGCTTGTTAGAGGAAGCATTTAAGGTGGAAAGGGTATCCCAAGGATGTCATTTCCACTCTGCTGCGAGCTAGAAAGACTTCAATTTCCTTAGCCTATGTGAGGGTCTGGAGAGTTTTTGAGACTTGATGCACAGAGCAGGAGGTTGATCCTACTTGAGTGTCTGTGGCGCACATTTTGACCTTCTTACAAAGAGGGTTGGTGAAGGATTTGGCCTTTAATTCCCTCAGAGTTCAGGTGGTGGCGTTGGGCTGTCTTAGAGGCAAGGTGCAAGGAGCAGCCTTAGCTGCACATCCAGATGTGGTGTGTTTTCTCGGGGGGGGGGCGAAGCATTTGTGGCCTCTGTTGCGGAAGTTGTATCCCTCCTGGAGCCTTGGTCTTCAAGGAGATGTGTGCGGCTCTGTTTGAGCTGCTTAGAAGAGCAACTATGAAATATCCCACCTTAAAGGTTGTTTTCTTGGTGGCAATTTGATCTGCTAGAAAGATTTCGGAACTTCAGACTCTGTCATGTAGGGATCCTTTTTTGAGAATTACGGATTCTGGAGTCTCTTTGCGTTCAGTTCCCTCCTTTCTTCCGAAGGTGGTATCGTCATCTCACTTGAGTCAATTGGTAGAGCTTCTGGCCTTCCCAAACCTGGATGTGGTGGCACCTCATGTGAGTGTTATGAGTCTTGTATGTAAAGCGATCCTTGTTGCGGTATCTCAAAGTCACTAATAGCTTTCGACTATCAGATCATCTTTTTGTGTTATGGAGTGGAGCAAAAAAAGGGACATAAGGCTTCAAAGTCCACCATAGTGCGGTGGTTGAAAGAAGTGATAGGTTCAGTGTACATCTGTCAGGGTCATCCTATCCTTGAGGGTTTAAGAGCTTACTCTACTTGATCTCAGTCGGAAACTTGGGCCAAATGTCAGCAAGTATCTCCGCAAGAGATTTGTAAGGCAGTTACTTGGAAGTCACCGCATGCTCTCGCCAGGCATTATCGTTTAGATGTCCAGACTCTGGAGGACATAGGCTTCGGTGAAAGTGTACTTCGAGCGGGACTCTTACAGTCCCACCCTGTTTAGGGAAGCTTGGGTACATCCCAGTAGTCTGGACTGATCCGGGTACATATAGGGAAAGGAAAATTGGTTCTTACCTGCTAATTTTCATTCCTGTAGTACCACAGATCAGTCCAGAGTCCCGCCCAGTCGATGTGGGAAGAATTGGAGAGTCTGCTCCTTCTATTATGGAACTTGGTCTGAAGAACGGCACAGGTTTCGTTAGTTTTCTGACGTTGTTAATGTTAGAAAGGTTCGTTCCCATTATAAGGTTCCACTTCCTACTGTTTGTTCAGGGGGACATGAATATGTTTTCTTGTAATTATGCTCATTAGTATCTTGGCTAGGGTACAGGTCAGTACCGAGGGACTGCAGGTGGCACACCAGGTTATGTGGCTGTGTCAGCAAAACTTTCTCTGTCTCCATCTGCTGGAAAGGAGGCAAAACCCAGAAGTCTGGACTGATCTGTGGTACTACAGGAATGAAAATTGGTTCTTACCTGATAATTTTCTTTTTTCAGTTACTTTGGATAGCATAGGGAGAGATGAAATGGTCCTGTGGTTCACTGGCATTTAGTTTCTTCAGATTAGGGTGAATTGTTGCCTCTTTTAAATTGGTAGTCATTTTTCCCCATGTAAGGGAGGGGTGAACAATAGCCTTGATAAAATTGCCCAGATCTGACCTCATAACCTTGATTAATGCAGTGGAGCACGAGTTAAATGGACAAGTGAAGCAGGTATTGAGCAGATTTCAACTGTCAAAGGCAGACCAAGAAACAGGAGAAGAGGAGGAGATAGGGGGGCTGTTTGAAGAACCTGGCAAACCCTTCGTGAGCTCAATAATTTTCCTGTTAAAGAAGTCGGCACAGTCCTCTCGACAGTGAGGGTGGAATTGGAGGACCCATTTTGAGGTGTTTTAATCAGAGAGTGGATTATGCGAAATAATTCCTGTGGGTGGCAAGCAGCGGCTAAGATTCTTTGAGAGAAAAATTCTCCTTGGCAGTGTCTACGGTAGTTTTATAAAGTGCTAATTTAGCTTCATATGTTCCTCTCTCTCTGTTTTGTTTTTCTCCACCACCTCCGTTCAGTTTGTCATAACTGTCTTTAGAAGTTTTAATTCAGCAGAGTACCCAGGGTGTGTAATGTTTACGACGGACCTAAGTCAGTTTTAATGTCATGCAGGGCAGAGTGGAGTGAGGTCTTCCAATTAGACGTTACATCTTCAACATCGGAATACAAGGCAGAGGTTGCAAAGATATTCAAGTTGTATGGGGGGTGGCATAAGAAGCTGGCAGTTCTGCCAGAGACGGAGATTTGAGTCCAGGAACTTACCATAACTGTGAATTAAGTGATGGTCCGATCAAGGGACAGGAGTAGATGAGACCGATGATGGCAAGTAGCCCATTCGCTGCGTGCAAAGACTAGGTCTTTGTACACATGATTTGAGACCATCTTGGCTTTTAATTCACTCAGAGTTCAGGTGGCGGCGTTGGGCTGTCTTAGAGGCAAGGCGCAGGGAGCAGCCTTAGCTGCACATCCAGATAAGAACATGGCGGCTAAGAGAAATTCACTGCGGGTAGATAGAGGGAAGGCATCTACGTGGAGATTGAAGTCTCCTATGACCGTAGTGTTTTGCAGATCAGCTTTTGCAGCAAGCAGGTGGTCAAATAAAGATGAGCAATTAGCAGTTAAATAACCAGGGGAACTATATAGCAGACATAAACTCCAATTTTGTGATGAAGTTAAAAAAAAAAAAAAAAGTAATCTCTAAGGGTGTCATAGTTACAGTGGGGATGGGAGTTAAATTGAGGGAGGTTCTAGCTATAACCAGGAGGCTGCCGCCACGTCTAGTACTGCGCGGTTTTTAGAAAACAGAGTAACCAGGTAGTTGTAGCTGATTCAGTAGTGCAACATCAGACGATAGGAGCCATGATTCAATGATGTACAGTAGATCTAAGGAACTGTACTTGATTAGATATACTAAAACGGGGATTTTATGACGCGTAGACTGAGCATTAATGAGATCCAGTGATAGTAGGGCCAGGATTAATGATATCAATGCCATGGGAGATGTCAAGTGTGAATAGATATTAAGGCAGTGCAATTGTTCCCAGGCCTACCATGCATGGGAACGTTGGGAGGCAGGCGGCCATAATGTCCTCCTCCATAAATTACAAGGATGTATTGCTCCATTTGTAAGAGGAAAAACAGAAACCAATAAATGAGATGCTATACTTTAAAAACAGGTATGGAGAAGGCAGGGAGAGATTGGCTATCTAAGGCAGAAGCTGCTGCTCTAGATCTTGCTCCGAGTGGCCGAGGATGTCTGGGCTGTGCATTATTCTAAGTATCATCAGCACTGGATGTAAGGCAGGAGGGCCAGGCTGCAGGGATGTACTCTTCCAGCTGGACATGGGGAGGGAAGGCAGTTTGCAGCAGGGCCTATTCAACCCCCACCGCCCAGACCATGGGAAGAATTATTCTTTTTTGCTTTCCTTCTGCTTACAGGCACATCTCTCATTTTATGCACAATGTTCCCTTCCCATCACCTCAGAGACCTCGAATCTTGGTGCAGGTGAGCAGCTGCCCTGGACCCTGCCCCTGAGTTGGGAAGCTTTCCACCTGTGGTCAGCTGAATTTGAAATGTTGTTGTTTCTTGTGACTTTCAGATGTCTCCATATGATAACCTGCTCTTGTGCCAGCCAGTCTCCTCCCCACTGCCCCTCAGGTAGGGGGGTTGTGTGTGTGTGGGGGGGGGGGGAGGGGAAATGGGGGGAGCATGCATAGGGTGCTGGAGGGGAGACAGGGAAGGATGCATTCATGGAGATGGGAGAGGGAGGCAGGGTTTCTGGCCCTGGTATGGGAAGGAAGCATACCTGGAGATGGGAGACGGGTATCTGCAGAGCCCTCTCTCGGGTTTCCAGCCCTGGGATCTCTGGGTCTCCTTATGCTCTTTTCCGTGTCTGTAGTGGTGCCAGCTTTGTCACGCTGCTGCAGAACCTGGGAGCTGAGAACACCGTGACGCTGCTACTGGCAGTTTTAACAGAGCAGAAGTTGCTGATCCATTCCCTGCGGCCGGACGTCCTCACCAGTGTTTGTGAGGCCCTAGTGTCGGTGAGTTTCACTGCCCAAAAGGGAACCCGGGCATAATGACCAGAACTGTGCCAAAATTGGCCCAATTACTTGCTATGTGATAACACATGAGAAATCAGTACCAGATTGGTGTCACTTGTCCTTTAAATGAGACCAGGGATAATTAAGACTGGATTAGCACAAAACAACATGAACACAGTGAGGAAATTCTGTCCAGATTGTGTTTTAGGCAGTCGGCAAACCTTGCTCACAATGTTCTCTTCTGGTTCTGACTGCTGTCTCCTCATTGGCCCCCTTTTTGGTTCTGGCCACTGTTTATTCTAAAGGAAAACACAGCTGCAATAGTTAACTTTGAGATTTTATTAGGGAAAGACAGAGACAAAGGGAATAGGGAGAGGGAACAGAACAAAGCACAAGGACATAGTTTGTTCTGGGGGGGCGACAGGTCCATACAACTGTACAATCACCCATCCACCCCAAAGTTCCAGTACTGTGTATAAGCTTTTATATCTTCATACTGACCAATCAGAACCTACTCAGAGTGTTGATTCTAGATAAGTGCACTACATTTCATTTGAGAATGTATTAGACCAATCAGCTAATGGGTCTGGGGTGTTGGCTGGCTGCATTCCAGCACGTAGCAGAGTCCTTTGCATTCTGTGTCTAACACTGGTATACAGGAATACAGCACTAAGAAGTGTCAGAAAAACAGTGCATACCTACACCACTCTCTCTGTGCTGTTGCTGCTGTCTGCTCCAGCTCTGGCTGTACTCTTTCTGCTGCTGCTTTCTCCTTATCACTCCTTTCCTAGCTCTGGCTGTTCTCTCTGTATTGCTGCTGTCTTCTCGTTTGTCCCCTCCTGGGCTGTGGCTGCTCTCTGTGCTGCTACTACTACTGCTGCTGCTCGCTCCTCCTGCTCTGGCTGCTCTCTCTGTACTGCTGCTGTTTTCTTGTGTTACCCCCTCCTGGTTGTGGCTGCTCTCTCTGTGTTGCTGCTGCCTCCTCCAGCTCTGGCTGCTCTCTCCTCTAGCTCTGGATACTCTTTCTGTACTGTGGCTGCTGCTCTCTCCTCCAGCTGTGGCTGCTCTCTGTGCTGCGGCTGCTGCTCTCTCCTCCAGCTGTGGCTGTTCTCTGTGTTGTGGCTGCTGCTCTCTCCTCCAGCTGTGGCTGCTCTCTCTGTGTTGTGGCTGCTGTTCTCTCCTCCAGCTGTGGCTGCTCTCTGTGCTGTGGCTGCTGCTCTCTCCTCCCGCCGTGGCTGCTGCTCTCTCCTCCCGCTGAGGCTGCTTTCTCTGTGCTACTACTGTTGCTCTCTCCTCCAGCTCTGGCTGCTTTCTCTGTATTCCTGCTGTCTTCTCATCTGTTCCCTCCTGGCTGTGGTTGCTCTCTCAGTTCTGCTGCTCTGTCTTCATCTGCTTCCTTTTGGCTCTGGCTGTGCTACTGACTCCTCCAGCTCTGGCAGCTCTCTCTGTGCTGTGGCTGCTGCTCTCTCTATGCTGTGGCTGCTGCTGTCTCCTCCAACTCGGGCTGTTTTCTCTGCACTGTGGCTGCTGCTGTCTCTGTGCTGTACCTGATGCTCTCTCCTCCAGCTGTGGCTGCTCTCTGTGCTGCTCTCTCCTGCAGTTCTGGCTGCTGCTCTCTCCTCATCAGCCTGCAGTTCTGAATGTGAATGTCAGCTGGAGGTTTGGATAGTTCTTGCAGTAGAATCGATACAAGCTTGAAGTCTAGTCAGAGACAGCACATGCAGTAGTTTGAAAGGTATAGTAATCATTGTTAAACTCTCTGCTTTTTTGAGTGATTGTTCCACTGTACTCATAAGCCTCTCTGCACATCTGCTTCACTTTCCCAGGTTATCTTCCCTTTGCAGTGGCAGTGCCCGTACATTCCCCTGTGCCCACTCACTCTTGCTGATGTGCTGTCTGCCCCAGTGCCTTTCATTGTGGGCATTCACTCCAGCTATTTTGATTTCCATGACCCACCCCATGATGTGCTCTGTGTCGATTTGGATACCAACACACTCTTTCAGTAAGTATATTTCCAGAGCAGTATTCACTCTCTCTTGAAACCAGGCAGTGGAGTCACTGTGCCTTGTCTCTTGCAGCTGAGCGCGCACAGAAATATTTTTAAATAAATACATAAAATAATCTCTGAATTTGGATCTGCTAGGTACTTGCTTTTGACCTCGACTGGCCACTGTCAAAGCCAGAATGCATGGCTCGGTTGACCTTGATCTGAACCAGCGTGGCACTTTTTTTTTTTTTTTTTTTTTTAAATTGTAAAGTAAACTGGCACCTGACCTGCACAAAAACACCACAGCTACCAGCGTCACACAGTAAAGAAAAGAACCTCTTCTACTAAATTGCATGCAAGTAAACTTGGCCACAATTTTTTTTTGGCTGAGCCCCTCCATGTGGGAAGCATTAATACATCCAGATCATCATTTTTCTACCCCATTCTGAAGAGGTGGGAACCTGTCCTGCCCATATCTCTACTACTTAATATGCAGATCGGATAGTGAAGAGCAGATATTCCACAACTTCCAAATATAAACTTTGTCCAAGGTGGATCACATACGTACTTACATAATACATGTGTCAACAAATATATAATAAATAATGCCCTTATATTACATCAACACTAAATAAAATTAACATATCTCATTAATACGACATCCTTTCCCTGTTGCTCATTCCCAGAATAAGAGATGGTGATCCCAGCATCTCTCTGGCTAATAATTGTTAGTGGATCTGTCCTCCAGAAGTTTTGTCCAGACCATTCTTAAACTCAGCTATTCTATTAACTTTACCACATCCTCCAGCCCCAAGTTACATAGCTTAACTGGAAAAAAATACTTTAAAAAATGTGTTTTATACCTGCTACCAGATCCATTTATTTCATTGGTGAGTTACATTGATATTTTTCCCTGTTCCTACAGAATAAGGGCTTGATTTACTAAGCATTTTCCCCATAGACAAAGTATGGGAGGAAAGTCTCACTAAACCAGGCCCTAAATTTGTACCTGAGGCAATGGAGGGGGAAGTGACTTACCCAAGGTCACAGGCTGCTGGTTCTCATCCTGATGATCTAACTATAAGGCGATTGTTCTCATGGAGTGTCACGCATTATTTTTACAAATCTCTTATCGTATCCCTTCTGTCATTGTTTTTACAAGCTGAAGAGCGCTAACCTGTTTAGCCTTTCCTCACAGGAGAGCCCTAATCTGTTTAGTCTTACCTCACAGGAGAGCCCTAACCTGTTTAGCCTTTCCTCATAGGAGAGCCCTAACCTGTTTAGCCTTTCCTCATAGGAGAGCACTAACCTGTTTAGCCTTTCCTCATAGGAGAGCACTAACCTGTTTAGCCTTTCCTCATAGGAGAGCACTAACCTGTTTAGCCTTTCCTCATAGGAGAGCACTAACCTGTTTAGCCTTTCCTCATAGGAGAGCACTAACCTGTTTAGCCTTTCCTTAGGAGAGCCCTAACCTGTTTTGCCATTCCATCGTCTTTATCATTTTTTTTCACCCTCTTCTGCACTTTTTTTTAGTTAATGCTGGGTCTTTTTTTGAGATTGGGTGAGCAAAGCTGCACACCATATTCAAGGTGCAATTGTGCCATGGCTTAATACAGAGGCAATGTGATATTCTCTTTTGCTCTCCATTCCTTTTTGGATCATTTCTAGTTGATTTTTGGCTGCTGCCGCACACTGAGCTAAGCATGTGAATCTTTTGTCCACAGTGACTCCAAGATCCTATTCCTGGTGATTCCTACTACATAACCAGCATTGTGTACCTATAATTGGGATTATTTTTCCCTCTGTGGATCACTATCACTTTGCACTTAGCCACACTAAATTTCATCTGCTATTCATATTCCCAGTCTTGCAATGTCCTTCTACAGTTCTTCCTAGTCCACTTGTTTTTGAATAGTTTTCTGTTGGCTGCAGATTCTCTTTCTCCCTTCTCTTGCCAGTGTTCTGGAGAACATATGGTTCTGTCATGAGTTGTTCATGTACTCTGTCCTGTGTTTGTTTGAAATTCTGACTGACTTGCTTGCATAATATGCCATGTTAGCATTACATTAACAGCATGCTGAAGTGACCTGTTAATGTTGAATTCAGTAGTAGTGGGGTCATGGGGAAGTTTTACATAATGATGCGTTTATACAGTGCTTATGATTAAACAAGATTATATTCCTCTACATTCAGGCAGGCCAATCCCCACCAGTAGGTTATGCACCTCTGCCAGCAGATGGAGACAGAGTAAGAATCTGTTGTCTCGTGTATATATATAGTCCTGTTCCATCAGCCCACCAGTATTCTCTGTCTCCAGCAGATGGTTGACATGTATTTCCCTACTGGGGATTGCTTGTGTAAAAAAAAAAAAGCAAAAGAGAAATAGAAGAAAACAGAAGAAGACAAGACAATTGTGTAGCACCGCTTGACTCCTGAGGTGATTCCATTGGGTCCCTCCCTCAGTTGAGAGGCTTTAGTCCGGTAGCCTTGTTCTGGCGTGGATTTAAAAATTAAATTAATGGTTCCCGATCATACCCCACATCAGTCCAGACAAGTGGGCTTTGCATCCCTACCAGCAGATGGAGGCAGGGAATAAAAACTTTGCAGGCACTGCTACATAACCAAGAGTGCCACCTGCAATCCCTCAGTATTTCCCTGTCTCCAGCAGATGGTAGAAGTGCAAACCTGCAATCTGGAGTTTAATTGAAAAAAAAAGGAGAAAGAGAGAACAGCTAGTGAAGAGTGGTACTTCCTGAGTGCTAGGTTCCTTCGTGAGCCATCCCTTGGATAGAGCAGGGCGAGCGGGGGCTTGGAAATCCTTCATCTGGCTCAGCCCTCGTCTACCAGAGGGAGGGAAAACCAGGAGACCTGGTTCCCTCATTTCCTCTGAGGCCTTCTCAAATTCAGCTGATAGCCAGGAGCAGCCAAAAGCAGGGAAGTATATCTTTATCTTTCTCTGAGCTTCTTTGGTTGCTGTTTCTTTAAAAAAAAAACAGTTGGAGGAGAAGGGTAGATAAAGGAGTCCGTATCGAAGCGATAAGGCCCAGTAGTAAGGGTGAGAAGGGATGTACACGACTTGGTGGCGGCACCAGGGGTCCAGGACAGCACTGGCAAAAGTGATTCGGCGATCGTGGCACTTGGGAGGTTATTTTTTACTGCTGACCATGACAAAAGCATGGTGCCTCCTGCTGAGCGTGGGAAAGTGTTGGGCCTGTGGAGTGATTTGATCACGCCTCAATGGGGCCTCGTGCGCTGGATGTGCCTCTGGAGAGGAAGGGACCACATGAAATGGTAGCTGCACGTGGTTTCAGGTGTTGTTCAAGAGGCCCCAGGAGGGTCAGGAGATGACAGCCATGTTGTCTCCACGTATCAGGTGGCATGCAGCTGCTAGCGAGTTCAGAGACTCCCCTCCCCTGCTGTCTCCAACAAAGCAATGTCCTGTGGAAGACAGAAGGGGCAGGGGAGCCAGATGGGGATGCTGTGGAAAAGGGATCCAGTGATTCTGAGGATTTTTCCACAGATTTTATTCTATTTGGCTAAGAGGGAAGTGGCAAGTAAGCATTCGTTCACCCAGAAGTCCCAGTGCTTATCTAAGAGGCCTAGAGCAGCTATGCAGGCAAGGTCCAGCGGGCTTCTTCGGTTCCTGGGCTTGCGATGCCTGTTGGGTGAAGATGATACTTCTGAGGATTTAGAAGGTGAAAGTCTACAGGAGGATTTGCAAGGGGATCCAGGCATTGATCCTGTGAGCGCACCAGTGGGTAGTGGGCCTGATGCTGAGGAGGTTCCTGTCACAAAAGGGGATGATCTTATGGTGATAAGATTATTCCGTAATCTTATGGTGATAAGATAAGATGATAATCTTATGGTGATAAGATTATTCCGTAATCTTGATCCCCAGTTCCCCCATGCTGGAGGAACTGGGGATCAAGGGCACACAGGAGGATTTGGAAAATGAAGGAGTACACCCTGTGGGCCACTAAAGGCTTTTCCTTTGCCAAAGAAGGTGAAGAAGTTAGTTGACCAGGATTAGGATTCTCCTGAGGCAGGTGAAGGTTGCCAGGGCTATGGTTAGGTTGTATCCCTTACTAGAGGAGAACTTTGAGCTTTGGAGACTTCCGAAGGTAGATGCAGTGGTGTCTGTGGTGACCAAGAAGACGACTATTCCCGTAGCAGGGTTGGCTGCGCTGAAGGATATCCAGGATCGGACGTTGGAGATCCTTCTGAAGAAATTGTTTGAGGTCTCTGCTTTGAGCCTTCGAGCTGCAGTCTGTGCTAGCCTGATGCAGAGAGCTTGTTTGCGCTGGGTGCAGAAGGTGAAGGAGAAGATGTCAGGATCTTCGACTAATTTCAACCAGGCAGCTCGGTTGGAGGCAGGTGTGGTCAGTGTGGCGGATACCCTGTACGACATGGTCCGGTCGTTGGCCAATAATATAGTTTCTGCGGTAGCAGCACGGAGACTCCTGTAGTTGTGGAATTGAGTGGCCGATATGTGGTCTAAAGTGTAGCTGTGTAATCTCCCCTTTAAAGGAAAGCTGTTGTTTGGAGAAAATCTGGAACAGCTGATGAAGCATTAGGGGGAGTCAAAAAGGAACAAGTTGCTTGAGGATGATAAGACCAGCAAGAAAAACTTTCCTCTGCGTTTTCGCTCTCGAGAGCATCCATGCAGAAACAAGGTTTAGGAAGGCAGCAGTCCTTTCGGGGTTCACGTAGACTTGCTCGAGAACGTTCTGGTTAGGGGGCTGGAGGATGTAAGACCTCCCAATGAAGGCAGGCTGGTCCACTCTTCTCGGGAAGCCATCGGGGGGTGGGGGAACTAGCTCTCTTTTACGAAGAATGGACCAAGATCCCTTCCGATCAATGGGTTCTGGAGGTGATAAGAGACGGCTATGCTTTAGAATTTTTGCGCCCAATCAGAGAGGCCTATGTGGTGTCCAGTTGCGCTTCTTGCATCAATTGAGCAGCGGTATGGGATACATTATACATTGCAGCGGCTGCAGTGCCTGGATGCCATTGTCCCGGTTCACCTAAAAGAACAAGGATTAGGAAGATACTCTGTTTACTTCGTGGTTCCCAATAAGGAGGGCACCTTTTGCACATTCTCAATCTGCTGAGGGTCAATGCAGTACTGCAGGTGCCGTGCTTTCATATGGAGATGCTGCGGACGGTGATAGTCATTCACAAAGAGTTTCTCGCATCATTGGACTTAAGGGATGTTTACCTGCACATTTCCATATGCTCAGTCTATCAAAGATTTCTACGCTTCATGGTACTAGGAGAGCATTTTCAGTTTCGAGAGCTTCCCGGGTTAGCAACAGCACCACGGGCTTTCACAAAAGTGATGGTTGTGGTTCATCCATCCCTTGATGACTGGCTCATCTGAATGAAGTTGAAGTTGGCGTGTCGTCGTTCGATTTGACGCATCATGGAGCTGTTGAGGTCTCTTGGTTGGGTGATAAACATGACAAAGAGTCACCTGGAGCTTTCCCAGTGGTTGGAATATCTGGGGGTGCATTTCGATACCCGCTTAGGCAAGGTCTTCCTTATCTTGGAGAAGGTGATCAAGTTGCAGGCTCAAGTGCTTCAGCTATTGCGTCTTTCAGTACCCAGAGTCTGGGATTATTTGCAGGTCCTGGGTTCTATGGCATCTACGCTGGAGTTGGTCCCGTGGGCATTCGCTCACATGCAGCTTCTCCAAAGGGTGCTTTATCCCATTGGAATCCGCTGTCTGAGGAGTTTCAGCTACCTTCTGGGGGAGTCCAGGTCTAGTCTCTCATGGTGGCTGCCGCGTCCCAATTTGGAGAGAGGACTGTAACTGGAGGACCCCCGGATTGGGTGGTAGTGACCACAGATGCCAGCCTCGGGTTGGGGGGGTGGTTTGTCAAGGAGCTTTACTTGTTGGATGTTCGTCTGGCTCTGTTGTAATATCTTAAGGTCTCTAATACCTTTTGGGGGTCGGATCATCTTTTTGTTTTGTTCAGTGGAGCAAGGAAAGAATGCAAAGCTTCTAAGAGTATGATTGCATGATTGGTTGAAGGAAGCGTTTTGGGTTTTTTGACATCCTTCTTTGTAAAAGTCTATCGGTTCCAGAGGGGTTGTGGGCGCATTCTAGTAGGGCGCAGACAGCCTCCTTGGCAGAGTGTAAGCTGGTATCTCCCACTCGCTTCAGGATTAGCTTTGGTACATCCCACTGGTGGGGATTGGCTTGCCTGAATGCAGAGAGAGGAGATATTACTGCTTATCTGATAATTTCCTTTCCTCTGAGGGCAGGTCCATCCCCAACCTTCCCTCGGCTGTTGCATTTTTACCTTTGGTTTGCCTTTTTGGGGCGGACATTACAGAATGTTTTTTCCTGCTATTCATTGAAGACGGTAAATGGCTTAAACCAGTCCTTCAGTTTAGTAAATAAGTTTATTCTTTTGGCTGTGCTCAGTGTTCCCTATTGCTTCGAAGCATGAGTGGTTGATTGTTAATAATCATTTTCGAGTTTAATCAGTTTGTCCACAGTTTGGCTTTTCCAGAGGTTACTGGAGGGCTGATGTCAGGGCGGGACTATATATCCGTGATATCAGCTTCTTACTGCGTCTCCATCTGCTGGCAGAGGTGCATAACCCACTGGTGGGGATTGGCCTGCCCTCATTAGAGGAAAGGAAATTATCAGGTAAATAGTAATTTCTCCTTTTCCATCTGCTTTCAGAAGTGAAGAAAAAAAGATTCCTTCTTTCCGCATGTTCCCTCGTAAACCATGTAAAGTGCTGCTGAGCTCACTGTTGCTGATCCATGAACAGCTGGATGAAAGTGAGTTGAACACTTTTCATCCTTATCCAGTTCACACATGTTCTGTGTGCTCACTCATGCCCTGCTATTCCAGTGCTGAGACCCTCACAGCTCTGCCAATGCACTCACTCCTGCCCTGCAGCACCCCCTGCTATTCCAGTGCTGAGACCCCCATAGCTCTGCCAATGCACTCACTCCTGCCTTGCAGTACCCCCTCCTATTCCAGTACTGAGATACCGCTCCCCCACTCACACACATACACATCTCTGCCAATGCCCCTCACTTCTGCACCACAGCAACCCTTCCTTTTCCAGTATTGAGAATCCCCACACACACAGCTCTGCCTATGCACCTCGCTCTGCTTTGTAGTACCCCATACATAGCTCCGCCAATGAACCTCATTCCTGCCCTGTAGTAGCCCCATAAACAGCTCTTCCAATGCACCTCACTCCTGCTCTGTAGTACCTCCATGCACGACTCTGCCAATGCACCTCACTCCTGCTCTGTAGTACCTCCATGCACGACTCTGCCAATGCACCTCACTCCTGCTCTGTAGTACCTCCATGCACGACTCTGCCAATGCACCTCACTCCTGCTCTGTAGTACCTCCATGCACGACTCTGCCAATGCACCTCACTCCTGCTCTGTAGTACCTCCATGCACGACTCTGCCAATGCCCCTCACTCCTGCTCTGTAGTACCTCCATGCACGACTCTGCCAATGCCCCTCACTCTACCACAGCAACCCTTCCTTTTCCAGTATTGAGAATCCCCACACACAGCTCTGCCAATGCACCTCACTCTGCTTTGTAGTACCCCCATACATAGCTCCGCCAATGAACCTCATTCCTGCCCTGTAGTAGCCCCATAAACAGCTCTGCCAGTGCACCTCACCCTCGCTATTCCAGAACTGAGACCCCCATGTGCAGTTCTGCCAGTACCCCTTGATCTTGACATAGCTGCTGTTGCCATATTTGTGTTCTTAGTTCTTATGGATTTGACTACTGTTTCTCTGCAGTGTACAGTAAATCTGTGGATGAGGCCACACTGGAATTCCTGCTGAAGGATTATGATTTGATCTATGGTCGCCGGAAGCAATTAGAGCTGGATATTCAAGCATTATTCTTGCGCTTCATGGCCTGCCTTTTAAAGGGGTATCGTTCCTACCTGCTTCCCATCACACAGGCGCCTTCTGAAAAGAGCCGAGATTCCAGCAGTCTCTTCTTCCTCCAGGGTACAGATCTGAGCAATCCATTATTAGGGAGAAGGACCCGTAGATGATCTTGGTGGGGCTGATTTGTTAGCTCATGCTGCAGGCTGTGCATGTGTTGTAGGCTCTGCTGTAGTTTTAGGGAGTGATGATTTTTCTGTGGATTAGTTGGATAGAGTATTTCCTGTTCATACCCAGATCAGTCCAGACAAGTGGGTTTTGTATTCCGACCAGCAGATAAAAGGCAGAGAACAAACCTTTTTGAGGCACCGCTACATATCTGAGAGTGTCACCTGCCACTCAGTATTTTTCTGTCTCCAGCAGATAGTAGAGGTGCAAGCCTGCAGTCTGACAAAAAAAAAAAAAAGAATAAGGAGAAAAGTAGTCAAGAGAAGTTTTGGTGTTGAGGCTTCCTGAGGTGTTAGGCTCCTTCGTGGACCATCCCTCAGGTGGAGAAGGGCGACCGGGGGAGTTGGGAAAACTCTGGCTGGTGTGCACCAGCGGAATTACGGAGGCCCTGATAGCCAGGGGATTGACTCCCTCCTGGTCTCCGAGGTCTCCCCCTGCGAGCTGCCATCCTGTTCAGGGAAGTATCCCTGTTTTTTTCGCTGTTTTAATTGGGGGGAAAGAAAAAAAGTAAAAGAGGTCAACTGAAGGAATTGCAGTCGGGGCAAGGTGGTGAGGGCGCCTTGAGGGGAGGGAGAGTGTGGTGCCTGCTTTTCCCATCTTTCCAGGAGTCAAATGGAGGTTTATTTCCATGCACCTCTCAGGCCGGTGCGGCAGTGCGGAGCTGTGATTCAGCCGCTGGTATGACCTAAAGTTTTCCCCTCGTGCCGCTCGAGTCAGCATGAAGGCGTGGCACAGCGCCGCTGCCTCGTGGATGGCCTGGTTGGGGGTTTTTTTTTTAGGGTGCGCTGAAGCTGGCTGTGTTTTCTGGCAATCACGTGCATTATGACGCCAAGGCCACGCATTGCGGCATGCAGGGTGTGCGGTCTATGGTCCGCACTGCTCAATGCACGTTCCTTGTGCTCGGGCTGCGCCTTGGGGGGAAGAAGGTATTTCTGTGGGAACGGCCTTGAAGAAAAGGGCCCTCCAATTGTTGGGGGCCATGGCTGCGGTCCCGGGGGCACTGCGGGGGATTGCGGGCAGGGGGCTTCAGTCTCTAGAGAGCCTAGGGATTCCCCTCCGCCCCCTTTCTCTTGTGAGATAGGAGGGACAGGATGGGGGAGGGGATTCTGAAGGAAACCTGCTAGAGCAGGGGACCGAGAATCCAGAAGATTTTTCTACGAGTTCTTCTCCTGCATAAGGCCTTCCTGGTGAGGAAGGGGGGGGGGGGGAAGTGTCCAAGAGAGATGCCACTTTGTCCCTTTTCAAGAGGCCTAAGATGGGTGGCTTCAGGAGGGTCTGGGGATCTGCTGCGATGCTTGGATCTGGGTCATGCAGGTTCGGAGGTTTCTGATGATCCACAGGAGGACCCTCTGGATCTGCATGGGGCAGATCCTGATGTTGACATGGATGTGGCTCCGAAAGCAAATCCTAATGTTAATAAGGATGATCCTGATCCGGATGAGTTTCCAGTGTTAGAGAGGGATGATCCTCGGGTAGTCCGCTTGTTTAAGAAGGCAGAATTGCATCCCCTTATTCCCCAGGTGTTGGAGGAACTTGGGGTTAAAATGGCTCAGGAGGAGTCTGATAATGAGGGTGTGAATCCGGTCCTAGATGGACTGCGTGGTCCTCTTAGTGCTTTTCTCTTGCCTAAGAAGATTCGGAAGTTGGTGAACCGGGAATGGGACTTCCCGGAAGCGGGCCTGAAGGTTAACAGGGCTATGGCTAAACTTTACCCCCTGATGAAAGGGACCTTGGAGTTCCTATGAGTGCCTAAGATGGATGCTGCAGTTTCGGCGGTTACCAAGAAGATGACTCTCCTGGTGGGGTTGCTGCCACTTTGAAGAAAGTTCACGACTGCAAGTTGGAAATTCAGTTGAAGCAGATGTTCAAAGTCCGCCTTGAGTCTCTGGGCTGCAATTTGTGACAGCATGGGTGCAGAAGGCACAAGAGCAAGCCTCATCTGGGGCTGTTGGTGCTCTGCAGTCTGCGCTCTTGGAGGCTGGAATGTCTTATGTCTCAGATGTGTTTTATGACTTTGTGCGCACTTTGGCCAGGAACACGGTCTTGGCAGAAGTGGCATGTAGGCTTTTGTGGTTGCAAAATTGGTCGGCCGATATGTGGTCCAAAGCCCAGTTGTGTAATTTTCCCTTTAAAGAGAAACTCATTTTGGGGAGGATTTGGATCAGCTGGGAGTCCAAAGGGAACTTTGGGGGAGTCCAAAGGGAACAAGCTGCCTGAGGATAAGAGAACCAGTAAGAAGGATTTCCCTTCTCACTTCCGTTTTCGGGAGGCGGAGAGGTTTTGTTCAGGCAAGACCTCCTCCAGCTCAGGAGCAAAGCAGTTGTTAGGGCGATAGCAGTCCTTTCGAGGCCCCCGCAGATCTTCCAGAGATGCTGCTGGTTGAGGGACTGGTGGTGGAAATTCAACCTAATTAAGCCAGGATCTCGCATTCCTCCGTAGAAGTGGTAGGGGGTAGATTGTCCAGCTTTTACGAGGCGTGGGCCAGGATTACCTCGGACCATTGGGTTCTAGTGGTGGTGAGAGACGGCTATGGTCTAGAATTTTTGCGTCCTGTCAAGGAGGCCTTTCTGGAGTCTTAAGTTGCCTCTTGAAGCAAGCGAGAGGCAGTGTGGGGGACTCTGCAGAGGTTACTAAATTTAAACATGATAGTTCCAGTCCCATGGGAGGAGCAGGGACAGGGATGATACTCCATTTATTTTGTGGTTCCCAAGAAGGAGGGCACCTTTCGGCCCATTCTCGACTTGCAGAAGGTGAACAGGGCCCTGTGGGTTCTACGTTTTTGAATGGAGACATTGCGCACTATTATAGTGGCAGTCCACAAAGGAGAGTTCTTGGCATCATTGGATCTGACAGAGGTGTACTTCCATATTCCCATTCGTAAGGATCTTTAGAAGTTTCTTTGGTTCATGGTGCTGGGATAGCATTTCCAGTTCTGGGCTCTTCCCTTTGGCTTGGCCACGGCGCCCATCGGCGAGAAGGGAGTTTGGTACATCCATATCTGGACGATTGGCTCATTTGAGTGAAGACAGAGGAGGAGTGCATTCGGTCTCTCCAGCGAGTTATGGACACCTTGCGGTCCTGGGTTGGGTGATAAATGTGGTGCCTGGTGCCGACTCAGTCATTGGAGTATCTGGAGAGACTTTTCAATACCCAGAAGGGCAGGGTGTTCCTGACATCGGACAGATTGTTGAAGTTACAGGCACCAGTGATATGCCCGCTTTGTCTGACGGTGCCAACAGTCTGGGATTATTTGCAGCTCCTAGGGTCCCTGGCTTCCATGTTGGATTTGGTTCCGTGGGCCTTCACACACATGAGACCATTATAGAAGTCGCTCTTGTCCGGGTGGAATCTGCTGTCGGAGTATCATCTGCCTTTGCCTCTTTTATGAGAATCCAGGTCCAGTCTGTCATGGTGGCTATTGCATCGCAATCTGGAAAAGGGAATGGATCTGGAGACCCCGGACTGGGAGGTGGTGACCACAGATGCCAGTCTCAAGGGTTGGGGGGGGGGGGGGGGCGTGTTGTCCAAGGGCTTTGGTCCACAGAGGAAAAGCCCTGGTCCATCAATCGTTTGGAAACAAGGGTGGTTCATTGGGCCTTGGAAGCCTTCCTTCCCTGGATCAGAGGCCAGATGGTTTGCATATTCTTGGACAATGTGACAATGGTGGCATACATCAGTCGGCAAGGAGGGATGTAGAGTTACGCCGTGGCTCTGGAAGCTCGACAGTTGTTTGTTTGGGCGGAACACCATCTCGAGGGTCTCAGGTGCAGACAGCATGCAAGCAGATTTCCTCAGCAGGCAGCAGCTAGATCCAGGGAAATGGGAGTTGTCCCTGGAGGCTTGAGATTGCATCTGTACCAGTTGGGGCGTTCCCAGTTGGATCTCATGGCAATGCGTGCCAGCACAAAAACGGCAAGGTTTTTCAGTCTCAGAAGAGAGGTAGGTGCAGTGGGGCTGGATGCTCTGGTATGCCCTTGGCCGACGGGGATCCTACTATACGTTTCCTCCTTGTCCACTCATCGGTCGAGTTCTGCAGCGCATAGAGTCACATCCGGGGTCGGTGGTGCTAGTGGCACCAGAGTGGCTGCGACAGCCGTGGATCATGGATCTGTGCATCTCACAGTGGAGGGACCTCTCAGGTTATCCCACCTGCCAGGGTTGCTTCGGCAGGGTCCCATATTTTTGGATTGGGAGGATCACTTCTGTCTCGCAACTTGGCTTTTGAGAGGTGGGCATATGTGCCTGAAATGCTATTTGGAACTGGTTATTTCCATGCTCCTCCAGGCTTGGAGGCCCTCTACATCTCTGGCGTATGTCAGGGTCTGGAGGGTCTTTGAGTCGTGGTGTCTTCAACAGTGATTGGATCCGCTGTCTGTGGACAGTCCTCATATCTTAGCCTTTTTGCAGCAGGGATTGGCTAAGGGTCTGGCCTATAGCTCGCTCTGCGTTCAAGTGTCTGCCTTAGGTTCCCTTGGGGGCAAGTTGTGGGTGAGTTCTTTGGCCTCTCATCCTAATGTGGTTCGATTTTTGAAGGTCAAGCATTTGCGCCCTCCAGTTCGGAAGTTGTGCCTAGATTAGAACCTCAATTTAGTTCTGCGCGTGCTCTATGGCGTGCCTTTTGAACCTTTGAGAAGAGTGTCTTTGAAGGATCTGACTTTGAAGACTGTTTTTGGTGGCCATATGTTCTGTCAGATGGATCTCGGAATTGCAGGCGCTGTCTTGCAGGGACCCCTTTTTACGTATTTCTAATGATGGAGTCAAGTTGCGAATGGTCCCCTCTTTCATACCGAAGTTGGTGTCCTCTCTTCATGTTAATCAGACGGTGGATCTTCCGTCCTTTTGGGAGTGGTCTAAGGATTCCCCTCAGGAGAGAGAGCTGCAGCTTTTGGATATGCAAAGGATTCTGTAGCAGTATCTGGAAGTAACTAATTCTTTTCGGTGGCCAGATCATCTTTTTGTGGTGTTTGGTGGTGTGAAGAAAGGAGATAAGGCCTCAAAATCCATGATTTCTCATTGGCTGAAGGAGGCCTTATGCTCTGCTTATATTTGTAAGGGTCGCAAGATTCTGGTGAGACTGAAAGCACAGGAGTAGCCTAGTGGTTAGCGCAGTGGGCTATGAACCAGGAGATCAGGGTTCGAGTCCTGCTGTCGCTCCTTGTAATCTTGGGCAAGTCACTTTACCCTCCATTGCCTCAGGTACAACCTTGGATTGTAAGTACCTACAGTACCTGAATGTAAACAGCTTTAAAGTGCTGAAAAAAAGTGTGAAAAGCGGAATAAACAAATCTAAATAAAATAAATTCTAGAAGAGCGCAGGCAGCCTCCTGGACAGTTGCTGTCTCCTCAGGAGATTTGTAGCGCTACGGTGTAGTCTTCATTTCATACTGTCACCAGATTTTACCATTTGGATATGTGGGCACAGGAGGATGTGTCCTTTTGGTGAGAGTGTTCTTCTTGTGGGTCTTTCGGGTTCCTGCCCAGTTTAGGGGTGCTTGGGTACATCCCACTTGTCTGGACTGATCTGGGGTATGAACAGGAAAGGAAAATTGGTTCTTACCTGCTAATTTTCATTCCTGTAATACCACACACCAGTCCAGAGACCTTCTCCGTCACTGCCAAAAGACTGAACTTCCTGATTGTCGATGTACTACATCTCAAAGAGTTTTTTGCAGTTTGTACATATGTTGAGTTCAGACTTTTTTTGGTTTCTGGACGAGGCTCCAGTGCAGGGGGTTTCAACCCTGCATTGCCTGTTCGCCCTGGAGAGGGTTTTAAGGGCTGATCTTTAGCTTGGATACAGGTTAATAATGAGGGACTGCAGGCGGCACCCTCGGTTATGTAGCAGTGCCTCAAAGCTTTGTTCTCTGCCTCCATCTGCTGGTAGGGATGCAAAACCCACTTGTCACAATGGACTGATCTGTGGTATTCCAGGAATGAAAATTAGCAGGTAAGAACCAGTTTTCCTTTTTTTATCACAGGTAAACAAAGGTGAGTGGATGGGTGGGTTCTGATGGAGCGGGTGGATGGGTGAAAGAGGTGAATAAGTGGTTTTTGGGTGGTGAGTAGGTTGTATTTCAGGAATGTGAAAACAGGGGTGAGCGGATATGTGGGGTGAATAAGCGGTTGGGTTTCAGTAGTGGCCTGGGTGGTTTGGATTTTGGGGCATGAGTAATTTTCAGGGGTGGGTGGGTGGGTGAATATTGGGGTTTGATGGATTGTTTACTGAGGTTTCGATCTGTTCATTCGTTTGCCACTAATGTTGTAGGTTTTGTGAAGTCCCGAGACCGTGCGTTCCAGAAGTTTTACACCCAGCTTATTAAAACCCAGATGTTCTCCCAGTTCATCGAAGAATGCTCATTTGTCACTGCCAGACACACATGCCTGGAGTTTTTTGACAGCTGTGTAGATAAGGTGACTCTTTCCTTTCCAGTTTTGTGGCTGTATTATGTCTCCCTGAGAAAAGTGGAAATTTTGTTGTGAAGAATGATTGTTTTGGGGTTTTTTTTCCCTTATGTCTCTGGTTTTACCTTCCCATATGACTGTATAAACATTACAAACCTGAAGGCCAAAAGTAAAGCAGAATTACTTACCTGTAACAGATGTTCTCCAAAGACAGAAAGATAATTTGACCATGCAAGTCGGGAACTCTCTCACACCCAAGAACATTTTTCCAAGCAGGTCTCGTCAATTCAGATGTATCTGCCTGACCCATTTTGACAGCCAGAAAAATGTGATCACATTGCCCCACGCCTCATTTATTTATTTATTTTTTATTTATTTAACATTTTTATAAATCGAACATTTGTTTTACACTTCATGTTTGTCTACATTGTGACTAGACCAAGTATAAAACAAGTAAACTTAAATATATAAAAGCACTTGTAAATTATCAAAGTAATAAAATAAATAAAATAGTCATAAAATAAAAGATCAAAAATTACCCAATAAGTACATTTAAAGGTGGTATAAGTTATCCAAGTAAACAAAACTACAAAATAATAAAATACATTTTTTTATAAAACCTACATAAGACAAATCACTAAAATAGAACATTTCTTTTCTAAAAATACAGTAATGGGGGGGAGTCCATAAAAACAAAGAATTAACCTGGTTGAGAATAACAGTGCACTAGGAGCCTTTGTAGTATCAGGCCGTATTCAAAACCCTGATCCTGGCATTTAAGGCAGAACTCAAGAAAACCTAAAAAGCTTTAAAAAGGAGTTAAAAACGTAGTTGTTCAACAAAGCATACCAACTCACCCAATGAACAACATAACATCGTCGCCCTCCAATCCAACCTCATGAATAAATAAATGAAATTCATCGCATCTAGGTTTTCATAAATAAGAAATGAAACAAAAAACTGAACTAATTCCTTACACATGTTATCCCCTATGCTTAATAACAGTTTGTAATTTGCATCCCTTGTTTAACTCCTCCCCCCCCCCCTTATCCCGGTAACCTTATTTTGTAAACCGTTACGATGGCGTTATTTTGACGTTTCCGAATGACGGTATATAAAACTCATTAAATAACTAAATCTCCCTGTCTGAATAATCAGTTTACCCCATACACTCCCTCCCACCTTCCCACTCTGCTCACTACCTCAGGCTTGCCTAGTAATGCCAGCCCCTAGAGAAATGAGACTCTCAACCACCAGAAAAAGGACTTCTACTCCCGAGAGCCTGCCACCGCTTGAGATCAGGAAGAGGCTGAAAGCCATGCTGCAGCCAGCTCCACGAATTCCTGAGGCGATCCCAGTTGCTCTACCCGTGCTCTCTGCACCCAATAAAACCATCTGCTGACATGCAAGATCCTCTCTGTGCCTCTGAGTTGCGTAACCCCCCCCCGGGTCATGCCTTATCCCCTTCTATATGTAATAACACTGTCCACTACGCCCCAAATTTCTATCCCTGCTAAAGCAGCCACATATGTCGGCTATTGAACTATACTTAGAAAACTTTCTGTGTGAGAACAATGTCTCTCCTTTTTATTTCCTGTAACGCGCCGAGTTCTTAGGATGAAAAAGTGTGAGAATAATTATACATTCCCTGTACGTACCAGGATCAGTCCAGACTGCTGGGTTATGCCTCCAATGGTATCATGCAAGGGGCAGTCATGGCAGTCTGTGAGAGACACCTTTGCGTTGCAGAGGGGTCACTTCATGAAGGCCGGCATGGCGAAAAGAAGGAAGGTTAAGTCACTTTGTAAAAAAAAAAAAAAAAAATGCAAAGAAATAATTTGAAGATTTTTATTTTTGAGGAGGCTCGCAAAAAAAAAAAAAAAAACCAGAGAAAAAAACCTGAAAGGAAAAAAACCTCAATGAGCGGCCTTGAGAAGAGATCGAAAAATGAGTCTGTTCACATGAGCGGATGCAAAGACCGAGGAGCTGCGCACGGTGGGAAGGTCTGTGCACGCCCGGAGCTTTTCTGTCCCAGCACTGTCAGGATCAGGTCACCCACTTGGGTGGCTGGCATTATCCTGCTTGTCCACAGAAGGGTTTCCAATCTTCACAGCTGACAGCATTGTGACTAACGTGGGCCATGTGTGCCCAGAGCTTCTCGCGTGAGCGGCGTTCCTCGAAACGGCATTCTGTTCTTTCCATGTGCACGAGGAGCACTGATGGTGACCCTGGGGGATGCCCAGGATTCAGGAGCTGGGCATGGCCATTGGTTTTGTAGTTTATTAGCTAAATGCTGAAGATTCCCGCTCACAATATTCAGTCCAGGGGCAGGAAGCACCCCCCGGGGCAATCTTCAAAAGCATGTCACTTGTGGAAACGGGCAGTTACAATTGCCTGCCCTGAATTCGGGTGGAAATACGCGCGCTGTCTACAATGCACGTACGTCTCCCCGCGTTGTCAGGAGGCGATCAGGTCGAGGGACGGGGAGTAACATGCATCAGCACACGTTATTTCCAAGGGAAGAAGTATCCGCAGGAAAAGAGGCCAGTCTTTGGGAGTACTTTTTCCTGAGGCAATAATCAAAACAGAAGTATTTGCACCCGTTTGCTTTAATTATTGGTGCAAATTCTGGTGTTTGCACCAATGGGAGCAGTTGCGCTATTGTCCCCGAGGAGCCTAAAAGTGATTATTATGGAATCTGCCTTGAATTTTAGATATGCACAGAATATAAATTGCTGGCGTACGTAAATAAATAATAAATGTTAGTAACTGGAACCATTTTCTGTGCAAACCTAAGCTCCCAGAACCGCTTATTTGTCTGGTCTGGGTTTCTTGACCAGATTGTAATTACCACGGAGCAGGGACTATCTCTTCTATGTGCTGCACCTAGCTGCATATGTCCTGAAGCACTTTAGAAACGACTAATAGTTGAGAATTCATGATGGAAGCTGTACAATGTTGGAGCCATTTTTTTTTTTTTCCTTTTGCCTGGCACCCCCTAGTGGCCAACATCAGTAGCACTGCAGATTCTAAATAGTCGTGTGCGTCTGCTGAGTTCCTGTGGGTCTCTCTCTGTCTCTCGCTCTCTCTATATATAAAAGATTACCTGTGGTCTGAGAGATGTCCACCCCTCTGCCCCCAGGTACAGGTGGACAACGAGAAGATGGAAAATGTGCCCCTAATAGAACTTGATGAATCTCACTGCAGTGAGCACACGGTCTTCATCATGCCTCCTGAGGATCCACAGGGTCCAGACGGCCTAGAGTTCCCTGCACTGTACAGGTAAAGGTTATGCTGTTGATCACTATTAGTGGTATTGCTGTGCTGGGCAGCTGAAATTCAAGTCTCTAGGGGGATCCTTGGTAAGATCCAGCAGCTTGTGATGAAAACCAGAGAAATCCCACAGAGTGGGTCCACCATGCATCAATTGGACAAATATCTTATGACCCTTCCCTTAACTAATTGATAGGCAGGGACCCTGTAACCTTTCCCCAAGCAAACACGTTGTGTCTACTCTTTACAGCTATGACAGCTTCCCATCTCTGAGGGAGGAATTGTTTGATCGAACCCAGGACCAGCTAATGACTCAGCTATGCCAGGCAAAGAACAGCGCGCCTAGCAGCCCAGTGCCCCGTAGAACCAAACAGGTAACTCCCGCCCCTCCCCCTCACTGAGCAGCACCACCACACAGACCCAAACGTGTGTAATTCCTGCTCCTGCCCTTGTGTGAAGGAACAGACAATTTATGTTCTGTCCACGAATTTGATTTTCCTGCTCTCTTGTCCGCTGTGTCTTACTCTTTTAATGTAATGTAAAGCCTGTTGCTACTTCTTTATATCTTTCACGTGTTTCTCGTAAAGCCCGTTGCTGCATTATGTTTTATTGTAAACCGAGGTGATGTTCCAAAAGTGCCACAGTATCTAAAAATCTCTTAAATAAATAAATAAATACTCTTTGCTTCCTCCGCAGGAAATTAAGGTGGCGCAGCGGGTGGCACAGAAGTATTCCTCCATGCCGGACATGTGGGCGAAGTGCCTGCTGGGACATTGTTACGGACTCTGGTTTATTTATCTGCCCACCTATGTTCGGGCGGCTGCCAGCAAAGTGCAAGCTCTGCAGACGGCATACGATGCCCTTAAGCAGATGGAAACCAAGAAAGCTGTGCTGCCGGACGAGGTGTGGATCGGAGCCTGCGCCAGAGAGCGAGGGTAGCAGCGCTACCACACAGAGATCAGTTCAGAATTTGCCTCCATTGGGGGGGGGGGGGAGGGGGAAGCAGGTCAGGTCTTGTCCCCACTGGCAGAGTGACTGGGAGGTTCACTAACACGCGGAAAGCCCCAGGACGGAGAGAGGACACTGTCATGCACGGAGTAGATTAGGACCAGGGAGAAAGCATGATGGGGCGCTGACATAATGAAAGCAGATTGTAGCCTCTCTCCCCACCCCCCCAAGGAAGGGGATTTATGGTATCCTGGTGGTGTCCCAGGGATATTACTTATTTGGGGCTCTATTAGTCTAGCAGTCCCAGAAAGCACTTTTATAATCACTTCCTCTGAAAGGTGCTGGCCTGCTTCCTGCTGGCCTTTGATGGGGAGGGATCAGTAAAGTTTATTTTAGTAGCAGTGTTTTGAGCGTCTGTTGCCCCTGCGGGTTGTGGCTGTCTCAGCTGCTTTCCTTACTGGTACATTCCCACAGGGGGTCCCCCTGCAGCCAGCAGCAGTGCCCTTTTGATTGAGACCCTGCACAGAGGATGGCGCACTGCTGTCCCCAGGGTCTTACCAAGGGTCTCTGGCATCCAGGGGGGCCAGTCCTTCCATTTATGCCCCTTGCCTCCCCCATTCTTCTCATAGCAATACTTAAGGTTATAGAAATTCACAATAATGCCATCACAAAAGGGAACTTTTAGGAGAGTGCCACTTCTGGCTTTTTGGAAGGGGTGGGGGAAACATTTGTATCTGGACTTTTCCATTTTTCCCTCGGCCTTTGCATCTCATTGGGGCCTCCATAGCTCACACTGCCCGCCCTCTCATGTAAAGGGGGTGTATTGATGAATGGGGGCCATGCAGCCACACAGCGTGTCTACTGGGTGGTAGTGGCAAGTGAGAACCATCCAGGGGAAGAAGGTCCTGTTTTTGGCCAGCTGCTGAAGGGGGAAACAGTGGCATGGCTGAAAGTTACAGCTGCAGCGTGAAAGGCACTGGGGGAATGTAGGGGAAGGGAGACACAATGGCAGAGGAGGGCTCGGCAGAGAAGTATAGGCCCGCGCAAGCCGCACTAAAGGCTGCATGGGAAGAGGGAGCAGTGTCACTTAGGCCGGGGGTGCTCAGACCGGTCCTCGGGGCTCCCTTCCAGCCAGACGAGTCTTCAGGATATCTTTAATGAATACGCATGAAAAGATTTGCATACATAGGAGGTAGTGCATGCAGATCTCATGTGTATTCATTAAAGATATCCTGAAAACCTGACTGGCTGGAAGGTTAAGCACTCACAGCTTTCCTCTGTCACTCACACACATATGCACAAAAGCAGACTGACATAAACATTCTCTCTCTTGCTGCCTTCCCCCCTCCATGGATGATCCCAGCACTCTCCCCTCTTTCCCCAAGCCTGATCCCAGATTTCCCAGGTATGTATGCACACCTTCAGCAGCAGGAGCATTGATTAATGGTGGTGACACCCAGATTGGTCAGTGCCCTCCCTGCCCCAGTTATGCCATTGGCTTTCCCCTTAGCTTTGGATGCCGTTTGTAATGAGAATGCAATCAGGTTGGGATCATGTGCCATTGTGAGCCCCTGATGTGATTGGCATAACTTCCCCAGCCTGAGGTAATGAGACAGTCTCCTTCGGAGAGTCTGAATGTTGAGTACTGTCATGGAGCCCCAGTTCCTGTTCATACCCCAGATCAGCCCAGACTCCTGGATTTTGCCTCTCTGCCAGCAGATGGAGACAGAAAAAAGTTTTACTGACACTGCCATATAACATAGTGTGCCACCTGCAGTCCCTCAGTATTTCTCTTTCTCCAGCAGATGGTAGTGGTGTCAAACTTCCAGTCTGAAAACAATCCCCAAAAGAAATAGGAACAAGAAAAACAGATTTCCAGTTCCTCCCAGGAGGTTGTTAGGTCCTAGTGGGGCCATTACCCCTGGTTTGAGGGGGTTGAGCAGGGGATTGGTGATCTTTGGTGGAAGCTCAGTCCTGGATCCATGGGGGTGTACATCTGGTGGTCCAGATCCTCATCCTTTATGAAGCAGCATTAGATTGGTGCTGGCAGCTGTGTAGATGAACACCTGGTTGAGCAAGGAAGAATTTTGCTTTTTTCTGTTTCCAGGGCTTGTGATAGCATTAAAATTTATTTTAAAAAAAAGTTTTGGCTGCCTTGCGGTATTTTTGCTGATCAAGCTGCTTGGGTTTCTGGTGGGGATGATTGCGGTGTGCAGAGCTGCTCCCTTTCTAATTCTCGGATTCTCTGCGTAACTTCAGCGGTGCTGGGCTCTTTGTACTGAGTGGTTAACATGGCGTGCAGCTCAGCATGCCGATCTTTTGGGAATTTGTGTTTGCATTTCTCGGGCCGGATTATGCACTCACTATATCTTGGGTAGTGAAGGCATGTCAGGTCAACTAAGCGATGGGGGAAAAAAGTCCTAAATGAGCCCCGCAGGTGTCTGGTTCTACCGCTGAGGTTTTCCTGGTCAGTGCAGGAACAGTGGCCATTTTGAATTCCCTTCAGATGCCGATAGAGTCAGCAGAGGGAGCTCCACCTTAGCAGTCGCAGTCCCTGACCCAGGGGGAGGGTCAGAGAAGCTCTGGCACAGACAGTCCTCTGGACCAGATGAGTCCCAGGAATTTTCTGCAGATTTTGTGCTACTGATGCACAGGGAATATTTAGCCAAGAGAGCTGCAGGGGAGTTCACCTTCCTCCCCAGTCTGTCTACCAAAGGTTCTCAGAAAGTGAAGAGATCCAGGCTCATAAAGGAGAAGCGATCCATGAGAGTTCGAAGGATTTTGGGTCTTTGGATGTCATCCATATAGTCCCGAAGGGGATGCTGATAGTTCAGAGGATTCTGATGCGATGGCAGCGGATTCCCCGGGGGCAGACCTGGATGAGGATGCAGAAGAGGTTCCGAAAGCTGAGCAGGATGACCCTAAAGTTGTGCACTTGTTTCTCAAAGTGGAGCTCTGGCCTTTGATCCTGCATGTCCTTAAAGTACTTGGGATAAAGTTTCTCAAGAGGAGTCCGACCTGGAGGGGGTGGATCCGGTTTTGGATGGTTTGAGGGCACCAACGGAGGCTTTTCCCTTTCATAAGTCTGTGAAGAAATTGATGATTAAGGAGTGGGACACTGCTGAGTCTGGCTTAAAAGTTGGGAAAGCTATGGCAAAACTATATCCATTACCGGAGGAGACATTGGACTTTTTGACGCTGCCAAAGGTCGATGCTTTGGTGTTGGTGGAACCAAGAAAACCACCATTCCGGTGGTGGGGTTGGCCGTGTTGAGAGATGTGCTGGATCAAAAGTTGGAAGTCTAGCTCAAGAAGATTTTTGAAGTCTTGGCTTTGGGCTTATAGGCTGCAGTTTGCAGCAGTTTTATGCAAAGAGCATGCCTCCGCTGGGTCCAACAGTTGCAGGCAGTGCAAGCTACGTCACCAGCTGCAGTGAAATGGGCTGAACGTTTGGAGGTGGCAGTTGCATATGAGGTGGATGACTTGTATAACTTGATCAGGATGAGATCTAGGATTATGATTTCTGCGGTGTCGGCCAGGCATTTACTGTGGTTACAAAACTGGTTGACTGATGTTTGGTCCAAGTCTCAGCTGGGTGCTCTTCCGTTTAAGAGGACCAGCTCTTGTTTGACAAGGACTTGTAGCAGATAATGAAACATCTGGGAGATTCCAAAGGGCAGAAGCTTCCAGAGGATAAACCAAGGAACAGAAAATATTTTCCTGCTCATGCACAGTTTCAGGAAATAAGAGATTTCGTCAGAGTAAAGGTTCTTTGGGGTCTTAGAAGCAAAGTTCAGGCAGAGTCAGTCCTGGGGACAGTCTTATGGAGTGGACACAAGCCACTCCGAGACTACCCTGGTCAGGGAACTGAGGGTACAAAGTTCTCGCAATGAGGTAAGGATGGTGCAGTCTTTGGTTCCAGCTATCAGAGGGCGTATAGCGCTCTTTTACGATGGACCAGTTGGTCCTAAGTGAGATAAACAATGGCTTACGCGCTAGAATTTGCTCAGCCAATTTGAGAGGCTTACATCATTTTCCCTTTGTGCTCCCAATGCCAAGTGGGTAGCTGTTCAGGAAACAGTGGACCGCTTGCAGTGTCTGGGGTTATAGTGCCAGTACCTCGCAAGGAGCAAAGAACAGGAGGTATTCCATTTATTTCATGGTGCCCAAAAAGGAGTGAACGTTTCAGCCGATTTTGGATTTAAAGAAGTAAATATGGCCTTCAAGGCGCCTCGTTTCCATATGGACACTCTGAGGGAGAGTTGTTAGCATCTCTGGACTTGACAGAGACATATCTGCACATAACCATCAGGCCAGAGCACCAGCAGTGTCTGCAGTTCATGATCCTAGGGGAACATTTTCAGTTTCAGGCCCTTTGTTTCAGATTGACAATGGCCCCATATACATTCACCAAAGTGATAGTGGTGGAGGCGGCAGCCCTCATATGAGAAAGTGTGTTAGTGCATCCGTATCTGGACAACTGGCTCATTCGGGCAAAGTCAGAGGACCACTGTCTGCAGTCAGTTTACCGTGTACTGAGGTGGTTAAGATCTGTAGGTTGAGTAGTAAGAACATAAGATATGCCATACTGGGTCAGACCAAAGGTCCATCAAGCCAAGTATCCTGTCTCCAACAGTGGCCAATCCAGGCCTTAAGAACCTGGCAAGTACCCAAAGTAAATCTAGCAAAGAGCATCTCATTCCCTCTCAAACTTTGGAGTATTTAGGGGCTTGAAGGAAGGAAGTGTGTTTCTCATGGAGGAGAGGATACTGAAGTTACAGGGTCAGATTTGTCTCCTGTTAGGGCGGTTGATGCCCAGAATCTGGGACTACTTGCAAGTTATGGGCTCTGTGGCATCCTCATTGGAGCTTGTGCCTTGGGCATTTGTGCATATGAGGCCTCTTCTCTCCTGGTGGAATCCATTGTCGGAGGAGTTTAATCTTCCCCTGCCGCTTGAGGGGTAATGCAGAGCCAGTCTTTCATGGTGGCTTATTTGCACCAATTTGGAGTGTGGTGTGGAATTGGAGGAGGTTAGTCACCACCGTTGCCATCCTTTCCAGTTGGGGGGTGATGTGTCGGGATCAGCCAGTGCAGGGCCAGTGATCAAGACAAAGAAGCCTTATTGTCTATCAGTCGGTTAGAGATGAGAGTGGCGCGTTTTGAGTTACTTGCCTTTCTGCCACGGGTAAGCGACTATTTAGTGCGAGTTCTGTTAGACAATGCAATGACAGTGGTCTACATCAACTGGCAGGGAGGAACCAAGAGTCAGGCGGTGGCTCAGGAGTTGATTCTTTGGGCATAGCAACACTTGGAGCAACTAATGGCATCTCACATAGCTGGAATGGACAATGTTCAGGTGGATTTTCTCAGTCGGAAAAAGTTAGACCCTGGGGAGTGGGAGCTGTCAGAGGCAACAATGTGTTTCATTCACAACAAATGGGGGTTTCCTCACAAGGACTTAACTGGCATCCAGGCAAGATACAAAAGCACCTCAGGTTTTTCAACCGCTGAAGAACACGGGGCAGAGGGAATCGACGCTCTGGTTCTCCCACAGCCTCAAGGCATTCTTCTTTATGTTTTTCCTCTGTTGCCATTGGTGGGCAAAGTGCTTCGGAGGATAGAGAAATATCCAGGCGACATGATTCTGGTGGCTCCGGAGTGGCCTCATTATCCATGGTTCTCAGACTTGGTCAAAATGGTAGTAGACGGACCATTGCAGTCAGGCCATCTGTCGATTCTTCCAGTGGTCCAGTATTTTCAGATCAAGCGGCTCACTTCTGTCTTGCGGCCTGGCTTTTGAGAAGAAACAGCTGAGGCATATTCTGAAGAAGTCATTACCATCTTATTGCAGGCCAGGCGACCTTCCACATCCTTGGTGTATGTGGAATTGTAGTGTTTTCGAGTCTTGGTGTACCGTTAACGGAGTACAACCTATTCTGGCTATGGTGTTGCATATTTTGGCCTTTCTGCAGGAGGGTTTGGTTATGGGCCTGGCCTTTAATTCTCTGAGCGTGCAGGTAGCAGCCTTAGGCTGTTTTCTGGGTAAGGGACAGGGATATCCTTTGTCTGCGCATCCGGATGTGATAAGTTTTCTTGAAGGAGTGAAGAATTTGTGTCCTCTGATTTGGAAGATCTGTCCATCTTTGAACCTTAATCTGGTGCTTAGAAGAATATGTGAGGCTCCATTTGAACCACTGAAGAGAGCAACTATAAAGGATTTAACTCTGAAGATTGTTTTTCTGGTGGCTATTTGTTCATCCAGGAGAATCTTGGAACTTCAGGCTTTGTCGTCTTGAGATCCTTTTCTACATATTTCAGAGTTTGTTTGTTTGTTTGTTTATTTATTTAGCCATTTTATATACCATCGTTCCAAGTGAAGATCACAACGGTTTACTTCATGACATAAATATAGGTAGACAATTACATTCATTTGATGTGTTCAGATGACATAACATTTTAGTGAAAGATATATACATTGACTAAGGTGGTCAGGAGAGGAAAGATATGCAGGGATGAGGTAGCACTTTTAGCACAGGGTACCAGAGGGATATAAAGTTGGGGATAGAGAGAAGATGTATCAAATATATTTAATTGGGCTGGGTTGGAAAGAAAGTAGTAGTAGGTTCTTTAATTAGTTCATAATGAATTTGCCCATGAAGGAGCACATATTGATTTCAGAACAGCTTAAGTTAGGTTATAGGCATTTTGAAATAACATTGTTTTAAGGTCATGTGTGAATTTCTTCGTTTCAGTAGTCATTTGTAGAGTTTCAGGTCGAGGGTTCCAAAGTATATAGGGCATGTTATGGAGAACATACGGACTCTTATTTTTGTCAGATGTGTATTCTGTAATGATGGCACAGCTAGTAAACCCTTATTATGAGATCTTAGTGATCTCTGTGGCTTGTATGGTTGATTTGGCACGCCTACCAGGCCAGTGTTGTCAGAATGGAGGGGAGGTGTGTATTAATGTTAAGACTTGATACTAGATTCGGGATTGTATCAGTAGCCAGTGCAGAGCTATCAGTGATTGCGAGGTGTGATTGAATTTCCTGGATCCTGTTAAGAGTCTAGCTGCTGAATTTTGTAGTAGCTGTAGTTTATTTTTATAAGACCTTTAGGTGCTCTGAGTAGAAGGGAGTTGCAGTAGTCTGATTTTGAAAAAATAAGGGTTTGCAGCACCATGCGGAAGGCTACGTGAGTCAGCAGAAGTTTTAGTCTATGTAGTAATTGCAGTTTAGCATAGCATGATTTGATTCATATATTTACGTGTTTTTCCATTGTTTAGGTTCTGGGGTATTGTTACATACGGTGGTGTCCTTTCTGCCTAAAGTTATTTGAGAGTTTCATCTTAGTCAAACAATGGAACTTCCAGCTTTTCTGGATTTGGATGTGTCCGCAAGGAGTTTCCAAGTACTGGATGTAAGGTGAGCATTATTTAGGTAGCTAAAGGTTACTTATGATTTCCACAGATTGGATCACCTCTTTGTGCTGTGGAGTGGTCCAAAGAAGGGGTATAAAGTGTCAAAAGCTACGATTTCTATGTTGGCTAAAAGAGCCTATTGGCTTGACTTATATTTGTAAGGGTTGTCCTGTGCCTGAAGGATTAGGAGCTCACTCGGCTTGTTCTCGGGTGACCTCTTGGGCCAAATCTCAGCAGATGTCTATGCAAGAGATTTGCAGGGCACCGAATTGGAAGTCGTTGCACACTTTGGTCAGACATTATCACTTGGATGCCCAGGATCTGGACTCCATGCACTTTGGGGAGAGTGTTCTATGAGCAGGACTCTCACGGTCCCACCCTGTTTAGGGGAGCTTAGGTACATCCCAGGAGTCTGGACTGATCTAGGGTATGAACAGGAAAGGAAAATTGGTTCTTACATGCTAAGTTTTTTGTTCCTGGAATACAACTGATCAGTCCAGTGGGGGGGAGTCCACTGCTCATACTGATAGTTTGTGTATAATGCAGAGCTGCTGATGGATTCAGTGCGCTTCCATTTTTTGTTTTTGGAACGAGTTTCCATATTGCTTACGACTTCACTTTCCTCCTGCTCATTATGGGAGTTTGGATTCATGATTTGTAGTATTCGTTCAATTGTTATCATCTTGGCTTGAGTACAGGTCATACTGATGGACAGCAGGTGGCACTCTAGGTTAAGTGGAAGTGTCAGTAAAGCTTTTCTTCTCTGTCTCCATCTGCTGGGAGGAGGCAAAACCCAGGAGCATGGACTGATCTGTGGTATTACAGGAACGAAAATTAGTTAAGAACCAATTTTCCTTTTAAACTGCTGCTTCTGTTGCTTTAGTTTTTGACTTTTAGTGAGGGGGAGCAACTTGAAAGCTCTGTCTGCTATGGCTTCCTTTCTGCAGATTTTTCCAGATAAGGTGGCACTGAGAACTGTTTCACATTTTGTACCCAAAGTTAATTCTGCTTTCTGCGTTAACTGATGTTGTTCTGCCTGCGTTGTGCTTGCATCCAGAGACTTTCAAAAAGGAAAATTTGCTTTCTCTGGACCTTAAGGGGTAGATTTTCAAAAACCGCGAATAGGCGTACTTTTGTTGGCGCTCCAGGCGCAAACAAAAGTACGCTGGATTTCAGTAGATACGCGCGTAGCCGCTGAAATCCGGGATCGGCGCGCGCAAGGCTATCGATTTCGTATAGCCGGCGCGCGCCGAGCCGCGCAGCCTACCCCCGTTCCCTCCGAGGCCGCTCCGAAATCGGAGCGGCCTCGGAGGGAACTTTCTTTTGCCCTCCCTTCCCCTACCTAACCCACCCGCCCGGCCCTGTCTAAACCCCCCCCTTACCTTTGTTGGGGGATTTACGCCTCCCGGAGGGAGAAGTAAATCCCCGCGCGCCAGCGGGCCGCTAGCGCGCCAGGACGCGATCTGGGGGCGGGTCCGGAGGGCGCGGCCACGCCCCCGGGCTGTAGCCACGCCCCCGGCCCGCCCCCGGAACGCTCCCGACACGCCCCGAAAACGCCGCGCGGTTTGGGCCCGCCCCCCGACACGCCCCCTCCGAAAACCCCGGGACTTACGCGAGTCCCGGGGCTCTGCGCGCGCTGGTAGGCCTATGTAAAATAGGCCTACCGGCGCGCAGGGCCCTGCTCGCCTAAATCCGCCCGGATTTGGGCGGATTTAGGCGAGCAGGGCTCTTAAAATCCGCCCCTAAGAAAGCTTGAAAGTTTTATTTAGAGAAAAAAGAGCAACCTTTTGTACCATTTGGTGCTGGTAAGGGAGAATTTCCAGCTTTTGCCATTATTTATTTATTTATTTAAATGCTTTTTTTTTATACCGAAGTATAGCTAGCTGCCTTCACTCCAGTTTACAGATTCAACAACTTAGTACATTTAGTCAACAATTGTTACAAACAGGGAGTAACTGCGATCAGAAACAGGTAATAATCAACAAAATGATTAACAACTTATGTAATTTATAAGTAACATTGTGGATTACTTTATAAAATTTGAGTACAGTTTTTACTGAAGGGGGAAAATATACTTACAGCGGAAAGACGTGGATGTCACCATTTGAATTAACTATTTTTAAGAGTTTGTGGATAAATAAATAGTGTCATTCTTATAGTATCATTCTAGTCAATTAATTAATTATTGAAGCAAACAGAAAGCACACAGACCCAGTTCACTTAGACCTTTACAATCAGCAGTGGTCTAGGATATTTGTTCTGCAAACTGCAGGTAATCACACCATATAGGTTCTCGTTAAATCACACCGAGGGAGTAATAGAATTTTCTTTTCATCCATGTCAGACCAGTCCAGAGAAGCTATGTCCTCCCTGCCAGCAGATGGAGACAGAGGAAAAAAAGCTCAAAGCTGCCTTCAGCTCACCAATATTTCGCTGTCTCCAGCAGATGGTGCAGATGTGTGAACTGGTGCTGCAGCTACGAGTTGGCTGCACCCAGAAAGGCTTTAGGCCAAAAGTCTAAATTTCACCTTCTGTTTAGTCAAGCTTCGTGTCCCCTTGACCTAGGTATGTTACCGTATCCTGATGCAACTGTGTGGGCTGTACGGGGAACCAGTGCTGGCCGTGCGGGTAATGCTGGAGATGAAGAAGGCTGGAGTGGTACCGAACACCATCACATATGGTTACTACAACAAGGTATGCTCTCGCCCACACCACACCTTTCTGTTTCCTTCTCTGGCTCTCTCGCCTCCTCCTATCTGAGGTATAGAGAGTATATTTATATCTTTATGTGCCTTGTTCCCAGGCAGTGCTGGAAAGCAAGTGGCCTTCCAGTACCCAGGGAGGGAGGCTTCGCTGGGCCAAACTACGCAATGTGGTTCTAGGTGCAGCTCACTTCCGACAGCCTTTGAAAGAGAGAGAACAGCAGGAGGCTTCCAGGCTCGTCCAGGAGAGCCCAGCTTTCAGCGCATCAGGTGAGACATTGGCAGCATTAAAGGAGATGTTTACTGGATTGCAGGGGAATTTGGTAGAGGTGTGGAGATTAATCTCTCGGTCACTTTTAGATGGCTGGAAAGATGCCAGGTGATGGGAGGAAAGAGATTAATGGAGAACTGCAGTCATTGCACCATAACCAGCCTCTGGGGCCTATGTACGAGAGATTGTCCCATCTCATTCTGAGAGGTGTGGCGGGAGGGATTAAACAGACTGGGTTGGGTTATAGTCTGTGTGTCTTGGGTGAGGAGATTTAAGTCTTTGTAATTAATTTTGTAATGTTAATTTGATAGTTTGTCTGACTGACTCACCCCAAGGGAAAGCAGTGTGTGAGTTCCCTGTTACATACCCAGATCAGTCCAGACTCCTGGGTTTTGCATCCCTGCCAGCAGATGGAGACAAAGAAAGTTTACTGGTACTGCTTCATAATCACTTGTGCCACCTGCAGTTCTCAGTATTACTCTGTCTCCAGCAGATGGTGGATGGTACAAAACTTGCAGTTAGGAGACCAAAATTTTTTTTGTTTAACGAGCCTTCCTCCCACAAGCAACTGGTTGTTTGGGAGATGCTGGACTGGTTGCGGAAGCTAGGAGCGGTAATTCAGGTTCCGCAGGAAGAACGAGTCTCTCAGGAAGGCATTCTATTTACTTTGTCGTTCCAAAGAAGGAAGGGACTTTTCGTTTGATCCTAGATTTAAAAAGGGTAAATGTGGTGCTCAAAGTGCCGCGTTTCCGGATGGAGACCCTGAGGTCGGTGATAGCGGAAGTCCGTAAGGGCGAGTTCCTGGTTTCTTTGGACTTGATGGAGGCATATCTGCACATACCCATTCACTTAGATCATCAGAGGTTTCTGCAGTTCATGGTTCTGGGACAGCATTTTCAGTTTCAGGTTCTTTGGGTTAGCCACGGCGCCACGCACTTTCACCAAGGTGATGGTGGTGGTAGCAGTGGCATTGTGCCAGGAAGGAGTTCTGGTGCACACCTATCTAGATGACTGGCTTATCAGGGCAAAGTTGGAGGATCTTTCTTGTCAGTCGGTACAGAAATTGATCCACATTCTCGAGTCCCTCGACTGGGTAGTAAACTTGGCAAAGAATCACTTGGTTCCCCTGCAGTCCCTGGAGTATCTGGGAGCCCGATTCGACACTCTCAGGGGTAAAGTGTTTCTCACGGAGGAGCGGGTTCTGAAGCTGCAGGACCAAGTTCATCAGTTGTTGGGGTTGTCGATGCCCAGAGTCTGGGATTATTTGCAAGTTCTGGGTTCGATGGCTTCGACCCTGGAATTGGTGCCTTGGGCATTCGCTCACAAGAGGCCTTGGCAGAGAGCTCTTTTGTCTCATTGGAACCCGTTCTTGGAGGAGTTTCACCTTCGTTTGCCACTCAAGGGTGTTGGCAGGGACAGTCTATCATGGTGGTTTCTGAGTTCCAGTCTCACTTGGGGTGTGGAGTTGGAGGTTCCGGATTGGGTGATTCTTACTACGATGCCAGTCTGTCTGGATGGGGCGGTGATGTGTCAGCAACAGTCCACTCAAGGCTGCTGCTTCATGACGGAGGCTTCCTGATCTATCAGACCAGAGTGGTGTGTTTAGCATTACTGGCCTTTCTGCCGTTAGTCAAAGGTCGGTCAGTGAGGGTTATATCGAACAACGTGATGATGGTGGCCTATATCAATTGGCAGGGAGGAACCAAGAGTCAGGCAGAGGCTTAGGAGGCTCAAGAATTGATTCTCTGGGTGGAGGGTCATCTGGAATGGATAGCGGCATCGCACATCGCAGGAGCAGAGAACGTCCAAGTGGATTTTCTAAGTCGCAGGTTATTAGATCTGGGAGAGTGGGAGCTCTGAGACGGCAATGCAGCTCATCAGTGAGAGGTGGGCCTGCCCCCTTGTGGATCTAATGGCAACTCATCTCAATGCAATGGTGGCTCATTTTTTCAGTCGTAGAAGAGAGCACGGGGGTTGAGGGAGTCCGACACTCTTGTGCTGCCTTGGCCTCAGGAAGTTCAGCTTTACGTTTCCTCCTTGGCTTCTAGTGGGCAAGGTGTTGCGTTGGATAGAGGGGGGCTTCCCAGTCTTTTTGCATCGAGTGTCACATGTATGATTTTTTACCCACCGGTGAGAAGTTGTACATGTGCATGCGATGCAAAGAGCTCCTGGCTCTCGGAGAACGAGTCCGATCTCTGGAGGCTAGAGTGGCAGACCTGGAGGAGCTGAGGGAGACAGAGAGGTATATAGATGAGACCTTCAGGGACATAGTAGTCCAGTCCCAACTTCAGACTGGCAGCCCTGGTGCTGCCTTGGAGGAAGAAGGTCTCATAATGGGAGAGCACCAACCAGATGTAGCAGGAAAGGATCCTGTAGCAAGGACCTGCTCTCTAGGTGATGCATTGTCCTTTCGCACTGAGGATATCTCCCCAAGGCCTACTGCCCAGGAGGGAAGGGTTAGGTCGGCCGTCATAGTTGGTGATTCGATTATTAGGAATGTAGATAGCTGGGTGGCGGGTGGGCGTGAGGATCGCCTGGTAACATGCCTACCTGGTGCGAAGGTGGCGGACCTCACGCGTCACCTAGATAGGATTTTAGACAGTGCTGGGGAGGAGCCGGCTGTCGTGGTACACGTGGGCACCAACGACATAGGAAAATGTGGGAGGGAGGTTCTGGAAGCCAAATTTAGGCTCTTAGGTAGAAAGATTAAATCCAGAACCTCCAGGGTAGCATTCTCTGAAATGCTCCCTGTTCCACGCGCAGGTCACCAGAGGCAGGCAGAGCTCCGGAGTCTCAATGCGTGGATGAGACGATGGTGCAAGGAAGAGGGATTCAGTTTTGTTAGGAACTGGGGAACCTTTTGGGGAAGGGGGAGTCTCTTCCGAAGGGATGGGCTCCACCTTAACCAGGGTGGAACCAGACTGCTGGCGCAAACCTTTAAAAAGGAGATAGAGCAGCTTTTAAACTAGAACAAAGGGGAAAGCCGACAGTCGCTCAGCAGCGCATGGTTCGGAGAGATGTATCTTTAAAGGATACTAATGATGCATTAGAATTAGGGCATCCCGACAGTGAGGTTCCAATAATTAGAAAAGTAGTCCAAGTGCCTGTAACTAAAAACTCACCTCAGCTAAAAAATTCTAACTTATCCCTATCAATTAAAAAGCAGAATAAAAATACAATCAAAAAACAAACTTTGAAATGTTTGTATGCTAATGCCAGAAGTCTAAGAAGTAAGATGGGAGAATTAGAATGTATAGCAGTAAATGATGACATAGACTTAATTGGCATCTCAGAGACATGGTGGAAAGAGGATAACCAATGGGACAGTGCTATACCGGGGTACAAATTATATCGCAATGACAGAGAGGAGCAGTCGGGAGGAGGTGTGGCGCTTTATGTCCGGGATGGCATAGAGTCCAACAGGATAAACATCCTGCATGAGACTAAATACAAAATTGAATCTTTATGGGTAGAAATCCCTTGTGTATCAGGGAAGACTACAGTGATAGGGGTATACTACCGTCCACCTGGTCAAGATGGTGAGATGGACAGTGAAATGCTAAGAGAAATTAGGGAAGCTAACCAAATTGGTAGTGCAGTAATAATGGGAGACTTCAATTACCCCAATATAGACTGGGTAAATGTATCATCGGGTCACGCTAGAGAGATAACGTTCCTGGATGGAATAAATGATAGCTTTATGGAGCAATTGGTTCAGGAACCGACGAGAGAGGGAGCAATTTTAGATCTAATTCTCAGTGGAGCACAGGACTTGGTGAGAGAGGTAACGGTGGTGGGGCCACTTGGCAATAGTGATCATAATATGATCAAATTTGATTTAATGACTGGAAAAGGAACAGTGTGCAAATCCAAGGCTCTCGTGCTAAACTTTCAAAAGGGAAACTTTGATAAAATGAGAAAAATTGTTAGAAAAAAACTGAAAGGAGCAGCTACAAAAGTAAAAAATGTCCAAGAGGCGTGGTCATTGTTAAAAAATACCATTCTAGAAGCACAGTCCAGATGTATTCCACACATTAAGAAAGGTGGAAAGAAGGCAAAACGATTACCGGCATGGTTAAAAGGGGAGGTGAAAGAAGCTATTTTAGCCAAAAGATCTTCATTCAAAAATTGGAAGAAGGATCCAACAGAAGAAAATAGGATAAAGCATAAACATTGGCAAGTTAAATGTAAGACATTGATAAGACAGGCTAAGAGAGAATTTGAAAAGAAGTTGGCTGTAGAGGCAAAAACTCACAGTAAAAACTTTTTTAAATATATCCGAAGCAGAAAGCCTGTGAGGGAGTCAGTTGGACCGTTAGATGATCGAGGGGTTAAAGGGGCACTTAGAGAAGATAAGGCCATCGCGGAAAGATTAAATGATTTCTTTGCTTCGGTGTTTACTGAAGAGGATGTTGGGGAGGTACCCGTAATGGAGAAGGTTTTCATGGGTAATGATTCAGATGGACTGAATCAAATCACGGTGAACCTAGAAGATGTGGTAGGCCTGATTGACAAACTGAAGAGTAGTAAATCATCTGGACCGGATGGTATACACCCCAGAGTTCTGAAGGAACTAAAAAATGAAATTTCAGACCTATTAGTAAAAATTTGTAACATCATTAAAATCATCCATTGTACCTGAAGACTGGAGGATAGCAAATGTAACCCCAATATTTAAAAAGGGCTCCAGGGGCGATCCGGGAAACTACAGACCGGTTAGCCTGACTTCAGTGCCAGGAAAAATAGTGGAAAGTGTTCTAAACATCAAAATCACAGAACATATAGAAAGACATGGTTTAATGGAACAAAGTCAGCATGGCTTTACCCAGGGCAAGTCTTGCCTCACAAATCTGCTTCACTTTTTTGAAGGAGTTAATAAACATGTGGATAAAGGTGAACCGGTAGATATAGTATACTTGGATTTTCAGAAGGCGTTTGACAAAGTTCCTCATGAGAGGCTTCTAGGAAAAGTAAAAAGTCATGGGATAGGTGGCGATGTCCTTTCGTGGATTGCAAACTGGCTAAAAGAAAGGAAACAGAGAGTAGGATTAAATGGGCAATTTTCTCAGTGGAAGGGAGTGGACAGTGGAGTGCCTCAGGGTTCTGTGTTGGGACCCTTACTATTCAATATATTTATAAATGATCTGGAAAGAAATACGACGAGTGAGATAATCAAATTTGCAGATGACACAAAATTGTGCAGAATAGTTAAATCACAAGCAGATTGTGATAAATTGCAGGAAGACCTTGTGAGACTGGAAAATTGGGCATCCAAATGGCAGATGAAATTTAATGTGGATAAGTGCAAGGTGATGCATATAGGGAAAAATAACCCATGCTATAATTACACGATGTTGGGTTCCATATTAGGTGCTACAACCCAAGAAAGAGATCTAGGTGTCATAGTGGATAACACATTGAAATCGTCGGTTCAGTGTGCTGCGGCAGTCAAAAAAGCAAACAGAATGTTGGGAATTATTAGAAAAGGAATGATGAATAAAACGGAAAATGTCATAATGCCTCTGTATCGCTCCATGGTGAGACCGCACCTTGAATACTGTGTACAATGCTGGTCGCCGCATCTCAAAAAAGATATAATTGCGATGGAGAAGGTACAGAGAAGGGCTACCAAAATGATAAGGGGAATGGAACAACTCCCCTATGAGGAAAGACTAAAGAGGTTAGGACTTTTCAGCTTGGAGAAGAGACGACTGAGGGGGGATATGATAGAGGTGTTTAAAATCATGAGAGGTCTAGAACGGGTAGATGTGAATCGGTTATTTACTCTTTCGGATAGTAGAAGGACTAGGGGACACTCCATGAAGTTAGCATGGGGCACATTTAAAACTAATCGGAGAAAGTTCTTTTTTACTCAACGCACAATTAAACTCTGGAATTTGTTGCCAGAGAATGTGGTTCGTGCAGTTAGTATAGCTGTGTTTAAAAAAGGATTGGATAAGTTCTTGGAGGAGAAGTCCATTACCTGCTATTAAGTTCACTTAGAGAATAGCCACTGCCATTAGCAATGGTTACATGGAATAGACTTAGTTTTTGGATACTTGCCAGGTTCTTATGGCCTGGATTGGCCACTGTTGGAAACAGGATGCTGGGCTTGATGGACCCTTGGTCTGACCCAGTATGGCATTTTCTTATGTTCTTATGTTCTTATGACATCTGGGTGATGTGATGGTAGCCCCAGAGTGGCCATGTCGCCCGTAGTCAACTTAGCCGTGGAGAGTCCATTACGCTTTGTCCATCTGCCGGGTCGTCTTTGGCAGGGGCCAGTATTTTCAGATCAGGCTGCTCACTTTTATCTAGTGGCTTGGCTTTTGAGAGGCAGCGATTGAGCTGCAGGAAGTACCCTGAAACGGTTATTGCTATGCTCCTTCAGGCTAGGCGGACGTCTACTTCTCTATCCTTTTCACCTTTTCACACGTGCATACAATTTACAATAATGAACTAATTATTCTGAACTCTAAACTGTTAGCATGATTCAGCAACTTAATATAAATGTGATGTATTTTAAATGATGTAGGTTGTAATATTCTGTATGTTTTAATGTAAACCCCCAAGACGAATAGACTCCTACCCCACAGTGCAGTATATATAAAAACTTTTAAATAAATAAATAAATAAATAAATAAATAAATATCCTATATAAGGGTCTGGAAGGTTTTTGCGAGCGTTACGATCTTCAGTCTCTCAGATCTTGTCATTTCTTCAGGAGGATTTGGTCAAGGGTTTTGTGTTCAACTCTCTTAGGGTCCAGGTGGCTGCTCTGGCTTGCCTAAGAGGTAAAGTAGACTGTTGCTCTCTGTCCTTTCATCCTGACGTAGTTTGGTTTCTTCGGGGGAGGGGCTAAGAATTTGCGCCCGCCGGTTTGGAGAGAGTTGGTCCGTATTGGAATCTTAACCTTGTTCTCGGAGGTTTGTATGAGGCCCCTTTTGAACCTCTTCGGAGAGTGACACTTAAAAGTTTTGTCCCTTAAGGTCGTTTTTCTGGTGGCTGTTTGTTCAGGTAGGAGAATCTCTGAGTTGCAGGCTTTGTTTTGCCGTGATCTATTTCTGCAGACTTCAGACTCGGGAGGGGGGTGGGGGGTGGGGGTGTACTTGCAGATAGTGCTCTCCTTTTTACTGAAGGTGGTATCGGCATTTCATGTCGGTGGAACTTCCGGCTTTTCTGGAGATGGACTCTTCCGCTCCTCATACCGCTCCTCATTCCGCTCCTCATACGCTCCTCATACGAAGACCCTTAAGCTGTTAAAATTACGCAGAGCTCTGTTTAGGTATCTCAAGGTAACGAATGATTTCGGGAGGTCGGATCATCTCCTTTTTTTTTTTTTGTGGAGTAGTTCCAAGAAAGGTTTTCAGGCTTCCAAGGCTTTTATTGCAAGATGGCTCAAGGAGGCCATTGGATCCACGTACATAATGAAGGGATGTCCGGTTTCTGAGGATTTGAGAGCTCATTCTTCGCAATCTCAGGCAGCCTTATGGGCAGAAGCTCAGTTGGTTTTGCCGCAGGAAATATGCAGAGTAGTGACTTGGAAATTGCTGCGTACTTTTGCACGACACTATTGCTTGGATGTGGGGGATCCAGAATCCCAGTCATTTGGCGAGCGTGTGTTGTGAGCGGGACTCTCCAAGTCCCACCCTGAGTAGGGGAGCATAGGTACATCCCAGGAGTCTGGACTGATCCAGGTACATACAGGGAAAGGAAAATTGGTTCTTACTTGCTAATTTTCGTTCCTGTAGTACCACAGATCAGTCCAGAACTTGCCCGATCTGTGGAGGTGGAGACTCGTCCACTAAGCTGAGATTTTTTAGTCGAGTATTCAGAGGTTCATGGTATGGAATACAAACTTGTTGAAAATTTTTGTACATTTGTTGAAGTTGTTAATGTTTTACGATTTTTGTGCTTGGGTACAGGTCAATACTGAGGAACTGCAGGTGGCACAAGTAATTATGTAGCAGTGTCAGTAAAACTTTCTCTGTCTCCATCTGCTGGCAGGGAGGCAAAACCCAGGAGTCTGGACTGATCCGTGGTACAACAGGAATGAAAATTAGCAGGTAAGAACCAATTTTCCTTTAGCTGGATGCCAGTTATTGCATTGTAATGATTTTTGTTCACTGTATATGTTTATGAATTGTATTTTACTTTGTTTCATTATGATTATATTAATGTTAATGTGTATATACGAAAATGTATCTTTGCTTTCTGTTCACATCCCCAGATCAGTCCAGACTCCTAGGTTTGCATCCCTGCCAGTAGATGGAGACAGACACTGCTAGTTAACTTAGAGTGCCACCTACAGTCACTCCGTATTTCTGTCTCCAGCAGACGGTAGGGGTGTAAAACCTGCAGTTTTGAGTAAAAAAAAAAAAAGAGAAATTTCTTTAGGAGCTTCCTCCTAGGGAATTGTTAGATCCCTGGTGGGTCCAACCTCCCTGGTTGAGGTGGATGAGCAGGGGGTTGGTGACCCTTGATGCTGGCCCGTCCCTGCATGCTGAGGGTGTTTTGATTAGCTGTGTCCTGGACAACCCTTGGGACACAGCAGCCATTCTGCAGAATTCAGGAAAGTAATTTGTTTTGGAGTTTTTTTTTGTGGTAAAGTTTAAAAATAAAAATTCTGTTTTAAGAAGCTTGAAGAGGACTCTCGGCTCTGGCTTGCCCAGTGAGTGGTCAGTGATCACATCAGACACAGGTGAGAGCTGGCGGTAACTGAGGGTCCTGATGTTGACAAGACCGCTGCAGAGAGCATCAAAGCAGCACGTGTGGGATGCACATGGCGCCAGCCAAGTATCATGGCAGGAGCTGCCACTCATACTGGGATCCATATGTGTGGTGCATCTCCAGGGGACAAGCCAGCTCAAGCAGTGTAGGATATGTTTCAGCGTTTAAAGGTCCTGGCTCTGTTTTGGCACGTAAAAGAGCAACAAAGTTGTTGAGAGCTGCTGCAGATCTTTTCCCTGTGAGTATGGGAATGGCAGCCATCTTGACTGCAGTCGCAGCAGCGCGAGAGGCTCTTGGGGAGGTGGGAATCCCCTCTTTAATCGCCAATCATGCAGAATCTTGTGGAGAGGCAGGCAGACTCTGAAGATAAGTCCTTGATTCTGATGATTCTCAGTCCTTTTCATAGATTTTGTGTTACATCTCCACAAACCCTATCTAGTTAGAAAGGCAGCAGGGGAGCAGTACTTTCGTCCCAATGGTCAGCTGCAAGATGACTCATGGCCTGCAAAAATGCCCAAGGTGACCAGCAAAAAGACATTGGCCAACATCTGGAGGGTATTCGGCTTATGTGGACAGCAAGGTGGCCCCATGGATGAGTCTGAGGACTCCGAAGAAAACAAGAACAGAAGTTGCCATATTGGGTCAGACCAAGGGTCCATCAAGCCCAGCATCCTGTTTCCAACAGTAGCCAATCCAGGTTACAAGTACCTGGCAAGTACCCAAAACATTAAGTAGATCCCATGCTTCTATTGCCAGTAATAGCAGTGGCTATTCTCTAAGTCAGCTTGATTAATAATAGTTAATGAACTTATCTTCCAATGGCAGATGAAATTTAATGTGGATAAGTGCAAGGTGATGCATATAGGGAAAAATAACCCATGCTATAGTTACACAATGTAAGGTTCCATATTAGGTGCTACAACCCACCACCCCCACCTCCCCCCACCTCCCCTCCCTCCCTACCCCCCCCCCCTCAATCATTCTTACGTGCACCTGCCCCTGTCCTACTGTGAATAAGTTTCATATACCAAATATCTCAAGTGCACATGCCAATTAACCTGTATATTGGTTCTTTTTGTAACGCTGCCTGTTTGACTCTCCTCTCCCCCACACCACCATCAACTTCGCCCTGAAAACTATCACCGTTTGTACCCGGTTCCCACCACCCCCACCTCCCCCCGCCTCCGCTCCCTCCCTACCCCCCCCCTTAATCATTCTTAGGTGCACCGGCCCCTGTCCTACTGTAAATAAGTTTCATATACTAAAGATCTCAAGTGCACATGCCAATTAACCTTGTATATTGGTTCTTTTTGTAACGCTGCCTGTTTGACTCTCTTCTCCTCTTCTTTGTATATCACCCAGTTAACCCCTCCCCTGTTCATTGTAACTTCCTTTCCTTTCTCAGTTATTTGTAAACCGACATGATGTGTCCTACGAATGCCGGTATAAAAAAGTTTTTAAATAAATAAATAAACCCAAGAAAGAGATCTAGGCGTCATAGTGGATAACACATTGAAATCATCGGTTCAGTGTGCTGCGGCAGTCAAAAAAGCAAACAATGTTGGGAATTATTAGGAAGGGAATGGTGAATAAAACGGAAAATGTCATAATGCCTCTGTATCGCTCCATGGTGAGACCGCACCTTGAATACCGTGTACAATTCTGGTCGCCGCATCTCAAAAAAGATATAATTGTGATGGAGAAGGTACAGAGATGGGCTACCAAAATGATAAGGGGAATGGAACAGCTCCCCTATGAGGAAAGACTAAAGAGGTTAGGACTTTTCAGCTTGGAGAAGAGACGGCTGAGGAGGGATATGATAGAGGTGTTTAAAATCATGAGAGGTCTAGAACGGGTAGATGTGAATCGGTTATTTACTCTTTCAGATAATAGAAAGACTCGGGGGCACTCCATGAAGTTAGCGTGTGGCACATTTAAAACTAATTGGAGAAGGCTCTTTTTCACTCGGCGCACAATTAAACTCTGGAATTTGTTGCCAGAGGATGTGGTTAGCACAGTTAGTATAGCTGTGTTTAAAAAAGGATTGGATAAGTTCTTGGAGGAGAAGTCCATTACCTGCTATTAATTGAGATGACTTAGAAAATAGCCACTGCTATTACTATTTATTTATTTTTATTTATTTAGGGCTCTTATATACCGATATTCTTGTAACAAGTTACAAATCAATTCGGTTTACATTAAACCATAAAACCTGCGCTAGCAACGGTAGCATGGAATAGACTTAGTTTTTGGGTATTTGCCAGGTTCTTCTGGCCTGGATTGGCCACTGTTGGAAACAGGATGCTGGGCTTGATGGACCCTTGGTCTGACCCAGTATGGCAGCGATGAGAATAGTATCACTTCCTGTGTTTTCCTCTGGCTGAGGAGGAAGTTCTGGTACGCAGCAGACTCCACCGGTGGACGGTGGAGTGAAGGGAGTTCGAGTCTGCCGGTGAACGGCCTGGGCAGCGCTATGCGGGCCCTCCATGTAGGATGGACTAGGTGGGTAGGTAGGACCGGTGGATCGTGTGGCGGGTCCAAGAGGCTTTAGGCCGCAGCTGGTCCAGCGGGTCCAGGAGGTGTTAGGCCGTGGGAAGGGCCTACCGAGTATGTGGGTGAGAGCCTACCTCATACATAGGCTCTCACCCATACAGACCCCCAGACACCCATTCATTCTCACACATAGCATTTTCTCTCTCTCTCTCTCTCACACACATCCATTCTCTTACATGCGCACACAGACTGACCTCTAGGCAAGTGCACACACACAGACAGGCCCTCATTATGGTAGTGGCAGCAGCCCTTCAGAAGGAAGGAGTGCTGGTACACCCATATTTGGATGACTGGCTCATTCGGGCAAAGTCGCTGGACCTCTGTCAACTGGAGGTACAGCAGGTCCTAGAGAGGTTGAGGACTCTGGGCTGGGTGGTGAATTTAGCAAAGAGCCATCTAATGCCATCCTAATACTTGGTGTACCTAGGAGCTTGATTTGACACCCAGATTGGCAAGGTGTTTCTCATGGAGGATAGGGTGGGAAAGCTGAGGAGTCAGGTTTGCTGCTTGTTGCGAATAAGGGTGCCCAGGGTTTAGGATTATTTGTAGGTCCTGGGATCAATGGCATTGACGCTAGAACTAGTTCCCTGAGTGTCCACATATATGTGGCTTGTTCAAAGAGTGCTCCTCTCCTGTTGGAACCCGTTATCAGAGGAATTTCAAATTCCTCTTCCCCTCAGGGGGGGATCTAGGTTCAGTATTTCATGGTGACTTGGGCGGGTTAATCTGGAATATTGGATGGATTTTGAAATCCCAGATTGGGTGATAGTGACCACTGATACAACCTCTCCGGTTGGGGAGCAGTGTGTCAGCGCCAGACTGTGCAGGGTCAATGGTCGAAGGAAGAGGCATCGTGGTCTATCATCGGTTAGAGACTAGAGGTGCGCTTAGCCTTGCTTTCCTTTCTACCACTGTTATAAGGTCGGGCAGTGCGAGTTTTATCGATGGTAGCTTATATCAACCGACAGGGAGGGACTAAAAGTTGGATGGTTTTTCAAGAGGCTCAGTTGGTTCACTGGGCAGAGCGGCATCTGGAAGTTATCGCGGTGTCTCACAAAGCCAAGATGAACAACGTGTAGGCGCGTTTTCTTAGCAGGCAAAAGTTGGATCCTGGAGAATGGGAGGTGTCGAAGGAAGCAATGATTCTTGTTCAGACCAGGTGGGGAAACCTCACATGGATTTCATGGTGTCGAGACAAAATGCCATGGTGGTGTGTTTTTACAGTCACAAGCAGTGTGTTTTTTCAGTCATGGAGCAAGAAATTGATATCCTGTGCTGCCTTGGCCACCAGGGATGATTCTTTATGACTTTTCCCCATGGCCGTTGGTGGGCAAGGTGCTACGGAACATAGAGAGACACGCGGGCAAAGTGATTCTCGTGGCTTTGGAGTGGCCACATCGGCCATGGTTCGTAGACCTAGTAAACTTGGTGGTGGACAGTCCGTTAAAGTTTGGTCACTTTTTTGAGACTGTTGCACCAGGGTCCCATATTTTTGGATCAGGCGGATCGCTTCTGTCTCGTGGCTTGGCTTTTGAGAGGAAATGCTTGAGATGGAAGGGGTATTCTGAAGATGTCATTGCCACCTTACTGCAGGCCAGCTGGCCGTCCACATCTTTGGCTTATGTTAGGGTGTGGAGGATTTTTGAGGCTTGGCGTGTTGAACAGGGCCTGCAGCCTTCTCGGGCTTTAATTTCTCATACCTTGACGATTTTACAAAAAGGTCTAGTGAGGGCTCTAGCCTATAATTTCCTTTGGGTACAGGTAGCACTTTAGGCTGTCTTCGGGGTAAGGTGCAGTAGGTGTCCCTAGCCCTCTCATCTGGCTGTGATTCATTTGCTTTGAGGGGCAAAACGTTTGTGGCCCTCAATGTGGAATATGTGTCCCTCAGAATCTTAATTTGGTGATGAAGGTGTTGTGGGAGGCTCCATTCGAGTCATTGCGGAGGATGACTCTAAAGGATTTAACCCTGAAAATGGTTTTCTTGGTGAAATTTATTCAGCCAGAAGAATTTCAGAGCTTCAGGTTTTGTTTTGTAGAGATCCCTTTCTTCACTTTACAGAGAATGGGGTGTCCTTGCAAATGGTACGCTCATTTCTGCCAAAGGTTGTTTCGGGCTTTCATCTTAGTCAAACAGTGGATCTTCCCGCCTTTCTGAATTTGGATTCGTCTGTGCCACATGCAAAGGAACTTCGTGTATTGGATTTGTGGCGGAGTTTGATAAGATACTGTATCTCTAGGTGTCTAATAAAGATCATATAACATTTTTGTGCTTTGGAATGGGCCAAGAAAGGGGTGCAGGGCACCTAAGGCTACTATTGTGAGATGCTTGGAGGATATTTGTAAACATCGTCCGGTGTTAGAGTGTCTAAGGACTCACTTGACTTGAGTGCAGGCAATTTCAATTGCCAAGTGTAAGCTGGTTTCTTCACAACAAATATGTCTGGCGGCTACTTGGACGTCATTACACACTTTCTCCAGTCCTTATCGGTTGGATGACCAGGATCTAGACTCTGAGGGTTTTGGAGAGAGTGTATTGCGAGTGGGAGCTTGGGCACCTCCCAGGAGGCTGGATTGAAATGAGGTATGAACAGGAAAGGAAAATTGGATCTTACCTGCTAATTTTCATTTCTGGAATACTACAGATCAGTCCAGAACCCTGCCTGTTCAGTAAAGTCTGCTCATCATAGCAGTTTGTTTGGTTACACGATCTTCTGCTTAATGTTGTTGGAACAAGCTTTCCATAGATGCTGTACCTCCTGTCTGCTCATTGAGGGTCTCAGTTAATGTTATAGTTATTCTCATCTTGGCTTGGGTACAGGTCATACTGAGGGACTGCAGGTGGCACTCTAGGTTAAGCAGCAGTGTCAGTAAAGCTTTTCTTCTCTGTCTCCATCTGCTGGCAGGGAGGCAGAACCCAGGAGTCTGGACTGATCTGGGGTATTCCAGGAATGAAAATGATCAGGTAAGAACCAATTTTCCTATGCTGCCCTGGGATTAGTCGAGTGGAATATAAATGGAAGATTACATTAGATCAGGGGTCCCCAAACAATGACTTGCCGGCTCACTTTTCCAGCCCGCTCTATTTTTCCTTCCTATAACGGGAATCCAGCCCATGGTAAAGATTTCTTTTTTCCACGTGTGGTGGCTCTGGAAACTGAAGATGTATGGCAGGGCTACCCATGCCCCACCATCGGAAGAGGAGATGGCTGGATCAGCGCCACTGAATCAAGCTGCTGGTGGGGAGGCCAGGTCCCATCAGCGGAAGATTAGGGTGGGTGAGGGGGAGTGAGAGGAGGAAGCGAATAACAGGGGGAAAGAAAGGAAGGGCAGAGTGGGAGAGGAGGTGATGGGGAAGGAGTGCACCACATGTATGTGCATCTCAGGGGGGGAGACGGGGCAGGGTTACTGGGGATGTGGCAGAGGGTTACCAACTTCTGCGAAAGCTAGAAATAATAATATTGATCCTATGTGCCACACTGTCGGGAACCTTGCCTCCGAGGGAGATGGCTCCCACCCCCTCCCTGCTCAGTGAACTTTGAGAAGGGGTCTCCCCTCATCTTGGTGATTTGGTAATGTCTTATGTGGCCCTTTCCTCGAAATGTATGGGGACCCATGGATTAGATATTTGGAACTGCTGTGCTGCGAGGAGACCGTTTTACTCCTTGGCAGTAATATTTTAATGTTTTCCAGACCAGAGAGCAGACACATCCCTAGGGGAAGTACATGGCAGGTTGTACCTCCAGCGCCAGGTGATGTGGGCTAGCCGCAGCATGCGCGAGAGTCGGCAGAGGATTCAAGGGAGGCTGATAAAGAGCCGCAGTATGAGCTGTGAGCGCAGAACACAGGAGGCAGCTCTACCACACAGTAAGTCCAGGAGCAGAATGTGGAGGAATCTGTGGCACCTTTACAGAGGTGTGACATTATCCACTGACCCCGCTTCTGCCTTAGTGCTTCAATTTGTATCTGGCTGTGGGTTCAGTCTTGTAATACCTGCCAGTCCCAGCTAAGCCTTCCCTCTGCCGTCTTCCTGTCCTTCATTCTCTTGTGTTTTGTTTTTTTTTCTTGGATTAGTGATACAAGCTGTTGAGGAGATGACTCTGCCCAGCAATGCTCATTGTACCCCAACCGTTCAGCGCAGCTTTCTGAACACTTCTGTGATGACCCGGCCTGTGCACACAGTGGATGGGAGTCTTCCCAGCGTCATGGTAGCTCAGCCCTTTGGCTCAGAGGATGGGAGTCTCTCTAGCATCCTCACGGATGACACCTGCAGTGATCACCTGCCCTGGCAGGGCTCCGATGTTCAGCTGCCTGAAGGCTGCATGGAACTGTTGGACACAGGCAGTCGCTGTACATCCAAGCTGAGCCCAGTGGATGAGAACTTTAACAGTGTGGGCACACCACGGCGCAGCCTGGCAGGCAAAATCCAGCAGCTGCTCACGCCCAAGAGATCCTCAGTCTGGAGGAGAGCCAGTGCAGAGCAGATGGGGGCAGCAAAGGACAAGGGGTGTCAGCAGAGGGTGGAGCAGAATGATCAGTACCTGAGGAAAAGCCACATGGAGAACCTCCTGAAGGAAAGGCCCGACTCAACCACATCAGAGGTGGGGAGAGGGGGCTATCAGTGTCCCAACTCGGAGGTGGGGAGAGGGGACAAGCATGGGCATGGCTCGGCGTGTCCCGGCTTGGATGTGGGGAGAGGAGTTCAGCATGTTTTGATTTGGAGGTGGGGAGAGGGGCCTGGCAGGTCTCGGCGGAGGCGTGGAGAGGGGCCCAGCGTGTCTTGGCGGAGGTGTGGAGAGGGGCTCAGCGTGTCTCAGAGGGAAATTCAAAGTTTCCTTCCCCTCATCCTGCCTTTTCCACTATCCCTGACACCATCTCATCGCTGTTGCTATCGCACACCTCTGCCTATCGTCTCTATTCTCCTGCTCCTCCTTTTACGTTCAGCTGGGGATATCAATCCCAATTCTGGCCCTTCAAGGCAATTTTCACTTAATTTCAAGCCGTTCTTGATCCACTCTGTAATCCCTCATGCTGTAATCCCTCCAATCTTATCACTGTTCCCCGTCTCTATCCCTCGTCTCTTCCTTTCGTGTGCTCCCTCTGGAATGTGAAGCTTGCTTTTTTTCATGGCCTCTTCATCTCCTTGCCTTAACGGAGATCTGGCTTTCCCCTGAGTGCACCTTTTCTCCCATATACCTCGCCCAGTAGGCCATGGTGGTGGTGTTGGACTTCTGCTCTCCCTCTCCTGCAGATTTCAACCCCTTCTCCTACTTCAGTCCCCCTCTTTTTCTTTCTTTGAAGCCCATTCCATCCACCTATTCACCCCACTGCCTCTCCAGGTAGCTGTCATCTATCGACCCCTCCCCCCCCCCCCCCCCCCCCGATAAATCTCCCTCCTCCTTTCTCACGGATTTTGATTCCTGGCTTTCCTTCTTCATTGACTCATCCTTCCCTTCCCTTATTCCTTGGTGACTTTAACCTCCATGTTAATGACCTCTCTAAGTCTTATGCCTCGAAACTCCTTTCTTTAACTTCTTCATTTGATCTCCGACTCTGCTCTACCACTTCTACTCACCAGCATGGTCACTGCCTTGACACCGTCTTTGCTTCCAACTGCTGTCTCTCAGACTTCGCCATCTCAGATCATCACCTGATAACGTTCACATTAAACCACCCTTGTCCAGCCACCACTTACACCTTTAGGACTCTCCAAGCTGTTCACCCTTGCATCGTTTCCACTGCTGTTTCATCTCTTTTCCTTCATAACTTTGTCTGAATCTGTTAATGAAGCAGTTTCTTCTTACAACACTATACTCTTTTCAGCCTTAGACACTTTTGCCCCTCTTCTTACCCGTCCTGTAAGGTGCACTAAATCCCAACCGTGGCTCACCCCTACAATTCGCTACCTGCGTTCCTGCGTCCGCTCTGTAGAACGTCTCTGGCTAAAATCTTGTGCCCGTGCAGACTTCCTACACTTCAGATTCATGCAGACCACTTTCCAGTCTGCTATTGCACTTGCCAAACAAGATTAGTATGTCCATCTGACAAACTCTTCTACATCCAACCCTCACTGTCTCTTTGCCACTCTCAGTTCCCTCGCCTCCCTCCTCCCCTTCTCTCTCCGCCCAGTCTGTGGCTGACTACTTCCAGGACAAGATTCACAAAATTAGTCTTGAGTTCTCAGTTATTTCATCTTTATCTGCCTCTCCCCCACTTCTTTCCTCTACCTTTTCCCTAGCCTCCCCCACTCTCTCTCCTAAAGTCACAGTGGAGGAAACTGCTTGTCGTCTCTCTTCCTCCAAACTCACAACTTGTTCCTCTGACCCTGTCCCCATCCGATTTCCTCAGCTCCATCTCCACTGCAGTCATCCCTTCTATCTGTCACATCCTTAATCACTCTCCATTGCTACTGTTCCTGCTGCCTTCAAACGTGCTGTACTCATACCACTCCTTAAAAAACCCTCACTGGATCCTACCTGTCCTGTCAACTATTGTCCCATATCCCTTCTCCCTTTTGCCTCCAAACTACTTGAATATGCTGTTCACTACCACTGTCTTGACTTTCTTACATCTCAAACCGTTCTTGATCCATTCCAGTCTGGTTTTCGCCCTCTACATTCAACTGAAATAGCCCTTGCCAAAGTTTCCAGTGACCTGTTTATGGCTAAAGCCAAAAATCTTTATTCTATCCTTATCCTCCTTGACCTGTCTGCTGTTTTTGACACTGTTGAGCACCACCTGCTGCTTGATACTCTGTCCTTGCTTGAATTTCGGGACTCTGTCCTGTCTCTTCTTACCTCTCACATCGCACTTTTAGCGTTTCCTCTGCTGGTTCCTCCTCTACTGTCATTCCACTATCAATTGGTGTGCCTCAAGGCTCCGTCCCGGGCCCTCTTCTCTTCTTACTATATATTAAATCCCTTGATGCTCTGATTTCCTCTCATGGCTTTCAATACCATTTTTATGTTGACAACTCCCAGATCTACCTTTGTACACCAGAAATTTCACCAAAATCCAGTCCTGGATCTCAGCCTGCCTGTCTGATATTACTGCCTGGATATCCCGCCGCCACCTCAAACTCAACATGGCCAAGAATGGTGCTCACTTACCCTCTTCCTCCTTTCTCTGTTTCTGTGGTTGCCATCCCTGTCCCATCAGCTCATAATCTTGGAGTCCTCTTCGACTCCTCTCTCTTCTCTACATATATCCAAAACACTGCTAAAACGTGTCATTTCTTTCTTTATAACATTGCTAAAATCTGTCCCTTCGTTTCTGAACACACTCCCAGAATCCTTATCTACTCTCTCATCTCCTCCCGCTTAGACTATTGCAACCTGCTCCTTACAGGTCTCCCGGCGAGCCATCTCTTTCCACTGCAATCCACCCCAAATTTAGCTGCTTAACTTATCTTTCGCCAAAGTTTCTACGCTCACATAACCCCCTCTTCTGAAGTCACTGCATTGGCTCCCTATTGGCTCCTGCTTTCACTCTGCAGCATCTCACTACCTCTCCTCTCTTATCTCTCTCTACACCCCTCCTCGTGCACTCTGCTCGTCAGATAAGTCACTCCTATCCGTGCCCTTCTCCAGCACTGCCAATTCCAGACTCCATGCTTCCCACCTGGCTGCGCCGTGTGCTTGGAATAGTATTCTAGGAAGTGGTGCATCATGCTCCCTCTCTTGCCATGTTTAATTCCCATCTAAAGACCCTCCTTTTTGAAACCGCTTTTAAATCTTATGCCTGTCTGCTTTTAGTCTTGTTAACTAACTTTCTTTTCTTTTTAACCATTGTCTTACTTTATACCCCAAGTCTCTTGTCCTGTATGTTTGTCTTATTAGATTGTAAGCTCTATTGAGCAGGGAATGTCTTTTTGTATGTTTGTACAGCGTTGTGTATGTCGTGTAGTGCTATAGAAATGTTTAGTAGTAGTAGGGTGGAGAAGAATCTGGTGTATCTCGGCTTGGAGGTGGGGAGATTAAGGGACGAGAAGAGTGACATTGAGTTTTCATGATTTCTTGTTTATTCCCGTGTTTTAGAGTTCGGTATCCTTGGGCAGTGAGTTTGACCTTTCTGACACCTCTGTCTGCAGCTTTGGCCTCCAAAAATCTTCTGACCATCTGACAGAGATGAGCCAGGGGGTGCCACAGGTGGAGGTCAGTGTGTGCTTGAGATCCCCCTCTGGCAGTGGCTATACTAGAGCTCTTTGATGTACTCGGTGTGCAAGCAGAATGTGGTTGTCAGTCCTTTTCGCACCCTTTGACCATGCACCTCAAGCTCTGCTAATGACCCTTTATTCCATGTGCACAACTACAAGCTGTGGAATGTAATCACATGTTCCTGTTCATACCCCAGACCAGTCCAGACAAGTTGGATTTTGCATCCCTACCAACTGATGGAGGCAGAGAATAAAAACTTTTCAGGCACTGCTACATAACCAAGAGTGCCACCTGCAGTCCCTAAGTATTTCTGTGTCTCCAGCAGATGGTAGAGGTGCAAATCTGCAGACTGACGAATAGACTAGTTAAGATTGAAGAAAAGATAGAACAGAAGGAAGTCAAGAGTCTAGAAGAGGTGCTCCCTGAGGTGTTAGGCATCTTCATGGGCCATGGGAGGTTGGCAATCCCTTTGCTGCTTTAGCCCGTATTGTCCAGGGGATTGGAAAGCCTAAGTTCTTCATCCCCAGGATTGAAAGCTGGAAATTTAGTTGAAGAGAATGTTTGAGGTCTCAGCCTTAAGTCTCCAAGCGGCGATTTGTAGAGGGCGTGATTCCGCTGGGTGCAGAAGTCCCAGGAGAGTGAATCTGTCTCGTTTGACGGGGCTAAGCAGGCAGCCCAGTTGGAGGCTGGGGTCGCTTATGTTGCGGATGTGTTGTATGATTTGGTCCGAACTATGGTGTTGGCGGTGGCAATGCGAAGGCTTCTCTGGCTGCGGAACTGATCAGCGGATGTGTGGTACAAGTCGCAGTTGTGTAATCTCCCTTTTAAGGGGAAACTACTGTTCGGTGAAGACCTGGAACAGCTGATCAAATATTTGGGGAAATCGAAGAGAAATAAGCTGCCGGAGGATAAGAAGAGTGGAAATGACTTTCCTGAACTGGACCCGTTGCCGAGTTAGGAGGAGGTTTCACTCCAACAAGAATTCTTTGGCAGCCTTGCAGAAGCAGGGGTCAGGAAGGCAGCAGCCCTTTCGGGGCTCCCAGAGACCACCTAGGAATCGTGCTGGTCAGAGGACTGGCGGAAGCAAATCCACACAAAGAAGCCAGTCAAGTCCACTCCAACATGAAAGCTGTCAGGGAATGTCTGACATGTTTTTACAGGGAGTGGACCAGAATCAATTGGTCCAGGAGGTGATAAGAGATGGTTATGCTTTAGAATTTTCACATCTGAGGGAAACCTTCTTGATCTCCCATTGCGCGTCTCACAGCAAATGAGAGGTGGTTCAAGATATGTTGCAGTGCCTTCAAGGATTAGGTGTAATCATTCCGGTGCCGTTTAAGGAACAGGGTCGAGGAAGACTCTTGATTTATTTTGTGGTTCTAAAAAACAGTACATTTCGCCCCATCCTAGATCTGCAAAAGGTCAGTGCGGTACTCAAAGTTCTGCGTTTCTGGATGGAGAAGTTGCGTACCATGATAGTGGCAGTATGTCAAGGGGAGTTTTTGCATTGTTGGATTTTACTGAGGCCTATCTGCACATTCCCTTACGTAAGGAGCATCAGAGGTTTCTTCGTTTCATGGTGCTGGGGCAGCATTTCGAGTTTCGAACTCTTCCTTTCAGGTTAGCAAAGGCTCCAAGGATGTACACAAAGGTGATGGTCGTGGTGGCTGTGGCACTGCAGAAGGAGGGGATTCTAGTTCACCCTTATCTGGGTGACTGGCTTATCTGGGTGAAGTTGGAGGAGGAGTGTTGTCAGTTGGTCAGGAGGGTCCTGGAGATGCTACACTTGCTAGGCTGAATGGTCAAACTAGCAAAGAGTCATCATTAGAGTTCCTGGGAGCGAAGTTCGATACCCGGCGGGGCAAAGTGTTTCTCACTTCGGAGAGAATCGTGAAATTGCAGGTACAGGTAGTTCGTCTGTTGCGACTGCTGATGCCCAGGGCCTGGGATTATTTGCAGGTTCTGGGTTCTATGGTGTCTACGCTAGACATTTTTGCCGTGGGCCTTTGTTCACATGCGCCCACTTCAAAGGGATCTTTTGTCCTGATGAGACCTGTTGTCGGAGAAGTTTCAGCTGCCTTTAACGCTTCAGGGGCGCGTGCAGGTCCAGTCTCTCGTGGTGGCTATCTTGCCACAGTTTTGAGAAGGGAATGTATCTGGAGATTTCGGACTGGGTGGTGGTGACTACAGATGCCAGCCTCTGAGGCTGAGGGGCGGTCTATCAGGGCAGACGGATCAAGATCAGTGGTCGCCAGCGGAAACATCCTGGTCTATCAATCATTTGGAAACGAGAGCAGTTCGCAGGGCATTGGTGTTTACTCCTTCGGTCCGAGGGCGAATGGTGAAAGTTTTCTTGGACAATGCAACAACAGTGGCGTATATCAATCATCAGGGTGGAATGAAAAGTCATGGGGTGACTCTCGAGGCCAGACAACGGTTTGTCTGGGCAGAGCAGTATCTGCAAGGGATTGCAGTATCGCATGTGGCCAGAGTGGACAGTGTGCAGGTGGATTACCTCAGGAGGCAGCAGTTGGATCCGGGGGAATGGGAGTTGTCAGCAGAGGCTCTGGACCTCATTCGAGCCAGGTGGTAGAATCCCCAGCTGGACCTAATGGCATCGTGAAGCAATGCCAAGGTGGCTCGTTTCTTCACTTGCAGATGGGAGGTTGGGGCCAAAGGGATCAATGCTCTGGTTCTTTCTTGGCCAGTGGAGATTCTGCTGTACATGTTTACTCCATGGCCTCTTATAGGCTGCATGTTGCGATGCATAGAGCAATACCCGGGAAGGGTGGTTCTAGTAGCTCCGGAGAGGCCATGTTGTTCATGATTTGCAGAATGGTTCATCTCGCAATCGACGGGCCCTGTCAGATTGGTTCCTCTGCAGGGACTACTCCGACAAGGACCCATCTTCTTGGATCGGGCGGATTACCTTTGTCTCGCGGCTTGGCTTATGAGAGGAGATGTTTAAGGTTGAAAGGGTACTTGGAGCCAGTTACTGCTACATTGCTTCAAGCGAGGAGGCCTTGCACGTCACTGGCATATATATGGTTGTGGAGGGTGATTGAGGACTGGTGTTTGGAAGAAGGCCTAGAGCTGTTATGGGTGGATATTTCTCTTATTTTGGCCTTTTTGCAGCAGAGTTTGACTAAAGGTCTGGCCTACAATTTGCTTCGAGTACAGGTGGCGGCCTTAGGATATCTTAGGGGCAAATTACAAGGGAGACTGTTGGCCTCTCATCCAGATATTGTACAGTTTCTAAAAGGGGCGAAGCATTTGTGGTCTCTAATTTCTAGGATGTGTTCATCGTGGAGCCTTAACTTGGTCTTGCGAATCCTCTGTGGACCGCCATTTGAGCCTTTGCAGAGGGCGTCATTGAAGGACCTTACCTTAAAGGCGGTTTTTCTGGTGGCAATTTGTTTGGCCCAGGGGATCTCGGAGCTTCAAGCTTTGTCCTGTAGAGAGCCTTTTCTGAGGATTACAGACGATGGGGGTGTCAGTGCATAGGGTGCCTTCATTTTTACTGAAGGTCGTCTCCTTGTTCTATCTCAGTCAGACAGTGGAGCTTCCCGTAGTTCCAAAGTTGGCATCGGAAGAGTCGCATGCGAGGGAACTTCACTTTATGGGATGTGCATTAGACTATGTTGTGCTATCTTTAGGTCACTAACTATTTTCGGCAGTCAGAGCTTCAGTTTGTCTAGTTGACTAAACGAAGAAAGGAAGTAAGGCGACCAAAGCGACAATTGCTTGTAGGATAAAGGAAGCGATTTTCTCGGCCTACCTCTGTAAAGGTTTGACAGTTCCAGAGGGGTTGCGGGCACATTCTACTAGGGCACAAGCAGCCTCCTGGGCTGAATGTCAGTTCGTATCACCTCAAGAGATCTGGCAGGCGGCAATGTGGTCTTCGTTGCACACTTTCACCAGGCATTACTGTTTGGATGTTTGGGCACCGGAGGAGACTGTGTTTGGTGAGAGTGTTCTGTAGGTGGGTCTTTTTGGGTGCCTGCCCAGTATAGGGGAACTTATGTAAATCCCACTTGTCTGGACTGATCTGGGGTATGAATAGGGAAGGAAAAGTGGTTCTTACCTGCTAATTTTCATTCCTGGAATACCACAGATCAGTCCAGAGATCCAGCCCCCTTACCTGCAAATGACCTGGTTTGCCTCGATTAGCCATTAATGCTGAACTCTCTATGGGTATTTGAAGTCCGTTAGGACTGGAAGGTTTCATTTTATTTGTTTGATGTGAGGGCTCCAATTCTCAGTTTGTCCTGAAAGGAAAGAGGAAGTTTTGAATTGTTTGTCTTTAATTTGGCTTGGGTACAGGTCAATACTGAGGGACTGCAGGTGGCACTCTCAGTTATGTAGCAGTGCCTAAAACGTTTTTATTCTCTGCCTTCGTCTGCTGGCAGGGATGCAAAATACATTTCTCTGGCCTGATCTGTGGTATTCCAGGAACGAAAATTAGCAGGTAAGAACGAATTGTCCTCTTCTGATGTAAATTCCCAGATATTTGGACAAGGATGAACCGGATAGGGAGACGCAGAAAGAGAATGACTTTGTGGTTGGCGGTTACTGTGAGGTGGAGGCTGAGGGTGCTCGGGGGTAGGGGACAGTGAGACCACCTCAGGCGTCCTGCACCTTTTACCTGATTGCAGTGAGATTGGCAGCAGAGGTTTGCCGGCTCACCTCTTGTCCTCTCTTCTCCTTCCCTAAGGTTTTCCTCTCCAGCTGCTCCCTCTGCCAGAATTGTAACTCTCTGGTCTATGATGAAGAAATTATGGCAGGATGGACATCAGATGATTCCAACTTGAACACCAGTTGCCCTTTCTGCAGCCGTCCCTTTGTTCCCTTCTTAAATGCTGAGATCACAGATTCTTGTCAGAGGTATAGATGAAGACATCACAGACTCAGTAAAATATTGCTTTTTTAGTCCTTGTGGTACTGTCTCTCCCTGCCCACCCCCATTTGCTTTACTCTGTACCACACTGTCCACCTCTCTTGTCATTTCTCTCTCTCTGCCTGACTCTGTACCATACTGTCCACCTCTCCTGTCATTTCTCTCTCTCTGCCTGACTCTGTACCATACTGTCCACCTCTCCTGTCATTTCTCTCTCTCTGCCTGACTCTGTACCACACTGTCCACCTCTCCTGTCATTTCTCTCTCTCTGCCTGACTCTGTACCATACTGTCCACCTCTCCTGTCATTTCTCTCTCTCTGCCTGACTCTGTACCATACTGTCCACCTCTCCTGTCATTTCTCTCTCTCTGCCTGACTCTGTACCACACTGTCCACCTCTCCTGTCATTTCTCTCTCTCTGCCTGACTCTGTACCATACTGTCCACCTCTCCTGTCATTTCTCTCTCTCTGCCTGACTCTGTACCATACTGTCCATCTCTCCTGTCATTTCTCTCTCTCTGCCTCTGTAGCATACTGTCCACCTCTCCTGTCATTTCTCTCTCTCTGCCTGACTCTGTACCATACTGTCCACCTCTCCTGTCATTTCTCTCTCTCTGCCTGACTCTATACCAGAGCAACAGCAACAACATACTCTCCATCTCTCTTCCCTCTGGGTATGTTAAGTCTCTCTGTCCTTTATATTTCACATGACTCAGATTGCATTGTCTGATCCTGTTCGTACCCCAGATCAGGCCAGATAAGTGGGTTTATTCATCCCTACCAGCAGATGGAGGCAGAGAACTTTGAGGCACTGCTACCCTAACCGAGAGTGCCACCTGCAGTCCCTCAGTATTTCTCTGTCTCCAGCAGATGGTAGAGGTGCAGACGTACAGTCTGGTGTTTAAAAAATAAATTACTAAGGAGACTTCAGCTCCCCGAGGTGTTAGGTTCCTTCGTGGGCCATCCCTTGGGTATAGCAGGGCGAGCAGGGGGTTGGAGATCCCTGGTTGAGCTCAGCCCTTGTTGGGGGGGGGGGGGGGTGGTGGTGGTGAAAGCTTAGGGGTCCTGTTCCCTCCCTCACCCCGTTTGGATCCCTGGCACCCTCAGCACTCAAAGGCAAATATGGTAAAACCAGACCAATTTTCTTAGCTGGAGGGATTCCTTTATTAATTATATAATTAAAATCACAGATAGATAAAATATGGTCTGGAGCCTTGGGAAAACTGCTCGTGCGTTCAGAGAAGTGGTACTTATAAAGAAAATTCAAACTGTGCAGAGGCAATTCATGACGCTGGCTTTTAAATCCAAGACACTTTCACACTGCACATTTAGAGGCTTCAGTCTGAGATAAACCTGCTGTTTTTTTGTCACTGCACTAAAGAAGGGACAGCAGCAATGTAAAAACCATAGCATGTACCCAGTGTCCATTGATGTACATCCAACTTTTGACGTTTTTAAGAGAACTTAGCCCCTGACTCAGCCCTCTGCTAGGGCAAAACTCTGCCTGAGTCGGGCATATGTGATTTTAATTATATAATTAATAAAGGAATCCCTCCAGCCTAGAAGACTGGTCTTGTTTTACCATATTTGCCTTCTGGCCCTATCCAACAGTCTTCCGCCTTGTTTTCTTGGACCGACCCTCAGCGCTCTGCCTCCTTCAGAAGCAGGAAAGTGTTTCAGTTTTGTTCCTTTCTGTGTGTTTGTTTTTTGTTACAAAAAAAAAAAGTGATTTAAAGCTGAGCAGGCTGAGGAAGTGTGAGCGGCTGTTTTTTTTCTCTGCTGGGAGGCAGGTAAGGGTGGGGGGGCGAATTTGTGTTGCGGTCAGGCCCGATAGGTTTCAGCACTGGACAGTGTCGATTTTTCTCCTCATGTCTGCGGCTGTTTTAGGCCTGATCGCTGGCATGCCACCTCCAGTGCCGTTGTTTTGTCGGGGGGGGGGGGGGGCCTTGATTCAGCCGTGTTTTGCCATGAATTTGTTGCTGGGGGGGCTGGGACCTTCTCAGGAACTCCAGGGGGTGGCAGAAGCAAGAGGTCGGCTGGGCCGGCTTTAGAGGCCCTGGGGAGGGGGAGGGTCAGAGGAGCCGGTGGCCATTTTCTCTGCATTTGCTGGGAGCCAGGCTGCTGGTTCAGAGCCTTGGGACTCCCCTCCCATGCTGTGTCCTGTGGAACAGGACCCTGCTGATGGCAGGGAAAGGGAACGCAGACCTGGACCCTTCTTCCGATCTGGAAGATTTTTCAGTGCATTTTGTCCTGCTGCTCCATAAAGCCTATTTGGCTAGGAGGGGAGCGGGGACCAAGAGGCTTTTACCCAGGAAGTCCGGGACGGCCAAGAAGCCTAGGCAGGCGGAGTCCAGAGGGATCCTGCAGTCCTTGGGTCTCACGAGGTGTGCGGTGGGAAAAGAAGACAAGTCAGAGGAGACGGATGATCCATATCGGATATAGGGAGGACTAGTGGAGCCGGGCAGGGATCCTGTAAGCACGTTGGGATCCAGTGCAGGACCCGGATGAGATTCCGGTTGCAACAGATGGGGATGATCCTTGGGTGGTCTGCCTGTTCTGTTGGGATGAGTTGGGCCCACTAATTCCCCAGGTTCTGGAGGAGCTGGGGCTTAAGGTCACTGAGGAAGATTCAGATAATGAAGGGGTAAACCCAGTCCTGGAAGGATTACAGGGGCCCCCTAAGGCTTTTCTTTTGCCTAAGATGGTAAAGAAGTTGATGGATCAGGAGTGGGAATCTCCCGAAGCAGACTTGAAAGTAGCCAGGGCTATGGCCAAATTATATCCCTTGCCAGAACAGACTTTGGAGTCATGGAAGATTCCCAAGGTGGTTGCTGCAGTTTCCGCGGTTACCAAAAAGACCATCCCGGTGGCAATTGCTGCTGCTTTGAAGGATATCCAGGATCGGAAACTGGAAATTCTCCTTAAGAGGCTGTTTGAGATATCAGCTCTGAGCCTTCGGGTGGCAGTCTGCAGAAGCTTGATGCAGAGAGCTTGCTTGTGCTGGATGCAGAAGACGCATGATAAGCAGTCAGGAACAACTGTGGAGGCGGCTCAGGCTGCCCGCTTGGAAGCGGGAGTGGCCTGTGGCGGATACCCTGTATGACATGATCCGGACTTCTGCCAGAAGTATGGTCGCTGCAGTAACAGTGTGGAGACTGCTATGGCTATGGAATTGGTTGGTGGATGTGTGGTTTAAAGCCCAGCTGTCTAACCTCCCTTCAAGGGAAAGCTGCTGTTTGGGGATGATCTGGAGCAGCTCATGAAGCAGATGGGGGAGTCGAAGGATAAGTTGCCTGAGGACAAGACCCCCAAGACGTTTTTTTCCTCAGAGCTCGATTCTGAGAAGCGAGGAGGTTTCACGCTGGCAGGAGCCCTGGGCCAGCGGCGCAGAAACAGAGTTTGGACAGACTGCAGTCCTTTCAAGCCCAGCGACGGCCTCCAAGAGACGGAGGACCCCAAGGGGGAGGCGGAAGTAAGATTGCCCAATGAAGGCGGGCTGGTCCACTCCTCTCCAGAGGCTATTGGAAGGAGACTGTCCCTCTTTTACGAGAAGTGGACCAATATCATGTTGGACCAGTGGGTCCTAGAGGTGGTGAGAGACGGCTATGCCTTGGAATTTTCTCATCCAGTTAGGGACACCTTTCTTACCTCCCACTGCGTTTCCAGAGCCAAGCAAGAGGTGGTGTGAGAGATGTTGCAACGGCTATAGTCCTGCGCACCATAGTTCCAGTGCCCCCTCTGGAGAGGGGACTGGGTCAATACTCTGTGTATTTCGTGGTGCCAAAGAAGGACAGGACTTTTCGGCCCATTCTTGATCTGTAGAAGGTCAATGCTGTCCTCCTGGTGCTACGGTTTCAGATGGAGACATTGCGCACAGTGATAGTGGCAGTACGCAAAGGGGAGTTTCTAGCGTCATTGGACTTGACAGAAGCCTATTTCTGTATCCCTATTTGAGCCAAACACCGGAGGTTCCTGAGGTTCATGGCCCTGGGGGAACATTTCCAGTTTAGGGCCCTTCCCTTTGGTTTAGTGACAGTGCTGCGCACATTCACAAAGATGATGGTGATAGTGGTGGCGGCGGTGCTCAGGAAGGAAGGTATCCTGGTGCACCCATATCTGGACGATTGGCTAGTTCAGGCAAAATCGGAAGTGGAATATAACCATACTCAGAAGGAGTCATTTGAAGCCAGCCCAGTCAACGGAATATCTGGGGGCACGCTTCGATATCCGGATAGGAAAGGGCAGTCAGATTGCAGAATTAGGTCCTTCAGCTGCTGCAGCTGTCGGTTCCCACGGTCTGGGATTATGTATAGGTCCTGGGTTTCATGGCTTCTACTCTGGAATTGATTCCATGGGCCTTTGCTCACATGCGTCCTCTGAAGAGGGCTCTGTAGTCCTGATGGAATCCACTTTCGGAGGAATTTCAGCTTCCTTTAGTGTTGCCGGAGGAGGCCAGGTCCAGTTTCTCGTGGTGGCGCATCTTGGCACAATTTGGAGAGAGGAATGGACCTTGAAGTGCCCGACTGGGTAGTGGTCAACACGGATGCCAGTCTATCAGGCTGGGGGGTGGTTTGTCAAGGAAAATCGGCCCAAGGTCAGTGGTCGTCAGAGGAGGCGACCTGGTCCATCAATCGGCTGGAAACCAGGGCAGTGCGTGAAGCCTAACTGGCATTTCTCCTGCTCGTTCGAACAAGTCAGTACAAGTGTTCTCGGACAATGCAACAACAGTGGCATACATCAACCGTTAGGGAGGAACGAAGAATCGTCTAGCAGCGCTGGAGGCCCAAAAATTATTTGTGTGGGTGGAGAAACATTTAGTAAGGATAGCTGCTTCCCATGTAGCTGGGGTGGACAACATACAGGTGGACTTTCTCAGCAGACAGCGTTTGGACCCGGGAGAGTGGGAATTGTTGGTGGAAGCCTTTGCCTTGCTTTAGGCAAGGTGGGGCAGACCAGCGGTGGACCTCATGGCGACTCCGAGAAATTAAAAAATGGAGCGGTTTTTCAGTCACAGAAGAGAGGTCGGATTGGAGGGCATCGACACTCTAGTTCAACTGTGGCCGACATCAGTTGCTGTACGTGTTCCCTCCATGGCCTCTTATAGTTGAGTGCTGCAGTGCATTGAGATTCATCTGGGCAGGGCAATTCTGGTTGCGCCTGAGAGGCTGGTGCTGGCTGTGCATTGCGGACCTTCTTCATCTAGCAGTGGACTGTCCTGTTCGCTTGGCCTGTCTGTCCGGGTTGCTGCAACAGGGACCCATATTTTCAGACTGGAAGAATCACTTCTGTCTAGTGGCTTGCTTTTGAGAGGCAACGGCTCCACTTGAAAGGTTATTCGGAGCCTGAGATTGTGACTTTGCTTCAGGCAAGGAAGTCTTGCATGTCTTTGGCCTATGTACGAGTTGGGAGAGTCTTTGAATCCTGGTGTTTGTAGTTCAAGGTGCAACCTTTGAAGGTGGATGTCCCACAGATTTTAGTATTTTTGCAAGATGGCTTGCCCAAGGGTTTGGCTTTTAATTCCTTGTGGGTTCAGGTGGCAGCCTTAGGTTCCTTTTGAGGTAGGATTCGGGGAAAACTGTTGGCATTTCGTCTCGTCTGGATGTGGTTCATTTCCTCAAGGGGGCAAAACATCTGTGACGTCCGGTTTGGAAGATTTGTTCAGCATGGAATCTGAACTTTGTTCTTTGGGGGCTGTGTGATCCTCCTTTTGAACCGGTTAGGAGGGCTTTGCTAAAGGACTTAATTCTGAAGGCTGTTTTCCTGCTGGCTATCTGTTCCACTAGAAGGATTTCCGAGCTGCAAGCTTTGTCGTGTTGGGACCCTTTCTTGCATTTTTCGGAGGAGGGGGGTTTCTTTTTTTCACCTCAGTCAGTTGATCGAAAACTGGCTTTTCCGAATTTGTCTGCGGATGCTCCTATGGTGAGGGAGCTTCACTTGTTGGATGTGTGCAGAATTCTTTTGTGATATCTTAAGGTGACGAATGCCTTTTGAAGACCTGATCATCTGTTTGTCCTGTTCAGTGATGCTAAGAAGGGAAATAAGGTGTCCAAGGGTACTATTGCACGATGGCTGGAAGAGGAAATAGCTTCAGCTTATATCTGTAAGGACTGGTCAGTGCAGGAAGGGCTGAGAGCGTATTCCTTTAGGGTGCAGGTAACCTCGTGGGTGGAGTGTCAGCTGCTTTCTCCGCAGGAGATTTGTCATGAGGTGGCATGGTCTTCTCTTCACACTTTTACCAGACATTACCACTTGGATGTGCGGGCAGCAGATGAGGCTTCATTTGGGAAAAGTGTTTTGCATGCGGGTCTTTTGAGTTCCCGCTCAGAATAGAGGGGCTTGGGTACATCCCACTTGTCTGGACTGATCCGAGTATGAACAGGAAAGGAAAATTGGTTCTTACTTGTTCCTGAAGGTACCACGGGTCAGTCCAGAGACCCGTCCCCATTTTTTGAAACACTTCCTCCTTTCTGGATGTTGCTGAGCTGATATGTGATATATTCCGATGAGAAGTGTACATATTTTTCAGATGTGTATTCTGTTAGGTTAAGGGGGCCTAGTTTTCAGGGGGCTCCAACCTTTAGGTATCTGTTCGTCCCAGGTTTATTAGGGTTTGTTAAGGCAGACATCTTGGCTTGGGTACAGGTCAATACTGAGGAACTGCAGGTGGCACTCCCGGTTATGTAGCAGTGCCTCAAGGTTTTGTTCTCTGCCTCCATCTGCTGGTAGGGATGAATAAACCCACTGGTCTGGGCTGATCCAGGGTACGAACAGGAATGAAAATTAACAGGTAAGAACCAATTTTCCTTTTCTGTGCACCTCTTTCATACCCTTCGTTGTCTCTCTGCTTCCACCCTCTCCCCAGCCAGTTGTGCTCTTCCTGCAGAACTTGTATTTCTTTTTCTGCTCAGCAGTTCTGAGATGTCGTCAGCCACCGAAGGCATTACCATTGTGAGTGAGACCCACAGAGAATGTGCAGTGCTGCCTCCTGGCCATGGTCCTGTTCTTAGTGATCGTCGACAGTGTTTGGCATTAGATAATGAGGATTCAGAATCCGGGCCGGATTTTTCTAACAGCTACACCAACATGCTGGTAACCAACATATGATACTACAGCCAGGGCCTGCCTGTTGCCGCCCAGCAATCGTTATCTCTTACTGTTTGTTAACTGCAGACCATTAGCTTGTATTGGAGGTGCCAGAATAGAGCTTCAGCTGACTCTGTGTGCTCTCTCGCCTCTCTTAGAGGCCAGTGACTCGGACACCTGGTGCAGAGCTGGTCACCGTGCCCTACCTGAGCCCCCTGGTGCTGCGGAAGGAACTGGAGAGTCTCCTGGAGAATGAAGGAGGTGACTTCTTGTCTCAGCCAGAGCTGGTGGATAGTCACCCCATCATCTATTGGAACCTGGTGTGGTACTTTCAGCGCTTGGGCTTACCTGCCAACCTTCTGCAGCTGGTGATGTCATCAAAACACATCCAGCCCCCACCCCAGGTAAGGCAAAAGCGAGCCTACCAGTCAGAACGAGAGGCTCCCCACATGAATCTGTCAGTGGCATGTCTTCAGGCTTCATGTTTTCTTATCTGTCCTGTCTCCACCACCCTTGTGATCATGTCAACCTGGCTGAGAGCTGGAATGAGAACCCATCCTCTTACTTCCGACCCCAGCTCTAGTGACATAACACAGCAAATGATGCTGATAAAGATCAACTGGCCCAGCCAGTCTACCCAGATTGAGACTTCCTCTGGTTTTCTACCGTTGCCTACACCAAACCCAGCTCCCTTGCCCATGTACCTGCTCCTACCATCGTCCTCCACAACTGACCCAAGAATTTTGCCTTTTTTCATATCTTCTACCTGTTACCCTCATCAGGCCTTTCCCATCATGATTTTAGTTGCTGCTGCTGTTCATACCCAGATCAGACCAGACTCCTGTCTTTTGCCTCCCTGCCAGCAGATGGAGACAGAGAAAAAAAGTTTCACTGATGCATATATTCTAGTGTGCCACCTGCAGTCTTTCAGCATTTCTCTGTCCCAGCAGATAGTAGAGATGTAAAACCTGCAGTTGGCTGGTTTGCTGAATAATTTACTCCCAGAATTGGGCAGGTTCCTGGTGGGTGCTATTCACCTTGTCAAGAGAGGATGAACAGGGGGTCGGTGATCCTTGAGTGCTTTCGTCCTTTCCTGAGGAGGACTGAAAGCCAGTGGTGCTGGCTCCCTCATTCCTCTGACTCTCCTCTCCTCCCGGGCTGCTGACGGCCTCTTCCTTGATGCTCCGGATCAGGTAATTGAAATTTCCTTGCTTATTACCCTATTTGTTGATTTAAAAAAAAAAAGGGTTCTGAGGGTCTGGAGCAGAGCAGTCAGCACTTTAGCTCTGGTAGGGCTGCTCTTAGCTGGGTCGGTAAGGTTCCTGTGATGGGGGGCTGATGGAGATCAGCGGTCCTGTATATGGGTGAGAGAGAATGGCAGCAGTTGCTTGGTAAGTGGCATTAGCTGCGCAGTGCCAGTTTCTTGGTCAGACCCAGGCAAGAAATAGTTCCCTGCAATTTAAAAAGTGAGACCCGCTGCAGTTCCCAGTGGTAATGGCCTGTTTCATGGCTTGTCACTACGGCTTCCTCAGAGCACAGGAAGTATAGTGAAACAGGTGGAGACGCAGGGCTCGCGATAGTTCCCAATGGTGGTTGCCAGTCTGGGGACTCGTCATGGCGGCTTCTGCTAAGTGCGGAAATGCAGCGAGGCATGGGGAAATACAAAGCACAATCTATGCCAACAAAGCAGGGGCTCATGTCTGCATATATTGAAACAGTTCGGGGACTGGGAAAGTGGCTGCAAGCATAAGGGGACAAGTTCAGTGAACTGCAGAGACAGGCAGTGCTGGGCTTTCCCTGTAGTGTGGGAACGGCGGCCATTTTGGTTTTCATTCCCACAGTGCAGGGGGTTCACGGGGAAAGAAAGGTTTCTCTGCAGTTGTCTCCTACAATGAAGGCTCTAACAGTGCTCAGGAAATGGTCTGCTTAGGCTCAAATGATTTCCTGAGAGTTCTGATCCCATTTTCCAAGAAGGGAAGAACAATTTTAGGGTTCCACACTCTCGCTTTGGTTGGCAACCACTGCTCGAACATTCACCAAGGTGATGATGATGGTGGTGGCAGCAGCACTCAGAAGGGAAGGAGTACTGATGAACCCATATCTGGACAACTGGATCATTTGAACAAAGTCGGTTGATCTCTGTTGGCAATAGGTACAGCAGGTCCTCAAGAGCTTGAAGTCTCTGGGCTGGGTGGTGAATTTGGCAAAGAGCCATCTCACACTTTCTCAATCCCTGGAATACCTGGGGGCTTGCTTTGACCCTCGAATGGGGAAGGTGTTTCTCATGAAGGACTGGATGCTGAAGCATCTGTCTCAGGTTCATTACCTTTTGGGACTTTTCAGTGCCCAAAGTCTGGGATTATTTACAGGTCCTGGGTTTTGTGGGGTCAACAGTAGACCTGGTTCGTTGGGTGTTTGCTCATATGCGATCTCTTCAGACATCTCGTCTCTCCCAGTGGAATCCATTATCTGAGGAGTTTCATCTTCCACTTCTGCTCAGGTGGGTTGCCAAGGCCAGTCTTTCATGGTAGCTTTGTTGGGCCAATCTGAGTCAAGCAATGGAGCTACAGGTCCCGAATTGGGTGATAGTAACCACTGATGCCAGCCTCACCAGTTGGGAAGCGGTATGCCATAGTTGGTCTCTGCAAGGCCAATGGTTGAAGACTGAGGTATCATGGTCTATCAGTCGGTTACAGATGCAGACAGTTCATTTTGCATTGCTTGCCTTTCTGGAACAGTTACGCAGTCAGCCACTGCAGGTTTTGTCAGACAGTGCCACAACGGTGCGGTGCTTACATCAACAGGTAGGGAGGAACCAAGAGTTGGAAGGAGGCTCAGGAGTTGGTTTGTTGGGTGGAATAGCATCCTTCACTCCTGGCGGCGTCTCACATTGCTGGGGTAGATACCATCCAGGTGGATTGTCTGTTGAAGACTGCTAACCCCAGAGATTTGGAGCTATCAGAGAAAGCAATGGGTCTCATTTAGATCAGATAGGGAATGTCCCACATGGACTTACATAACATAACATAAGAAATGCCATACTGGGTCAGACCAAAGGTCCATCAAGCCCAGTATCTTGTTTCCAACAATGGCCAATCCAAGTCACATTTACCTGGCAAGTTCCCAAACAATTAGATAGATCACAAGCTACTATTGCTTATTAATTACCGTCATAGCAGTTTATGGATTTAACCTCCAGGAACTTATCCAAACCTTTTTTAAACCCAGTAACACTAACTGCTGAAACCACTTCCCCTGGCAATGAATTCCAGAGTTTAACTATGTGCTGAGTGAAAAATAATTTTCTTCAATTTGTTTTAAATGAGCTACTTCCTAACTTTATGGCATGCCCCTTGGTCCTTCTATTATCTAAGAAAGTAAATAATCAATTTACATTAACTTAATGGCATCACAGCAAAATGCCAAGATGGCCCTTTTTACAGTCACAGGCAGGAGCACAGGGCAGAAGGCATCAATGCTCTAGTGCTGCAGTGTCCTCTGGGAATTCTGCTTTATGTGTTTCCTCCATGGCCTCTAGTAGGCAAGGTGCTTTGGCAGATAGAACAGCATCCAGGACAGGTAATTCTGGTGACCCTGCAGTGGTTGCATTGGTTCACGGCAGTGGACAGGCTTTTAAGATTGTCACCAATTGAGGCTTCTTCACCAGAGTCCGATATTTTTGGATCGGGCTGCTTGCTTCTATCTCACAGCTTGGCTTTTGAGAGGAAACATCTGAAATGGAAGGGTTATTCTGAGGAGGTTATTCTCCACCTTACAACCATCCATATCCTTGGCCTTTGTGAGAATTTGGAGGGTTTTCGAGTCCTGGGGTACCGGGCAGGGAGTGAGGCCGACTCATGCTTCGGTTTCACATATTTTAGCTTTTCTACAGAAGGGATTGGTAAAAGCACTAGCTTTTAATTCCCTTCGAGTGCAGGTGGCAGCTTTGGGCTGTTTTCGGTGTGAAGTGCAGGGTATGTCCTTGGTAATGCACCTGGATGTAATTCGCTTTATTCGAGGGGCGAAACATTTGTGTCCTCTGGTGTGGCGGATATGCCTGTTTTAGAATCTTAATTTGGTTCTGAGATGCATGTGTGACGTTCCATTTGTACCGCTGAATAGGGCGACTATAAAGAATTTAATCTTGAAGGTGGTTTTTCTGATGGCAATCTGTTCAGCCAGAAGGATTTCCGAGCTTCAGCATTGTCACATAGAGTTCCTTTTCTACAGATTTCAGGGTCTCATTGCACACAGTACCCTCCTTTCTCCCAAAGGTTGTTTCTGCGTTGGCTTTTAATCAAACTGTGGAGCTTCCAGTCTTTCCGGATTTGGATTCATCCACGCCTCATGAGAAGAAACTTTGGGTACTGGATGTATGACGGGCATTGCTGAGATACCTCAAGGTTACTAATAATTTCCGTTTGTCAGATCACTTCTCTGTGCTTTGGAATGGTCCGAGGAAAGGGTGTAAGGAATCTAAAGCTGCAATTGCCCATTGGCTAAAGGAACCTATTGCCTCGCCGTACATTTGTAAGGGTTTCCTCGAACCAGAAGGTTTGAGGGCTTACTCGACTCGTGCTCTATTTGCTCTCAGGCAGCCTCTGGGACCGAGCATCAACAGGTGTCCCCGCAAGTTGGGTGGCTACTTGGAAATTGTTTCACACTTTCGCCATACGGTATCGTTTGGATGTCCAGCTTCCGGATTCCATGGGATTTGGAGAGAGTGTTCTATGAGCGGGACTGTCTTGGGTTCCACCCTTTGTAGGGAATCTTGACTACATCCCAGGAGTCTGGACTGATTTGGGTATGAACAGGAAAGGAAAATTGATTCTTACCTGCTAATTTTCGTTCCTGTAATACCACGGATCACTCCTACCCACACCCGTTGGAGTCCGCTTGTACTGATATTTAATATGTAATGCAGAATCATTGAGGAATTCAGTGATGTTCTCCCTGATTACAGTTAGAAGGGATTTCTGCCTTTGAGCCTTCACCTTTTCCCCTGCTCATTGAAGGCGTTTTTGGAGTCTTAGTTGTTAGTGTTTATTTTTAATCATCTTGGCTTGGGTACAGGTCAATACTGAGAGACTGCAGGTGGCACACTAGGCTATATGCCGCATCAGTGAAACTTTATTCTTTGTCTCCATCTGCTGGCAGAGAGGCAAAATCCAGGAGTCTGGACTGATCTGTGGTATTACAGGGACAGCAATTAGCAGGTAAGAGCCAATTTTCCTCTCCCTTTGCTGGTGGCTGTTCCTTTTTCTTTACATCTTTCTCCATCCAGCTCCGTGCCATAACCTCTTGTACTTGACTTTCCGCTTCTGTGGAAGATTTCACCCACATACTTTACTGTCAAATATTTGAAAGTTTTAATTCTATTCCAATCCGTTCTCTTCTCCAGCAATTACATTTTAAGCTTCTAATGCCTCTTTTTACCTTTGTAACATTTTAGTGCCCCTCTCTGAAACCCACCCCATCCTCTTGATGTTCCCCGAATTAAATACAGTACTTAAGTGAGGTTCTCGCTAGTGATCAGTGGAGAGGCAGTATTATCTTCTTTTTCATGCTGATTATACTTCTACTAATGACATATTCTCTTGCAGATTGTTAGTATCATCCACAGATAAATATTATTCTCTCAAATCCCTCAGCAATGTCGCTAGTAAAGGTATTGAACAGAACCAGTCCCAGTGCTGAGAACTTTATCTACACCAGAGTGGACTCCATTCACCACTACTCTGTGTCCTGCCACTCAATCAGTTCCTTACTTGGAGCAATAATGAAAAGTGATTTTACGGGTAAATGTGGTTTGATTGTTGCCGTTGTGAAACAACGCAATGTACTTTAAGCCGCACACAAAAAAACAGGGGTTGGAATTAGGTCAGGGTAGTGAAGCTACATATAGAAATTTCAGTTTGAAATCTCCCCGTTTACTTTCATGTGAGTACTTTACACCTGTGGTATATGTGCCGGCTGCATTTTCACTCTGAGTGGTGGCTTCTATCCTGTTTCTAAACTAAATAGCCACTTCCTGTGATCTTCTGAAGATATGATAGCCTGAGATGTTCACCTCTCAATCCTGGCTTCCATTACTCCAAGCCTCACTGATTGCACCTCGTCTATCTTCACTATGATGTCCTCTGGGCCTGTGATGTGCTGTGCACTGCCCCATCGCCACAAGCATTATAATCAGCTCAGACCCATAATAATGTCCTTAAGATAATTGGCTAAATTCTAATTACCAAGTAGAATTTTAAGCCAGGAAGGTCTGGGGAAGTGAAGGGTCTGGAGAGAATCCTGGGTATATAAGAGAGGTCTAAGGAGACAAGGGGCAGATAGAAAAGCGGGGATCTTGTCAGGTACGGGGTGGATGGAGAAGGGCAGATGAATAGAACAGATGGAATAAGGGTGTCTGGGGAGGTGCAAGGCCAAATGGAATAGGGGAGTCTGGGGAGGTGCAGGGTCAGATGGAATAGGAGTATCTGGAGTGCAGGGTCAGATGGAATAGGGGTAACTGTTGGGGTGCAGGAGCAGATGGAATAGGAGTGTCTGGGGAGATGCAAGAAAAGATGGCATAGGGGTGTCTGGAGAGATGAAAGAGCAGATGGAATAGGGGTATCTAGGGAAGTGCAGGGTCTGATGGAAGGGTGGAGCTCGGTTAAGCGCAGTCTGAGAGGTGCAGGGCATATTGAAGATGAGCATCTGAGGAGGTACAAGGGCAAGTGAATGGGGTGGTTGGGCAGAGGATTGTGGATATATGAGAGAGGTCTGGAGAGGTATGGGGGTTAATTTTGGAGGTAGAGGGCAGATAGAAGGCGGGAATCTGGAAAAGCTCAGAGTTAGAAGGAAGGGGGAGGCATGGCATCAGATGAAAAGGGCTGTCTGGTGAGGTGGACACAGTGCTTGATGGAGGATATGTTTTAGGGTTACTGAACATTACTGCTTTCAAGTCAATCACAGTGTAAATGTCTCCAGTTACCGAAAATGAAAAGCCTCCACTTCAGAAACCTTTCTTTACCATATTATATAACACTAGTGACAACAATTCATGTTCTTATTTAAGGTGAACTCTTTCTGGCTTGCTCAGGAGAGCCCACCTGTGAGAGTAAGAATGATGTGGGACATCCTCACTCCAGATGTAGACAGTTGGCCCCCTCTTTATATCCTTTGGAGGCTACACAGTGAGTAATGAGGCTGAGACAGCTGGAATAAATAGTGATACCGGCAGAGCTGGAGCTTATGTAGCGATTAGTGATGCAGAGGGAAAGAGGGTACACAGTAATTAGAGACCCTCAGGGTGCTGAGAAGAGGGAGGTTGTACAGCAATTAGCAATATGAAGAGTTCTTGGAAAAAGGAGGTAACAGAAATGATACTGAGAGCATACAGGTTATGCAGTAAACAGTAACACTGGCAGGAGGCAGGGTACACAGTAAATAGTAACACTGGCAGGAGGCAGGGAACACAGTAAACAGTAACACTGGCAGGAGGCAGGGTACACAGTAAATAGTAGCACTGGCAGGAGGCAGGGAACACAGTAAATAGTAACACTGGCAGGAGGCAGGGTACACAGTAAATAGTAACACTGGCAGGAGGCAGGGAACACAGTAAACAGTAACACTGGCAGGAGGCATGGTACACAGTAAATAGTAACACTGGCAGGAGGCAGGGAACACAGTAAACAGTAACACTGGCAGGAGGCAGGGTACACAGTAAATAGTAACACTGGCAGGAGGCAGGGTACACCGTAAACAGTAACACTGGCAGGAGGCAGGGAACGCAATAACACTGGCAGGAGGCAGGGTAGGCAGTAAACTAATACTGGCAGGAGGCAGGTTACACAGTAAATAGTAACACTGGCAGGAGGCAGGGTACACCGTAAACAGTAACACTGGCAGGAGGCAGGGAACGCAATAACACTGGCAGGAGGCAGGTTAGGCAGTAAACTAATACTGGCAGGCAGGTTACACAGTAATGGCATGAAGGGTGTTGAGAGGAAAAGTTACACACATAATTGATGCAGAGAGAAAAGGATACATAGTGCATAGGGTCACAGTGAATACTGACAGCTTTGAAGGGAAGGAGGCTTTATGTTGAGTAGTGACGAGAACTCTGAGGGAAAGGAGTATGCATGGTGAGTAGTAACAAGAAGAGCACTGTGGGAACAGAGGTTGCGTGGTGAGTAGTGACGTGAAGAGCTCTGAGGGGAAGAAGAATGAATGATGAGTAGTAATATGGAGAGTTCTGAGGGGAAGGAGGTTGCACGGCGAATAGTAACGTGGAGAGCTTTGAGGGGAAGGAAGTTGCATAGTAATGATAGCTTAGATGTGCAGCTACCTCACTGAGGAATTCATGCTATTTCTGCAGGTAACATCCCAACAACTAACCATCGCTGGTTCAGGCACAATCATCCTTTCACACTGAGTTTCTTGGAGGAGATTCTTCGCTATGTGGGACTTGGTGAAGTCCATAGAGCTATCTTCTTATTCTTGGACACTGTGGCTAATCAACCATCACCTCCACGAATTCGAAGGTACAAGATCTGCTGCTGTTACGATCCCTAATAGCCTTTCCCTGTATGTACCCAGATCAGTCCAGACTCCTAGGTTTATGCCTCCCTTCAAGCAGATGGAGACGGAGAAAGTTTTACTGACACTGCCTTATAACCTAGTGTGCCCCCTGCTACACACTACCTATGTAGCTGGGTTCAAAAAAGGTTTGGATACGTTCTTGGAGGAGAAGTCCATTAATGGCTATTAATCAAGTTTAGTTGGGGAATAGCCACTGCTATTAATTGCATCAGTAGCATAGGATCTTCTTAGTGTTTGGGTAATTGCCAGGTTCTTGTGGCCTGGGTTGGCCTCTTTTGGAAACGGGATGCTGGGCTTGATGGACCCTTGGTCTGACCCAGCATGGCAATTTCTTATTTATTTATTTATAATTTTTCTATACCGAAATTCCTGTATGAGATACAAATCACTCCGGTTTACAAATAACGGTAACTTGCCCGGGGCTTGAATAGCCAGGGCTTTTTACATTAAACAGATAAACATGGCCTAATTACGGTTTAAAATACATTAATTACGGCTTTAAATATATTAATTACGGCTTAAATACATTAAAACAGTTAATTACAATAACATAAACAGTAAGATAAAATAAAATAAACTAAACGTTAAACAGATAAATAGTTAATAGGCAGCATACTGTTGAACAGTGATAAAGTTTACCACCGTGAATCTTGGAGAGATTATCATGATAGACGCATTGATAGATTTACTGGGGTTGAAGAGCTCGTCAATGTATTGTCTGGGAGCAAGGGCATTGGGTAGGGGGTAGGGGGTAATGGAAGGGGTGGGAAGGCTAGGCTACTTTATGAGTCTGGGAACGCTTGTCTGAAGAGCCAAGTCTTCAACCTTTTTTTAAACTCAGGTAGGCTTGGTTCAAGGCGTAGGTCTGGTGGGAGCGTGTTCCATTGGTGGGGACCTGCTGTTGATAGTGCTCTCTTTCTTAATAGTGATTTTGCTGGAGGTGCATACAGCGAGCCTTTGTATGCGCTTCTGATGGGTCTGGATGATACGTGTGCTCGCAGTTGTGTCTGTAGTGTGATGGGGGCGATGTTGTGTATTGTTTTGTAGATGATGGTGAGTGTTTTGAACAGAATTCTGTATTTGATGGGTAGCCAGTGTAAATTGCAGAGAATAGGGGTGATATGATCTCTTTTCTTAGTGTTTGTGAGGATTCTAGCAGATGCGTTTTGAACCATCTGTAGGGGTTTGATAGTGTTAGCGGGGAGGCCGAGAAGGATTGAGTTGCAGTAGTCGAGTTTTGTTAGGATGATTGATTGTAGAACTAGGCGGAAGTCGCTGAAATGTAGTAGCGGTTTTAGCTTTTTGAGGACTTGAAGTTTATAAAAGCAGTCTTTGGTGGTGGTGTTTATAAATTTTTTCAGGTTTAGTTGGTTGTCCATCCAAATTCCTAGGTCTCTGACATCTGGGGTGAAATCCATGTTTAGCGCAGAGGATAGTGTGGGGATTGTTGTGTTGATCTTGGGGTCATGAGAAATGATTAGCATCTCTGTTTTGTTGTCATTCAGGACTAGGTTTAGGCTGGAGAGTAGTTGTTTGATTGTAGGCATTCCTTCCAGTGGGTGATGGTTTTTATAAGTGATTCGGTAACAGGAATGAGTATCTGTATGTCGTCCGCAAAAAGGTAATAGGTGAGATTGAGGTTAGAGAGAAGTTGGCAAAGAGGGAGGAGGTAGATATTGAAGAGCGTTGGTGAGAGTGATGAGCCTTGGGGTACCCCTTGGTCTGCAAGGACTGGCAGAGATTCCTTGTTATTTATCCTGACTTTGTAGAATCTGTTACATAAGAAGGACTTGAACCAGTTGAGAGCTGTACCTTTGATACCTATGTTTGCTAATTGGTTTATGAGTATAGTGTGGTTTACAGTATCGAATGCTGAGGATAAGTCTAGAAGTATCAGTAGGTGCGATTGTTTTTTCTCCAGATTTAGTAGGAGGGTGTCTGTGAGAGAGAGCAGCAGTGACTCGGTGTTTCAAGTTTTGCGAAAGCCATACTGAGCTGGAGAGAGAATCTTATGTTCTTCGAGGTATTCTGCCAGTTGTTTGTTTACCGCTTTTTCAATCAGTTTGGCTATCAAAGGGAGGTTTGCGATGGGCCGGAAGTTCGCTGGGTCTGTCGGTGAGGCGTTAGGTTTTTTGAGTAAGGGTTTGAGAATTGCTAGTTTTAGTTGATTAGGAACTATGCCTTGAGTTAGTGAGGAATTAATGATTTTCGTAATTGGTTGTGCGATGGTGTTTGGTATGGAGGTGAGTAGGTTTGTGGGAATTGGGTCTGATGGGTGGGAAGAGGGTTTTATTTTCTTGAGGGTGTTTTCAATCTCTAGGGTGGAGGTGGGTTCGAAGCAATCTTCTGTTGAGGCTGTGATTTGCTGGATGGGTTGGGTGCGTAGTTAATGGTTGTAATGGAGCGGGTGAGATTGGTGATTTTTGTCTTGAAGTAGTTGGCTAGTTCGTTGGCTTTGTCGAGAGCTTGGTGATCTGGAATTGACAGTTGAGGTGGTTTGGGGAGTGAAGAGACGTATGAGAAAAGTGCCTTTGAGTCAAAGATGAAGTTATGGATTCTTTTAGCATAGAAATCTTTCTTGGCTTTGTGGATGGCATTCCTGTAAGTATTAAGAGTGGTTTTGTAGGCTGTGTGTAGAGCGGTGGAGGGGTTTTTTCTCTAGCTTTGTTCTTTATTGCGTAGGTTTTGTTTTAGAGATTTAAGTTCCGGGGTAAACCAAGGTTTTCTGTTGTCAAGTGCAGGATGTAAAGTTTTGGTGCTGATTGGGCAGATTTGGTCTGCGATTTTTTTTGTGACTTTGATCCACGACGTGGTGGCTGTGGTGGCATCGGAGAGGTCTAGGTGGTTTAGTTCTTTGGAGCAGAAATTGTTGAGTAGGTCCAGGGGGCATGGTTTTCTATATTGAATTGTGGTTTTGATGGAGGATTGAGGTGGCTGGATTTCTTTCTTGAGGGTCGTGGAGATAACTCTCAGGTCGATCCAGTATCGTCCGCTCGAGGATTGCCCGTCTGTAACGTGCTCGTAGCGCACAATTCGGGCGCGCAAGGCAATTCGGCGATACAGTCTCCAGTTTCACGCGTCTGTATCGCTTCTGAAAACAGACGCATAACCCTTTCCGCACCCGGCATGTAAATGAACGAAAAAGCTGTATAATGAAGGAATTAGCTATTCCCCTGCGATACTGTAACGGGCGCTGATATTATCTCCTCCGTAACCCGCTGTTCTGCCGCGGCCTTAACCTGCTAGTTTACCGCCTCCCCCTAGTAGGAGTTAGTGTAGTGTAGTGTAGGGTAAAAACATTGCTTACCCGCCCTGGTCCCGTCCGGTCTCCTGCAGCCCCGTCCGGACGGGACCAGGGCAAAACAAAACAAACGAAAAAGTAGCAAGGCTCGGGCCTGCTATGGTAAGTTTAAAAAGTGTAAAAAACAAAAAACCTGTGTGTTATATAAAAAAATAAAACAATTTTAAATACCTGTCGGAGGGCCGTGGGTCCCGGTGGGCGGCGGGCAGTCATCAGCGGCATCCGGTAGTCCCTTCTCCCTTCCTCCCTCCCTCCCCTGCCTGGATGAGCGCCAAAATCGCACGGGCGGGTCGGCAGCGGGGGGGGGGGGGGGGGCGGCAGCAGGATCCGGGAGCGGCGGGTAGGCGGCAGCGGGGTCCGGGGGGGCAGCGGCAGCGGGGTCCGGGGGTGGCAGCGAGATCCGGGGAGCCAGCAGCGGCAGCATGTTCGATCGGGTAGGCAGCTAGGTGGCAAAGTAAAGATGGCCGCCTGCACGGGAAAATCGTGCAATTGGCCGCTGAAGACGTGACGTCACGACGTTTGGCGCTGGTACCTGTCATTTGAAATGACAGGTACCAGCGCACCCAGGTTACTGTATAGGCGCTGTTACAGCGCCTATACAGTAAAATGGGTTGCGCGGGCATAACCCTTCCCTAACGCTTCACAGCCGCGGCATGCATTTGCATGCGATTAGAGGAGAGTATCGGGGAGTTAGTAAAGAGAACTGTGCGTGCGGGGAGGAAGGGTGCGCCTGACACTACCTCACTGTTTTTACCGCGGCCTTACTGGATCGACCTGTCTGTGATCTGACCAGGGGACTGGTGTGCATGAAGGACTGGTGTGTATGGACAGTCTGTCATTTATGAATATGAGGTCCAGCGTGTGTCCGCCCTTGTGTGTCGGACCGTTGACTATTTGTGTGAAACCTAGATGACTGAGTGCAGTAAGCACTGTTTCGCAGTTTGTGGATTGCGGGTGTGTGTCAACGTGCAGGTTGAAGTCTCCCAGGATAATGGTGGGTTTATCTGAGTTGATATATTTGGCTATCAGCTCTATAAGAGGTGATGGGTTCGAATCTAGCGTTCCTGGTGTGGCATAGATGAGGCAAATTTGTAGATGTTCTGACTTAAAGAGGGAGAATTCGAGTTTATTGGTGGAGTTTGTTTGTTGAAGCGTGAGGCCTAGTTGTTTTTTGGCGGCTAGTAGTAGGCCTCCTCCTTTTTTTTTAGGTCTAGGTATTGAAATAAGATCGTAAGCTTGTGTAGGTAGTTGGTTTGTTAGTACTATGTCTGAAGGTTGTAACCATGTTTCCGTGATTGCGCATACGTCTGGGTTGGTTTCTATGAGATAATCATTGAGGATATGCATTTTTTTAGAAAGTGACTGTGCGTTGAATAGGGTTAATGTGAACAGTGAGAGACCTAAGAGTTGCGTGAGAGGGGATGTCATTATTGAGATTAGTCTTTGTTGTCTTGTAGCATGTTGGGAGATCGGTGTTGTAGTTGTTCTGGCTTTGTTCCTGATTATGGGAATAGGAAGTGAGTGCATCTTTGAGGTAGTTGTGTAAAGTGATGGTAAGTTGTGTGTTGAGGTCGTTCTGTTGTGGAGGGGTCAGAAGGCTGGTTCTCCAGGAATGTAGAATATTACAGCTATGACCTCTGGGGGGTTATAATGCTATGTCAGGGTAGTTACTGGGAGGACTGGACTTCTACCTCTGGTTGCACTTTGGGTCTGCACGAAGGGGCGCACAAAGGGGCTGGCCCTTATGTTCTTATGAGTGAGTGGGGGAGCAGAGTGTCATGATGGGTGTGAGGGGGAGTGATTGGGGGACAGGCTGTCATGATGGGTGTGAGGGAGAGTGAGTGGGGGCAGGGTATAATGATGGGTGTGAGGGGGAGTGAGTGGGGGCAGGGTGTAATGGGTGAGGGAGTGAATTGGGGGGCAGGGTGTCATGATGGGTGCGAGGGGAGTGAGTAGGGGCAGGGTGTCATGATGGGTGTGAGGGGGAGTGAGTGGGGGGGGCAGGCTGTAATGATGGGTGCGAGGGGGAGTGAGTGGGGGGGCAGGCTGTAATGATGGGTGTGAGGGGGAGTGAGTGGGGGGGCAGGGTGTATTGATGGGTGTGAGGGGGAGTGAGTGGGGGGGGCAGGGTGTATTGAGGGGTGCGAGGGGGAGTGAGTGGGGGGGCAGGGTGTCATGATGGGTGCGAGGGGGAATGAGTGGGGGGGCAGGCTGTATTGTTGGGTGTGAGTGGGAGTGAGTGGGGGCAGGGTGTCATGATGGGTGTGAGTGGGAGTGAGTGGGGGCAAGGTGCAGTGGGTGAAAACGAATGGCATGTCCCGGCTGGGGTGGCTTGTGAGAAAGTGGATGGGCATATCCACATGAGAGCATGGTGGGAGTTTACCACTGGGAGCAGATATGAGAGAATGAACACACCCAACACATTGAGTGTTGGGTGTGAAAGAGAAATGGCATGTCCTCCATGGGGGGTGGAGGGTGGGGGGTTGTGAGTGAAAGATGGGACAGCACAGGATGCCTGAGGAGAGAGATGCATTTCTCAGTGGAGGTGGTGAAGCCGAGTGTGGGTGGACATATTTAGAGATCTCCCCCAGTGGGGGTGGATGTATGGGCAGCGGTGGGAACAGATGTAGGGGAGGCATGAGCCAGTGGGGACGGGGTATGCATGCACCCAGTGTACAGAACAGAAGGAAGGGAATTGATATGGATGTGGCGAGTGCATCTCATCTCAAGTGATTGTTTTTCTTCTTGTAGGAGTATTTATCGAGAGATTCTCTTCCTTACTCTGGCAGCTCTGGGGAAAGAACACACAGACATAGGTAAGGGAGGGGGAGAGGAACAGGAGCACAGTGGCTGGTGGAGGAAGGGTGTTGTGCATGAGAGAGTTTCTCTCAGCAGTGATGGACTGCTTTTATTTCACTGTCACTTAGAGACAGTCGTGGCACATGCGCACACTGCAGTTACTAAAAGTAAATTGTACTTCTCTTTTCTTTGCTTCTAGTTGCATTTGATAAGAAATACAAAGCAGCTTGCAACAAGCTGGGGAAGGAAGACCTCAGGAACAGTCGGGTCCAGCTTCCAAGCACCAAAGCCATGGACTGCCGCAGGTCCTTCGGAACGACCCTGGAGTGCTAAGGAGATAATCTGAAATGATGCAGAGGTGGAGAGGGCAGGAGCAGAAAGGTGACAGAGGAGAGCAGAGTGGGACTTGCGATATAGGAGTAGTGTAGCGCACAGTCAGGGTCCACCTGTTGAGTCTGTTCTCTCCAGAGATCCCTATCTCCCTCTCTCAAAGGCTGTGATGTGTTCAGGTCATGCATTTTTTCTTGTCCTGATCTCCCTGTGAATTTTGGCTTTCATCGCTGTGCTGTTAGCCTGCAAACATAACCATGTGCACTGTCAGAGCTGGGACTTGTCTGTCATGAACGTACATGCTCCCCTGCCTGCATATTTACCCTGTTACCCTATAGAGCATGGGCTGGCACGTTAGTAGGTCCTGCCTGCACCAGGGTCCCAACCTGGAGCTCAAGTTGAGTAGTGGGATGGAGATCAGTTGCAAATACAACCCAGTAAGAGTCACAACTAAGGAGCGAGCGGCAACAGTGACAGTTCTCTGGCGACATAAAAAATATGAGAATTGGCAATACATACAAAAAAAAAAACAAAAAACACCCAAGAACAGAGAGATCTCCCTTATTTAAAAAAAAAAAAAAAAAAAGAAATCCAACAATACAGGTAACACAAACCTTAACCCCCACCCATATTTCTCCCAGAATCCTCCTAAGAACAGAGAAATCTCCCTTTAAAAAAAAAAAAAGGAAGCATATTGCTTTCTTGGAAAACCTTTATATTTTATACTTCAAACCAAATACTTTATTCATTACAATAAACAAAAACACATTTTCAGGTGGCCAAATAGATCTCCCATAATTCTAATTACTTTAAAAAAAAAAACCAACTACAAAACAATCTTCACCTGACCTCAAATAATATGAAATTTCAAGCTGTCGGCAGCAGAGCAAATGTAAATATATCTATGGTTCCTAGAGGTATCTACAGCAATACGTGAGCTGCATAAATTGCTTTTATCACAGGATAAACAGAGACATCTAAGTCCGATTTCCCCTTCCTAGAAGCTAAAAAAAACCGGCAGCAGATCCCAGGCAACACCATGCAGGACCCATCATTTATAGAGCAAGCCCCTGATGCTCATTACCTGCTTTGCAACCCCACAAAGAGCGCAGTTATAGTTTGGGGGCCGTGAAGGAAGGCATTAAGGGGGGTGTGAAGAGCCACAGGGCCTGTATCCCAAGCCACAAGGCGGTCCCTGCAGGGAGAGGAAGCGGCTAAGCCAGTGCAGAAATGGCCTGCAGCTGCTTAATCCACACAGCCCACTTCTCCACAACCACGGCGCCAACAAGGGCCAGGCCCCAGCTCGGCTTCTGCTCCCCCTTCCCCCTTCCTCACACACATGGCTCGGGGAGAGGGCCTGACAGAAGCAGTGGCTGCCGGCATGCTGGGGGCCTTCACTCTCCAGTTCCTGCAGGCACGGAGCAGGGCATGATCTAGGAGTGTCCATGGGGGGGGGGGGGGGCCCGTAACTGAACGTTTTCAGAAAGGCAACAGGCTCTGGACTAAAGTTGCGCTCCGTGGGCTGTGGTTTGCCCACCTCTGCTGTAGAAACAAAGGTGCCACGGTACGATCTCGAGAGGACCGCTGCATAGTCAATATTTGGATTAAACCACCACTCCCAGTTTCTAGAGGGAGACCTCGGGCCAGTCCTTGATTGTTGTCACCATTCTTTGCTACCTTTTAGGGTTGGTTTGAAATGGAAGTGGCAGACGACAGATACAAAAAAAAAAAGCATAACAGCATTGGCCAAGTCTGCCTGTCTGCAGCTCGGAGAACCGCGTTGTGCCCGCCAGCCCATAAGACAGGCGCATGCCTGCGGAGCTCCCTGAAGCGGTCTCTAATAATGTAACACTGGAGGGAGTTTTACCACTGGCTCATTCTGTTCTTTCTTGTGCTTTTAAGGAAAATAACTTGCCAGTTTTTGCAGTTTCTTTTGCCTTTTTGAACAGTATTACTTTTGTTGGGCATTTGAGACCAGAGCTTCTCTGAGAGGAAAGTGTATTTTTTTAACACAGGTGTTTTATATATATATATATATATATAAATATATATATATTAATTTATTAATTGTTTTGTTTTGCTGTACTGCTGGACACGTGTGCCGAGTACCTAAGAAGGAAGTTCTAGATTGGTTTGGGGGAAGAGATACGCGCTGCCCCAACCTTACGCCTGCTTATTATGCTGTAGGGTGTTTCAGCTGCCTGCCTTCCTTCCTTCCACATGCAGCTTCCTTGGATGGACGTCTTCACATCTAGAAGTTCTGATTTAGCTTTAGAAGGGGGTTGAAATGGTTTCCCTATGCTGGACAAAGCCCTCAAAAAAAAAACAAAAAAAAAAAAAGCTTAAGAACTTTCCTGAAGCTTGGTGTTCAGATCCCTCCTCTCTTGCATTTTGAAAACAAATGTGAATTTTCGCTACTGCTGTTGTGAGAGAGGCTGACCTGTAAGCTAATGCACTGACTCATAAGGCTTTGCCAGTTGAAACGGAGTACTGTATCCATCTCTAATATAGCAGCTGGGCAATATCGAGTAATGATGTCTTAATTTCTCAAGGAAAGGATTTGTTCTTTTTTTTTTTTTATTTTAATTGCTAATGTAAATAAAGTGTTTACATCACACCATTCCTCTTTGTTTCCCCTCGTCTGCTCTCAAATTGTTGGTAACTGTAGATGCTGCACGATGTATGTGATTTGACCCCCTTTCTGAAATAGCAGCTTGAACTGGTCCAGTAGCAGGGCCTGTGAGCAGAGCCCAGTGCCGGAGTCTCTGGGTACCTGGTGATTATCCTGCTTAAGCGTCTTATTAACACATTGTATTTCCAAAGTGTCCTTTGTAAGCTGTACCGAGCAGGGACTCTCTCGTGTGTGTTTTTGTACGCTGCCACATACATCGAGCAGTGCAATAGAAGTGATAAATGGGGGTGGGGGGGTTAGTCTGACCCTCTGTGGTGAGCAAATGATTGGAATTGCTGCTTAAAACAGAGGCTAGCACGGATTCCAAGGCTGTGTGATTTACCAAAGCCTAGGTCTTGTCAGACAAATCTGATCAGTTTCTTTGACTGGGAGAGAACGCTAGATGTAATAGATTTCAGTAAGGCCTTTGATGTGGTTCCACGTAGGCAACTTATAAAGAAAAGTGAGTATCCTAAGTATGGGGCCTAAAATGACTGAATTAGAGACTGGTTGAGTGGAAGGCGACAAGTAGCTAAGGAGCATGGTAAATGGCATTCACCCTGAGGAGGCGAGCTTGCTAGTGTTGTGCCGCAGGGATCGGTCCTTTGACAGGTCGTTTTCAACGTTGGTGAGTGGCATTGTGGAATGATTTTTGTAAAAGGCTTTTGCACAATACCAAAATCTGCAACGAGGTAGACAGCCAGAAAGGTGTGAAAACCATGAGAAGGTATAGAGCAAAGCTAAGACTCACTGCTAAAATATGAGCTGCAAAAACCCAAGGGGGAGAGGTATAGTATAGGGGGTGAAATTCTGGTCACGAAAAGACCGCTATATGATGATCTTAAAGTGGCCAAACCCCTTGGATAAGGAGACGGCGACAGCCAGAAAGATGATTGATTGCATAAGGAGAGGCATGGTCAGCAGGGAAAAGGAGGCGATGGTGCCCTTAAGTCCCTGGCGAGGCTTCATTTGGATACTGCGTACAACTCTGAAGACTGGAGTTTCTCAAAAGGATATAAACAGGATGGATTTTCACAAGGCATTCGACAGTCCCTCAATGAGAGGCTTCTCAGAAAACTAAAAAGTCATGGGATAGGAGGCGATGTCCTTTCGTGAATTGCAAACTGGTTAAAAGACAGGAAACAGAGTAGGATTAAATGGTCTGTTTTCACAGTAGAAAAAGGTAAACAGTGGAGTGCCTCAGGGATCTGTACTTGGACCAGTGCTTTTCAATATATTTATAAATGATCTGAAAAAGAACACGATGAGCAAGGTTATCAAATTTGCAGATGATACAAAATTATACAGAGTAGTTAAATCACAAGCAGATTGTGATAAATTGCAGGAGGACCTTGTGAGACTGGAAGATTGGGCATCCAAATGGCAGAGGAAATGTAATGTGGACAAGTGCAAGGTGATGCATATAGGGAAAAATAACCCTTGCTGTAGTTACACGATTTTAGGTTCCATATTAGGAGCTACCACCCAGGAAAGAGATTTAGGCATCATAGGGCTATTACATTGAAATCATCGGCTCAGTGTGCTGCGGCAGTCAAAAAAGCAAACAATGTTAGGAATTATTAGGAAGGGAATGGTGAATAAAACAGTGGATGTCGTCATGCCTTTATTGCTCCATGGTGAGACTGCACCTTGAATACTGGGTGCAATTCTGGTTGCTGTGTCTCAAAAAAGATATAGCTGAACTGGAAAAGGTACAGAGAAGGGCTACCAAAATGATAAAGGGGATGGAACAGCTCCCCTATGAGGAAAAGCTAAAGAGGTTAGGGCTGTTTAGCTTGGAGAAGAGATCACTGAGGGGGGGGGGGGGGGGGGGGATATGATAAGAGGTCTACAAAATCATGAAAGGTCTTCCATGGGTAAATGTGACTTGGTTATTTATTCTTTCAGATAATAGAAGGACTAGGGGGGCACTCCATGAAGTTAACAAGTAGCACATTTAAAACAAATCAGAGAATTTTTTTTTTCACTCAGTGCATAGTTAAACTCTGGAATTCATTGCCAGAAGATGTGGTTACAGCAGTTAGTATAACTGGGATTAAAAAAGGTTTGATAAGTTCCTAGAGGAAAAATCCATAAACTGCAGTTACAGTAATAAATAAGCAATAGTAGCTTGTGATTTATCTAATGTTTGGGTACTTGCCAGGTACTTGTGACTTAGATTGGCCACTGTTGGAAACAGGACACTGGGCTTGATGGACCCATGGTCTTACCCAGTATGGCATTTCTTATGTTCTTATGATGTTGGGGGTCCGTGATGGTCTCCACCAGTCCTGGTGCCAGCCGCTGATCCACCTCGGGGATCCAAGGAAGATCTGGCCGCCCCTCCTGCCTCCTAGTTGTTGGGATTGGCAACTTTCGAGGAGGAGCTGGAGCGGAGAGTCCAGCTGGCGGGGGAACGAGCGATGCAGGGCATCGGGCCTGCGGGACAGACAGTACCAATGTCTGCATTTTCCATTCGGGACCCGCTGTTGGAACGGCTCAATGTGCTTAATGGTGTGTTCCCTGAACGTACCCGGATCAGTCCAGACCGTGGGTTGAGCCTCCTGTCCAGCAGATGGAGACAGACCAAAACTGAAAGGGTATCCTATATCGGGACAGAGCCTACCCTGCAGCCCTTCAGTATTTGTCTGTCTCCAGTAGATGGATCAGCTCACCCTGCGGTCTCCTGATCTGGGCTTCTAGCCTTTTCTTTCTTCTTGTGCGGATCAAGCAAGTAGTAGTTTTTTCTTTAGGCTTGTCCTAGGTTTTTCCAAATTAAAAAAAAAAAAAAAAGAATTAAAGTTTTCATTACTTTTAATTTCTCTCCTTTTGACAGGAGACTGTTCCGTCTCCTTGCTCTTGCCGGACTTAGGGGGGCTTCGCCCCTTGTGTGCTGCATAGCCTAAGTCCGTAGCTGCTTCCCTGGTGTGGGGACCGAGACTGGTGGTCCAGTCTTTCGTCTCCCCCCTCTGGCTGCCTAGAGAGCTTATTGCTCCATTCTTTTTCCCCTCAGTGTCTCCTCAGCTCTTGTTTAAAAAAAATAAAAAATAAATAAGCAGGAAATATACTTAGATAATTTAAGGGGGAATAATTAAATAAGAACTTATAAAATCTTACCGGCAGCCAGGTACAAGGAACATGCAGGATTCGCTCCCCTGCCTCCGCTCTTGCCGGCAGAGCATTCACCCGGCTATTTTTAGCTGACAGTGATTTTTTTTTCTGCTCGGCTCGCGGCTCCTCTTCAGTGGGGATGCCGCGGCCAAGCGCCTGCATTGCGTGTGGAGAGCCCTCGGCGCGCCTATCGTGCGAGAGGCTCTGTTCTGCCTGCCGGGTGAGGAAGGCCCCTCCTCGGCAGGGCAGGCAAATTTAGCTCGGGGGCGCACTCTGCCACGCATGGCCAGGCCGTTCCCGGGTTGGCAAACCGCGGGAACGGTGGCCATTTTGGGAATTTCAGCAGCTCCCAATTCGGAGCTGCCTGGGGCTGGGGAGCAAGATTTACAGGACTTATCCTCCGATTTAAGCCCAGAGGTCCCCTAGGATGAGGTTCCTGACCCTCCCTCACCTCCTCCTCCCCCTCTGGGAAATCTAGGACTCATTTTTCCTCCGATTTTGGCCTCCTCCTGCATAAACCTTATTTAGCCAGCTTGCAGGAGGAGGAGGAGGACCCTTCCCCAGGCCCCCCCCCCCCCACTGAAAATCCTGCGTCCGGCGCCACTGCCCGTCCTCCCTGTCCCGGAGCCCCAAGGGTCTGTTAGGGTGCGGGTGATCCCTGGAGTGGCGCCCATTCCTGACATCCCGGTGGCTCCAGTTACCCCCGATCCGGATCCCACGGCAGATTTGGAGAGCGTATTCCCACCCCTGGAGGGGGACGATCCTAGGGTCCTCCGCATGTTTCAGAGGGAGGAGTTGGAGCTCCTTATCCCCTTTGTCCTTCAGGAGCTGGGGCTGGAGGGGCCCCCTGCGGACACCCTTATGGCCTCCTTGCCCAAGGATATGGACCCAGTCCTGGCAGGACTCAGGGCTCCGGCAAGCGCCTTCCCCTTTCATCCGATGCATAAGTTGCTGCTCCTGCGGGAATGGGAGGCTCCCGAAGCGGGACTCCGGGTGTGGCGAGCTATGGACAAGCTCTATCCCCTCTCGGAGGAATGCTTGGACATGCTGAAGATGCCCACCGTGGACTCTTCTGTTTCCGCAATTGGTCCGCTGACCCATCCTCCAAGGCAAGGCTGGGCACGTTGCCCTTCAAAGGTTGAGTTGCTTTTTGGAGAGGACCTAGAGCAGCTTTATCAATTCCTTGGGGGAAAACAAGGTGCATAAGCTACCGGAGGATCATCCGAAACAGTCTTGATCTTTTGCGCCCTCACTTCCGGGGGCAGCGGAGATACACACCCCGTGGACGAGGTGGCTCCTCCAGAGATTATTCTTCCTGGTCTCAATCCTGGTCTCAGCCTTTTCGCGGACGACGACCCTTTCGCGAGGGCCAGTCCCAACGCCCCACCCCCAAAGCCCTCCACACAATGAAGTTCGGTTGACCCATTCCTCGGTTCCCTTTCTGGGCGGTCGTCTCTCCCTGTTCTTCGAGGAATGGGTCAAAATTACTTCGGACCAGTGGGTCCTCGACATTATCCGAGACAGTTACGCTTTAGAGTTTGTTTGAGATCTACCAGACCTCTTTGTATTCGGATTTCCACTCCCCATATGCATGACTTTGCACTTCTTGGCATTGAATCTGAGCTGCCATATCTTCGACCACTCTTCCAGTTTCCTTAGATCCCGTCTCATTCTCTCCACTCCTTCCGGCGTGTCCACTCTGTTGCTGATCTTCGTGTCATCCGCAAAAAGACAAACCTTTGCAGGTTTTGTGCAGGTGATGGCCGAGGCCATTCCCTTTCGTCGTTGATGGAGGAAGATGGTAGGCACAAATTGCTGGAAATCCTGCAGTTCGTGGAGGCTCCTAAGGAGATTGTGGCGGTCTTGGTACATGAGATCCTTAAGGAGTTGCTGTTGAGGATCTGGGAACACTCCTTCACAGTACCTCCCATGAACAGGAAGGCAGATAGGGTTTACCTCGTCCACAAGGCTACTGGATTTGAGAAGCGTCAGCTGCCGCACCATTTGGTGGTGGTTGAATCTGCTCTTGAGGGCCAAGCGCTCTCAAAGCCACGCCTCAGTGCCCCCAGGGAAGGATCACATAGCAATGGCTCAGTGCTCCCAGGGAAGGATCACAGGGCAATGGACGCTCTTGGGAGGTTAGTATACCAGGGAACCATGCTCATTGCCTGCATCGCCTCCTACCAGCTCTGTATGAGCTAATACTTACAGAACCTCCGGAAGCAGGTGTAGGAGGTGGCTGAGCAGCTGTACACCCTTATGCAACTGGTGCATAAGGGCCTGGAGTGTGGAAAACACGAGGTTTGGACAACCTATAATGTTTTCAAAACAGCATTGAGTGTCTACAGCAGAAATCTGCACCCGCAGAATGGCATGGCTGTGGACCTCTGATCTCTGGCCAGAGGTACAGAAAAGACTTGCTGGCTTGCCATGTACGGGAGAGAATATCTTCGGAGATAAGGTGAGGGATGTGGTAGCCCAGCTGTGGGGCTACCACAGCCCTCTGCCAGCACTTCCAACCTGCCCTTGTCAGCTAGGAGGTTGGCTAGACAGGGTCAGAGGAAGTCTTTCTACCGGCCCCTCGCTCCCATTTGCAGCAGGTGAGCTCCCGCAGCTGTCCCAGGCAGCAGAGAGCTCCCAAGCCCCAGCCGGTGCCCCAGTCAAATCTCGGGACAGGGTTTTGAGTGGATTGTAGAGAGCATAGGCAAGCCACCTGTACCCAAGATGCAGGATCCGGGAGCAGGCTGCGATTCTTTGTGGATCAGTGGCCCAGTATAACTTCAGACCAGTGGGTTCTTTCCATTGTCCATCAAGGGTACCTATTAAACCTGTTAGATGTCCTGCTACATTGCCTTCCGTGCCCATTTTGGGGGCCAATAGTGCATCAGGAGGTACTGATGTACTTGTGTGCATACAACTGCGACCTAGTCTTGAATGCGTATTTGCATTTGTATCTCTGGAGGGGGAGTGGAGTGTGAGGTGAGGCAATGGTCAGTTCGCCCTTGTTCCCGAGGACAGAAGCTTCCCCGAGAGAGACTGGAGAGAGCAAGTCCCCTGCTTACTGAGGGCTGAGACAGCCATCGATCATCAACCCCCCCTTCTGCTCGACTGGTGTGCCTTAAGGGATGGCTCATGGAGGAACGTAGCACCTAAGGGAGCCAAATTTTCTTTTCTTTTTTCATCTTTTTCTTTTAAACTCTTCCCCACTCTAGACTGCAGGTTTTAGACCTCTACCATCTGCTGGCGATACAGAAATACTGAGGGATTGCAGGTGGCACTTGGTTATGTAGTAGTGCATGAAAAGAATTAAAAAAATAATTTTTTTTATGTCCCATCTATTAGTAAGGATATAAAACCTACCTCTCTGGACTGATGTGGGATATGAACAAGAACAGCAGTTGCCGTGCTTGTTTTTCCTACAGCTGGATTGTGTGGGATGAGATACAAGTATGTTTAAGTAAGGTGCAGAGTTATATTTGAATAACTTTAAGGCCTTTAGTGTGTCCACAATCCCCCCAAACCCTCACAAGCAAATGCATGTTCCTGATGCTGTCATTTGCCTGTGCTTATAGGAAAAAAAATAGTTTTTCTGTACATCCTGATATTACAGTGCTATTATGTTGGAGGAAGGAAAAGGTTAAAAAAAAATTTAAAAAAGGAAATTTAAAAAGGAGAAAGTGCCTGAGGCTTAGAAACATAGAAATGACGGCAGAAGAAGATCAACAGTCCATCCAGTCTGCCTAGCAAGTTTCACATTTTTTTTCCTCATACTTATCTGTTACTCTTGGTTCTTAGGAACGTTTTGGTTCTATTTCCCTTCCACCCACACCATTAATGAGAGAGCAGTGTTGGAACTGCATCTAAGTGAAATATCTAGCCCAATTAGTTAAGGGTAGCAACCTCTGCAATAAGCAAGCCACACCCCTGCCCACCCAGGCTAAATAATTCAGTCCTTGTTGGTTGTTGTCTGGATATAGATCCACCTTTCTTCATTCCCCCTGCCGTTGAAGCAGAGTAGGAAAATGGATATGTGTAAAATCCAGCGTGTGTTCCAACCCTACTGTCCACCTTGCCTCACTCAAGCAGGTGCTAGGGGTGCACAATTGTCCCTAACACTTATTTTTTTTTTCCTTCACCCCCCCTCCCCCCACCCATTTGCAATCTGTATCACGTGTCCAGGTGCGGGGGCTAAGTGAAAGGTTAGATATGAGAGTGATAGTTTCCTGGTCTTTGAAGCAGGACCCCGCTTTTTTTTTTTTTTTTTAAATAGGACAAATAGAGGTGGTTTAAACCCATTCGTTAATCTTAAAAAGTTTGGGATAAAACCTGCCCATATGCCAAATTCTAAACGGCTGGTGAGCCAAGGTGGCAGTCTTAATAAATAGGCAGTGGCAATCACTTGTTTTAAAATTATGTGCTAATTTGATAACCTACGTTGCGCGAAATAAGTGAGCTTAGTAGCTACAAGCCAAGGGTCGTCAGGTGGCGGAGGAGCCCTAGGCCAAGCGCAGCTGATCTGTGAGGACGCATTGGCACGGGGCGGTTGGTCTGGTTTGCCTGGCCCTTTCCTGGTGCCGTGGGGGATAGAATGGGGGCCTTGCTCTCTGCATTTGGGTTAAGGGCAGGTACAGTGTGGCAGACCGGCTGCATGTACTCCCACTCTATTATCTGGGGGAAGAGGGAACGTAATAAAGCAGGCCTCAGGGCAGACACGGGGGCTGGTATGCTGAAACACTGTGTAGACTGGTCCCACCGTGCTACACATCCACGAGGGCCGCTGACCGGCATTCATCCTAACCCCGCTTCCCAACGCTGTGCGAGGAGTGGCTGGCACACCTGTCATTCAAACCCACCTACTTATAGCCGCCTCTTCCACGCCGGGCTCCTGTCAATCACTCATCGTTCACCAATAAGCGCCAGCGGCAGAAAAAAATTCACATTCTGTGTGAGTAGCAACATTCTTCACCAATCACGTGGTGGCGGCCCACGGGCTTTCGAAAAGGCGGGATCTGTCCGCTATGTGCCCCGTGATTTCATTGGAGAGGGAAGCAGTCAATCACAAGGACAGCGAGACGGGACAGAAGGCGTGTAAAGCTCTATGGCCAATACGCGTTGCCGCGTGCCTACTAGGCGGGCCCAGCGCTTTGGCACTCGCCCAATCAGCGTCATTGTTTGTGTGTCGCCGCCGGTGCTGGTGCCGGCTGTCTACCGCAGTGTCTGCGCTCGCGCGCCCGCCACCTCGCGCCAGACGTGCTGTCCCTTCCCGCCCACCTCCCGCTCCCCAAGGGTTCTGCGGTGACGGTGGCGCGAGGCAGCGGAGACGGAGAAAGAAGCGCCACCGCCCGACCTCCAGGAGCTGCCGCCAGGTGAGGCCGAGGGTGCGAAGGGCCTAACGCAGACAGACAAGCTCCGACCCGCCCGCCACAGGGAGGAGCAAAGTGGGGGAGGGGAGGCCGCGGTCTTCACCGTTTCTAATTCTCTCCTCACCTCGTCTCACCTCACCCCCCACCGCGGCCCTTCCCATTCCCTCACCCCCCCCCCCCATTTTTCCTGCTTCCTTTACCTCCCCCCCCCCTTTGCTCCCTCAGTACCTTCAGCCTCCAGCTTCTCCCGCCTACTTCACGTCCCTTCCTGTCCCCATCCCCTTCTCACTACTCTGACCCTCATGCTCCTCCTCCTAGTACCCTGCTTTCCTCCTGCTCATTCAATGCATCTCTTCCTTGCTAATTTAGCTTCTATCCTTGCTTTTTATCCATTAAGATTTTGTTTTTTTATAGCCTTCTCCTTTCCTTATTCCTCTAGCCTTCATATCTTTACATAGCCTCTCTCTAGCCTATACCTTTTTATAGCTGCCTTATTCCTCTAGCCTCCATTCCTTTTAATATCCTCCCCCTTTCTTTATTCATCTAGTTTCCATTTCTTTATATAGCCTCCCCCTTTATTCCTCTAGCCTCTACCCCATTTCATAGCCTCCTTCTGTCCCTTATTTCTTTAACCTTTGCCCCTTTACATAGCCTCCCCCTTTCCTTATTCCTGTAGTCTCCTTCTCTTTTTATATCTTTTTTTGTTATTCATTTAGTCTGTCACATTTCATAGTCTCCATCCCTTTTTATATTCTTTTTCTAGCTTCCATCAAGCCTCTATCCCTTTATATAGCCTCCCCTTTCCTTATTTCTCTAGCGACCAATCTTTTTCATAGCCTCTCCCTTTCTTTATTCCTTTAGCCTCCAACCCTCTTCATAGCCTTCCCCTTTTCTTATTCCTCTAACCTCAGTCCTTTTACATAGCTTTCCCCTTTCCTTATTCTTCTAGGTGCTATCCCCTTTAATATCCTTAGCCTTTTATTCATCTAGCCTCCATCCCTTTATGTAGCTTCTCTTTCTTTATTACTCTAATCTCTGCCCCTTTTCATGGCCTTCCCCCTTCTTTAGCCATCTAGCTTCCATCCCTTTTCATGGCTTCTATTTAGCTTCCATCCCTTTTACATAGCCTCCCTCATTTCTTATTTCTCTAGCCTCAGCCTCTTTTCATAGCCTCCTCATTTCCTTACTCCTCTAGTGCCATCCCTTTTCATAGCCTGCCACTTTCTATATTCCTCTAACCTCTATCCCTTTTCATACTCTAGCCTCTGCCCCATTTCATAACCCACCTTTTTATATGCCTCTAATCTCCATCCCTTTATATATCCTCTTTATTCATCTAGCCCCATACCTTTAATCAGCCTCCCCTTTCCTTATTTCTCTAGCCTACATCCCTTTTCATAGCCTCCATCTTCTTATATATCTTGCCCTTTTTTATACATCTACTCTCCATCCCTTTTCATAATCTCCGCCTTTCTTCATTCCTTTAGCCTATGTTCGTTTCCATGTCCTCCCCCTTACCTTATTCCTCTAGCCTCCATCCCTTTTCATATCCTCCCTCTTTGCTTATTCCTCTAGTCTTCATCTCTTTTCATAGTTTCATTCTGTTGGTAGTGCCCCAGGTCCAACCTAGCACTTCCCCTCTGTAATGCTTAATTTGGTGATAGTGCTCCTGCTCTGTAAGATTAATTTTGCTGCCAGTCATCTTGTTCTTTCTTAGGTGAGATTCCTGGGTGGTGGACTATGATAAAATTAAGCATTTGGTATTGAGCTTTATCCTCATATCCCCCATGATCCATCAACTTCCATTCTGACCACAGCATATTTATGGTTGTCGGGCTGAATGCTTATTAGTGTTCAATGTTGTGTCTCTGGATTTTGCCTTAACACTACAAAGAAGGTACATCGGGTTTTTTTCTGGAAGCAGGCATACAGCAGTCTTAGTAAAAATAAATAAATAAAAAATGCTATTAGGTACATCAGAGGTAGGCAGGAGCCTGGGGCTTTAGCAGCTATGGCCGACTTCTTCTGATTTACTTATTCTTTGAAGAAGCAGGGAATGAAGGTTGATTTTTCTGACCCTTTTACTGTGGCTGCGTGGAGAAGCTTTGTGCCTTTTATTTTCAGATGACAGATGTGTATCGGTGTAAAAGATCAATGATGATTTGCTTCTCAGCTGTTTGATAAAAATGTTTTAATGAAAGCATCTTGCTGTGGCCACCAGGGTTATTGGTTTGATATAGTACGAGTTCTCTGCCTTCACTGGCCTAGAGCAGATTGTCTCTCTTGGAGGTGAGTAAGGCGTCATTGCCTAGGAACTAGCCTGAAAGCTCTTGGCATCTCCTGCAGTGACAGCTGTCAGTTATTGTGCCCAAATTATTGTATGTGCGTGCATGTGTGCTGCCTTCATTGCTTTCTTTCTGGAAAAGGAGCTTGCACTCGTGTAGAATGCATGTGTGTGTGTATTTTTGAGGGACCACAGGGCAAATCAAGCAGGTGGAGGAAAAGGTGCTGGTACTCAGTTCCTGTGAGTTCCCCCCTGGAAAAAAAAAAGCCTTGGTTGCCTAGGTTTCTCTTAAGACTGTTTTGTTTTGGCTTGACTGGGACCTTCCTGGTAAGGTAATTACTTGCATTATATGCTTACACCAGTATCCATCTTCTTGAGGTTGTGTTGTGATTTATTTGGTAATCTTCTTACTTCCGTTCAGAGGTGATTTTTCTAAGGAATTACTCTAGTCACACATCTACCCTGGGTCAAGTGAGGCTTTAAATAATCTACTGAGGACAGAATATTTGCAAAATAGGTTTCATTGCCATGCTTTAGGTTTGGAGTCTAAAATTCCATTTGCACAACACTTTTTGTCTTCGAAATTACTCCTGGGAGTAGTTGGGTGTGAACAAGCCACAGTATTCCCGTAAGGGCAGGCATGCAGCTTCTGTTCTGCATCTTGAGTAGGGAAGTTGTTGTATGATAAATTATACAATATCATAACACTATCTTTAATGTAGAGTTCTAATTAATTTCTTCCTTTAGTAGTCATATGCTTCTTGTACAGGTAGACCTGCTTAATCTACAAGTTGGAGAAATGAATTAAAAGAACAGTCTAAGAAAGCAGACATTGTTGCGTACGTTTTAGAAAAATGGTTAGCAGAATATTTTTGCCTAGATCTGATGGATTGGGGTAGGGATACCATTGTAAAAGTATGCTGGATGCAGCTTAAAAGTTCTTCTTGGAGTAACTAAAAAAGTTGACAGTGCATCATGTTTACTTTGTGAAATGACAGGAAGATGCTGCTGTGGCAGTTGCACTCTAAGGAGCACAGATTGTTGGTAGATCACAGCTCGCATAATAAGATGTTTTTCTCTTGTATGGTAGAATTTCTTTACCTTTTTTCATATCTTCAAGTTGATTTACATCTGTGTGTTGGGGCTGAGGGCTGTGGAGGCAGTCACTGTTCTGTTTCAAGAACACAAATGTGCTGTGGATTACCTAGGTCACTGCCTGCTGCTGCGGACTCTTATCTGGTATAAAGATTGCAGCCTTGTATATCCAGAATCCGGAATGCTTACCTATGTGCCGTGGACTTCATAAATAGGTAGCTATGTGTTCTCAGTGGCACACAGGATGTGGTGCAGGAGGTAAAGATGGCGCTTGACAGCAGTGATTATTATGCAATACAGTTTGACACCACTGGAGGGCAAATACTAAGGACAAGTGCAGTAGCATTTACTGATAAAAAGGGAGATTACGATAAAATGATGAAATTTGTTAGAAATTGAAAGGAGCAATCCAGAAGTTTAAAGCTTGAAGAAGGCATGGATGCTGTTTTAAAATTACCGTCCTTGAGGCCCAGACAAAATGTATTCCATACATTAAAGGCCAAAGGAAAACCAAACGACTGCCAGCATAGCATGGTTTAATAGTGAAGTGAAAGAGGCAGTTAAAGCCAAAAGGCCACCATTCAAAAAATGGAAGTAGGGAAGATGTCTCGGCCTGCTTAATTACATTTTTACAATTTGAAACAAAGTTTGCCTAGAGGTGAAAGTTTTTATTTGTTTTTAAATACATTCGAAGTAAAAAGCCTGTGAGAAAGTCAGTTGAGCTGTTAAATAACTGATAGGATGTTTAGGAAGGACAAGGAAATAGCTGAAAAACTAAATTAATTATTGATCTTTTTTTTACTGAGGAGAATGTTGGGGGTCATACCCACACTGGAAACGTTTTTTGATGGTGACTGAGATTAGATGAAATCACTGTGAAACTGGAGGAAGTAGTAACTTGGGTTAACAGACTAAAGATTAAAAAATCATTAGGGCCAGGTGGTATTCACCCTGAAGTTCTGAAGGAACTAAAAAATGAAATTGCAGACCTATTTCTAGTAATTTGCAGCCTATCATTTAAAACAAATATGGTACCAGAAGGCTGGAGGGTGGCCAGTGTGACAGCAGTTTTTAGAAAGGGGTTCCAGAAATGATGTGGGAGATTAAAGACTGGTGAGGCTGACTTTGGTACTGGACAAAATGATTTAACTGTTCTTAAAAACAAAATCACATAGACACAGTTTAATGGAGCTCAGTCAGCATGGCTTTTTTTTTTTTTTGCAAAGGCAAGTCTTGCTTTACCAATTTACTAGATTTTTTGTAAATAAACATGCAGATTAAAAGTGAAGCTAGTTGATATAGTATATATGGATTTTTAGAAGGCATTTGACAGAGTCCCTCATGAGAAACTTCTTAGGAAATTGGAAAGTCATGGGATTGGAGGCAGTGTTGTATTGTGGATTGGTAATTGGCTGAAGAAGGTCCAGCTTCTTTAGTGGGGTATGGACCTCGTAACCAGGGATAGATGGGAGTGTAGGCCTGGACAGAAATGGCAGGGGGGGGGAGAAGAGAAGACAGGAAACTAGGGCAAAGCTAGAAAGTATCCTGGCCATCTTGGCAGTTTGAGCAACAGAGCCTGGAAGGTGGGGAGGCAGCATCATTTGGGTGTGGGATAGCTTACAGAAGCCCCATCTGCCACACCCAAAGGCTGATGCAGTAAGGATCACAGGCAGAGGAGGAGTTGTCACAGCAGGCAGCTTCCTCACTGCTGCAAGAAGGAGGTGCAACTTGAACAGTTATACGTAGGTGCCATTGGATGCAGGGCGCTCAGGCTAGTTACGGCCATGGGCAATTTAGCATCCCAGGTCCCCAATGCAAAGGGCCTGTGCAGTTATCAGTGACAAGATTCTAGTGTTTACTCAAACTCTGGTAGAAGTGATATATGGGGAAGGGCCATAAAAAGTGAGGTGGAGGCAAAAAAAGCACAGAGCGGCTGTTGTGTGTCCTTAGCGGCAGCATTCACAGAGCGGGATGCTGCTGGGCAACTAGTTGAGGGATTAGTTAGAAAGTTTCAAGTTGCACAGTATACGTTCTCATCCCTTGCCGCTGGGAGGTACAGTTAAGGGTTAGAGCATTGGCATGTTGGTTATTATCTTCTTGTTCCATTTGCGTTTTATGTATGTTTGAATAAAGCTGCTGTGGCTGATTCATTCACTGAATAAAGACAAAAAAAAAGGCTGCTTCTGGATATGGATGATGTGATTATTAGGAAAGGGGGGGGGGATGTTCTGCCATATGGCGAGGACCGTGAGGTATGGCCGGGTTAAAGAATGGAAGGAGCGGAAAAGACTTAATGGTCAGTTCTCCGAAGAGAGAGAGTATTTCTTTAGTGGAGTGCCCCAGGGGTCTTTATGGGGACCTGTGCTATTTAACATATTTTGAAATGATCTGGAGAAAGACAGACAAAAATGAGATGACCAAACTAGCAGATGATTCGAATTGTTAAAATAGTAGCACATGGAGGTCACGTGATGCTGTGAAGGGGAAAGACGCACATTTTCCCTTCTCAGCGCCCCTGCCGGGTATCTGGACCCATCGGGCACCTAAATGCGGCGATAATTAGCAGTTTTACAACCGCAGAATTAACTTAAGAGCACAGAGTCACCTGGACCGACATGACTACCCGACAATTGAAGAAAGATAGAGAGAAGGAAAAAGATCGAGTGCGGCCCATGGACGCCATGATTGACGGGGAGGAAAATTCCTCAGATGCGGCCCCGCCGGCTAGCCTCGCCGAGATTAAGCTGGCGATGCAGGAAATTCTCAAACCTGAATTGTCACTGATTTCCTCGAAACTTACCGACCTCTCGTCTTCTCTGCAATCGTTTGAGACACGCTTCGCCGAGGCGGAACAACGGATCTCTGATCTTCAAGATGGCCACCAGTCAGTGCAACAAGAGCTTGAGGCCCTTAAAAAGGTGGTGCACCGTCAGTCGGATCGCATGGAAGATCTAGAAAACCGTTCACGGCGATCGAATCTACGATTTGTGGGCCTCCCTGAGAGCTTACCCGATCGTGAGTTACCAGCTTTCTTTGAGAAGTGGCTTCCCTCGGTGCTTCAGCTCTCTAATACTCATGGCCCCGTGCGTGTCGAGCGCGCGCACAGGTTGGGCCTGAAAAAGCCGACTGATCCTCGTCCATGTGTAATTATCGTGAAGGTGTTAAATTTCCTTCACAAAGCTGAAATTTTAGCACTTACGAGAGGTGGTAAAACGCTGCAATATGAAAATCAGAAAGTCCTCGTTTTTCAGGACTTTTCGGCGGCGGTCTCACAGCAGCGCCGAGCAATGGCGCCTACCTGCTCCCGTCTACACTCGTTGGGAATCAAGGCGATGCTCGTTTACCCGGCGAAACTTCGGGTGCCCACGAATACCGGGGTGAAGTGGTTTACTGACCCGGGAGAGGCTTCTAAATTTGCCGACGGATGTGAGGCGTCTCCGAAGCTGCCGCCGGCCGTTGCATGAGTAGCCGAGGACTAAGCGGAGCTGATTCGCGGTTTTGAGGCCTGTTTGGGAGCTGGTTTGGCGACTTCCCTGTAGCTATATCTCTGGTTTACAATTTTCAATTCCATAACGTAACCTGAGCTGCCCTTCGGGGCCTGAGTGACCTGGAGCTAGCAGGCTGAACGGGTGCAGAGCAGCCTCATGAGTGGTTTGCTCCCATTACAGGCACGCTAAGTTAAGTCTGTGACGGGACTCGGCTGACTTGATGTTATGTTTTTCTACATTTTCTCATTTTCTAGCCTTGTTCACTTTGGCTGTTATACATGTAACATAAATAATGAAGTTCAGTTTCAGTTGTAATGCACAGCATGTTGTGTCCAGAAGGGGGATGGGGTGCTGGGTGGGTCGGGTTGCCCGGTGGGGGGGCTGTCTAGTACAGAGTGACCTCTAGCCCTCCTTGGTGGGCTTATGGTGGGTATTCTTCGACTAAAGTTGAGGGGTTGGTTGGGTGGGGGGAGTGCGTGGGGTCAGCTCTTTGGTGGTGGGGATTGGGTCTCTGTCCTTTTGTGCCATCTGTTAGCTTTCAGTCTCAGGTTTGCCCCCAATGTTTGGGCCTGGTGGCTCCCGCTGGGAGGGCCATCTGGCTTTTTGATTTCTGTCATGCTTTCTCACATATCGCCTTGGTCCCTCGGGATTACCTAAGTATGTCTAAGCCAACTTTGAAGTTAGTATCCTGGAATGTCTGTGGCGTTAATTCCCCAATTAAGAGAACAAAAATTCTGTCCGTTTTAAAGAAGAAGGCGACGGATGTGGCATTTCTCCAGGAGATGCATCTTAATGATCTGGAGCACCAAAAGTTGCGCCAACAATGGGTGGGGGCGGTTCATTTTGCCTCGGCTACAACTAGATCTGCTGGTGTAGCCATCCTCATTCATAAAACGGTTCCCCTATGTGTCCATGAAGAGATCAGGGATCCTCAGGGGAGGTACCTGATTCTGGTTGCAGAACTGGATCATAAGCCCATTGTTTTATGTAACCTCTATGCGCCTAACAACCCGTCTCTGGGTTTCTTTCAAAAGCTTTACCGTTCTTTGTTGCCCTACGTGGACAAAGATTTAATTCTTGGTGGTGATTTTAACTCCGTTACGGACCCTGCTCTTGATAGGGTTGGTGTGCACCACATACCTCAGCAGTCTAGTAGGGGGCTAAAATTTTTGGTAAGATCCTTGCATCTGCTGGATCCTTGGCGCCTCCTGCATCCCCTGGAAAAAACATTTACACATGTGTCCAGAGCTCATCCGTCGCAGTCTCGCATTGATTATTTCTTTATTAGTCCTCACTTGTTTACTAATGTAGTTCAGGCAGACATTGATGACATTGTAGTGTCAGATCATGCTCCAATTGGGTTGGAAATACAGATGTCCTTGTTCTCCTCTGTGGGCCGTTGGTGGCGCTATCCTGTGTACTTGGAGGGAGATCGTACATTCCAAGATTATCTTCGTTCAAAATGGAATGACTATCTTCAGTTCAATGGGGAACATGTATCGGACCCGATGTTGTTTTGGTATACAGCGAAGGCAGTGCTGAGAGGGGATGTGATAGCCTTCGTGGCTCGCCGTAGGAAATTAATGGATAAACGCTTAATGGGTTTGCATGACCAACTTCGGCGGGCCGGACAGGCTCTGCAGCAGTCTCCTACGAACCAGCATCGGACCCGATACTTTGCTATTCAGGCTGAGCTCAACACACTGCTGCATCAGCGGGCAAAGAAAAGTATGGCATATTACAGGTACCGCCTGTTTCAATATGGAAATAAGCCGGGGAAGATGATGGCGAATTTGGTAAGATCACATCAGGCTTCCCGGTATATTCCGGCGTTATATACCCCTGGGGGGGACCTGGTGCGGGATACTCCCTCTCTATTGCGCACATTTCACGATTATTATGCCTCCCTGTATTCGCAGGGGCCGACTAGTTCCCGAATGCGTGAACAGTTTTGTGCCAATGTACCTATTCCCTCCATCACGGGGGATCAGCAGACTTGGCTTAATAGGCCTGTTTCTGAAGAGGAGGTGCGCTTGGTCATTCAAGGGGGGAAAAGATACAAAGCCCCAGGACCAGATGGCTATGTGGCCGAATTTTATAAAACTATGCTGGATTCCCTGGTTGGCCCTCTTACCCGCAATTTCAATGCACTCATTGCACATGGCTCCTATCCTCCCCATATGAATACGGCTCTTGTCACTTTAATTCCTAAGCCAGGTAAGGATCCCCTTCAACCAGGCTCCTATCGCCCGATCTCGTTACTAAATGTGGATCAAAAATTCTTAGCCAAAATTATGGCCGATCGGTTGGCCACCATTCTTCCCAACTTGGTGGGTCCCGGACAGGTGGGGTTTATTAGACACCGATACGCCTTAACTAATATCCGTAAGGTGTTAATTGGCCGGACGCTGTGTCAAAATGATAGTATTCCTCATCTGGTGGTCAGTTTCGATGCCGAAAAGGCATTTGACCGTGTAGAATGGAGCTATTTGTTTCCACTTCTCCATCAGGTGGGGATTGAGGGTTTTTTTTACCAAGCTATTCAATTATTATATCATGGACCCCTGGCCGCTATTGTGGCGAATGGCTCCCAATCCGAACCCTTTCCTATTACCCGAGGCACGAGACAGGGTTGCCCTCTGTCCCCGTTATTGTTTGTTTTACAGTTCGAACCATTGTTGCTAGCGATCCAAGCTGCACAAAACATTAAGGGGGTACGGTTTCAGACTGAGACCTTTAAATATGCAGCATTTGCTGACGACCTCTTGGTGCTCCTGACACATCCCAAGGAGTCCCTGTCCTCATTGCTGTCTCTTTTTACAGACTTTAGCTCTTTCTCGGGGTTTAAGCTGAACCATGGGAAATCTGAAGCCCTTCCATTTCCCCCGTCCCTTAAGGATAGTTGGGGATCCGATTTTTCCATGACTTGGGCCACTTCTCAAATCCGTTATTTGGGTATATTTCTTCCGGCCCAATTAAGCTCCTTATATAACTGTAATGTTACCCCGCTTTTGAGAAGAACAAAAGAGCGGTTGGAGGCGTGGCGTGCTTTGCCACTTTCTCTTTTGGGGCGGCTTAATCTTTTCAAGATGCTTATTTTGCCCCAATGGCTTTTTTTATTTCAAAATTTACCCTTTCTTTTGAAAGCAACTGACATAAAGCAGTTGGAGAAGCTTCTGCGGGGGTTTTTGTGGCAGGGGAGACGGGCGCGTATACCTCTTCGCAGTCTTCAGGCACGGTGGGGATCGGGTGGATTGAGTGTGCCCAATCTCCGTCTTTATAATCTAGCCAGTAATCTTAGACTTGTACGGGATTGGCTCACAAGGCAATCTAATTACATCAATCTGTCAGCGGAACGAACTTTAGTGGCCCCGGTTGATTTGGGGTATGTCCTGCAGGGGGGTCATGGTGGGTTCGCCTACCCCCACCCTGTGGAGGCTCTCTTTACCCCTTTACGGGTAACCTGGCGGGCCACAATGAAATTACTGAAGCTTCCTCCTGTTTGTGCCTATTTGTTGCCCCTTCGGGGGAATCCCGATTTCCCTCCAGGCTCAACGTCAGCTAGTTTTCCAGTCTGGCTGGATCGGGGTATTACTCACTTGGGACATCTGTTTGATGGGGATGGTCAGTTATTAACTCATTCCATGTTAACACAACAATATGGATTGCCCTCGACCCAGGTATTTTCCTACCTACAGGTACGACACTATATTAGGTCCCTTCCCCCACCTAGCCTGGAGCCGAGTCTTTTTGGTTCCGTAGAAACCTTTTTTGCATTGACTGCGTCCAAGTCCCCCACTTTATCTCAATTCTATAAAAAGCTGACGGGGACCCGACAGAATGACATAGCCATGATTTTAGAAGCTAGGTGGCATAGGGAGGGCCGGACGGAGGTTAAAGCGTCTATGATACGCAGCTGTTTTCGCCACTTATCCACTGTCTCCTCCAATACTTATTATAGGGAAATGCAGTTTAAATTCTTGTGGGGGGCGTATATCCCACCAACCAGGGCGGTATACTACCAACTTGTTTCAACGGGCACCTGTGGGAAGTGCCAGGCTCTCGAGGGCAATCTGCTCCACATGTTTTGGGCTTGTTCTCGGGTGAAGAGGTTTTGGCTACGAGTGCTGCATTATCTTTCAAATCTATTAGATGTTGTTCTTCCCTGTTCTTTCTGTATGATATTATTTGGTCAAATACCATTGACTCTCATCCGGGGACAGGGGCCACGATTGATGCTGCGGAAGGGTTTTGCTGTGGGGAAAAAGGTTATACTCTGCAACTGGAGGTCTGCCGCTTCACCATCTTATTGGCACTGGAGGAACCAGTTTCATCAGCTGATGATGATGATGGACAAGCAGTGGGGGACAACATCCTTTCAACGTGAACGTCGTTTTCTAACTATTTGGGACTCTTATATTCAATCGTTATCTCACAGACTTCGCAGTCAAATTTTGAACGCTTAAGACATCAGTATTCTGGGTGAATTGAATATGTTCATGGGGTTGCCTGGACTGTTGGCAGGGAACGAGAGACTGGCACAGGGGGAGAGAGGGGGGGGGGTTAACTGATGATAGTTCGATACATGTCAATGTAATGTATATGTTGAAAACCAATAAAAACCGTTTTGCAAAAAAAAAAATAAAAATAGTAGCACATTGTAAAGAACTGTAGAAGGACCTTGGTGAGACTAAGAAACTGGGCGTCTAAATGGCAGATATGATTTAGTGAGTGTGGACAGGTGCAAAATAATAGACGTATGGAAAAATAACCCCAACTACAAGTATATGAAGCTGGGTTCCATGTTAGGAGTCTTCCACAAGGGAAAAGGACCTCTGAGTCCTTGTGGTTATTACCTTGAAATCTTTGGTTCGGTGTGTGTGGCAGCAGTCAGAAAGACAAGTAGAATGTTAACAATTATTTGGAAAGGAGTAGAGAACAAAACAGAGAATATCAAAATGTATGAATTCATGGTGCGCCTGCTCCTTCAGTATGGCTTGCAGTTCTGGTTGCCCATCTAAAAAAAAAAGACATGGTGGACATGGAGAAAGTACAGAGAGAGGCGACAAAAATGATGAAAGGGACAGAAAAGCTCCTGTACGGAGACAGACTAAACAGATTAGGGCTTTTAGCTTGGAAAAGAAACTGAGGCATATGATTGAAATATATAAAATCATGAGTGGGGTGAAACGGGTAAACGGGGAATGAATATTTACCCTTTCAGACGCATGGGTTAGTTAGATGACACTCCATGAAACTAGCAACCAGCAAATTTAAAACAAATCTTAGGACATATATTTTCACTCCGTGAACAATCAAGCTGTGGCAGCTTTTGCCAGAGGACACAAGGCAACTAACATAGTGGGGCTCAAAAGAGGATTGGACAGGTTCCTGGAGGAAATGTCCATAACCAGTTAGACGTGGGAAAGCCGGCGCTTACCCTGGGAATGAAATACAAGTAATAGATCAACTATTGGGGATCTGCTGGTTACTTGTGATATGGATTGGCCATTGTCAGAGACAGAATGTTGATGTACTTTGATCTGACCCAGCATGGCAATTATGTGTTTTTTCTAGTAATGGGTAAAGTAAATTTGAGGTGAGGTTCTTTAAAACTGATAAATTTAATAAACATACTGAACTTCCAGCAGAGAAGATAGCTAAGTTAATGGTATGAGAAAATGGAATGCAGAAGGATGTATCAGCAAGATTTAATAAAACTAATTTCAATAATCTTTCTATATTATAAAAAAATAGTAGGGGTGATCACTTCAGCACAACAGCAGATGAGCACGCAGAACTGCACACAGAGACCCAGCAGCAACAGTGGTAGAATAGACCCCAGCTGCAGAAACATGAGCAGAACCCCAGAGACCCTTTGAAACATGGAACTGCTGCAGTGGTTTTGAAATAAACACCCGCAAGCCACTGGCCAGGCATCAAGGGTTGTACAAGGAGTAGGAAAACAAAACAAAAAAAACAAACTTCAGTCCTGACTCTGCAGCCCCTGGGGAGTCATTACCTGGGCAGCCAGCTGGGAAAAGAAGCATGGAGCCAGCAAATAAAACTAAAATTTGAGCCTCGTGAAGACTGCAGGCCACATGGTCGAGAGTAGAAGGAGGGGAAGACGGGAAGTGTGGGAGGAGTGATGGAGCTGGGGAACAAATGCAAAGAGTCTGTAGCAGGAATGCAGAAAAGGTGAAGAAGTAGTAGAACAGATGAGAAAGTGGAATGCCCACACTCCCAATCCAGAAACACACCTCTTACCCCACCCAGCACCACATCCCATAAATATCTTCTGAAACACATCTCCCCAACTCCCACCCACAAGCAGCTCCCTACTGCCACTCACAGCGCATATACCATTAGAAAGCCACTTGTAACACTTGCCCAAACACCGCCACCCATTCACCCCCTTACATCACTGATATCACTACCACCCACAAACCAACCTGCACCTCCATCACCATAAACCCTGTTATGATGACCATCCCCTCACTTCAGTGACAGTACCACCACTACCCACAATACATCTCATCTCCACATAACCATGCATGCTGCCACCAACCCAGATGCAATACTCTGTCTCCCTTCCAAGTCTACTTTCTCACTGGTAACTTAACCCCCTTATGCCACAAAGACATACCCTCCTACACACTCCCTGCACACATCCCTAACCACAGCTACCTATACCATACAAACTTCTGGAAACCCTGTTGCAATTCTTGGCCCCCCCCCTGCATATACCTTTACACCACCACCACCATCACACCATCCTCACATGCCCCCCATACCTATATGTGCACACCATAGTTCCATAGGTGAGCGTTCACTTATACATTTTGGAGTGTTGCTCACAGTTTTTACATGGTCACTCACATTCTTATTTTCTTGGTGCTTTATACAAAAATGCAACACCAATACTGTTGCTCAAAAATTGTTGGTTTAAAACAAATTGTTGCTCTTACAAAAAAAACCCCAAATCTACACACACCTAGTCACTCCTTGGAGGGAACAAACGTTGCTGCACACCCCTGCAAATCCATTTGCAACACTCAACACCCCTTGCAAACTCATTCAACCCCTCATTGTACCAAACACTGCTCATGCCACAAAAACATCTTCAAACACATTTCCACCCACACACAATACTCAACAGCTACTCATACCACATCAATCCCACACACTACTCACCCCCTCCTAACACCACCTACACATGCACACTTTTCCTCTATTGCTACATGCCCCCCATGCCTACACCTTAACCCTATCACTCTCGCCATGCAAACCATAAACCCAATTTCTCAGCATTCAGACAGGTTAATCCATGACTAGTGGGTTATGCACCTCTACCAGCAGATGGAGATGGAACAAAGCTGATATCACGGTATATATTACCCCTGCACTGACATCAGCCCACCAGTATTCTCCGTCTCCAGCAGATGGATGTGCATCTCCCTACTGGTGATTGCTTGTTTAAAAAAAAAAAAAAAGACGAGATTAATCATGCATCGCCTCTCCTGAGATGATACCTTGTGGTCTGACCCTCGGTCGAGTTTTCCTGAGGTGAAATCTCATAATCCCTCCCTCAGTTGACTGCCTTGATCCGGTAGCTGGTTTTCCAGCGTGAACTTAGCCTCTCAGCTGCTTCTCTCCTGACAGCTAACTGGTGCAAGAAGCCAAGTGTAGCAGTGAAGGCATTAGCCCTCCTCTCCCCTTCTCCCCCCCCCCCCCCCCCCCCCCCCCCCCCCCGCAGCTGGAGACCAACTCTGTACTTGCCGGGACGGGCTAGCTCAGGTAAGGGGATGTAAAAAATAAATAAATAAATATATATATAATACATACATAAAAAAGAGGGATAATTTTTGATTCCTCTCCCTGTCTTCTGGTCTGGACTCTGAGCCTCGGTGTAGATCTGACATTCATTCTCACCTCTGTGAAGGGTTTGGGGAAGCGTGGCAGTTTTGGCGGGTTGAGCAGCCTTTTGGCTAGGTCCTGCATGTTAGGCCACAGTGGCCTCCTGGGCAAGCCTGCTGTGAGACAGTGACTGATGTTGGTTTGCACGTCCAGGTTGGGCGTCCGTCTGGACCATGCTGATTGAGTATCCAAATTTTGGGGGTCTGTAAGTTTATGCGTTCCTCTGATCTTAGTACCTAAGCTCTTCATCATAAGAGAGTACACGCTTATGGGACATCCTGTCTTAAATAAAGGCATCCCATATTTGGGCGTTCTTATTTTGGGCGTCGTGTCCGGGCTTGCCTTGTACAAGATGCACAGTTGTCAGACGCGTGTTTGTAAGTGTGCTGCTAGTGGACGTCTTATCCATGGCGCCGGTAGCAAAGAATCCCAAGCGCCTTGCAGTTTGCACTGCTTGCCATATTTGGGTATCACAGAAGGGTGTCCCCTCTAACTTTGTCAGTACTATCTGGAGGCTCAGGGAGAGTTGTTTCCTGCAGATTTGGCTGAGCCCGGCCCTTCCCAGCGGGAATGGGACTGGAGTGGGTTCTGTTAGATGTTTCGCCTGGTTTTGAGGCTCCCCTAACTGGAATTTCAGCAAGGGAGAACTTCTCAGTGGGCACGTCTCTGGCGCTCCCTGGTTTTGGTATGGATCCTTTCGCCTCTTTTCTTGGGCAGAATTTTTTCAGGGGCTGCAATCCCTTCTAATTTTTGGAACTGGCCAAACCTGGAAGTTCGGAATTGCAGCTGTGGAATCCCGTAAGTCTGGTGCCATGGATAAACGTTGGAATATGCCCCAGCCTGCTGCGGGTTCCACAGATGGGGACCCTGCTGGCTTGGATGATGAGGGTGATCCTTACTCCCTGGAGGATAGAGTTTTACCTCCAGCTTGGAGTCCTATAGATGGGTTGCCGGCCCTGCTCTCCCAGACATGGTGCTGGGTGTTGGTTCCATGTCTGAGTCAAAGAAAAATCCCATTTTAGTGCCTTGAATGGGGTGCTCCGGAAACTAATTTTAAAGAGGGACGAGCCTTGCGAGGGCTGTACCCCCTGGATCCAACAGCTAGAGAGAGCAGTGTTTTGTTTTCCAAAAGTGGATGCTCTGTGTGCAGTCTGCAAGTGGACAACCTTTCCTGCAGAAGGGGGAGTGGAATTGGAGAATCCTTAGGATAGGAGAACTGATGCAATCCTTAAGCAGGCCTTGAGGGGGTGGCAGTGAATACAGTTAGCTTCTTGCTGGTCCCTGGTGGCTTGTGTTTGTTTGCCTCTCTCAGGAAGTCACTGAGACTGGTTTGAATACTGGGGCACCTTTTTTGGCAGTTGCGGTCTGCACCTCGGTCTGTCCCTCTGCCAGAGGGATGGCTTCAGGGTTAGCAGCCACGTGTCAGCTGTGGCTGAGATTTTGTTGCCTGCCACAATTTCTTATGAAACTGCTCTTAAAAGATCACTCTTGTTCTCAGAGTAAGTTGGAGTAAATGACCACTACGCGGGATGAGTCCCAAGTTCCTTGTTTGACCAGAGGATTAAAAACAGGCACCATGCTCTTTGTCTGAGGGGCCATGCTAGGGGTTTCAGACGTTATCGACCGTACAGGGAAGCAACTTCTCAGAGGGCTCAACCTCTGAGTAGGTTTCAGTCCTTTCGGCCCAGGTGGCTTAAGACAGGGCATAGGCTTGGGTGGCGATGCATCCTGACTCCTGTAAATGAAAATGGCCGACTCACCTCCTAGAACTGGAGATGGGGATTCGCCTGTCTCTCTTTTTTATCGGAGGAGGGTCAAGATCATGTCAGACCAGTGGGTTCTGGAGGTGATAAGGACTCCCAGGCAGGAAAGTTGCTAAAATTGCATGGTCAGATTCGTTGCCTGTTAGGGCTTTCTGGGACTATTTGTAAGTCCTAGGATCTATGGCATTGACGCTAGAGCTGGTTCCATGGGTATTTGCTCATATGTAGCCTCTTCAGAGAGCACTTTTCTGCTGCTTCCTCTTAAGGGAGAGTCCAGTTGTAGTCTTTCATGGTGGCTTGGTCGAACCAATCTTGAGTCAAGGAGGGAAGTTGGAGGTCCCGAATTGGGTGATAGTGACCACCATTGCCAGCTTTTCCAGATTGGGAGCGATGTGTCAAGGTCAGTTGGTGCAGGGCCAGTGGTTGAAGGAGAGGGTGTCAAAGTCTTATCAATTGGTTAGAAGCGAGAGTAGCACATTTTGTGTTTCTTGCCTTTTTGCCACAGTTATGTGGTCATTCAGTGCATATTCTATTGGACAATGCAACAATGGTAGCTTATATCAACCGGTAGGAAGAAACCAAGAGTCGAGCAATGGCTCAGGAGGCCCAGGAGTTGGTTTGCTGGGCGGAACAAAATTTGATACGCCTGGCAACTTCTCTCAAACATTCATGATTGGCTTTTTCAAAATAAACTTGCCTTAAACTTCCTGAAAACCGAAATTATGATCCTGTCTCTGTTCCCTCTTTCTTATGTTCCTGAAAAAATTATCTTAAAAAATGAAAATATGCCTTTATCCAAAACAGTTCGAAATCTTTGCATCCTTATTGATCAGTCTCTTTGCATGCTCATATCAAAGCCCTTACACAAACTTAGTTTTTCAAGCTGCAATTCTTAAGTTATCTAAAACCACTTCTGAATCCTCCTGATTTTTGAATGATTTTTCAATTGCTTCTTTTTTCTATAACCAGCCCTTTTTTATGGAACTCCCTCCCAAAAGAGGTAATAGCAGAAGCAAAGCTTTTACGAAAAGCTCTTAAAACCCATTTATTTCAAAAGGCATTCCATCTGAGCACTATAAATTTATCTATATTGACAATAGTTAGGTCTATCAGAGTTGTAAGTGTCTGTGATTTTGTTTGATTTTTATCATTTTTGATTGAGTCTTATGTAATTTTATGTTTTCTACTATCCTGCCATGAACATAGGAAAGGCAAGTAATAAATATTTTAAAACAAATATCCAGGTGGATTTTTTCAGTCTAATAAAGGCTAGACCACGGAAAGAGGGATCTGTCAGAGGAAGCAATTTGCTTCGTTCAGGTCAGATGGGGAATGCCCCACATGGACTTAATGACATCGTGACAGAACGCCAAGGTGCTTTGTTTTTACAATCACAGACAAGAACATGGGAAAGAAAGAATTGATGCTCTGGTTCTGCCCTGGCCTTTGGGAATTCTTTTGTGTTTCCTCCATGACCGCTTGTGGGCAAGGTGCTATGGCAGCTAGAGAAACATCCTAGCAAGGTGATTCCAGTGGCCACTTGACCATGGTTCTTGGACGTGGTCAACATTGCAGTGGACAGGCCGTTAAGGTTCAGTCAACTGCTGAGGCTTCTTCATCAGGGTCTAACTTTAGATCAGGCGGCTCACTTCTTTCTCGCGGTTTGCTTTTTGAGAGGAAATGTTTTGACATGGAAGGGTTATTCTGAGGGCATCATCGCCACTTTACTGCAGGCCAGAAGACCATCCACATCCTTGGCCCATGTGAGGATTTAGAGGGTTTTTGAGTCTGGTGTACCGAACAGGAAGTGCATCCTACTCATGCTTCAGTTTCCCATATTTTTTACTTTTCTACAGAAGGGGTTGGTTAAAGGACTAGCCTTTAACGCCCTTTGGATGCAGGTGGTGGCTTTGGGCTGTCTTTGGGGTATAGTGCAGGGTGTGTCCCTTGCAGTGCATCTGATTGTGATTCGTTTTCGTTTTCTTCAGAGAGCAAAACATTAGCAGCCTCCAATGCGAAGGATATGTCCTCCTTGGAACCTTAATTTGGTTCGGAGGGGGATGTGTGAGGCACTGTTTGAACTGCTGAAGAGGGTGACTATAAAGGATTTAACCCTGAAAGAAGGATTTTTGGTGTCAGTTTGTTTGGCCAGAAGGATTTCCATCTTCAGGTATTGTCATTTAGAGATCCTTTTTTTTTTTTGTTTACAGATTTCGGAGTCCAGGGTCTCATTGCACATAGTATCCTCCTTTTTTTTTTTCTTTTCTTCTGAAGGTTATTTCTATATTCTATTTAAGTCAAACAGTGGAGCTTCCAACCTTTCCCAATTTGGATTCATCTGCATCTCATGCGAAAGAACTTTTGGTATTGGATATACGGTGGGCCCTGCTTAGGTATCGTAAGGTTACTACTAGTTTCTGGAAGTAGGAATGATCCAAGGAAGGGGGTGAAAGGCTATGATTGCATGTTGGCTGAAGAAAGCTATTGGCTCGTTTTTTTACATTTGTAAGGGTCGCCCATTACCAGAGGGTCTGAGGGCTCACTTGCCTCACTTTCAGGCGACATTCTGGGCTGAGTGTCAACAGGTGTCTCTGCAAGAGATTTGTCAGGCGGCTACTTGGAAGTCGTTACACACTTTTCGCTAGATGCCATCGGTTGGATGTCTGGGCTTCAGATTCCATGGGTTTTGAGAGTGTTCTATGAGTGGGACTATCACGTTCCCATCTTGTTTAGGGTAGCATAGGAACATTCCAGGAGTCTGGAATGATTTGGGCATGGACAGGAAAATTGGTTCTTACTTGCTAATTTTCGTTCCTGGAATACCACAGATCGGTCCAGAGCCTCCTCCCGATTAGGAGAGTTTGCTTTTGTTGGCAGTTTATATTTGATGCAGAGTTGTTGAGGGGATTCAAGTGATCTCCTTTGTTGGAAAGGTGTTTCCAGTTTTGAGGCATCACCTTCCTCCTTCTCATTGAGGGGGATTTGGGGGTATTAGTTTGTGTTTAGTTACCTTGGCTTGAGTATAGGTCAATACTGAGGGATTGCAGGTGGCACACTAGACTGTATGGCATTGACAGCAAAATTTATTTTTGTGTCCATCCGCTGGCAGGGAGGCAAAACCCAGGAGTCTGGACTGCCCTGTAGTATTTGAGAAATGAAAATTAGCAGGTAAGAACCACTTTTCCTATACCTCCTGCACACCGTTTCCATCCCCCCCCCCCCCCCCCCCAATACCATATATCTAATGACACACCACTCTCCTTCCCCTGGTGGAAGTGGAGAGTGCGAGGGGGAATGAGTGTGCACTCATTGCCTCCCACCTTATTACCACCCGCACGCTCTACCCCTCTATCACCAACACACATGCCCCACCGCCACACTGTTGTTATTTTGTCACCCCCCATATATATCTCATTTACATAACAAACACTCTTGCACATATTGGAAAGGGGAGCAGGGCAAAATGCAGACTGCAAGAGAAACTGTTCTCACTCTTCTCCCCCCTGTAAGTCTCTTGACCCACACACTACCATGCCTTCCCCACTGAATTTACACCACACCACACCCCTTCTATAACTTACAGGTCTTGGCGTCAAACACGCTCTTTGAAGTTGACATACAAACAATTCTAAACTCGTTTTTTTTTTGTTTGTTTTTTGTTGTTAGGATTTCCCTTTACATACAAGCATGTTCAGTCTGAGGGAAAAAATGGAGGGTCAAGAATTGTATAGCTCTCTTTCCAGTTAATTGCCCCACCTAACTGTTCCTTGCGTTTTATGTGTAGGCAGGAAAATAGGGTCCAGAGCAAAGAGCTCACTATAGGGTTGGTGAGTGAAGAGAGCAGAATCGCAGCCCCTAGTTTTCAATAAAAAGTAAAAACAAAAAACCCCCTATTTGTAATAGTAAATGTGCTTATAAATTTCCATAGAAACTCAACACCAGCTCCCCTTCCCACTGGTCTTTTATCAGACTTCTCAACACTTTTCCAACCATTGCCTTCCATGTCTCTCTCAGACATGCCCAAAATCTGCCTCCCTGATGATGCCCTCAACCATATCTGCTAGTATGCCATCTCAGGCCTTGCTATCTTCAACATTGATTCTTACAAGTCCAGTACTTAAACTATCACCCAAGCCCTCTTCATATGTCTTAATACCAAGATTTTTAATAACCCCTCACAGTCACAAAGGTAAGTCAGTTGTGAAAGAAAAACACTGCCTTTACAGGCTCATACGTGTACAAAGTAAATTGTGGATCGAGTTAAACAAAGAACCTTGGCCTCAGTTTTTCATGTCTTAGTCTTATGTTTTGTTTTATGTATTGGTCATAATTGTAATATGCTGTGATTTGATGTTTAAAATTATGGATTTATGTACCCTGCAGGGAGCAAGAATTTAGGACCTGCGAGTTATAAATGTTTTAAAAACAAAAATAATTTAAAAAAAATTGAAGTTTGGGTTCTATCTGTAGTTCCTCCGTTCAAGTTACCCCAGCTTTTGAAGCCTGATGATATTTATTTATTTAACATTTTTTATATACCGACAGCAGTTTGCACATCGTATCGGTGTACATTTAACTCAGAACTAACAGGCAGTGCCTTTACATGGAACAGAAACTAAAATTAAAATGCTAAACAGGTATACCATCGCTCCATGCAGGCTATCCCGATGCTTTCTTGGAGGCCCAATGCAGTCTTGTCACTGCTGTTAACCCTATAGATGTTATATTTCAGAACTTACTATTACACTGGTTTAATTGAGAAGTCTTTGAAAAGGCATTTGTGAACCTGATTTGTTTCAGATGACCCTTTGAGAGCTCCTTAAAAGTACTGTCCATCTTTTGTCTGCACATCATTTCTGTCCTAGCAGCCATCACTATGTTTTGCTCCTAAGCATTTCTATTCATGAAGCCTCAAAAAACCACTTGGGATTATTGAGGCTTGGGGTCCTAGCTGCCACTGAGACTGTTGGGAGAGCCTTGTGCTTTCCAGGCGACGGTTCACTTGTCTAATACTGTTACTATGTGAGGTAAGATAATTCTGTTGTTGAATTTAATACTTGTTTCAGTGTCATAGTTTCTTCATTGTTTCTCACTGCAGCAGAACAGTTATTGGCATTATTATTATTATGAAGTTAATATGGTCTCCTCTAATCATTTCAGAATTTACCAAAGGCTTCTTGTGGTCAATTATGCACGCCACAGGGTATAGCACTATGTACATCTAGTAGTGTTACATAAGTGACTAACAGTAAACACAAGCATGGAACATGACAGCAGATAAAATCCATTTCGTCTGCTCTTCTGCTCAATTTTACAGTCCCGTCCTCTCCCTCAGAGATTCTCTGTGCTTGTCCCATGCTTTCTTGAATTCTGATAGTAGTAAAGGAAGCCTTTGAAGTTTGTATTTGGTGTCAGAGCTTTTAAGTGAGTCTTGGGCCCGGCTTCGTGTCTTTTGGGTTTTCATATACTTGGGGAAATAAAAGGCACGGAGAGATTTAAATGAGCAGCTTCTAATACTAGCTGGAGGTGCAGGCCAGCCAGCCTGTCCCTCGCTGTCATTTGAAAGAAGGCCCTTAAGGTTTTCAGTGCACTCACGGCTGAAACTGGCAGCAGGGCTTTTAGAGCAAATCAGATCAGTTCATCTCTTTTATTCTTAGGCCAGAAATTTAGTGTGGAACACTATTTGTTGGCTATGTGGTACATAGCAATTGGGAGAGATACACAAAAAAACCTGATGCCTGTCAGGGCTGTTAATGAGAGATTGTGGCAGCAATAACATTGTTTGCTTTTTATGCAGGTGGAAACTTCAGCAAACCCTCCACCATGCTGAGCACTGCTTATTCTTGAAGTGTTTTTGTATCTGTTCTGTTGATAGAATTTTGGAAGACTCGCGTAACCTTCAGCAGGAACAAGCAGAGGTACAGAAATTGCACCTGCCACAAACACAGAGCAGCAGCAGAATTCTGTACAGGGCAGTTTTCAAAGGGATCGAGATGGGGAATTACCACAGAACCAACTAGATACCCTGCCGCATGAGCTAAACATTTGCGTACTTACTGCCCGATTAATAGAGACCTTCGTTTTCATTGTTTGTTACAAGAACAGGAGAAAACTGTGGAAAGAGACTCATTTTTCCAGGTCAATATTTTTGTTCTTAGCTGTAATAAACGTGGATAAATTACCAGGAAAAATAAAATAAAAACTAAGATCCCTATATATTAACAAGAGGCATTTCTGAGGGACGGAAAGGGGACAGTAAACTACACTTATATAATTGTATTTTCAATTGTATATGTTTAGTTTTGCCTGCTTCCTTTGTCTACAGTAATAGCAGTTACAAAGTATACAAGTGCTTTTGTACCTGCATAAGTGTTACATTTTCTTTGAAATTGTGCTTATCTGGTTAGTTGCTTTTTTGAAAAATCACAACCAATTGCTAAGTACAAATATATCTGCATACTTTGCACTTGTGTGGGTTACTCAAAATCACTTCGATGTTTAGCAAATTGGACCCCAGTGACCTGCTCTGTATTTAATCATATTTTCCTCAGATTTCTGAGGATTATTGTGGGGTCCTGTGCTTGATTATTGAATCTGCTCTGTATTTAAACAGCAGATTCTCCGCACTGTACTTTGCTGGACTAGTATAAGATGCTTCCATAAACATGCGCGTGAAAACAATTTGCCATTTGTTAGCAAGATTTAATTTCCATAAGATTTCAGAGGTACACTTAGAAACCCATAGCCAATAAGGCGTTCCTCTGGCATTCATGGAGCGGGGTCGGTATCAGTATCATGTAAAAGGAGGGCTTCTTGTATAGTACATAGGCCGTAACAAAAATACTAGTTTGAGATTAACTTAATTTGCTTTACATTGCGTTTTGTTTTTTGTTTTGTTTTTTTTTACTATTTTTACCAGGGGGAAGTGAAAGCCTTGTGGGACTGAGCTGGTCTGCTGTGCACTTGATTACATGAAAGCATGCTTAACCCCAAACAAATGTTCAGCACATTCCCTAGGAGTTCTTGAGTGATCTGTATTAATTACTTTAAAGCCCATACATTACCAATCTAGGACAACAAATTTTATACATGTTCTGAACATTTGGGAAGAATTGATCTGAGTGAATCTTTTTCTTCTGATTGATAATGGTTCTCAGCAGATCCACATGGTGAAGACTGTAGAGTGGGGAGCACCGACGTGCATCTGTGTTTAATTTTGATGGCTGCATTAAGTGGTGCTGGAGCTGATGAGTCTGGAATGGAGACATTGGAGGCAGGTGCAAGAATGAAGATCTTAGTTACAGTTATTAGTATCTGTCGGAGATGAGGTTGGCACAGATGTTAACAGTGACCAAGGTGTTGGTTGTCAATGGTGAGATCAGTTCATAGGTTTGCGATTGGGATGCTGATTCGTCTATTTAATATGAGATTGGGATGGAATCTGGTTGTAGATGTTGAGATCAGGTGGGTATTGGCCCTCCTGGTTGAAACTCTTGGTTTTGGGCTTGATGTCTGACTTTAGAAATGGGATTGAGATGCTGTTAGGTGGAGCTTGGATGCAGGCATTGATGTCAAATTTGGGGCTAGCATGAAACTTCAGCCGTGGTCAGACATTGCAGCTGGTGTATGTAACTTTGGGTTTGCTTAGAAGTGCTGATGATACAGTTTGCAATAGTAATACATCTGATAGATTTAGATTGTTCGTGGGATTAAATTGCAACATATATCCTGTTAAGTTATTGTATTGCAGAGGTTGAATCAGTTGGTGCTGTGACAGGTACAGTAGAGCCATGTGTTCTAAGCTTTAAATTCCAACGCAGTTCTGGTGAAAACTTGAAACTTGGGGAAGAGGACAGTAACCTTGTGATGCTGAAGGATGTTGTGCAGGGATTAGTAAAATGCATGGTAGGACCTTTCACCAGGCAGGGAGCAGTATCTGGACACATTTGTGGCACCACTGAAATGTCACAGGATGTAAATAGTTAAAATATTTCCTTGAAGGAAAGCAGCCCCTGGATGTGAATGAAAACAAAGTTTGGCCTGGTGCCAGAACCTGTTGGGGGGTGTGGGGGTGGGTGGGAAGGAATTGGAGGAGGGGGAGGAGAAAATAAGTGACTTAACCACAAACGACTTAAAAAAAAAATAAATTAAGAGATAATTCCATGTCCTGAGGTTACAAACCGGCTGCAACTGGTTTTTTTCCTGCCCCTGCTAGGCATCATGGGTAAAAGTAAGCATCCCCTTTTCTTTTGTTTAATATAAGTGTAGCGCGCAGGATTGGCAAGGAAGTGCCCGTTCTGAGACCAGGCTCTGCAGGTCCCTAGAGGGGATGGCACAGAGTGTGGGGCTGCCCAGGTCCAAGCGAAAGGGCTTCTCAGAGAAAAACCCCTCTCTCCATCTTCCTGCCTCCCCTAGTATTTCTCTTCCTCCTTTCTTTTTCATTTTTTTCTCCCTTCCCTTTGAATTTTCTTGGCAACTAGCAGAAGCAGCAGGAAAAATTTGTACCTGTGAGTATTCTACAGCATGTCCTTTTAGAAAGGAGACAAGAGGCATTATCCAGTTTGTGTCCTTGTGAATGCAAATGGGAGAAGATTAAAATTAGGTTGCATTTAAATGTATATTTAAAAAAAAAAAAAACCAAAAAAAAAAACTGACTAGTTTTCCTTCCTTGCCGTTAAGCGATGTGTGTTCCCTGCTCAGCTTCCCTTGTTACTAGTCTTGTGGGATTGCTAAAATGACCCTCTGAGATGTAAGCTGCACAAGAAGGCTTATTTAGGATAAAGAAATTCTTTTGTCTGTAGTGCTGCTGGTTTGATGCAATAACTCACGCCTCCCCGTCTCCACCCCTTCTCTTCTTGTCAGCGCCATCCCCTCTTTGTGAATGGAGTTCAGCAGCTGGCACAGTGCCAGGGGCTTGGGAGTCTGCGTGCATGCGTGTGCATTTGTCGAAGTGTGTGTGTGTGTGCAGCACTGAGGAGGGAAGCCTGCAGTCTAGGAAGCGCCAGCAATTATATAAGGAAGACTGCGTCATCCCAGCTGTCTGAAGCTGACAGGGAGTTAGGCAGAAAACTCTCCTCAGCTTTACCCCCACTCCTTCTCAGCCTTGTGATTAGATTTGGTATGAGTTGGGAGCATTTTCATGGGAAGAGTCTCCTTTAGTTTTTCCTTCTGTTCAGACACTCTTTTTTTCGGGCATTTCCCAGGGCCGCAATCACTGCAAGGTTGTTGCTCTGATGGGATTTGGCCTTTGCTGTATATGATGAATGTGTCCAAAAGAGAGAATGAACAGTCACATCAAGGAGCTAATTTTTTCAGGTTTGCTCTTTGTAGCTTTGCTGGTGTGATAAATAGGGACTTTTTTTTTTTTTTTTGCACCCCCCTGATGAAATTATGCAGTATTTATTTATTTATTTTATTTTAATTTTTATATACCGGAATTCCTGTATACAGTATACTGTATACAGCCTGTATGCAGGCTGCTGTGCTACTTGCAGGTAGAGGGGTCTTTTGGAACTGGGGTTACATTTCATCAGCTTACAACTGCTCTAACACCAACTTTGTTCATTTTTGAGAACCTGTAAGTCTGAATTTGTCTGCGGAACAGAGAGGGGTTTTCTTCGCATGGTAACCAAGGAAGTTTGAGCACGTGCATTGGTGGGGAGAGGGGTTATGCTGTGTTCTTACGGTATGAATACTTATTCTTGTCTTTTAGTTGAATCCCAGCTGGCAGTTCTGTGCTGTGCTGAGTTCCAGGAGTGTGCGGAAGCTTCCCTGGACTCCAGTCTTACAGACCTTGCCTCATGCTATGGTGAGAAAGTTATGGAGGAAGGTTAACCAGTGTCTTGGCATTTAGTGCCTCCTTATTTTCTCTCTGCACTTATTTGCTGGAGTTCAATTGGCAGTAAATGAGACATTGGAGCCTCCTTGGACAAACTAAATTCCTGCCAGGATGGCTTCTCCTGCTTCTGTTGATACACCAGGGCTAGGATGTCATGTGAAATCTTTTTTTTTTTTTGTTTTGTTTTGTTTAATGCATTGCAAGACATCCATTTCTTTGATTTTGCCCTGTGTATAAAAAATCCTTTTCTTTTCATTTTATTATGTAACATATACCTGTGGCTAAGAATATTTTCTTAGCATGTATGAGGCTGTTTTGGTCTCTGGTATTTAACTCCTGTGCATATGTTTTGAGACCCCTCTTGGGTATTCCCATACTTACCTCCCAATACATTAGCTTATTGTATTAATCTGTGCATTAAGAAACTGTGTGCTTGATTTTCAGCGAGCAGTTTTTAACACACAGGTTATTGCATCAGCTTATGTAATAGGGACTCTTTAAAGAGTACCATGTATTTTCATCTGTGCTTCCTCTGAGGCCTGTATGAAAACCCATCATAGAAATACTGGGCTCTGCGCAAGTTAACACTTCCTGAAGGGCTGGTCTTTCTCTCTTTAATGTTTGAAGCTGAGCTCATTGGTAGTGATGGAGGTGGTGGAAAACAGCTTTTGAAGGAAATTTAGGGCTTATATATGGGGAAGATTCTGTAGTATATGGTTTGGGACCCAAACATGTCCATTTTTGGTACTCTTCTTAGGATGCTTGTAGTGTAAGTATCTTTCCATGCCTTGCAATAGAAGTGTTTCTGCACACTGCTATCGTAAAATATTTTTGGTAACTTTTTATTTCTTAATTTACAGACCTGCCTGCCTGGAAATTGTAATGGGAGAAATGTTTGTCTGTTATTTTGAAGTTTGCTGGTAATGGGATAATTTTAAATGCATAATTACACTTCAGCTAACTACATACTTGCAGATTTCTAGTAAGAATGCAAACTGTAATCCCAGCCCTTGCTCCTGCCTTTGTGTTGCCAAATCTAATGTCCACTCTCCCCAGTAGAGCACTGGTGTGGCAGGTGTATCTTTTTGCTTCTAAAAATCCTTACCCCCCTCTTCAATTTATTTTGTGGAGGGGTAGCCGTATTAGTCTGCAATAGTAAAAATAAGTCCGATGGTACCTTATAGACTATAAGCCAGGGTTTTTCAAGCCTGATAGTTCTACAGTTTTGTATATACAGAGAGAGAGAATTCACAGAATTTCACAATATATTATGATTGGGTTCATTAACGCACACAAGTTTGAACACCACTGGACAAACAGTTATTGCAGCATTGGCTATGAAGAACTTGTTAAGATGTGATTTATATTCTCTTGCTTAGGTTCCATTTGACACTTTTTTGCCTTTTTGGTCAGAGATGGGGCCTGATATTTTTGTTGCAGATCAAGACTCAGATGCAGTAACACATCTATGCTTTTATTTCTGATGCCCACACAGGTCTCTCTACCAGCATACCTTACTCCTGTCATGTAGCACTTTTTTTTTTGTTCTTGAGTCTCCTTCTCAAAGGCTAAGTGGAAGCTTGTGGTGGACTGGGGGGTGGACACTACAAGGTGATTGTACATGGATTCTAGGTCCAAAAGAGGACATCCTTCGTAGAACAAAGGAAATCAAAATCACTGATGCAATAAGCAGTCATTCCTATTTAGAAGATGTTTTGAGAGAAAATTTGGGAGGATATTTTTTACACATTGTGTCTCTTTCAAAATTAAACTCTGGGTGTTAAGATTACTAGATCTCCTAGTGAATTTAAGTCTGGTTATGCTGCAGACATGTATAATAGATTTAGTCCTCCAGTGAAGGTTTCACTGTACACTGCATCATGTGTTACAAGTATTATTGATGTGAAAACTATAAAGCTGAACAGTTCTGAAATCCAAAATATTCAAGAAACATGACATCTTCTTGGGTTGCTGTTGGTCTTGGAGTCTGGTTTGTGTGCTCACTATAGGACTATTTCTATCTTGTGCCTGAGAGCTACAGTATATTGTTGCTCTGCTTTTCCATATGCCCCAATGCTCGTGCTTCTGCTTTCTTCTTTGAGAAAGGTGAGCTAACTAATGCTGGTCATTGCTGACTGATCTATGAGACAAGATGGTGACTGGCTGCACTTCTGAATGTGGTGCAGCTACTTGTTGAATCTTGACACCCAATGAGCTGCTTGTGAACCAGCAAGAGACTAAAATATGGCAAGGGTGGAATGTGTAATCTTATGGCAAGTGGGTACAGATCCTCTTGTGTTTTAGGGACAAGTTAAAGGGTTAGGGATTATTGTTGGGGAATTAGCGAGCATGTACTATTTGTGGCATTGACAATCATATCTGTAATAAAACATTGTTCTTAACATGAACAGTCTGATTTAAATGTTCTTAAACCTCCAACTTTATTTTCCTCATTTAACTGTTTTATTCCTTTTTGTTTAGGATGGACAGAATGACTGAAGATGCCTTACGCTTAAACCTTTTGAAGCGCAGCCTAGACCAGGCTGAGGAGAGAGATGACATCTTGGCCAAACGTTTAAAAATGGAGGGACATGAGGCCATGGAGCGCCTGAAGATGCTGGCACTGCTGAAGAGGAAGGACTTAGCAGGAATGGAGGTGTCTCATGAGCTGCCCATTAAACAGGATAGCAGCAAAGTATATGAGGAGAAAGTGAATGGAAGTTTAAGGCCTCATGGAGATAGCCGGACTTCGGGGAGAGCAGGCAAGGAGAACGTTGAGGAGCCTGTAGATATGAGTGCCAGGAAAAGGTACTGCGATCTTCATCCTTTCTTGTTTCATTCAGGTTTGGGTGTTGTCTACACCACCATAAGTTGCACCAGAGACATGCATGTTCTCTTGCTCTGATCTGTAATATGAGTTGGGGGAAAAGTTCCTGAAAGTGGACAGAACGTCTGTAGTTGTGCCACTACTATTTCTAGTTTGGTTTAAATCTGGCTTTGGGTCAAAGCAGAATGCATGATGGATACACTGGGGCAGAGTTCCAGCACAAGGCTTGCAAAAAGAGAAACTGACCTGACTTGTAACGAGGTCACAGAACTGGGGTTCAGCAGAGCCTCATTAGAGAGCCTTGTGTTTGGCAGGATATGCATATGTCTGAAGCAATGTACTTCAGTCCTGAAGAGGATGGAGGAAGGTTGCTGCATTAGAGGTGATCCTTGCTAGTTCAGGTGTGGAGAACTTACATCCCTATGCCATTTAAATGGGACCAGGTCTGCCTTTGATAGTTATCCTGGTAAAGGGGTGCTGGAAAGGCCAAGGAAAGCTGGATGAGCATGTGTGTATGTAAGAAATGATATGTGCTTCTTACAGTCTCCAGTTGGTTCAGTTCATTTGCAGGTAGTGTGCTGTGCAGCACAAATTGACAGACTGCTTCACTGGGTGTCTTTGTTTTGTGTTTAGCCTCCTTGCAGCTCCCCTTCCTAACTTACATTTTCATCCTGCCCTCACACTAAACAAGTGTTTGTTTTTTGTTTTTAATCTTTTACCATTGCATCCTAGGACCAGTGAATATTTCTGTTGCTAAGTGAAGCATGAGATGAAATTGAAGTGTAAAAGATGGTGTTCAGTTCTGCAAAATGGGAAGGTGGATTAGTTCTGAGGGCTTAGGTTTTTGTATTGCTGGAGCTAGTGAGAGCTCAATAAGGAGCAGCTGAAGTTGTTTTGGAGACACTGTCTCTTTAGGAAATGAATGGAGAATTATAAATTTCTTCTACGAGGTGTGGCCACTTTGCCTCTAACATAGGGCCATATGGATTTTTTTTCCCGATACTTTTCAAAAATGTTATACATATGAAGAGTATCCATGCTTATTGCACTGTCTGTACTAGTCTTGCACCATCTCCATATGATGCCCCCTATTTTCCATGTGTGTACCAGTCATGTTTCACACTCTGGCTCTGCGCATGAAAGTGACTTTCTATGCAGAGAGTACATAATTGTTGATATAAGCATATATATATTGGATACTATATACATTGGTTAAGAATTGGTAACAAGGCATGCTTAGAGAATGGTATGTAACATTAACAAATAGAGAGTAAATGGTTGTTAAAATAATATATATATAAGTGAAGGAAAAAAATTTGGTAACAAGGCATGATCAGAGAGAGTAGCTGGCTGGGTGGGGGTAATGGTAGGTATTAGGGGTATGCTAGCTTGAAAAGCCAAGTTTTTTTATTTTTTTCTTAAATTTGTGTGTGCAGGGTTCAATGTGTAGGACTGGAGGCAGAGAATTCCAGTTGATGGGTCCTGCTATTGAGTGCTCTGTCCCTAGTGGAGGATCGTTGTGTAGTTCTGGGAGAAGGGGATGTGAAGTGTTCCTTTATAGGCAGATCTGGTTGGCTTATTGAAGGTATTGAAGTGGAATGAGTTGTTTAGCCAGGTGATGTTCTGGTCATGTAAGGTTTTGTAAAGAATTCTAGATGGGATCGGGAGCCAGTGTAGGTCTCTTAAGATGGGCGTGATGTGCTCTTTTCTATGGGTAATGGTTAGTATTCTGGCAGTGGCATTCTGTAATAGCTGAAGGGGTTTGATGGTAGAGGCGGGGAGGCCTAGTAAGAGAGTTACAGTAGTCTATCTTGGCGAAGATTAAGGTTTGTAGGACGGTGAGGAAGTCATGAGCATGTAGGAGAGGCCTAATTTTTTTAGCACATGGAGTTTAAAGTAGCATTCCATCAAGGTGGACTTTATGAATGCTTTAAGGTTCAGTTGGTTGTCAAATGTTAACACCCAGGTTGCATACTTGTTGAGTGAGGCGGGGTTGGGAGTGGTGAAGTGCTGGTAAGTGTGGGGTAATGTGGCGGGACTGTGCGAAATAATGAGTTCAGTTTTGTTGGTGTTGAGTACCAGATTGAGGTTAGAGAGGAGGTGGTTGATCGAGTTGATGCATTTGTTCCAGATTATTAAGGAATTGTCTAGTGAATCGTTCATGGGGATAATGATTTGGACATCGTCTGCGTATAAAGTGAACGATGCCTAAGTTGGTTAAGAGGTGGCAGAGGGGTAGCAGGTAGATGTTGAAGAGGGTGGAAGAGAGGGCAGAGCCTTGGGGTACACCTCAGGTAAGTTTAATGGGGTCAGATTCGCTGTTTAGTTTGACCTCCAAAATGTCTATTTTCGAGGTATGATTTGAACCAACGATGGGCAGTTCCAGATATGCCTATGTTAGAGAGGTTGTTAAGAAGGATCTTGTGACTGACGGTGTTGAAGGCAGAGGAGATGTCAAGCATGGCTAGGAGGAAGGCTTGACCATTATCCATGCCTTTCAGTACAGACACAATAGGAGTGTGTCTGTACTGAAAAATTTACGGAAACCAAATTGGGACAGGGATAGGATGTTGTGTGTGTCTAGTTATTCAGTGAGGCGGAGGTTGACTACCTTTTCAGTGATCTTGGCTAGTAGAGGTAAGTTTGAGATTGGGCGATAATTGGTTAGGTCTGAAGGGTTAAGGTTAGGTTCTTTTAGGATGGGTTTCACAATTGCTTGCTTGAGGGAGGAGGGGACTTCACCATGTGTGATGGAACAATTGATAATCTCTGCAAGGGTTGAGGCTATAGTTTTGGGGATGGTTTGTATCATTTTGGTGGGGATGTTGTCTAGGGGGTGTTTGGAGGGTTTGATTTTCTTTAAAAGTGATTCAATTTCAATTGCCGATGTGGTTTCAAGGTGTTCGAAGTTGGCTGTGGTGTTGGGGGGGGGGGGGGAGTTCATGGTAAAGGCTGTATCGGGGGAAAATTTGCTGTCAGTTTGGTGACTTTGTTATGGAAGAAGGAGGCTAGATTGTCACATTTGCTGTTGGAATCTGAGGAAGGACTGTGTGTGGGGGATGGTTCTGTTAGGTTTGATATCAGTGTGAAGAAGGCCTTGGAATTGTACTGATAATCGTGTATTTTGCATGCATGGTAATCTCGTTTTGTTTTTAGGATGGTAATCCTGTATTCATGCATGGATGTTTTGTAAGATGTGAGTATTGAGGGGGATGGATGCTTTCTCCATTTTCTTTCCTTGATTCTCAAGTTGGTTTTGAGTTTCATTAGTTCTGGTGTGAACCATGCTTTTTTATTGCAGCGGGGAGGGGTTTACATTTATTGTTTTTAATGGGCAGATTTTGTCTGCAATGTCTTTGGTGTCGTCCCAAGAGCAGATAGCTGATTCTGGGTTGGTGAGATCAATCTTGTTCAAGATGTCATAGCATGATTCGATAAGGTCTTCTCTGGAGCAGGGTTTGCAATATTGGAAAGAGTGAAGGGGGGGGGGTGTCTCTTTCATTATAGAGAGGGTGGTGTTTGAGGGTGTGGTCGCACCAGGGTGCTGGTGGGAGTGTAGTGGTGGCTGTGCTGATGTTCGTAAAAATGAGATCAAGTGTGTGTCCTGCTTTATGGGTTGGGAGGTTCATTATTTGCTTGTATCCCATGGCGTCCAGGGATGAGAGGAATGCTTCGCATGAGGGGGAAAGTGGTCAGGAGTCGACATGTAGATTGAAGTCGCCAAGTATGATGGAAGGTGTGTTGAGTCGGCAAAGAATTCAATGAGTGGGGATGTGTCATGCTCTAGTAGCCCGGGGGGGGGGGGGGGGGGGGGTGTGTACACTAGGCATATCTGTAGCTGTGGGGATTTGAAGAAGCCGAGCTCATATTTGATGGGCAGATTGACTGTTTGGGGGTTAGGTTAAGTTCTATTTTGGCTGCGAGGAGTAGGCCGCCCCCTCTTTTTTTTTTTTAGGTCTGGGTAGTGAGTCATTTAAGAATACTTTAAGAATATAAGATGTGCCGTGTTGGATCACAAGACTGGAATCTGCTGTCAGAGCACTTGGTCAAGGCAATTAACATAGGATCAAAAGAGGATTGGACAAGTTCCTAAAGTAAGTCCATAAACAGTTGTTATCCGGGTAGACTTGGGAAAGGCAGTACTTATCCTGAGAGTGAGATACAAAGAACAGATCAACTTTTGAGGATGTGCTTATTTGTGATCTGAGCTGGCCACTGTCAGAGAAAGGATGCTGGGCTCAATGGGCCTTGCTCTGATCCAGCATGGCACTTCTTATGAGGGAGAACTCATGATTGTTTGTTTGTCACTGGGGAGAGGGGTTCCAGACTGTCACAATGGCTTAGTCTATTGCATGCCCTAAATAGACAAACCCAACTGTATTGACTGTTCCAAGTTGATAGATTAAAAAAAATTGATGGGTGAGAGAATTTGTCTTCTCCTGATGGGGTAGTCTTAGTAGTGGTTGAGTCTGATTATGTCCTGGCCCAGTCCTTGAATGTGCCCTTTCTTTGTATTTTCACCCTGTGGATGATGATTTGAGCAGTGCTGTTCAAGATCAAGTAGCACACTGCTTCCTTCTGTCTGTTACCAACAATGTTGACAAGGATCTCTGTGTGTTGAAGCTGTTGGATATTTGGAGTTGTGCCAACACTTTTTTTTTTTCTTTTCCTTTTGTGGTGCTTGCAATTTTGGGCATGTTGATATGTAGTGGGTGGGACAAAATTCTGTCTTGCTTTTCATTGGTCATAAAATATTGGCTTTCTGTTCAGTTTCTAAACTTCATTACTGTGTTTGATAAATGTAAGTATGGCAAACCCAACAGTTATATTGATCCTTTACAGATGGCCACTCTTGGTCTGTTTTGGTCATGACATTGATTTTGACAAGAGAATGTACATAAGCCAGCACACACATTTGGATTGCTTTCACAATGCTTGTTACCAACTGTGCAAAACACACCAATAATTTAAGTCTAAATTTAGGGAAATCCCATCAGGAGCCAGAATATCTTGTCACGTGAAATCAGTGTTGCATTGTTCTTAAAAAGTCTTATAAATCATCCTATTTGACTAGCAAAGGAAAAATGTTCTAGAGTGAGACTGAAGCTATCTGGGGAGGAGACTGCTGATCTGTGCCTATGGGATAGCACAATACTGTGGACCTGAAGCTAATTTTTACTCCTGATAGAGTATATCTTTGAAAATTCATGGCCAGTGAAAGGCTGTGTGGGTAAAGTACCTGCAGACTTTCATCTGCTTTACTGTAGGGGCAAAGTGTGCACATTTCAGAGTGAAATTTCCACACAGACTTTATCTCCCTGCCATGCCTCTCCCCACAGCCAAAAAAATCAGAGTACTTTTGTCCAATACAGAGAGGGCCGTCTACAGCTCGGGGAATTTACCCTCATAACTGCATAGTTATCTGTGCTAATTCTTTTGAAAATTGTTCTCAAAGCAGAACGGTAGTGTCTGGAAATGGGATCCATCTGTACTCTTGAGTCAGAGGCCCTTTGTCTAGCCACCTCTGGGTGATGCATAGGGGCCCTTTGTCTCCACGCCATATTATAGTGAAGAGTTAATCTTATTTGGGAGTATTTTGTTTCTTTTCTGAAATGTGCAGTGATATTTGTTCCTTTCCTGTAACTCATCAACTTTCTTCTAACAACTGGTTGCAGTGTTTTCAAAGGTGTTGTATGCGAAGCTGTTCAGAATGATGAACATGGTGTGGCAGCGAGGGTACAGGTTAAGTAGTGAATGCATTTTTAGTGTTGAGGGAAGCCTCTTTTGATTTCTGAACTGTATTGATACTGTTACTATTACCAGGCCTAATGTCATGAAAAGTGGGATTATTCCATTGTTTTCCTACAAGTGACTAACTGGCCAGACATTGATAATGTAAATTATTAAACCTTTTGTTTCCTACAGATTCTCTTCACACCACCCCCATTTTCATTCAGTAAGTTTGTCGTGAGCAGTGCTTTGTGCTAAATTATAAAAGAGTTGGAGGGACTGATCTCGCTGCAGTCATGAATTGAGGATTTTGGAGACTCCTGCAGTTGTTAGAAATGCACAGTAGGAATCTGCATTTGTTTTGATACAAATGGAAACATGCAGCAAATGAGTCTTATTTGGGGTTCAGGTCAACCAAACTGAATGGCCACAGCACCCCAGAAAAATCTGAATCCCTTTAAAATCTGTAGGGGAAGTAAAGCAAGCGTTTTTTATATTCCAAGTCAGAAAAAGCGGAGCTAGTTGGGGATGTGACAGGTGATGAACAGGATCAATCAGTCAGCCTATCCCAGCTGGTAGCTACTGTCTTGACTTCATCATAATTTTTAGGTGAAAATTAAACTGAGATCACTTTGCGCATTGACCATTTTGTTCTCTGTCGTTCCTCTGTTGGATCTTAGAGTGAGAAGGCAGATTCCAAAGCTCTTTGCTTCAAAAATTTAGAGTAAAGAAGAAATTAGTTAAAAGATTTACAGAAGAAAGCAAAGTGTGCTTGCTAATCACTGAATGACACTGAGCCTGTGATCTGGGATGCTGCCTAGTAGCAGGAGAAACAGTGTAGCTCTCACAGATTAGACTATCATTAGGGCAAGACTACCACTTGGATTTTCAGAAGGCGTTTGACAAAGTCCCTCATGAGAGGCTTCTAAGAAAACTAAAAAGTCATGGGATAGGAGGTGATGTCCCTTTGTGGATTACAAATTGGTTAAAAGATAGGAAACAAAGTAGTATTAAATGGTCAATTTTCTCAGTGGAGTGCCTCAGGGATCTGTATATATGTGTGTGTGTGTATGTGTGTATATATATATATATATATATAGTTGGGGTGTATATATGTATGTATATAAATAATCTGGAAAGGAATAAGACGAGTGAGGTTATCAAATTTGCGGATGATACAAAATTATTCAGAGTAGTTAATCACAAGCAGATTGTGATACATTACAGGAGGACCTTGCAAGACTTGGAAGATTGGGCATCCAAATGGCAGATGAAATTTAATGTGGACAAGTGCAAGGTGTTGCATATAGGGAAAAATAACCCTTGCTGTAGTTACATGATGTTAGGTTCCATATTAGGAGCTACCACCCAGGAAAAAGATCTAGGCATCATAGTGGATAATACTTTAAAATTGTCGGCTCAGTGTGCTGCAGCAGTCAAAAAAGCAAACAGAATGTTAGGAATTATTAGGAAGGGAATGGTTAATAAAACGGAAAATGTCATAATGCCTCTATTGCTCCATGGTGAAGACCACACCTTGAATACTGTGTACAATTCTGGTCGCCGCATCTCAAAAAAGATATAGTTGCGATGGAGAAGGTACAGAGAAGGGCAACCAAAATGATAAAGGGGATGGAACAGCTCCCCTATGAGGAAAGGCTGAAGAGGTTAGGGCTGTTCAGCTTGGAGAAGAGATGGCTGAGTAGGAGATATGATAGAGGTCTTTAAGATCATGAGAGGTCTTGAACGAGTAGATGTGAATCTGTTATTTACACTTTAAAATAATAGAAGGACTAGGGGGCATTCCATAAAGTTAGCAAGTAGCACATTTAAGACTAATCGGAGAAAATTGTTTTTCACTCAACACACAATAAAGCTCTGGAATTTGTTGCCAGAGGATGTGGTTAGAGCAGTTAGTGTAGCTGGGTTTTAAAAAAGTTTGGATAAGTTCTTGGAGGAGTAGTCCATTAACTGCTATTAATCAAGTTTACTTAGGGAATAGCCACTGCTATTAATTGCATCAGTAGCATGGGATCTTCTTAGTGTTTGGGTGATTGCCAGGTTCTTGTGGCCTGGTTTGGCCTCTGTTGGAAACAGGATGCTGGGCTTGATAGACCCTTGGTCTGACCCAGCATGGCAATTTCTTATGTTCTTAAGTTGACACTGTGCCAGTGGCTGCAGGAAAGATACAGACAGTGTCTGTTTCTTGCAGTAGGTGCACTGTGGTGATTTAGAAGCAGCCACCTTCTTTGTTGATAAGCAGATCTGAATTAGCTATGACATGCGTGATGTCATCCAATGGCACTAAATGGGCCCTTCTCGCTAAGCTTGTAAAGATTTTGCTTCTACTGAGCATGTGTAGGAGTTCCCACATGGGCATTGCCTTGTGAGCCTCTTGTCTTTTTTGGGCCAAGTATTAGCAGAGAGCGGGTATATCGCTTGGTATCTTCATTCTCGCTGCCTCGGAAGCCCTCAAAACAGCAATTTTCAGTGCTATTAAAAAAAAAAAAAAAAAAAATCAATTTTCTTCACAGGATGTCCAACATCAAGACGCTCACTATTAATGGTTTAAAAGACTGTCTGCAGTAGAAAGATGTCCATTACAGATGGACATAACATTTTGTTACTGATGCCTAGGACTGAACCACAACCAGATCAACTGTTAGCACTGTGGTCGGATGTCTCTGTGCTCTCAAAAGTCCAGGGCATGGAAGAGAGGAACTGCTTAAGAGCCACAGCTGGTTCTTCTCCTGAAGTGAAGCCCTTGTCTTGCTCCCTGAGTACAGAGTTGAGAAAGAGTTCCAGGAGAGAGCCTCCTGCCTTGCTGGAACAGGCAGAGGGTATCTCCAGCTCCTCTGGGCTGAACAAACAAAAAATCGTCATTCTCATACATTGATGAGCCCTTCGCAAATATCATGAAGCTCGAGGCCTAGTAAGAAGCGCCATTCCTCTGAACCTGTGATGTAACTGGTATTGAAGATGTATTGAGCTTCTGTGCTGTTAATGCTCTATTCACCAGCACATATACCTCCCAGTGCTGTTAATGCACCAAGCCTTGACACCATGGTACTCCCTCTGTCGATGACTCATTAGAGCAAGTTTCTGCATTGTTGATGCAACTCTTCACTAAACCACTAGTTTCTTCCTTACACTTAGGATGGATTTCAGGGACAGAAGAACATATACTTCACTTACCCTCTAATTATTAGCGCAATGTCGTAAGCAAGGCCATTGGAGCAAGGCCTACGCCTAGACAATCCAGATTCCTTTTGCTTTGTGGTGCCATTAATTTCTAACCAGCCCCCAGGTGAAATTTTACAAAGTCCAGAGGAGAATCAAGAAGATTCTGTCCTAGTCTCTGAAGAGGTTTCTCCTCCACTACCTGGCCAGAGGGCAGATCAGCCTTTAGACAAAGTTGCAGAATTAATGAAGACTTTCTTACATCCCTGGTGGCTAAGGATGGCACTCTTCAACCTCTCCTTTCCCATATATGGGATTTAGTCCCACAAGAAGGAGCACCAGTTATTCCAACATAAGGATACTCCTCCCTCAGAACCCCCACAAGATGGTTCTAGTCCTCACCACCCATTTGCAGTGGAGTCCAACCAGTCAGAAGATGTCCACTAGGAATACACCCCTCGGAGGCAACCAATGACCCCTTCTGTGTCACCTAGTTCATCATTGGGGGCCTGGATCAGAGTCCAATCTCCTCTAGGATCAGTTTGTTGAGAATCCCCCCTCCTATCCCCTACCTGAGCCTCCGGAATACTTGTCTTCACCTGAGGACTTCTCTTATTCTAGGTTTGAGGATAAGTTAGGTAGGGCACTTAGTTAATGTCTCTAAGAGCAGTGACCCTCACACAGAAGTCTTAGGCATTCTCTGGATTCTAGATACCTTGGTAGAACCAGCAGCCATTCCAATTTATTCTATCCTGCAAGAATTACAAACTAGAATGTGGGAGAATCTGATTTCCTGTGCACCAGTAGCCAGGAAATTAAACCTAAAATATAGAATTCAGATGACTCCAGGTTTTGGTGTAGTGTAGCTGCCTCTTCACTCAGTTGTGGTGGAGTAATTTCTGAAAAGGTCAAAGAAAACAAGAATATTCTCAAACACTCCACCAGGGAAAGACCCAGGCTTCTGGACACCTTTGTGGAAAAAAGTTATTCCAGTTCTCCATTCTTAATGCACATATATCTGCTCACCAGTTTTATATGGTACAATACTTATGATTATATTTATAAAAAAAACCCCCAAAAAACTGAAGCCATTTTTTTCCTCAAGCACACAACTGTTCTGCATACCTATAGCCACTCCTTTATGTGAATTTGGTCAGTTTACGAGATATTCAACACAAAAGCCTGCTGCTCCTCAGCTTTCATCAGAGCATGCTGATAAGGTAGAACAATCTGTTACAGCTTTTTCTGAGAGGTTGTCTGTGAAGGAAGGTAAACTTTGGTCCAGTCTACAAATATGACCTTGCAAAAGTATAATTTAATGTTCATTATAGATGAAGTTTTGCAAAATAAAATGAGGTTTTTGAACCTTAAAACTTTAAATTTTTCTCAGACCACCTTGATTGGGTGTGGAGAGCTGTTTTAAGAAATATATGGTGGAGATTTTGAAGATCTCAACTATCTTCCTCAGAAAAACATGTTACAACTACTGAAGTACAAGATAGTGTCGTACAAGACCTTGGAATTGTCTGCCGGCTTTTTTTTTTTTTTTTTGATAATTCACAAGATGACATGTCTTTTAGAGACACCCTATTAGTATCCTTTGTCTTTGAATCTGATGATAACTTTGTAATGCATCTTTTCTTCAGAAATAAAGAATGTTTATGGGTCAAAAAGTTTTTTCTTTTGACGTATCATTTGAAACGCGGGCTAGACCTAAGCAATTTTTGCAGATGAGACAGGATGTGCTTAATGAGTGGTGAACATTTTCTTCATTTTCCTTGTAATGAAATTAGAAAATGTTTTGTTACAGCTTTTTTTGACCTTACACAACTCAAAACTACTTTTTGATGCAAAAACTTAGGATTTGTTATTTCTACTTTATATTTGTATAACTCTAGATTTGCCTTTTCTGCTTATATTTTGTATTTGCATTGATGAGTACAGCTTGTTTTTTGCTGATTTTCTTTCCTCAACTTATATTGTAGGCGAATTAGAGGATTATAGGAGTTTAATAACATTTCTTTATTTGCACTTTTTGGGCTTTTTGCTTATCTTTTACCTCATTTCGGTAACATACTACTTTATTATTAATTGTTAAAACTCAATTAAGAAAACAAACATGATCTCGCTAGTTCAGGTACAGCTTGCCAATCCAAGGTCTACTGCCAGAAGGTTCATCATATTCTGTCACATAGTGGTGGCCATCCACATAGTTCCATTGACTTATCTTCACATATGTTACCTTAATGAGGTCTCTGATCTCAGTGGGATCAACTCATTCAACCACTATCTACACTAATATGAATCATATCACCAGTGGCAAGGGAGTTGCAATGATAGTTGCGTCCATATGTGCTCTAGGAAGGTGCTCTACTCCAGTTGGGTCCCCACAACAGACACCTCAACCAAAGGTTGGGGAACCCATGTAGGACAATTTCGGACCCAGGGTTTCGGACTCCACAAGAATCTGTCTTCCAGATCAATCTCCTGGAGCTAAGCACAGTATGGTATGCTCTTACCACATTCACGTATTTTCTCTGCAAAAAGAATGTCCTGATTCAGACAGACAATCAAGTTGCCATGTTCTGTGTCAACAACGAAGGAGGAACAGAATTGTGGCTGCTTTGCTGGGAAGCGCTGAAGATCTGGAATTGGGCAGAATGACACCAAATGGAAATACCTGGCAGGTAAGTTAACATTGAATCTAGCAGATCATCTCAGCAGAGTGTTTCTACCTCATGAGTGGTCTCTTCAGTAGTCAGTAGCAAATGACCTGTTCAGCTTCTGGGATCTACTGAAAGAGGACCTGTTTGCATCACAGCAAAACACAGAACTAAATCAGTTTTACTCCATTCTTCAAAGCATCTCAAGCTAGCACACACACTTTCCTTATCAGTTGGGACCAAAACCTCATGTGTGTTTTTCCACCAACGCCACTCATTGCCAAGATAATATGGAAAGTTGTCTGAGAAACCTGCCTTATTCTCAGCACAGGTGTGGCCCAGACAGATTTGGTAAGTGTATCTCATCAAGCTTTCCAGCAGTCCTCCCATATCTCTGGGGTCAGACCCTGCTCTTCTAAATTAAGATGACTGGATGCTCTTTCATCCCAATCTCAGCCCTCAGCTTAACAGCATAGATGCTGAACGATCAGTAATTGCTAATCTTCACTTACCATTAATTTCCTCTAGAAAACCTTCAACCAGGAAAAAAGTTCGCTTTCAAATTGAAAAGATTTTCCACCTGGTGCCAACAGCATGATTTTGATCCCTTTTAATGTGAACCACTGCAACTTTTGCAATACTTTATTCACCTTCTTAATAAAGGCCATGCCACAGCCTCAGTGAGAGTACATCTGAGCTCCAGTATGACAATTTGTTTACAAACCAATCTTCATGAATCCACTCGTCTCGTTTTTTTGAAGGGACTCTGGTATGCCAAATCCCTGATACAGAAACCACCTGTTCCATGGGATCTCAATGTGGTCCTCGCTCAATCAATGAAACCTCCTTTTGAACCATTGATGTCAGTCCTTTAAAATTCCTAACTTGGAAAGGCCTTTTCCCAGTTGGTCGCCTCAGTGAGAAGAGTTAGCGAGCTCCAGGCTCTTGTCTACTACCTTCCATATCTGCAGTTCTCTCAACACGGTGGTTTTTCATACTCGCCCAAAGTTCCTACCAGAGATAGTCTATTTTCCATATTAATCAATCTGTATTACCTATGTTCTTCCCAAGGCTTGCATGCGCATGAGGGAGAAAGATCCTTGGCATATTACAAGCGATGTACTGAACTTCATTGTCTGGCTAATCCAGTTTTTCATCTCATATAATTCTAACCGCCTTGGTATAGCGGTTACCAAATGAATGTATCCAGCTGGATAGCCAGGTGCATCTATCACTGCTATGACCTAGCAGGACTTCAGCTTACAGACTCCATCGAAGCTCATAAAGTATGAGTCATAGCTTCCTCTTGCTCATCTCAGACATGCCTATCAAAGACATCTGCAAGGCTGCAATGTTATCTGTCCACACATTTGTGTCCCACTATCTGAACCATGTCAAGGACTGACAGTAGTTTTGGACAAGTACTTTTGCAAAATCTGTTCTGGCCATAGTCCACTCTCCACGGTGGAGTCCAGGATGATCATTCAATAATCGCTGTACTTCAGTCCTTGGCTTGGGACTCACCACATATAATAGCTAATTCAGCCTGCTTATCAATGGAAAAAGCATATTTGCTTATCGTAAACGGTGTTTTCCATGGATAGCGGGATGAATTACCTGTGCAATACCCACCCACCTCCCTGGAGAGTAGACTGTGCAGCTAATTTCAGCTCTGTTTCTGACTGAGGAGGCTCATAAGGCATCACCTAGGAGAGACAAATTCAGTGCTGCTGGAGGACGTTGCCGTCTTGTAATAGCTAATTCATCCTGCTAGCTACAGAAAACACCATTTATGGTAAGCAATCATGCTTAATAGCGTCTACCAGAAAATCCTCAACTAGAAGAGCTTATGACTTTTTAAATTGAAACCGTTCTCGTCGTGTCAACAAAGCTGCTGGACCCGTTTCCATAAAAGCCATGAGAGCTGTTCCAGTATAAGCTCTTTCTTCCTCAGGTCTCTATACCTCATCAGTAAGTATACTTCCACACTGAAGGTAGACCAAGCGCCGCTTATCTTTTAGTATCAAAATTCATGAAAGATTTATGCCATGGTAAACCTCTAGTGGTCCTTATCTATTCCATGGGACCTTAATGTGCTTCTGGCGCAGCTTATGTGAAATCAACTTCTATTTCTCTTACATTTCTTACTGGAAAGTAATACTCCTTGCTGCAACCATGTCAACTAGAAGTCAGTGAATTTCAGACTTTGGTTCATTATGCACCTTATATGCAATTCTTCCACAAGAGTGATGCTCTGCACCCACTCAAATCTACCAACATTACCCATGTTCCACATAAAGGTGAAAAGGCCCTTCACTGCTTAGACTGTAAAAGAACATTGGTTTACTATGGAAAAAGAACTGTCGTCATATCAGGCCTCACAACTATTCATCCATTATGAGTCATACTGGTAGAGTATGGCAGTTGTCCGGTTGGCTAGCACATTGTGATACGCTTGCTGGCCTTCAGATTAGACTCTTATCGAGGCTCTTTAAGTGAGAGCCATGGCTGCATTGCTAGCTCATTTGCAGGCAGTACCTATTGAAGACATTTGCAAACCTGCAACTTGATAATCCATTCACTTCTTTATGTCCCATTACTGTTTGGACAATTTATCAAGAAGTGACAGTAAATTTGGACAAGCAGTTTTGCATAGCCTTTTCACCCAGTAGTCTACTCTGTGGGTGAGGTCTGGACTGCTTATTAAGTAAATGCTCCACTGAAACCCTCAGCTTGGGACTCCCCCCCCCCCCCCCCCCCCCCCCCCCATTTCATGAATAGTTCAACCTTACTTGTCAACAGAGAAAGCAAGTTTGCTTACCATAAACAGTGTTTTCCATAGACAGCAGGATGAAGTAGCCATGCTAAATACCCACCCACCTGCCTCCCTGGAGAATTGGCTCTAAAATCAACTAAGGGGCTCACGAAGCAACGCCTGCGCAGGAATTCCCACACACACGTTTTAGAGAAGGGTCTGTTTAAAGCAGGCTGACATCACCCATGTGTCATGACTAATTCATCCTGCTGTCTATGGAGAAAATTGTTTATGGTAAGCAAACTTGTTTTTCTCTGTGTGAATTTTGTGTACGGTTTTTGCACTGTTTCTTATTTTCTTAGTGTATACAGTCACTCAACAAGCATCGTCAGTTCACTCATTGTCTCCATTTCTGACAAAAGTGACTGATTTGCTATCTTTAAGAACATAAGAAATTGCCATATTGGGTCAGACCAAGGGTGGTCCAACAGTGGCCAATCCAGGATACAAGTATCTGGCAAGTATCCAGACACTTAAGTATATCCCATGCTGGTAATGGCAGAACTTACCCAAACCTTTTTTAAACCCAGCTACACTAACTGCACTGACACATCCCCTGGCAAAAAATTCCAGAGTTTAATTGTGCATTGAGTGAGAGAATTTTCTCCAATTAGTTTTAAATGTGTAACATGCTAACTTCATGGCGTGCCCCCTAATCCTATTATCCGAATGAGTAAATAACAGATTCACATTTACCTGTTCTAGACCTCTATCATATCTCCCCTCAACCATATCTTCTCCAAGCTGAACAGTCCTAACCTCCTTTTAGTCTTTCCTCATAGGGGAGCTGTTCCATCCCTTTTATCATTTTGGTTGCCCTTCTCTGTACCTTCTCCATCGCAACTATATCTTTTTTGAGATGCGGCGACCAGAATTGTACACAGTACTCAAAGTGCAGTCTCACCATGAAATGATACAGATGCATTATGACATTTTTCTGTTTTATTCACCATTCCCTTCCCAATAATTCCTAACATTCTGTTTGCTTTTTTTGATTGCCACAGCTCACTGAGCCAGCGATTTCAGTGTATTTACTGTGATTCTTGGGTGGTAACTCCTAAGATAGAACCTAACATTGTGGAACTACAGCAAGGGTTATTTTTCCCTATAAGCATCACCTTGCACATTAAATTTCATCTGCCATTTGGATGCCCAATTTTCTAGTCTTACAAGGTCCTCCTGCAATTTCACAATCCACTTGTGATTTAACTACTCTGAATAATTTTGTATCATCTGCAAATTTGATTACCTCACTTGTTGTATTCCTTTCCAGATCATTTATAAATATATTGAAAAGCACGGGTCCCAGTACAAATCCCTGAGGCACTCCACTTCCCATCCACCTCCACTGAGAAAATTGTCCATTTAATCCTATTCTCTGTTTCCTGTCTTTTAACTAGTTTGTAATCCACGAAAGGACATCTCCACCTATCCCATAAGAACATAAGAAATTGCCATGCTGGGTCAGACCAAGGGTCCATCAAGCCCAGCATCCTGTTTCCAACAGAGGCCAAACCAGGCCACATGACTTTTTTTTACTTTTCTTAGAAGCCTCTCATGAGGAACTTTGTCAAATGCCTTTTGAAAATCCAAATACACTACATCTACCAGTTCATCTTTATCTACATGTTTACTAACCCCTTCAAAAAATTGAAGCAGATTTGTGAGGCAAGACTTGCCTTGGGTAAAGCCTAACTGACTTGGTTTAATGGAACAATGTCTTTCTATATGTTCTGTGATTTTGATCTTTAGAACACTTTCCAATATTTTCCCTTGTACTGAAGTCAGGCTAACCAGTCTGTAGTTTCCCGGTTCACCCCTGGAGCCCTTTTTAAATATTGGGGTTACATTAGCCACCTTCCAGTCTTCAGGTACAATGGATGATTTTAATGATAGGTTACACATTTTTACTAATAGAAACTTAATTTTTGAGTTCCTTCAGAACCCTGGGGTGTATACCATCCGGTCCAGGTGATTTTCTACTCTTCAGTTTGTCAATTAGGCCTACCACATCTTCTGGGTTCACCATGATTTGGTTCAGTCCATCTGAATTTTTACCCATGAAAACCTTCTCTGGAACAGGTATCTCCCTAACATCTTCTTCGGTAAACACCGAAGCAAAGAAATTGTTTAATCTTTCCGCGATGGCCTTATCTTCTCTAAGTGCCTTTTTAACCCTCGATCATCTAACTGTCCAACTGACTCCCTTGCAGGCTTTCTGCTTTGGATATATTTTAAAAAGTTTTTACTGTGAGTTTTTTTTGCCTCTACAGCCAACTTCTTTTCAAATTCTCTCTTAGCCTGTCTTATCAATGTCTTACATTTAACTTGCCAACGCTTATACTTTATCCTATTTTCTTCTGTTGGATCCTTCTTCCAATTTTTGAATGAAGATCTTTTGGCTAAAATAGCCGCTTTCACCTCATCTTTTAACCAGGCCGGTAATTGTTTTGCCATCCTTCCACGTTTCTTAATGTGTGGAATACATCTGGACTGTGCTTCTAGGATGGTATTTTTTTTTTTAACAATGTCCATGCCTCTTGCACACTTTTTACCTTTGTAGCTGCTCCTTTCAGTTTTTTTTTTCTATTTTTCTCATTTTATCAAAGTTTAGCACTAGAGCCGTGGATTTGCTTATGTCCCCCTTCCGGTCATTACTTCAAATTTCATCATATTATGATCACTATTGCCAAGCGGCCCCACCACTGTTACCTCTCTCACCAAATCCTGTGCTTCACTGAGAATTAGATCTAAAATTACTCCCTCTCTTGTCAGTTCCTGAATTAATTGCTCCATAAAACTGTAATTTATTCCATCCAGGAACTTTATCTCTCTAGCATATCCCAATGTTACATTTACCCAGTCAATATTGGGGTAATTGAAATCTCCTCCCATTATTACTGCACTACCAATTTGGTTAGCTTCCCTAATTTCTCTTAGCATTTCACTGTCCATCTCACCATCTTGCCAGGTGAATGGTAGTATACTCCCATCACTATACTCTTTCCCCAACACACAAGGGATTTCTACCCATAAAGATTTGATTGTGCATTTAAGACCGGTATGACTCTATGCCATCCCAGACTTAAAGCGCCACCCTGCCTTCCATATGCTTCTGTCATTGTGATATAATTTGTACCCCGGTACAGCATTGTCCCATTGGTTATCCTCCTCCTTTGGGTATCCAAACTAGGGAGTACAAACATTGTAATACTAAAAGCCCTTAGCCACTACTGACCTGTTTCAATGAATTCCAACGTATCACTGGCATCAAGAGGCAAACGTGGCAATGAGTTAGGAAGAGGGATGGCTTTTCCTCCAGAGATCTGGTACTAGCACAAGAAGTAATAGTGGTGGTGATGAGAGGCATAAGATGAGGGCCAGGAGCTCTCATACTGGCTGGAGAGGCTGGATTAGTGGAGAAAGTGGAACAGTGCCTGCTCTTATTTCCACTGTTAAAATAATGCAAAACCAGTACATGAGTCCACAGCTAGCACGAGAATTGGTGAAAAGTTGATCTTAAGACAAATCTCCCTCTGCCAGGTTTCCTGGAATTTCCATATGAATGGAAGGAGAGTGTGCACAGCTATACCAAAAGAGTGCCCACGCTTTTTTGCTCTCGGCACCTTGCTATGTTGGCAAGTTGCCACTTTTGCTGCTGCTGCCTGGCTTGCTTCTCTTGCCCTGTCTCTCTCTCCTGTTACAGTGGGATGTTTTGGCCCCCAAAAGAAAATCCTTCCCTGCGCGTACTCTGATCAGTCCAGACTCCTGGGTTCTGTCCACTCACCAGCAGATGGAGGCAGAAAAGAAAAACCTTCCCCCCTGCCCCTTTCTATATGCTTTAGGGTCTTGGAGTTTTATTTCATTAAAAATGTTGTTACTCACACAATCCCATAGCCCTGCGACGGCTGCTGCTGCCTGCCATCCAACCTGCTATGCCTTGCTTGTCTTCCAGTTCAGTGCCGCCTTGTGCTGTTGAGCCATTGTTGCTGCCCGCCTTGTTCCTCCCTCCTGCCCTACCTCTCTTGGATTAGCATCGTACTATCGATGCCACTCCTCTTGCTTCTTTACTCGACACTCGATGCCTGGGAGTATTGAAACTACTCTTTTTAATGCACGTCTCCTCGCTTGATGTCCGTGTTGATGCCACTGTGCTTTCTGCCATGCCCCTCACTCTCTGCCTTCGGGTGTTCATGCCACTGTTCCTGCTGCTTTGCTCTTCTTGGTGCCTGTGATCTTCATGCCACTGTTGTGGGTGCCTTTTGCCCTTCTTTTGGTGCTTTTTGGTCTTCATGCCACCATTGGGTGCACTCTGCCCCTGTTTTTGATGTCTTGCAGTCTTCATGCCACTGGACCCTGGGCTGTTTGTTCCGCTTTCCTCTTTTGTGGTGGCCTGGGCTGCTCATGACATTGTCTCTTCCATTTTTCCACACTCATGGTGTCTTGGAGTGCTGTCCCCTTTACAGCAGATGCCTGCCTGTATGTTTCATTAAACTTTTGTAGAGAACAATGTTAGAGTCCAAAATCCAATGCAGATTGACTTCAATGTAAACGAAAGAAAAAATATTTGGAAACTGAATTGAATGCAATAAAATAACTTAACCACAATAAGGAACAAAACTGAAATTTTTTCCATACACACATCTAGTGCACATACATCTTGTAGAGAAATCGCATGTCTCCAGAAAGGGGGAGGAGGAGTTTATGGAAATGCATTCTCCTATACTAATTCATTATATTCATCTAGTGCACTCAGTGTACAAAACACTATATACTAGATTTCCATGGCACTGCCCTTGCTTCTTAAAGCTTATAAGATCAAATGACACTGAAGGTCACACAATGAACTATGACAACTATACTGCACTTCCCAGCCCACTGCTCAGCTGTGCTGTCTGATTTCATAACTAGCAAAGAGTTATTATAGATATGGAGTGGTTTTAAATGGTCACATGATTTGTCACACTGTATGGGACATCCCTTAAGTGTGATATTCTCTGTAATAGAACCTTGCCCAGGAATGACTTAATATGTTCAATAACGGATGTCCAGTTACATAGACTGCTTTGAAAAGATGACCTTACCTGCGCTCTAATGTTCTGTAGGTGCTTCATTATGACATCGTTCCTCAGCCCTGGCTTGGGATGAGGTCACAGTAGATGTCCTATTGCTGGGTTACGCGATTCAGCATACGCGGATTATTTCCAGGGACACTCACGGCTCTGTTTTTTCCTTCGCTCTCTACTTGCTGGTTTTTCAAGTTACACTTGAATGGGATTCAGCATTACCGTGTTTACAATATTTTCGATGTCTTCTTTCCAAGGGGGAGGTTTGTGCTACATAGATATAAATTTTACTCTAGCCATGAAATGTCTAAACAGAAGACTTAAAAGCAACCATCTTTTGCTGTGTGCAAGATGGCACCAACTGTTATGTTCTCTGACTCCAGTGAGGTGATGTGGATTGGTGGTGTGATTTTCTTCTCTTCTGACACCTCTGAAGAATGAGAGACAGCAGTCTGCTGCAGTTACTAGCAGATATTTAGGGCTGTGCAACCTGCATTACTGATGGTATTAAGTCAGTTGGTTTCCATGTGTCATGAGGATAATATTCAAAGCAGTCTAGCAGAGTTAAAACAGTTTAACGAACCTAGATTGCCCTGTCTCAAAAATTGTTGCCCTCGAACTGACTTAAAAGTACATGTGGGCTTCCCCAGCATGCAAACATTTATCTGGATTGTGAGGCAGTATACCTCCCGGGAGGACGACAGCACCTGTCTCTGACACTTTCAAAAGAGTGAGCATTGTTTTAACCCTTCTTGGGTGTCCACTCAGTATAGGTGTAAGAATTTATGGGTGCTTTAGGCAGATGAACCTCATGCTAATTTTCAAACACAAACCATCCCAGATACATGTGTATATACTTGAAAATTGGCATAGCTATTCGAAAATTGCTCCTTATTAAATGCTTTGTATTTCCCTGTGTACTCTGTTGGTTTTGTTGCCCTTTCCTTTGTTTGTGCTCCATATACGTACTACTTTTCTGCTAAAGCACACATTGTGTGTACAGTCTTATGGAAAGTAAGGGAACTTAAGATTTCCTTTTGGTAGCAGTGGTTTATGCTCTTAGACAAGCTGTTTCAATGACAGTCCATTTTATCCTGGTTATATTGGCATGTAGGTGAAATTTCTCATGTCTTACACTCTTCTAATGTGGTTCTCTCACCACCTCTCCTCCTGCAGTGATCAGGACCGTGGAAGACTGACCCCCTCTCCAGACATCATTGTCCTTTCTGATAATGAAGCATCAAGTCCACGTTGTAGCTCCCGCATGGAAGAACGTCTCAAGTCCGCTAATCTGGAAATGTTCAAGGTAAGAGGACTTGTTGCTTTCAGATCCTGAGCAAATGTGATGGGATCATTGTGGTGTGGAGAACTTTTTATCAAGACCTTGAACATCACAAGGGATCCTGCGTCATGTGAAAGAGAGAGGGAGCTCTCAAGTTAAGAAAAAAGGAAAGCTTTAGGGGAACTTTGGCTTCCATTCCTATAATCAGCCTCTATTTGAATTTTTTTTAAATGATGCTCATTTTGGGAATGCTTGTTCTAGTTCAGGATAGGAATTGCCAGACTTGCGGGCCGAAACAGTAAAAGTCACAGGCGAGCGCACGGGCCACTCTCCTGTGCGTGTGATTTAGTATCGGCCTGCATGCGAATGAGGGCCGATACTAGTGCCTTTTTTGACAGGAGCGGCGGCTGTCAGCGAGTTTGACAGCCGATGCTCAATTTTGCCGCGTCGGTTCTCAAAACCACTGACAGCCACGGGTTTGGAAACTGGATGCTGGCAAAATTGAGCGTCCGGTTTTTGAGCCGCGGGCCGATTAAAAAAATTTTTTATTTTTAATTATTTTTAAGTTTTTGGACCTCTGACTTAATATCTCCATGATATTAAGTTGGAGGGTCTACAGAAAAGCAGTTTTATGGCCTGCATTGGCCACTGTTGGAAACAGGATGCTGGGCTTGATGGACCCTTGGTCTGACCCAGTATGGCAATTCAGCATACGCGGACTATTTCCAGGGACACTCACGGCTCTGTTTTTTCCTTCGCTCTCTACTTGATGGTTTTTCAAGTTACACTTGAATGGGATTCAGCATTACCGTGTTTACAATATTTTCAATGTCTTCTTTCCAAGGGGGAGGTTTGTGCTACATAGATATAAATTTTACTCTAGCCATGAAATGTCTAAACAGAAGACTAAAAAGCAACCATCTTATGCTGTGTGCAAGATGGCACCAACTGTTATGTTCTCTGACTCCAGTGCATGTTGCGGGAGCTATTAGTTTCGGGGGGGGTTGGCTGCACGTTTTCGCGCTATTACTCCTTACTGAATAAGGGGTAAAGCTAGCTCGTCGAAAACGCGCATCCAAACGCGGGTTAACAGTGCGCTCCACTGGAGCGCACTGTACTGTATCAGCCTGTTGGTTGGGTGAAAGGTCCATCTAGCCCAGCCTCCCATACCAAACACTGATGCTCAGAGGACATGTAAAAGAGTGGGGGCACATTCTGTTGCAAGGATTCATTGAATGCAAAAGGGTGGCAGCTGTATTTTTTTTTTCTGCAGATCTAAAGGGCAATATGTTAAAATTTGAGTGAATCAGTGGTTGCAGTTTATTTGGCTAGTGACCTTATTTATAATCTGGGTCATGGGGGCAATTGATAAAATTCCTAAATGTGATTTTTAGATGAAAGGGGAGAGAGAATAAATATTTCAGATCTGTCAGGTACAAGGCAGCAGCATTTTTTATAGAAGGGTGAGGGTTCATGCTGCAAAGCAAAGGTAGTAGTGGGGGGGGGGGAAACTTGAAGCAGGAAGTTGAGTGAGAAATGTTTGCAGCTGGGGGCAGGCAAGGTGTGTTGATACTGTGTGTTACAGGGTGTGACATTTAACACTGAGATGTTATCTTTCTAGCACTTGAGTTGAGCATGAACTTTCCTGGATGCTGCATTCTGTCCTCTGGCATCTACTGGTGTACACTTTCTTCTTTCTTTTTTTTTTTTTTTTTTTTTTAATATGGAGTTAATAGTGGTTAGTACAGTTGCTAGGATGATGCATATATGAACTCTGACTAAACACTCTTTAGAGCCTGATAATACACGTTTGTTTCTGCCAGACTATAAACGAGTAATCGTAATTCTTCATCCCTGCCTCTCTCCTTTCCCAATCTTGCCTTCCTGCACCATAGGGTAAAGATCTAGAAGAACGGCAGCAGCTCATTAAACATCTCCGAGATGAGTTACGGCTGGAAGAGGCCAGGTTGGTGCTGTTGAAGAAACTCAGGCAGAGTCAGCTTCAGAAGGAGAATGTTGTACAAAAGGTGACAATGCTGGCAGAGGCCTTCATAATTACAATTGGGCAGAGATTTCTGAAACTAGAAGAGTTTTTAGCTTGTTGTAATGGACTGTTTCCTCTCTCATTTTAGACTCCAGTTGTCCAGAATGCAGCATCCATTGTCCAACCCTCTCCTGCTCTCGTGGGGCAGCCGAGCCTGTCCAAGCTTCCATCCCGGCCTGGCGTTCAGGGGCTTGAGCCTCAGAACTTAAGAAGTGTGCAGGTACGTCCCCGAACATCACCAGGCTTGAGGCTCAGGCTCTGCATTACATTTTATTTAATTTCATCATTTTATTTACTCCCCTTTCAATGAAAGATAAAAAAAAAATAAAAAGACTGTACATAAAATAAAGACCATAGAACCCCACTCGCCCAAGTAAACTTATCCTAAAAAAAAATGCAGGAAATAGTAGTAATCAAACTATAAATGACTAAGTAGAGATTTTAAAAAAAGAATAACTATTGCTCCCCTTCCTCAACCTCCTAACTAATATTATTTATTTAAAAGTATCCTAGTCTATGTGTTACACTAAAACTTGTTTTAAGAGGATGGCAAAATTCTAAAAACATAAATACATGTGCAATAACAAAATATTTAAATAAGCTACAAGATACAAAATATCACTAACGTAGGCAAAACAAAACCACATCCTTATCGGCCCATCTGGCCAGTCCAACACAGGCAGAGCCACTGTTTTGCTGATGTCAGTCTATATAAGGCATTGTAAAGTCTGCAGCAGCTCAGTATTCTCTCTCTCCAGGAGATGGGTAGAGGGGTGTAAAGCCTGCATCTGGTTTACTGGAGATTTTTGGGAGTTCCCTAGTTGAGCAGGGGAGGTCACTGGCCCTCTTCTTGCTTGATCTTTTGCTGTGGGGGACCTTCCAGCCTCCCCCCTGTGGAGGGCTGCAGTGTGAGCCTGCTCTCACTTAGAGAAGTAGTAAGAAAAAAAAAAAGCATGTTTTTTTTCCTGGTTTTTCAGCGGTGGCGAGTACTCCTTGTGAGGTTGATATGGTATAGCATAGGAGAATGGGAAGGGTTATGCGCTCTGGGGGGGGTCAGCATGAGACCGCAGTGGTAGGTGTTTGCCACATTTCTCTGGACGCTGATATGCGCTGCCTGGGGAGGACCTCCTATGTTTATGGTCCTGTGACTGGTCCATCAGGGGGAAGAGTGTCTGTCTATGGGAGCATCAGCCATTTTGTCTCCTGGCGGTATCTGCAGTAGGGCCCTCGCAGATCCTCTGGTCCTGTTTCATATGTGGGGGGGAGGGAGGGGAGAGGGGTGCTCTTGGGCACCAGGAGGAAGAACTTGGGGATCAGGAGAACATGGATTGGCTTTCCCTTTCTCAGATTTCTCTTTTTCACTAGAATCTGTGCTTTCCTCTTCATCCAATCAGACCAGTCCTGACAAGTGGGTTATACACAGCAAACAGGAGATGGAGAACAGACTTGCTGATGTTACTCCTTATATAGCTCTGTGATGACATCAGCTTGCCAGTATTCTGTCTCCGGTAGATGGTGGACAAGCTTCCTGTGCGGGAAGTGAAGGCCTGGTTAGGCCAGGTGAACAGAATTCTGGTGCGCGCAGTTCATGAGGTGACAGACACATTCTGCCTCCTGAAGAAGGGTGTCTGTGGTTAGCAACTCCTGATGTGACAGCTTCAGGCTGAGTATGTTCTTTTGTACCCCACCCCAAACTTTGTAGGGAGCAGGCTATAAATAATTTTAAATACATAAATATTAAAAAGGGTTGTTGAGTGCAGATCCTTGAGATGCCCCCAGCTTTATGGGCTTCCAGTATAAAGTTTGATCCCGATTCTGACATGAAAAAAGATGAATATCCAACACTAAGACCGCGTGGTGAAAGGTACATCACTGTTCAATACATCTCCATAAAAATGTGGTGTGTTTACTCCGCCTTTATCGTGTGCCATGAAAAAAGATGAGCCAAATGGTGACCTTCCTGATCCTCATACAGCTGAGTTTGTGACTCGTATCCTGTAGAATAGCAGCAGTATTCTTCGGCTGTATAAATGTGCAGGGCCAAATTTAACATTGGGGTGCCCTTAGGCAAGGGGGGTGAGGGGTGTTTGTTCCATACCCCACCCTGAGGTTATTGGACCCAGAGCAACCCCCCACCCGGCCAGATCCTTCCCTTTCCCCGTGTCCCATCCTGACTTCAAAGTTTCAGGCTACAACTGCTGATGACCCCACAGAAGCAATGCCATCAAACTTCAGTGCTCGGTCTGCGAGCTCTCCCACTTGGACAGGATCTACATTGGTCCCTTCCCTGCCATGAGCTTCCATGGTAATTGGAATGCCCTGGGGAGACAGGTACCGTATTTTTCGCTCCATAAGACGCACTTTTTTTCCCCAAAAAATGGGGAGAAAATGTGGGTGCGTCTTATGGAGCGAATGTAGCAGCTCTCCCTCTCGCGCGCCGTCCCCCGCCTCCTCCCAACTCCGCCCAATCAGCATGGTGGTGTAGGCGTGTGTATTCTGCCGGCGGAACTTGAGCTCCCTGCCGGTCTGCTGTTCCCGCGGTGCATCTTGCTGCGAGGGTCGCCGCGGCGCAGGTCAGACATCACCTGTTTGACCTGCATGGGCTATGGAGGCCCTTCCAGTTCAGATGGCTGGCATTTGACCTGCGCCGCGGCGACCCTCGCAGCAAGCTGCACCGCGGGAACAGCAGACCGGCAGGGATCTGTTTGAACTGGAGGGGCCTCCGTAGCCCACGCGGTTCAAACAGGTGATGACTGACCTGCGCCGCGGCGACCCTCGCAGTGAGATGCACCCGGAACCGGCGGGGAGCTCGGGCTCTGCCGTCGGAGGCTCTCACTTGCAGTCCAAAGTAAGAACTTCACTCGTTGTGGTTTGGATGTATTGGAGGGTCATGGGGGTGGTATACTGCCTGGGATGGAGGACACATGACACAGACCAGCAAATAGAATTACTGCCTGTGCTGATTAAGTGACTACCTGTTGAAATATTAGGAGCAATTGCTCTCCTAATCAATGTAATATAGCCCTGACTATTTATTATTGAACTCTGGAGCAGTCATGAAAGTTTAAAATAACTGGTGTGAGAGAGATGTGTATGAGGGAGAGTCTGAGTGTGTGATTGTCTGTGGGTATGTGTATAAGTGAAGAGAGCTAGTGAATGTGAAAGAGCCTATGTATGTATGTGAGGGACAGAAAACCAGTGAGTGTGAGTACCTGTGTGGATGTTCTCTGCCTTACTATAAAAAAACAAAACAAAAAAAAAAATCCCACGGACGGCCACCAGGGGGGAGAGCCCATCATGGGGACAGAATTTTTTTTTTCTTAATTTTCCTCCTCTAAATCCTAGGTGCGTCCTATGGTCAGGTGCGTCTTATAGTGCGAAAAATACGGTATGTGGCCAGTGCAGGACTTTTCAGCATAAGAGGATTTGTTTTATTATTTTATTACAGTAATTTAAGAGTCTCATGCGCTACCAACTGAGCTAGCTGGGCTGCTTTTATTACAGTAATTTATGTTCTAGGCCTGGTGCTGAATTTTGCCAGCATAGTTGCTTTTGCTGTGGGGTAAGTGCTGGGGAGGCAACAGACCCAAATGATGGCATGGTAGGTTTGACTTTCTGGCGCGTTTGGCACCGGAGGCAGTTGCTTTAGTTGCTTATGCCTGATAAATGTGTATGTTAACACTTAAAGTCAAGGAAATCAGAAACCTAAAAGTAAAATTGCCTGTATGGTTCTAGTTCAGTGGCAGAATTATCACTCGTTTTGCTGTTACTCATTGATGATAGTAAGTTGCGCTTTCTTCTGCTGTAATATCTCCCCTATGAGGCGTTTTTGAATGTAGGGTGCCAAGCCGTCATCCTGTCTCAGATTTGCTGAAGAAGGAATGATAGTGGGAGGTAGTGAGTCTGCACACTATAGCCGGAGTGCACAGAGAGCAGGAGGTGGTCAGTGTATGAGCTGCAGGTGCTTGCAGAATCTCAGGCCATCTATTTTTCCATGCACCATTTGTTCATTCTTAAAAGCAAGTGGCAGCACAATGGTATAACAGAGACTGTAATAATCTCAGTCGGAGAAATAATCTACATCTTCGGTCCTGTTAGAGACAGATTCCCAAAGATCTTTATTTACATTCTAATATCTGACAATAGATTGTGACTGGTTCAGGCTATTTAGCTCCTATTCCCTGTACGTACCAGGATCAGTCCAGACTGCTGGGTTATGCCTCCCTTCCAGCAGATGGAGTCGGAGATTAAAACTGAAAAGCACCACCCATATAACCCGGGGGTGCCACCTGCGATCCCTCAGTATTTTCTCTGACTCCAGCAGATGAGACATAACCTGCGGTCCTGATCTTGGTACACTTGGGGCCTTGCCCCACCAGGTTTGAAAAAAAAAAAAAGAAGATATATCTTAATAAATTTGAAAAGCTTACTGCAGCTTTTGCACCTGTAACTGGGTCATTTAAAAAAAAAAAAAAAAAAGAGGGAGTTAAAGTTGTGACTTTTTTTTTTTTTTCCTTTATATCTTCCAAGCAGCCATCTGTAGGCAGGCTCGGCAGGGCTGTGTCCTGCTTGTTTTTTCCCGGAGTTTCTTCTGGCCTGGTGAGCAGAGGGGGAGGATTTACCTGTGGGCCGGTCACTCTCCCCCCTCTCTCAGAGACGCTACATTCCTCTGGGTTCCCCCCCAAAAAAAGAATGAGATAAACAAGTAAATAGATATTAGTAATTTGGTCGTAGAGATACTTAGCTGGAGCTGCTCTTCCTTTCTCAGCCGCGCCTGCCTTCACTCCCGGGCCTCCGGAGGGGGTGGAGCTCTCCACCTGGCTGCAGTCAATGCCTAGGGGGACGGCGTGCAGCTCCTGCGGAGAGCCGGGCTCTCCCACGAAGGCTTCTGCTCCCGGTGCCTCCCTGGGGGCGAGGAGCCTTCGCAGTGCATCTATCCACCGCGGGGGGGGGGGGGGCGCCAGTTTCGCGGCGCAGAAGGCCGCGGGAGGACCACAAGGCAGAGAGGCAGTGGCCGAGCTCGCTCCCGATTAGCGTAGGAGCGGTGGCCATTTTGTCTGCCTCTGATGATGCGGCTGACTCAGAGGGAGGGGATCTCCCTCCTCCATTATCCCCGCCTCACAGACCTGTGCGGCTTGCCGGCAGGGCTGGCTCCTCCTTCAGAAAAGGCTTCAGGGGGGGGCCTTAAAGCAGCGGCAGCCTTTTTCTTCCAGGTTTATTTTATTAATGCACAAAGTCTTCCTGGAAGCAGAATCTGACTGGGAATTTCAGTCTCCCATCCCAGTCCAAGGCCCTGAGGGGCTCGGGGATAGGTTCCGGGCTAAGATACCTGTTCTACCGGACCCGGTGGATCCATTTTTGCCGGACTCTCCATCTCTGGATGATAAAGGGGATGTGGTCTCTCCGGTGGAGGGGGATGATCCACGGGTCCTAAGGCTGTTCCGTAAGGAGGAACTGGACCACTTAATCTTGCATGTGCTCCAGGAACTGGAGCTTCCGCTGTCACAGGATACGTCGGAGGTCTCTACTGGTGATGTTGCTTTAGCGGGGCTTCGAGATCCACCGCAGACGTTCCCCTTTCACCCAAATCTTTCGCAGATTGTGTCCCGGGAGTGGGAGGCTCCGGAGGCTTCCTTGCGGGTCACCAGAGCTATGGAAAAGTTGAATCCACTCCCGGTGGAGACGCTCGACCTCCTTAAGGTTCCCAAGGTGGATTCTGCAGTCACGGCTATTGCCAAGGACACCACTATCCCGGTGACTGGAGGCACAGCGCTGAAGGACCTTCAGGATCGGAAGTTGGAGGTGTTGCTTAAGCGCATCTTTGAAGTGGCCGCCTTGGGAGTCCATGCAGCGGCTTGCAGTAGCCTTATGAAGTGGGTCTTACTTCGTTGGGTGCAGCAGATGTTGACAGCCCAAGATCTTCCTCCTGGAGAAGCGGCCCGCATGGCATCAGCTGTTGCCTATACGGCTGATGCCCTCTATGATCTCTGGCCTCGGCGCACATTATGTCGTCGGCTGTCTCTGCGCGTCGCTTGCTGTGGCTCTGGAACTGGTCGGCAGATGCCTCTTCCAAATCCCAGCTCGGATCTTATCCTTTCAGAGGTAAGTTTTTGTTTGGAGATGAGCTGAAGCAACTTATTAAGGCATTGGGGGACAACAAGGTGTATAGTTTGACCGAAGACAAGCCTAGGACAACCCGCTCTACTGGTAGCTACCGGAGCCGTTTCCGGGGGCAGCGGTGTTTTAGGTCCAATAGGGGAGCTTCAGTCTATGCCCCTCGCCAGTCTGCTTCGAGAGCGCAGTCTTGGCCATCTTCCTTTCGAGGCAGGCAGCCTCAGCGACCGGGAGCTCATGCCTTTGCCAACAGCAGCAAACCCACGCAATGAAGGGACGCCGGCCCATTTCGAACATCGGAGGTCGACTGTCCCACTTTTACGAGGAATGGGTCCGGATTACTTCCGATCAGTGGGTACTAGATATTATAAGACGCGGCTACGTTTTGGATTTTGCTCGTCCCCTCCGGGATCTTTTCCTGATATCACCCTGCGGGCCACCACACAAGCAGCAGGTGGTGCTTCAGACGTTGGAACGCTTGAGGGCTCTTGGAGCCATTACGCCCGTTCCTTTGTCGGAGCACCGGACCGGTCGTTGTTCCATCTATTTTGTGGTACCAAAGAAGGATGGGTCCTTCCACCCGATTCTGGACCTAAAGCAGGTCAACAAAGCCTTGCAAGTGCCTCGCTTTCGCATGGAAACGCGGTCGGTGATTGCGGCGGTGCACAAAGGAGAATTTTTGGATCTGATGGAGGCATATCTTCACATAGGGATTCAAGAGCACCACCAACTATTTCTCAGGTTCACGGTCCTGGGGCAGCACTATCAGTTTCGTGCTCTGCCCTTTGGTCTGGCAACTGCTCCTCGCGTTTTCACCAAGGTGTTGGTGGTTGTAGCGGCAAGCTTGCGTCGGGAAGGAATTCTGGTGCATCGGTACCTGGACGATTGGCTCATTCGGGCGAAATCGGAGAAGCTCTGTCTCGCGGCGATCCGGTCGGTGGTGGGTCGCCTGCAGTCTCTGGGTTGGGTTGTCAACTATGCCAAAAGTCAGCTGATACCTCTCAGGTGATAGTTTCTGGGAGCTTGATTCGATTCATCGGCAGGCAGAGTCTCCCTTCCCCTCGATCGCATGGACCGGTTGATGTTCCAGGTTCGGCGTCTTCTCTCTCTCGCCTCTCCGGTGGTATGGGACTATTTGCAGGTTCTTGGCTATATGGCATCTACCCTGGAGTTAGTCCCTTGGGCCTTTGCTCATTTAAGACCATTGCAGAGAGCGCTGCTCTCGCGTTGGGATCCCAAGTCGGAGGAGTATCAGGTCCCCCTGCCTCTGGTTGAACCGGCCCGGTCCAGTCTGTCCTGGTGGCTCAATCCGGATCACCTGCTGAAGGGGGTCTACCTCGAGAGCCCCCAATGGATAGTGGTAACGACAGATGCCAGTCTCGCCAGTTGGGGAGCAGTGTGCCACCGGTTGGTGGCACACTGCTCCCCACCGGTCGGCTCAGGGCTGTTGGACCCCCTGGCAAGCGCGATGGTCCATCAACAGGTTGGAGACCAGAGCGGTCCGGCTGGCTCTACAGCATTTCTTACCACTGCTACGCAACAAGGCGGTGCGGATCCTCTCCGACAATGCGACCGCGGTGTCTTACATCAACAGGCAGGGAGGCACCAGAATTCGACCCGTGTCAGAGGCCGATTTGTTGATGAAGTCGGCGGAGCGTCACCTCGATCGGATTGCGGCGTCTCACATAGCCGGCGTCGACAATGTTCAGGCGGACTTCCTCAGCCGATAACAGTTGGATCCCGGAGAGTGGGAGCTGTCGGAGGAAGCAAATGAGAATGATAATACGGCAATGGGGGATCCCACACCTGGACCTCATGACGACTTGTCGAAACGCAAAGGCGGCTCGCTTCTTCAGTCGCAGACGAGACCACGAGTCCGAAGGGGTGGATGCCCTGGTTCTCCCCTGGCCAACACACGTCCCTTCTGTATGTGTTTCCTCCATGGCCCCTATGGAAAGGTATTGCGTCGTATAGAGTCACACCAGGGGCCTGTAATTCTAGTCGCTCCCGAGTGGGCCCGGAGGCCATGGTTTGCCGATCTGATCAACCTAGCGGTGGACGGTCCGCTACGGTTCGGTCACCTACCCAGCCTGCTGCGTCAAGGCCCAGTATTTTTAGAGCAGGCACATCGATTCTATCTAGCGGCTTGGCTTATGAAAGGAGGCGCTTAAGGAAAAAGGGATACTCGGAGGCTGTGATTTCTATGCTTCTCCGAGCTCGAAAAACTTCTACGTCTCTTACTTACGCCAGTCAGGAAAGTCTTTGATTCCTGGTGTCGGGAATTCAGTTTGTCTCCTCGCCGGGCCACTATTGTTGACATCCTGTCTTTTTTGCAGGACGGGTTGCATAAGGGCCTGTCTTACAGCTCTCTCCGGGTTCAGGTTTTGGCCCTGGGCAGTCTCCGTGGTAAAATTGATGATCGTTCCATAGCAGCTCATCCGGATGTGATGCGGTTCTTGAAGGGGGCTAAGCACTTGAAACCGCCGGTTCGGGCGGTTTGTCTGTCTTGGAGTTTAAACTTGGTTCTCCGCTATCTGTGTGGCGCATCTTTCGAACTGTTAAAGCGAGCGACTCTTAAAGACTTGATGCTTAAAGCAGTGTTTCTTGTGGCCATTTGCTCGGCTAGGCGCGTCTCCGAGCTTCAAGCTCTATCCCGCCGCGAGCCTTTTCTGCGTATTTCGGATTCTGGTATCTCTCTTCGCACAGTACCTTCTTTTTTGCCCAAGGTGGTTTTGGCCTTTCATGTGAATCAATCCGTCGAATTGCCAGCTTTCTCGGAGGAAGACATAAGGACCTCCAGAGGTTGGACGTCTGGGTTCTTTTGCGATATTTGGAGGTTACTAATCCGTTTAGAGTGCCTGATCATCTCTTTGTTCTGTGGAGTGGTCTGAAGAAAGGGGCGCAGGCTTCTAAGACTACTATCACCCGGTGGTTGAAGGACGCTATTGCTTCTGCTTACATATGCTGTGGGCGCCCGGTACTGGAGGGTCTTAAGGCGCATTCTCTTCGGTCTCAAGTGGCTTCGTGGGCGGAAAGCCAGTGTGTGTCGCCGCAAGAGATTTGTCGGGCGGCCGCGTGGAAGTCCTTAAACATATATTTGCTAAGCATTACCGGTTGGATGTGAGGGATCCAAGGGGTGGATTCCTTTGGCGATAGGGTGCTTCGCGCGGGACTCTCCAGGTTCCACCCCATTTAGGGCAGCTTGGGTACATCCCAGCAGTCTGAACTGATCCTGGTACGTACAGGGAAAGGAAAATTAGGTCTTACCTTCGATAATTTTCGTTCCTGTAGTACCAAGGATCAGTCCAGACGCCTGCCCATGTACCGGAGAGTCCAATCAGTATGTTCATTATTTTTTGCAGGTCGATGCTGATCTTGAAGAGTCTATATGGTTAACGTGTTGCGGAACAAGTTGCTTCATTTCTGGAGCAGGTTTTGTTTTAACCTGATCTAGTCACTGGTTGCAGAGTGTATCTAAGTTTTTTTTTTTTTATCTTTCTCAAGTCTTTTTTTGGGAGGATAATGGTTTTTCATTCTGCTTTGTTATCATTAATACTGAGGGATCGCAGGTGGCACCCCGGTTATATGGGTGGTGCTTTTCAGTTTTATCTCTGACTCCATCTGCTGGAAGGGAGGCATAACCCAGCAGTCTGGACTGATCCTTGGTACTACAGGAATGAAAATTGTCGAAGGTAAGACCTAATTTTCCTTTCCAGTGCTTCTCCAAGTTCTGATCCTCTGGACTGGGATTACAGGGTTCTGAAGGGATAGGAAAGGGTCAGACTTCATCCTGTTGCATTGATGGGGAGCTGGAGCTCAGCATGCTGCACGAGAAGATAGAATAGGGCTGGATCCTGTGAATAATCTATTCTTTTCCTTTCTGAACTTGCCAGAGTCACAGCGTCATCAGATCAGCCACAAATGCAACTCTTCCCCATATGTTGATGTCACAGCGTGTGATTGCTCCAAACCCAGCCCAGTTACAAGGGCAGCGCATCCCCCCTAAACCTGGTCTAATTCGCTCTACGACTCCCAACATGAACACTGCCATTAACTACCAGCCGGTAAGCATAGCTTTATGTTTTGCTGGAATTAAGATGAGATAAATCTGTTCTAATACTTGGTATCCTATAGCACTATTAGAAAAAGTTCTTAATATTGTGTATGACTGTAGATCTGGCTTGTTCTTGTTAAAAAGGGTTCTTTTAGGGAAGCTGCTGTATTCTCCTCTCCCTATCCCATTTTTGTTCTATCTCTCTAGGGTTGTGATTGAGGTCAGTCTCCCCCCACCCTTCTTTGTGACCCCTGTATTAATGCTGAGATTAAACCTGTTGGCATTTGTCTCCCCCACCCCTTTCTCCTTTCCAGCAGTCCAGCTCCTCAGTTCCCTGTCAGCGTACGTCTTCATCCGCCATTTACATGAACCTTGCATCTCACATCCAGGCTGGAGCTGTAAACCGGGTATCCTCCCCGCTTCCCAGCCCTAATGCAATGACTGATCCTGCCAGCTCCCAAGCAGCTGCTAAACTAGCCCTGCGCAAACAACTGGAGAAAACGCTTCTGGAGATCCCTCCTCCCAAGCCTCCTGCACCACTGCTCCACTTTCTGCCTAGTGCAGCTAACAGCGAGTTTATCTACATGGTGGGGTTAGAGGAAGTGGTGCAGAGTGTCATTGACAGTCAAGGTAAGGCCATAACATGTTTTTATACCTTACCATGTGCCTGTGTTTTAGGTGAAGGCCTTGTCTGGCTGGATCCCCGCACACACGCTGTACACTTTTACTTTCTCTTTCTGTGTTTAGGAAAAGGCTGCGTTTCCTTAAGGATGGATCCTTTTGTGTGTGCTCAGTGCCACACAGATTTCACCCCTCACTGGAAGCAGGAGAAAAGTGGCAAGATTCTGTGTGAGCAGTGCATGATGTCCAATCAGAAAAAAGCACTGAAAGCAGAGCACACCAACAGGCTGAAAAATGCTTTTGTGAAAGCTTTGCAACAAGAACAGGCATGTATCTTCATGTAGTATCAGAATAATCCCATTCCTCATAAAGGCTAAACAAGTTAGGGCTCTTCAGCTTGCAGAGGAGACCACTGAAAGGGGATATGATACATGTTTATAAACTCATAACTAGTGTGGAGGTTTACACTCCCTCAAGTAGTACAAGTACTAGGGGACACTTCCATGAACATATCCTAGCAGATTTAAAAGAAATTGGAATGAGTATTTTTTCACCCCACGCACAATTAAGCAGTAGAATTTGTTGCTGGAGGACGTGGTCTAAGCGTCTAGTATATCAGTTTTTAAAAGGGTTTTAGTAAAAATTCCTAGTAGAAAAGTCCATAAATAGTTATTAGACAGGTAGACCTGGGGAAAGCCACTGCTTATCCCTGGAATGAGCAAGAAGGAATTGGATAAACTTCTTGGAATCTGCTAGGTACTTTCTAGAAATCTGGATTGACCACTGTCAGGATGTTGGGCTCAAGGAACCCTTGGTCTGACTCAACATAGCACATCTTATGTTTTTAGCTAGGGTCAGGATATCCCCATTCAAAGTGATTTCACTGTGAAATGCATTAATATATACGATCTATACAACATCATTGGGTGAGGTGCAGCATTATTTGCTTTTCTACTACACCCACCTTCTAGCAGCTGTTGATAGGTTTTCATCTCCACCCTGCCAACATCCAGTCAGAAACAAAATCTGAAGCCCACCCATCCCATGTCTGACACAGTATGGCATGTCTTTTGTTATATAGAATTCTAAAGGGCATGGATAAATACACAATACTAGCGGCTCGAGGAGGAAAAGAAGAAAAGGGGGGGTGACATACCATGTTTGTGTAACATTTCTGCATGAGGTAACCTGCACAGAGTGAGTTACAACCCTAAACACCTTGCTTGGCAAACTGAATGAACCATTTTGGTCTTTATCTGCCATCACTTATTTTGTTACAATGGAATCTGTTTAGGATTAGGCCAGTTGACATAATCTTCAGTGCTGGCCAATTGCAGGAAAAATGTAAGAAATGATGTAAAACTCTCTCTAAGGCTTTCTTCATGCTCATGAAACCTTTGACTGTTAGCCGAGAAATGTTGTGGAGGATCCTTAAGTACAAATGCCCACCAGAATTTAATACCATTCTTTGCCTGCTGCATGATATCCAAGCATTGATTCTTAGTAATAGATTCATCACAGAACCCTTTGAGATTAATAAGGGATTAAGATAAGGCTGTCATTGCCACAGCACACTTTTCCTGATAGCTGCTTGTGACTGACCATCAGTAAGCTTTCATTCAGAGTAGAAGAAAATTGCTGAATGGAAAGTATGCTGACTCCAATCCAGAAGCAAAACCACCCAGACTTTGGCTGTTGAGTTCCAGTACACTGACTATTCTGTAACCGAGGCACATGAGAAGATGGGATCAAAATTTAAAGCTCAGAAAACTTGCTTTTATCAGCAAGCTCTTGGTGAGCTGCCCCTAGCTTCAGCAATTCTAATTCGTTGTGGCTTTCTGGAGAATATTAAGCATTTTCCTTATCTCAGAAGCCATGTGACTTTATTAGAACTACAATATGTATTGCCACTTTTTAGGAAACAGTAAAAACTCAATTCCTTAAAGCAAGTTTTGATGACAATGTATAAAGTCATTAGTATTTTTCATCCTCAAGTAGGTAGCTCAACTTTTCCTGTACATACCCAGATCAGCAGATAGAGGCAGAGAACAAAACCTTGAGGCCCTGCTACCCAACTGAGTGCCACCTGCAGTCCCTCAGTATTTCTCTGACTCCAGCAGATAGTAGAGGTGCAAAGCTGCAGTCTGACCAAATTTAAATTAAGAGACAGAAGTGGTTTTCGAAGGCTCCCTGAGGTGTTAAGTACTTTCATGGACCATTCCTCAGGTGGACAGGGTGACTGGGAAGGGGTTGGAACCTCCTGGCTGCTGTTCGTCCTCGTCTGGTTGGAGGTCCTGAAAGCCAGGGGACTGGCTCCCTCAGGGTCACTGATGCCTCCTGAGTCTTCACCAGCCTGTCAGGGAAGCCCCTGTTGTGTTTCAGTTAAGCTGTTTAAAAAAAAAAATATTCCATGTATGTACCAGGATCAGTCCAGACCGTGGGTTATGTCCCCCTTCCAGCAGATGGAGTCAGAGCAAAAACTGAGAGGGCGGTCCCTCATGACTGGTGCACCCTCTGTAAACCTTCACTATTTTTCTGACTCCAGATTTGGGTTGCATCTTCGGTTCTCCCATTTTCTTTCTGTGAGAATAGTCTTTGTTGATTTATTTCTCCTGTTTTCTTAACACTTTTTACTTGGATGGATCTTATTAAAAAAAAAAAAAAAAGAAAGGCAAAGGCTTTTCATTGTAGCGTAGCTCTACTTTCTATGGGCTGTCCTGCAGGCTTGCAGGCAGAGCTTTCATTCAGTGGCAGACCTGTCATCTTTTTTATTTATTGCTGTATCGTTTTGTAGGTAAGTTTTGTTAACTTTCCTTTTACAGGGCTGTCATTTGCTGCCTTTAGGGGTGAAGTTGGTGGTCCAACTTCTCCCCCTCGATATCGACCCGCTGCCTGGAGATGTCGTTTCCTCAGGGCAGCTCCTAAGCTTCAGAGACGTGACATCCCTCTGGCTTGAAAAAAAAAAACGAAACTGAACAGGTTAAAGTTAGTCAGGCAGCGCAGGACTTTGATTTCGTTCCTGCTGTGGAAGGTTTTCGGAGGTCTGGGTTCCAAGCCCTTCTTTACTTGCCTCCAGGCCACGGCTGACACGATGCAACGCCTGGGGGGAGCCTGGATCGCGGCTCTCCCGGGAAGGCTTGTGTGCTCGGTGCCTCCCTGGCGGGGAGGACTAGCATGCTCAGTGGCCTCACAGGGCCAGTCAAAAGTTTCTAGAAACTTTGACAAAGTTTTCCTGCATAGGGCTCCCATCAGTGATGTCACCCAGATGTGAGGATTACATCCTGCTGTCCTGGGGATAACCACCTATTACAAGGTAAGCAATTTTGCTTTTCATCCTATGCTCCTCCAATTGCTGTCCAGGGGGTGGGAGACTCCGGAGGCATCTCTGCAGGTTGGCAGAGTGATGGACAGACTGTATTCACTCCTCGAGGAGTCCCTGGAACTACTTAAGGTGGATGCGTCTGTATCCGCAGTTACAGCTAGGACACCTATTCTTGTGCCTGGAGGAGCAGCCCTCGGGGATTTGCAGGACCACAAACTTGAGGTGTATTTGAAGAGAGTGTTTGAGGCGTCCGCCTTGGGAGTTCGGGCTGCTGTTTGTAGCTCCCTGATGCAGTGTGCATGACTCTTGTGGGTCCAACAACTACTCGGGACTCAGGACCTTCCTCCAGGGGAGGCACAACAGGCGTAAAGGCTAGAAGCAGTCATAGCGTATGGAGCGGACGCGCTGTATGATCTTCGGGTGTTGGCCAAATCTATGGTTTCCGTAGTATCAGCTCGGCGCCTCCTCTGGCTCAGGACCTGGTCTGCAGATTCCTCCTCCTAGCCTCAACTCAGCTTTCTTCCCTTCAAGGGTAAGTTGTTGTTTGGAGATGGAGCAACTTAAGTCGCTCTGGGAGCATAAGGTACTTAAGTTACCGGAAGATCATCCTCTGAGATCCAGAACGTACAGCTCCACGCGGAACCGTTTCAGAGGACAATGGCGCTTCCACCAGGTGCGGCCAGTGTCCCACAGGCCTCCCTAGTCTAGATCGCAGTCCTGGTCTCATTCCTTTCGGGGATGAAGATCAGCCCGAGACACCCTCGTCCAAGGGACTGCCACTACATCTTCACAATGAAACATTGCCGGCCCACTCTTCGATTCCCCGGATAGGAGGATGCCTGTCTCTCTTCTACAAGAAGTGGGTCACAATCACCTCAGACCAGGGCGTCCTGGATATTCTACAGCACAGTTATGCTTTAGAAATTGCTTGACCTCTCAGAAACAGGTTTGTCTTTTCTCCGTGCGGACTAAGAAAACAGGGCGCAGTATGTCTGATGCTAGACCGCCTCCTGGATCTGGGAGCCATTCTTCCGGTGCCACTACCGGAACAAGGACTCGGCCATTATTCTGTCTACTTCGTAGCCCCCAAGCAAGAAGGCTCCTTCCGGCCGATCCTGGATCTCAAGATGGTCAACAGGACGCTCAAGATAACACTCTTCAGGATGGAAACTCTGCACTCAAGGATTGCTGCAGTGCACTGGGGAGAGTTCCTGGCGTCCTTGGACTTGACGGAGACTTAACTTCATATCGCCATCCTGAAGGATCATCAGCACCTCCTTCACTTCAAGATTTTGGGGTAGCACTGACAGTTCCAGGCTCTGCCATTCGGCCTGGCAACCGCTCCTCGCACCTTTACCAAGGTGATGGTAGTGGTGGCGGTTAGCACCTGAGGAAGGAACGGATCCTGGTCCCTCGACTTTCTTGGGAGCTCATTTGACATCAAAGTAGGCACAGGCTCTCTTCGTCTGGAGCGGGCCCAATCGCTCCTTGCTCAGGTTCAGCGTTTCGAGACCTCAGACTTCCCACAGCCTGGGACTATCTCCAGTTGCTAGGTTCCATGGCCTCCACAACAGTTGTGCCTTGGGCCTTTGCCCACATGCGTCCCTTACAAAGAGCATTACTCTCCCGTTGGAAGCCGGTATCTCAGGAATTTCAGGCTCCTCTGCCAATACCGCCCCTACCCAAGGTCAGCCTGACCTGGTAGCTTGACCTGGATCATTTGCTTCGAGGCGTGGAGCTCGAGGTTCCACAATGGGTGCTCGTTACAACAGATGCCAACCTTACTGGCTGGGGCCAGTGTGCAGTCTGCACTCGACGCAGTGTCAGTGGACACCAGAACAGGCAACTTGGCCAATCCACCGTCTAGAGACAAGAGCGGTCCGTCTTGCGCTGCAGCCTTTTCTGCCCCTAGCACAAGGCTGAGCAGTCTGGATCCTCTCCGACAACGCCACGACTGTGGTGTACATCAATCATCAGGGGGGAACAAGAAGTCTCCATGTGACTTGGGAGACGAACAAGCTGATGATGTGGGTGGACTCCCCATCTGGATCTGATGGGAACGCAAAGGCTCCGTGTTTTTCAGCCACAGAAGGGAGCACGGAGCAGAAGGCGTCGATGCCCTAGCCCTCCCATGGCCAAGGAACATCCTACGTTCCGTGTTCCTGCCTTGGTCCCTGGTAAGTGTGCTCCGAAGAATAGAGGGTCACCAGGGGCCCGTGGCTCCGGAGTGGCCTTGTCGGCCGTGGTTCGCAGACTTAGTCAACCTAGCGGTGGACGGCCCGCTGCTCCTGGGGCATCTGTCTAATCTCCTACGGCAGGGACCAGTATTTTTCGACCAGATAGATTGTTTCTGTCTAGCGGCCTGGCTTTTGGAACGGCGCCGGCTAAGGAGACGAGGGTATCCAGCGGCATTTATCTCCACTCTTCTCAAGGCTAGGAAGCCTTCCACCTCCAGGTCCTATGTCCAAGCTTGGAAAGTTTTTGAGACTTGCTGCCAGTCCTCAAGTCTCTTTCCACGACGTGCGACCATAGCCCATATCTTGTCATTCTTACAGCGAGAGCTGGAGAGGGGATTAGCCTACACTTCTCTCCAAGTTCAGGTGGCAGACCTAGGTGCTCTAGTTCATCATCGGGATGGCCCTCCTCGTGCGACACACCTGGACGTGGACCGGTTCTTGAAGGGAGTAAAGCATGTGAAACACAGATTCGCAATTTATGCCCCTTGGGGAGTTTTTGATTTTGGATCCTTCGTATTCTTGGCGGGCCGCCCTTTGAACCACTGTAGAGCGCTACCCTCAAGGACCTGACTCTTAAGACAGTTTCCTTGGTTGCCATCTGTTCCGCTCGCAGAATCTCGGAGCTGCAGGCCTTGTCATGTTGAGAGCCTTATCTCTGCTTTACGGATCCCGGAGTATCCTCTGGTATCGTACCATCTTTCCTTCCAAAGGTGGTCTCGTCTTTTCATCTGAATCAGTTGGTGGAACTGCCATCATTCCAGGATGAGGATTCCAAGGAGCTCAGGCGCCTAGATGACAAGCGAGTCCTCCTTCTATATCTGGAGGTTACTAACGACTTCCGCTTATCAGATCATCTTTTTGTCTTCTGGAGTGGTCCCAAGAAGGGGAACTAGGCCTCAAAGACCACCATTGCCCGATGGATGAAGGAAGCAATCTCTAGCGCGTACATTGGCGTGGGGCATTAGCCCCCAGACTGTATTAAAGCTCATTCTCTCCGAGCTCAAGCAGCTTCCTGGGCAGAAAGCCAAGCGGTCTCTCCACAGGAATTTTGCTAAGCGGCCACTTGGAAGTCTTTGCACACTTTTGCGCATCACTATCGCTTGTATCTGCAATCAACAACCTCTGGTTCTTTTGAGGCTTAGGTCATTTGAGCTGGGATATCAGTGGCCAACCCTATTTAAGGGAAGCTGTGGTACATCCCACGATCTGAACTGATCCTGGTACGTACAGGGAAAAGAAATTATTTCCTTACCTGCTAATTTTCGTTCCTGTAGTACCATGGATCAGTCCAGAAGCCCACCCTAAGGATTTTGGGTTTTTTTCTTTGGGTTAATTCTTCAGCTCGACTGTGTAATAATTTCAGGACCTGTTTGGGACTGACTGAGAGTTCACATTGCAAGTTTGCCTATTCAGATTTACAGTTTGATGTTCAATTTAGTTGATATTCATTTTTGTATTGATCCATCCAAGGGGTTTTTCTTTGTTGCTTGGATATTCTTAATACTGAAGGTTTACAGAGGGCGCACCAGTCATGAGGGACCGCCTCTCAGTTTTTGCTCTGACTCCATCTTCTGGAAGGTCTGGACTGTTCCATGGTACTACAGGAACGAAAATTAGCAGGTAAGGAAATAATTTTCTTTTTGACTTTTCTTACAGCAGCTTAAGGGAACAGTTGGGCTGCGAGTGCCTTGGTGACAGCGTTTGGTTTTTTTTTTCTCTCCCTTCTCCCTCGCTCCAGGGGCCCCAGGGGTGGCGAGGGAAGTGGCACTGGAATAACAGGGACCGAGGTAGTGGTTTGATTTGCCGGTTAGGGTCTTGGGCTGCTGCGCAACTTTGCAACAGGACCAACTGCCTTCACGTTGGGATTTCCTGCATGCTGCTCAGGCTGTTTTTTGTCAGCGGCCAGCGCACTCTGTTGCTGCCACGTGTGCAGTCTGCTAGGCCTGTTGTGTGCGCAGTGTGTTTAATGTGGGCAAGTGTAAGGTGTTGCATAAAGGGAAAAATAACTCTTGCTGTAATTACACAATGTTAGGTTCTGTCTTAGAAGTTACCACCCAGGAAAGAGATCTGGGCATCATAGTGGATAATACATTGAAATAGTCATCCTGGTGTGCTGTGGCGATCAAAAAAGCAAATAATGTTAGGAATTATTAGAAAGGGAATGGCAAATAAAATGATGGATGTCATAATGCCTCTGATTTGCTCCATGGTGAGACCGCACCTTGAATACTGTGTGCAATTCTGGTCATCGCATCTCAAAAAGGATATAGCTGCATTGAAAGTGCGGAGAAGGGCAACCAAAATGATGCGGGGCATGGAACGGCTGCCCTATGAGGAAAGGCTGAAGAAGTTAGGGCTGTTCACTTTGGAGAAAAGATGACTGAGGGGGGATATGATAGAAGTCAACAAAATCATGAAAGGACTTAACCGATTTACAATACCATGTTTATTTACTCTCTTAAATAATAGGACCAGGGGGCACTCCATGAAGTTAGCAAGTAGCTCATTTAAAACAAATTGAAGAAAATTCGTTTTTCACTCAGCACATAGTTAAGCTCTGGAATTCATTGCCAGAGGATGTGGTTACAGCAGTTAGTGTAACTGGGTTTTAAAAAGGTTTGGATAAGTTCCTAGAGGAAAAATCCATAAACTGCTATTACGGTAGATCACACGCTATTTTTGCTTATTAATTATCTAATTGTTTGGGTACTTGTAACCTGGATTGGCCACTATTGGAAACAAGATACTGGACTAGAAGGAACCTTGGTCTGACCCAGTATGGCATTTCTTATGTTATGATTTGAGAAATTAAGATCATACCAGCACAGTTTGCTCATGTTTGCGGCACTTACTATTGGTGCGCCTAAACTTTGTGCATGTAAATTTTGGGCGCTTGCAATTTTTCAGCACGAGCTGGCAGGATGTACATTCTTTGTCAGCTGTGCACTGATGGTGCTGGTGAGCAAGAAACCTAAGCGCCTTTCTCTCTTTGCCTGTCATATTCGGGCATCTCAGCTGGATCATGGAACTCCCTTTATTGGTACATAAGAACATGCCATACTGGGTCAGACCAAGGGTCCATCAAGCCCAGCATGCTGTTTCCAACAGTGGCCAATTCAGCCCATAAGAACCTGGCAAGTACCCAAACACTACGTCTACTCCATGTTACCGTTGCTAGTAACAGCAGTGGCTATTTTCTAAGTCAACATAATTAATAGCTGGTAATGGACTTCTCCTCCAAGAACTTATCCAAACCTTTTTTAAACACAGCTACACTAACTGCACTAACCACATCCTCTGGCAACAAATTCCAGAGTTTAATTGTGCGTTGAGTGAAAAAGAATTTTCTCTGATTAGTCTTAAATGTGCCACATGCTAACTTCATGGAGTGCCCCTAATAACTTCCAACATTCTGTTTGCTTTTTTGACTGCCGCAGCACACTGAACCGATTTCAATGTGTTATCCACCATGACGCCTAGATCTCTTTCTTGGGTGGTAACTCCTAATATGGAACCTAACATCGTGTAACTACAGCATGGGTTATTTTTCCCTATATGCATCACCTTGCACTTATCCACATTAAATTTCATTTGCCATTTGGATGCCCAATTTTCCAGTCTCACAAGGTCTTCCTGCAAACATGGCGGACTTACAGATGAGAAGACGTACCCAACATTAAACTATATAAAGTGAGAGCCTGCAAAATCAAAAATTTTAAATATATATCGTAACATTAAACCAGCACCAAAACTCAGGTTTGGCAGAACACATGCTGGAACAAGAATGTATTTAGCTTTTTCCTAAATGTATGCAAGTTGTCAAATGAAGGTGTTGCAGCAGAGTGTTCCAAAAAATAGAATCTGCTATGGAGAGCTCCCTTTCTCTTGTCTCTGGAGAAGAGCCATATGTATTATATGGATATCCCGTAACCAACCCTGAGGGATGCAGGGTAGGGTTATAACCTCAAAGCATGGCATTAATCTATGGGAAAACATTGTTGAGGAACCTGTAAATCATCATGCAGTCTTACATTTTATATACCATTCCATTGGCAGCCAATGATATGAATCTGGGTACCTAGCCCTAATAAGATATTAGCAGCTGAATTCTGTAGAATTTGCAGAGCCCTCAAACTATACGCTGGCATACCAATGTAAATAAAACTGTAGTAATGTAGGCTAGAGAACACCAAAGCTTGGCATACAGACCGAAACTTGGAAAAGCTAACAAAGGCTTTAGCCTCTGCAGTTTAAAGAACCCAGCTTTGATCATAGATTTGACGTGGACTCACATCAATAAATTTGATTCTAAAATGACCCCTAAGCTAAGTGAGTCCCCTTGTCACCTTCTCTGTGCTGTTATAGGCTTGGTAGTCTGTATTCTAAGCATGGATGTCAGGTTATATCTATGCATAAACACATTCTCTTTCCTCCCTTAGGAAATTGAGCAGCGGTTACAGCAGCAGGCTGCCATATCTCCCACGGCGGCCCCTGCCATCTCCAATGTCAGTAAACAAGAGACCATTTTGAGACAGCACACACTTCGACAGGTGAAGATCCAGGGGAAGACCCATTCAGTAGATGGGAGTGATGAGTTTGTATGACCTAGAAGTAGTTAGGTATAACTTGTGTAGGGGTACTGTATGGGATTCTTTCATATAGTGTTTGGGGTGAACTGTATAAATGCAGGATAATCTCAAATCAAGTTGTGGTATGTATGGAGGCACAGTATGCATATAAGTTAAATCACATATGTACGGTTAAGTAGTTGAAAAATAGAAGTAATAAAACTTGTGTGATATGAATGCAGGGAGTTTGTGTATCTGACTGTGGGGTGACCTCATACATTTCATGGTGTGTTGGAAGTTCTGTATATATGAAAAAGGGTGATTTCATGCAGCTTGTGTGGTGTTTAGAAGGAGGGGGACTATGTGTTGAATAAGAGGTGATCATATACAACTTGTAACCACTTGGTTCTGCATTACACAGGCTCCACAGCCCCAGGCTACTCTACAGCGTGGGATTCCCAATGCCCGCTCGATGCTCTCTAACTTTGCCCAGGCTCCCCAGCTATCTGTAGCAGGTGGTCTTCTGGGAATGCCAGGTAAGAAGCAGCCCCGCCAACAGCTCATGATTAATAACTCAGGGCAATAAAACACCACTGGCTGTTAACTTGATTGGCCATAGGTGAGGGTGAGGCCATGACTCTCAAGCTGTGAAGCTTAATATGTTATGTAGAGCAGGTGTTTATATTGAGCCAGGAGTGAATTTTTTTAGCATAGTCCCTATAGGAAATGAGGTCGCTGTCGCCTCCTTATGTCCCCTCAGTAAATTGTAAACCATTCATCCAGTTTCTTTCATGTTTATGCTACAGGGCCCAATGTACTCTTGTTCACACTGTTAAATGTTCATTCTCTGCTTCTGACAAAGTAAGGGTCAAAAATAAGGTTCCTGCTCATTCTCCAGATCATTCCAGACTCCTGGGTTTTGCCTGCTTGCCAGCAGATGGAGACAAAAGAAAAGCTTTACTGACACTGCTACTTAACCTACAGTGCTACCTGCAGTCTGGAGTTAAAAAATTCTTTCAGGAGCTTCCTCCTAGAGGGTTGTTAGGTCCCTGGTGGGGGGCCATCCTCGTTGGTTGAGGTGGATTAGCAGGGGGTTGGTGACTTGATGCTGGCTTATCTCTGGAGGGGTTTTGACTATCTGGTGGTCCAGTTCCCTCTATCCCTCAGAGAGCCCTCTGGAACCAGCAGCTACTCTGCAGCATTCAGGAAAGTATTTTTCTCTTTATAAAAACAAAGATCGTTTTACACAGCAGCTTGGAGAGGGTTTTTCAGCTGGCTTTGTGAGTAATGGGTGATCACACCAGATGCAGGTGAGAGCTGGTGGTTGCTGAGGGTCCCAGTGTTGCCGAGACCGCCATGGCGAGTGATAAGGCAGTGCATGTGGGACGCACATGGCACTGGCCAAGCATTGCGGCAAGGCCTGTTGCTAGTCCAGGGTACATGCAAATTTGTGTGTATGCTTTTGTCTCCTGGGGAGAAGGCAGCTTGGCTGGTGCAGGCTCAGTTTTTGGCATATGAGTGCAGACTTCATTTCGGCGTGAAAAAAGCCTAGGAGGTTGTTAGGAGCTGCAGCAGATCCTTTTCCCTGTGAGTGTGGGAACGATTGAAATTCTTGTTCGTGCTCCAGATCAGTCTAGACAAGTGGGTTTTGCATCCCTGCCAGCAGATGGAGGCAAAGAACTAAAAGCTTTGAGGCACTGCTACATCACTGAGAGTGCCACCTGTAGTCCCTCAGTATTTCTCTGTCTACAGCAGATGGTACAGCTCGGATGATTTGGACCTGGATGACCCAGAAGTTGGTCACGTGATGGATATGTTGCGGTCCTTGAGCTGGGTGGTGAATTTGGCGAAGTCACCTGAGCCCTATCCGAATGCTTGGGGGCAAAGTTGGATACTCAGCTTGGCAGAGTGTTTCTCACCTTGGAGATGTTTCAGAAGTTACAATCCCAGGGGGTGTGGATTTTGCGGATGCCAGTGCCCAGAGCTTGGAATTATCTTCAGGTCTGGGATCAATGGCATCTATGTTGAATTTGGTGCTATGGGCTTTTGCCCACATGGGCCCTCTATAGGTGGTGTTGCACTGGAATCCATTGTCGAAGGAGTTTCATCAGCCTTTACTGCTGCAGAGTACTTCCAGATTCTGTCTCTCGTGGTGGCAGTTTCGCCCCAATTTTGGAGAAAGGGATGGGCCTGGAGGTTCTGTACTGAGATATAGGGATCATGGATGCCAACCTCAAGGGTTGAGGGGCGATCTGCCAAGAACAGATGGCACAAGGACTGTGGTTGCCAGTGGAAGCATCCTGGTCTATCAATCGCTTGGAAGCGAGAGCAGTGTGCAGGGCGTGGGTGGAATTCCTTCCATAAGTCTGAGGTCAAATGGTCAGAGTGTTTTTGGACAATGTGACAATGGAGGCTTACATCAATCGGCAAGAGGGAATGAAGAATCACGTGGTTGCTCAAGTATCTGCAGCTGCTGGTGCATAGATTGGGTCCACCATGGAGTTTAAAATTGGTCTTGCGCTTTGTGGGCCTTTATTTTGAGCCGTTGAGGAAGGCGTCGTTAAAGAACCTCATGTTGAAGGTGGTATTTTTGATGGCAATTTGTTCGTTCGAAGGATCTTGGAGGTGCAGACTTTGTACTGTAGGGAACCATTTCTGAAGATTTCGGATGAGGGGGTGTCTTTGCCTACGGAACCCTCGTTCCTATCTAAAGTGGTATCTTCGTTTCACCCGAATCTGACTGTGGAGCTCCTACCTTCCTGAATTGGTGTACTGAGTCACCGGAGGCAAAAGTCGCAAACAGTTTTCAGCGTTCAAATCATTTTTTTTCATTGTTTGGAGGTGCCAGAAATAGATTCAAGGCCTCCAAAGGCACGATAATGCACTGGCTAAAGGAAGCTATTGTTTCGGCCTGCCTCTGTAAGGGGAGAAGAATTCCAGAGGGGTTGCGTGCAGACTCTGCTAGAGCGCAGGCAACGTTGTAGGCAGTGTGTAAGTGCCAGGAAAAATAGTGGAAAGTGTTCTAAACATCAAAATCACAGAACATATAGAAAGACATGGTTTAATGGAACAAAGTCAGCATGACTTTACCCAAGGCAAGTCTTGCCTCACAGATCTGCTTCACTTTTTGGAAGGAGTTAATAAACGTGGATAAAGGTGAACCGGTAGATATAGTATACTTGGATTTTCAGAAGGCGTTTGACAAAGTTCCTCATGAGAGGCTTCTAGGAAAAGTAAAAAGTCATGGGATAGGTGGCGATGTCCTTTCGTGGATTACAAACTAAGACAGGAAACAGAGTAGGATTAATTGGACAATTTTCTCAGTGGAAGGGAGTGGGCAGTGGAGTGCCTCAGGGATCTGTATTGGGACCCTTACTTTTCAATATATTTATAAATGATCTGGAAATAAATACGAGTGAGAACCAAATTTGCAGATACAAAATTGTTCAGAGCAGTTAAATCACAAGCAGATTGTGATAAATTGCAGGAAGACCTTGTGAGACTGGAAAATTGGGCATCAAAATGGCAGATGAAATTTAATGTGGATAAGTGCAAGGTGATGCATATAGGGAAAAATAACCAATGCTATCATTACACAATGTTGGGTTCCATATTAGGTGCTATAACCCAAGAAAGAGATCTAGGCGTCATAGTGGATAACACATTGAAATCGTCGGGGTTAGTGTGCTGCGGCAGTCAAAAAAGCAAAAAGAATGTTGGGAATTATTAGAAAGGGAATGGTGAATAAAACGGAAAATGTCATAATGCCTCTGTATCGCTCCATGGTGAGACCGCACCTTGAATACTGTGTACAATTCTGGTCGCTGAATCTCAAAAAAGATATAATTGCGATGGAGAAGGTACAGAGAAGGGCTACCAAAATAAGGGGAATGGAACAGCTCCCCTATGAGGAAAGACTAAAGAGGTTAGGACTTTTCAGCTTGGAGAAGAGATGGCTGGGGGGATTTGATAGATGTGTTTAAAATCATGAGAGATCTAGAACAGGTAGATGTGAATCAGTTATTTACTCTTTCGGATAATGGACTAGAGGGCACTCCATGAAGTTAGCGTGTGGCACATTTAAAACTAATTGGAGAAAGTTCTTTTTCATTCAGTGCACAATTAAACTCTGGAATTTGTTGCCAGAGGATGTGGTTAGGGCAGTTAGTATAGCTGTGTTTAAAAAAGGATTGGATAAGTTCTTGGAGGAGAAGTCCGTTACCTGCTATTAATTGAGTTGACTTAGAAAATAGCCACTGCTATTACTAGCAATGGTAACATGGAATAGACTTAGTTTTTGGGTACTTGCCAGATTCTTATGGCATGGATTGGCCACTGTTGGAAATAGGATGCTGGGCTTGATGGAACCTTTGTCTGACTCATTATGGCATGTTCTTATGTTGCCGCAGGAGATTTGTAGAGCAGTGACATGGTCTTCTCTTCACACTTTCTTGCCATTACTGTTTAAATGTTCAGGATCCAGAAGAGCCAACCTTTGGCACAAGTGTGTTGAGGCGGGTTCTTTCGCGGGCCCGCCCAGTGTAGGGGTGCTTTGGTATATCCCACTTGTCTGGACTGATCTAGGGTACGAATAGTAAAGGAAAATTGGTTCTTACCTGCTAATTTTCATTCCTGAAGTACCACTGATCAGTCCAGAGTCACAGCCCCTTAATGTTCGCAAGACCGTTAGAGCATATCCATGTTCTGGCATGTTTACTGGGAAGAACTGTCAGAATGTATATATACGGAACCTAAGGACGTTTGTCAGGTTGTGGTTAGCCTCTTGGGTTGATTTGTGGTTTTTCTGTATGGGAGGCTCCAACCTTTAGGTTTACCGTTTGCCCTCATTTAGGGGGTTATTGAGGAATTCTTTAGTTGGCTTGGGTACAGGTCAATACTGAGGGACTGCAGGTGGCACTCTTGGTTATGTAGTAGTGCCTCAAAGCTTTTAGTTGTCTTCCTCCAGCTGCTGGTAGGGATGCAAAACCCACTTGTCTGGACTGATCTTTGGTACTTCAGGAATGAAAATTAGCAAGTAAGAACCAATTTTCCTTTTTGAGTGTAGTCTCAGCAGCACTTGGAGGCTCCCAGGAAGTCAGGGAATTCCCCTCCTCCCTTATTGCTTGCTGTGCAGAGTCCCATGGAGAGGCTGGAAGCCTCTGAAGAAGAAGAGGCCTTAATGCAGGAGTATTCCGATGATTCTCAGCAGGGGAAAAGTGCCCTCGTACCCAGGGTTAGCTGCAAGGTGACTCGCAACCTGCAAAAAAAACATTGCCTAACATCCGGAGGGTGCTCAGTTTGGCTGGGCAACAAGGAAGAGTCTGAGGACTCCAAAGGCGATGACGTTCCGCTGGGTGGGTCTCTGGGGGAGGAGTCCCCTCAAGACTTTTTGAATCAAGATCTGGAGGAGGTGATGGTGACCAAAGGGGGCGACCCTAAGGTGATCCAGCTATTTCGCAGAGAAGAGTTGTGGCCATTGATTCCACATGTACTTAAACACCTAGGCATCAGGTGCTTTCTGACCAGGAAGGGGTGTACCTCGTCATGGTCGGCTTGAGACATCCAGCTAAGGCGTTACCCTTCCACAAGTCTGTAAAGTAGCTGGTATGTTAGGAGTGGGACACACCTGACACCGAGGTGAGATTGCACCATTACTGGAGGAGACACTTAAGCTTTTGATGCTTCCGAAGGGAGACTTCTGTCTTGGCGGTGACCAAGTAAACCACCATGCCAGTGACTGGGTCCACTGTACTGAAAGATGCGCAGGACCGGAAGCTGAATTTTTGAAGTTTTTCCTTTGGGTATCCAGGCTGCGGTATGCAACAGTTTTATGCAGAGAACTTGTTTGTGCTAGGTTCAGCAGTGGCAGGTGAAGGAGATGTCATCTTCCGCGGAGCGCTTGGAGGCAGCGGTGGCCTTATATAGCCGGGTGCCTTGTATGACTTGTTTAGAATGTCCTCCAGAGTTATGTTAGCAGTTTCGGCCAGGCAGCTGCTATGGTTAAGAAATTAGTCTGCAGATGTCTGATCAGAGTCTCAGCTAGGGGTTCTCCCGGTCAGACATGTGACATATATTTATTTTATTTATTTATTTAACAGCTTTTCTATACCGACATTAAAATACACATCATATCGGTTTACATAATAACAATAGATAGAAAATACAAATAACAGGGGGAGGGGAAGGGGAGAACTAAGAACAGGGGGCCGGAGGGGGTGACCCCAAACTAAGATATTTTATTTATTTATTTAACATTTTTCTATACCGACCTTCATGGTTAAATACCATATCAGGACGGTTTACATCGAACAGGGATAAAAATAATTAGGTAAAGGAAGAGACAAAGTTACATTAAACGAGGACCGTGAACTTGGAAGCTTAGGTAGCTGGAAGAAAAGAGATAAAGTTAAGTAAAGAAAAGAGAAATAACAAATTCCGGACTAGAGATAGTTCAGAATAGAATTAGTCCACATGTTAGAGTTGGTATCCATGCTGTCCAGGAATCAGATGAGGGGAGGTATAATTGTTTGTATAATTGTTCGTGAGTAGATAAAGTCTAATGTGTATCCCAGGGTTCTGGGAAGGCTAGGCGGAACAACCACGTTTTGAGTTTTTTTTTAAAAGTTAGCAGGCAAGGTTCCAACCTGAGTTCAGCAGGGAGGTTGTTCCAGATAGCTGGGGCTGCTGTTGAAAATGCTCGGTCCCTGGATGCAATGAGTCGCGTGGCTTTGGTTGGAGGGGCTTGTAGTGTTCCTTTGGATATTTCTCTCATTGGCCTATTAGAAGTATGGAGTTTTAATGGAATTTCAAGGTCGAGATAAAGGAGATCGTAGATGGATTTATGTATTAATGATAAAGATTTGTGAAGGACTCTGTGGTTGATTGGTAACCAGTGTAGATTTCGGAGGATGGGTGTAATATGATCACTCCGCTTGGTGCTTGTTAGGATTCTGGCAGCAGCATTTTGTATCATCTGAAGTGGCTTAATGGTTGAGCTGGGTAGACCTGTGAGGAGAGCGCTGCAGTAGTCTATTTTGGCAAATATCAAAGATTGAAGAACTGTCCTAAAGTCGTGGAAATATAAGAGAGGTTTGAGTCTTTTTAATACCTGTAGTCTGAAGAAGCAGTCTTTGGTGATAGTGTTAATCATACTCTTTATATATAGATAGGAGAGAAGGCGAGAGGAACAATAACAAGGTTAATTAGATGTGTATGAGTACATTATATACAAATTGAGCCAGGGATAGGTGGAAGCAATTATACAATTATATAGTTATACATTTATACAATTATGCAGGCAGGCCGGCCGGGAAAAAGGGGGGGGGGGGGGGGGGTCAGTGGAAGTGCTGAAGGACAGTCCGAAGGGGGGGAAATAATCCCTTCCCACCAGTTCGCATTTGAGACTATAGATGATATTGGCAGTACAGAGGCAAAGCTCAGGCAGGACCCAGTCCTTTCAAGCGGGCCGATACAGTACAGTGTGCTCCAGCAGAGCGCACTGTTACCCCGCGTTTGGACGCACGTTTTCAATGCACTAGCTCTACCCCTTATTCAGTAAGGGGTAATAAATAGCGCGTTGCATGTTGATGGCCCTATTAGTAATTCCCGTGCGATTCAGTAAGTAAAATGTGCAGCCAAGCCGCACATTTTACTTTCAGAAATTAGCGCCTACCCAAAGGTAGGCGTTAATTTCTGCCGGCACCGGGAAAGTGCACAGAAAAGCAGTAAAAACTGCTTTTCTGTGCACCCTCCGACTTAATATCATGGCGATATTAAGTCGGAGGTCCCAAAAGTTTAAAATAACTAAAAAAATAAAATAATTTAAAATCGGCTCATGGGTTAAAAACCGGACGCTCAATTTTGCCGGGGTCCGGTTTCCGAACCCGTGGCTGTCAGTGGGTTTTAGAACCGATGCCGGCAAAATTGAGCGTCGGCTGTCAAACTCGCTGACAGCTGCCGCTCCTGTTTTAAAAAAAAAAAAAAGAGGTGCTAGGGACGCACTAGTGTCCCTAGTGCCTCTTTTTACAGAGGACCCTAATTTGTATGTTTGTCCCCCCTGAATCGCGCGCACAGGAGAGTGGCCTGTGCGCGCGCTGGGAGAAGGGGCACTCGCCCGCTCTCCCACAACCTTTACTGTATTGGCCTTAAGGTGGGCAAAAGCCAAAGCGAGATCCCCCCTGGTCAAGGAACTGGGGGAGAACAATGAAACACAGCTTTCTGGCTGTTTGGGGGGGGAGGGGCGGTTGGCTCACTTTTACAAGCAGTAGACTGGACTCTTAATCTGTTCCTGCAGGTCTTGTGCAGGACTTCATTTGAACCTATTAGTGATGCATCGATTAAGGGTTTGTCGTTTAAAGGCATTTCATCAGCTCAACATATTTTGAAGTTTTCAGAGGCTGGACGTTTGTGGTACAGATGGTGCCTTCCTTTTTTTTTTTTTTTTTTACCAAAATATGCTCACATATGTGAAGTTAATTATTTTGGGGATCAGATCATCTGTTTGTTCTCTTTAGTGCTAAGGAAGGTTGATGCAGCTTCAAAGGCCAGTATAGTTAGATGAATTAAGGAGGCTGGTTTATATTTTTAAATGGTTCCCAGTGGTCTTTGGGTGTATTCGATGAGAGTAAGGAGACTTTGTGGGCCAGATGAAATTTACTAGGCAGCACTTTGGGTTTTCTTGCCTGCCTTCTCCAAGCATTATCTTTTTGATATATAGGCTTTGGGACAAGTGTCATGAGGGCAGATCTGTTGGGCTCCCTCCCGAATTAATGTAGCTTGGGTGCATCCCATGTATTAAAATCATCCGTTGTACCTGAAGACTGGAAGGTGGCCAATATAACCCCAATAATTAAAAAGGGCTCCAGGAGTGATTTTGGAAACTATAGACTGGTGAGCCTGACTTCAGTGCTGGAAAAATTTGTGGAAATTGTTATAAAGAATAAAATCACAAAACAATTAGATAGACATGGTTTAATGGAACACGGCCAGCATGGATTTACCCAAGGGAAGTCTTGCCTCACAAATCTACATTTTTTTGAAGGGATGAATAAATGTGGACAAAGGTGAACTGGTAAGATTTGGTGTATTTGGATTTTCAGAAGGCATTCGACAGTCCCTCATGAGGCTTCAAAGAAAACTAAAACGTCATGGGATAGGAGGTGATGTCCTTTTGTGGATTGCAAACTGGTTAAAAGACAGGAAACAGAGTAGGATTAAATGGTCTGTTTTTCACAGTGGAAAAGTAAACAGTGGAGTGCCTCAGAGATCTGTACCTTTTAATATATAGTGCCTTTTAATATATTTATAAACAATCTGGAAAGGGGTACGAAGAGCGAGGTGATCAAATTTGTGGATGACACAAAATTATGCAGAATGGTTAAAATCTCAAGTGGACTTTGATAAATTGCGGGAGGACCTTACGAGACTGGAAGATTGGACTTTCAAATGGTAGATGAAATTTAACATGGACAAGTGCAAAGTGATGCATATAGGGAAAAATAACCCTTGCTGTAGTTACACAATGTTAGGAGTTATCATCCAGGATAGAGATCTAGGAGTCATAGTGGATAATACATTGAAATTGTCGGCTCAGTGTGCTGTGGTGGTCAAAAAAGCAAACAAGGTTAGGAATTATTAGGAATGGAATGGTGAATAAAATGGTGGATGTCATAATTCTTCTGTATCGCTCCAAGGTGAAATTGCACTTTGAATACTGTATGCAATTCTGATTGCCACATCTCAAAAAAGATATAATTGCACTGGAGAAATTCAGAGAAGGGTGACCAAAATACAGGGCATGGAACAGCTCCCCTGTTGAGGAAAGGCTAAGGAAGTTAGGGTTCAGTTTGGAGAAGAGATGACTGAGGGGGGATATGATAGAGGTCTACAAAATCATGAAAGGACTTGAAAAAGTTAATGTAAATCAGTTATTTATTCTGTCAGATAATAGGAGGACTAGGGGGCACTCCATGGAGTTAGCAAGTAGCTCATTTAAAACAAATCGAAGAAAATTATTTTTCCTGAACATACCCAGATCAGTCCAGAGAAGTGGGTTGTGTATCCCTATCAGCAGGTGGAGACAGAGAGCAAAGCTTTGGGCACTGCTATATATATACGAGAGTGCCACCTGCAGTCCCTCAGTATTTCTCTGACTCCAGCAAGCGGTAGAGGTGCACTCCTGCAGTCTGTCATTTTTTCAGTGTAGTTAGAAATTTTGTGTGTTCTTTTTCTTCTCATTTGCTTCCTGAGGTGTTAGGCACCTTTTGTGGTCCATCCCTCAGTGGAAACCGGGCATCCGGGGGGGGGAGACACTCCTGACGGCGTTTCGCCCACGCCAACTCGGGGAGTACAGGCCAGGGGCTCCTGGTCTTTCTACCCCCGAAGCTGCTCCCTCAACCCCTGTTTGGGCTGGCTCCATTAGTTAAGTAAAGTTGATTTAAAAAAAAAAAAAAAAAAGATTTTCTTCAGTGCTATCTGCGTCTTTCACCTGAGGTAAGGAGTCTGCACCGGGGGGCCTGACGTGCAGAAAGCTGTTGGGGAAGCATGTGAGCCTCGGAGCTTTATTATCCTTCCATTTCCGGGGTCCCGGGTTGTCAGTGAAGAGAGTCAGTAAGTGTGCCGGATCTGGGCCGCATTTTCAGCACCCGTTGGGCTGAACAGCTCAGTCATTGCGTCGGAGGCCTTGGGTTTTTTTTTTCCCCTGCTCCGCCAGCAGCGCACGCAGCTGACTGCCTGAGGTCTATCTTCTCCTCACATTTTTTCTTGCCGCGTGGCTGCACGATTCGGCATGGCGTTGCGCTCCAAATCGCCGGCCTGCCGCACAAGCAGGCATTGGATTCAGACTCCTTTTGCCCTGACTGCGCCTCCGGATTAGAAGGCTCTTCGGGGTCGGCCCCTCCTCCTCGAGGGGGGGGGGTGTGACTCAGGTCGCGCAGCGCGGGAGGTGGATTCCCCTCCCATTTTGGCCCCCATGGGAGAGGCTCAGGCCTTGGGGGCTGGAGATCCGGTACCTCAGGACCCCCTGGATTGGGGGGGGGAGCGGACCTGGAGGAGTTTTCCCCAGAGTTTCTGTCCTCGGGGGCACCATTTCAGTTGCCTCCTCACCAAATCTCTCTCACGACGGATGCATCCAGAAAGGGCTGGAGAGCAGACTTAAACGACTTAAAAACTCAAGGTCGCTGGTCTCTTCAGGAGACCAACTATCAAATCAATCTCCTGGAGCTTCGAGCCATTTGGAAAGCACTTCAAACCTTCTCTTCCCAACTTCGAGGAAAACATCTCATGGTATACACAGACAACCAGATATCCATGTTCTATGTAAACAAGGAAGGAGGATCAGGTTCCTGGATACTCTGTCGGGAGGCACTTCGCATACTGATTTGGGCAATATCGAACCAAGTCTCGATACAAGCCACTTACCTTCCCAGATTAGAAAATGTAACAGCGGGGACTGCCTCAGCAGAATTTTCCATCCACACAAATGGACCTTGAATTGGGAAGTAGCATCAAGCATATTCCAACAGTGAGGCTTTCCAACCATAGACCTCTTTGCCACAGAGAGCAACCGGCAAACAGACATTTTGCTCCATCTACCCAAGCAAACTTTTCGTTACGCTCCAGATGCTTTCCTCATTCCATGGACGGAGGGTCTACTCTATGCTTACCCTTCCCAGTCCACTAATATCCAAAACAATACAAAAATGCATGAGAGATGCAGTGGACATGATCCTCATAGCCCCGTCCTGGCTAAGGCAGCCATGTATGTGTATCTCATGAGACTATCCATTCGCCCACTGATTCTCCTGGAAAACCATCCCCAACTGTTAACTCAGGAAGGGGGATCCTTCCTTCATCCGATGCATCGATCCCTATATCTGACTGCATGGATGTTGAGTGGCACGTATTAAGCCATCTAGGACTTCCATCTCAACTTGAGGACATTCTCATTGCATCCAGAAAACCTTCCACCAGGCGTAACTATGCCAGGAAGTGGCGTCGTTACTTAGAATGGTTGAAACCAAAAAGACTGGACCCTTACTCTACAACAGTAACACATCTCCTGGAGTACCTCCACTCTTTTTACGTTGCTGGTTTGGCATCTACTTCAGTTCGGGTGCATATCAGTGCCATGCAGCTTTCCATCATGCTCACAATGGACTTCCCATTTCCAGCCACCCCTTAATCTCCAGATTCATGCGTGGCATGCTACGTCTTCGTCCACCAGTCACAAAACCACCTATACCATGGAATCTCAATATTGTCCTGGAACAATTAATGTTACCCCCTTTTGAACCTCTAGATTCCTGCCATGTCAAATACCTAACTTGGAAAATAATATTCCTAGTCACCGTGACATCAGCAAGGAGAGTAAGTGAACTTCAGGCCTTGGTTCATTACTCCCCTTACTTAGAATTCTATCATAATAAAGTCACACTTTGGCCTCATCCGACCTTCCTGCCTAAGGTGGTATCTGCTTTTCACATCAACCATTTCATTACACTTCCAATCTTCAAGCCTAAGCCTCATACGAATGACAGGGATAGACTTCTCCATTCCCTAGACTGTAAGAGAGCACTGGCTTATTACAAGCAAAGGACACATTCTGAATCCAGACCATCTCAGCTGTTTCTCTCCTTCAATCCAAATTCTCCGAACCAACCTGTCTCCAAGAGAATTCTGTCTAGTTGGTTGTCCCAATGTATAACTTTCTGCTACAATAAGCGTAATATTCCATTGGACACAAGACCAAAAGCACACCAAATTAGAGCAACGGCGGCGTCTGTTGCACATTTCAGGAACGTTCCGCTGATAGACATTTGCAAAGCAGCAACTTGGTCTTCTCTCTACCCTTTCACATCACACTACTGTCTAGAACAGCAAACCTCTTTTGATGCAGCCATGGGTTTGGCAAACCTGTCAACCCTTGCTCCTAATAAGACTGTCTGCCTTGTTGAGGGGTAGTGTCCTAATCTAAAGAACATAATACCTGGACACCACCCGGGAGCTTGGGATTCCCAGACAGCATGGCTAATTCAGCCTGCTATCGTTGGGAAAAAGCAAGTTTGCTTTTACCATAAACAGTGTTTCCATAGATAGCAGGATGAATTAGCCATGCGTTCCCGGCCCATCTCTCTAGACAGTCTACAAATACGCAAAACCTATTTCCACGTACATCTCGCTTGGTGACAAGAGACTGAGGTAAAAATGGCAATCGCGCGGGAACCTCACCGCGCAGCCGTACAGAGTTCAAAACTCTGTACTCTGAGAAAACTCCGCCTACTGACCTGGTCACGATGCTCCCAGACAGCATAGCTAATTCATCCTGCTATCTACGGAAACACCATTTACGATAAGAACATAAGAAAATGCCATACTGGGTCAGACCAAGGGTCCATCAAGCCCAGCATCCTGTTTCCAACAGTGGCCAATCCAGGCCATAAGAACCTGGCAAGTACCCAAAAACTAAGTCTATTCCATGTAACCATTGCTAATGGCAGTGGCTATTCTCTAAGTGAACTTAATAGCAGGTAATGGACTTCTCCTCCAAGAACTTATCCAATCCTTTTTTAAACACCGCTATACTAACTGCATGAACCACATTCTCTGGCAACAAATTCCAGAGTTTAATTGTGCGTTGAGTAAAAAAGAACTTTCTCCGATTAGTTTTAAATGTGCCCCATGCTAACTTCATGGAGTGTCCCCTAGTCTTTCTACTATCCGAAAGAGTAAATAACCGATTCACATCTACCCGTTCTAGACCTCTCATGATTTTAAACACCTCTATCATATCCCCCCTCAGTCGTCTCTTCTCCAAGCTGAAAAGTCCTAACCTCTTTAGTCTTTCCTCATAGGGGAGCAAACTTGCTTTTCTGGAATGACCATGGGATTTGTGCTATGGGGCAATTATTTGTGAAGGGAAAGTTCATGTGTCTTAGAGTTTAATACAACTTGCAATACCACTAATACTCCAATATTTCTGTATTTGCAGCTGAAAGGATGTCTCTTAATTTTCAATGATGTACTTATTACAGTGAAATTTATATCACAAATGTCTTATGTGCGGCTTTCTGCACCAATGACATGAAATATTCACACACTACCTTGTTTCTTCTCTCTTTAGGTGTCAACATTGCATACCTTAATGCTGGCATTGGAGGTCACAAAGCATCCAGCTTGGCGGATCGACAGCGAGAATACTTATTAGACATGATCCCACCCCGGTCTATATCGCAGTCCATCAGTGGGCAGAAATAACACCCATGCACACGCCCCCCCCCCCTCCCTCCCTCGCATGCAGTGCCTGTACTGGAAATCCATTTCAGCACCGTCGCCTGTCCTTCCCCGTCCCCAGTCTGTCTTCTAGAAAGGAGAGGTGGCTGCAGCGGCTGAGGTCAGAGTCATTTACACAGCACTATATATGAGACTTGCTTATGCTGCTTTTCTCCTGGCTTACTGTTTTTTAAGTGTCAATGCTTAGAATTCTTTTTTCCAATTGCCAGTTGCACATTTTCTTTCTTGAGAGGTCACTGTGGTGGGTTTTTCAGTGCTGCTGACATTGCTGCCCCCAGAAAGACTCCTGGGCTCTAAGCAGTGATGGGGGATGGGTTTTAGGGGGTGCTGTCAGGGATTTGTCTGCATCTGCTCTTCATGTATTAAGAGACAGTTATTTTCTCACTGGTCTTTTTGGAAGACCAAGATTTTGCCAAATGGATTGGCAGGCCCCACACCCGGAGCTGTGAAGGAGTCCTTCCTGATCATGAGGTGTGCCGAGGTCAGAGGAGGTGGCGACTGGTGCCAACCTGGGTGATGTATGCGGGGCGCTTCCCTGTTATCGGTCAGGGCTTTTGAGGAGTTTAGTTGCTTTGCAGCTTACCGTTACCAGAGGGCAGGCAGTTATCCAGCTCCTGATCTTGGCAATCTCATTTGCTGCACTGTTTTACCCCGCTGGTTGAAAGAAATGAGTTGACATTTTGTGTCCTGCCTCCCTGCCTAATGTGAGTGAGCAAATGAGAGCAGCAGACGAGTGTTAAAGGGGGGGCTGTTAGTTACAGGTGCTGTCTTGACACTCCTGGAGCCAGTTTCTAAATTACTTTACTGTACATGGGCACATGGGCCAGGAACTTGGATTTATTTTATGGCAGCTTCCTAAAAGGAGGAAAAAAAAAAAAGAGTAAAGCATTTTGAGAGCTTCTGAAAACAAGTTAATGGGTTTGTTGTCTAGATTCTAATGCATTCCTCTCTGCACTAATTTGGGTTCCTTGGGCGTATTGAAGAATGGACATGTGCCATTAGAGGGCACTGCTCTGCACTAGAAGCTCCCACAATTGTTCAGAACAGTGTTAAATTACTCAGCCACATGAGTCGCGCTTCATAGCGACTTCTTGTTTTGAAAGGAGGACATGAAATGGTAGCTATAATCTCCTGCCTAGGATAATAACTACAGGGAAAAACATGAGCTGGAAATTGGGGAGACACACACATGCAGTCCAGTTTTATTCTTTGTTGTGTGCTGAAGTTGGTTGATTTCCTCTCAACAAAGACAAAATGTGGTCTACCTGCACTCTGCATTGTAGACGCCTGTGTTTGCAGTCCTGTTTATCCCAGGGGCTACTGCTGTTGCAAGGGAGACGGCCTAAAGCTGCAGCCGGTTAGAGAGACGGCACTTACTGCAGAATGGGAAGAGCCCCTCGTACAGTGTGCTCCAAAGCTGCAGCCTGCCTGCCCACTCCCCAGTGTGGCTGTGATTACACCGCCTTTGGGGCCCCAGCTCTCCTTTTTCTGCCTTCTATCTTCCATTTTGCCCTATTGAAAGCTTTGAAGGTAGTCCAGGATTCATCAAGGGCTCTGTACTTCTATTATTATTATTTTTTTTTTTAAACTACTTCCACATTAAGAATTACATGGAAGTTCCCCCTGTGCAGTGACTGCACTTTCTAATGCACTGGGTATGTTGAAGGGACAGTATCTGCCCAGGCCTTCACGTTGTTCCTTGTGTATTGTCCTGTGCCCTCGTGGCAGCTGTGCTGTGACTCCCTGCGCTGGCTGGGCATGTGTTTGTAGGAGTAGCGCTGGCAGGTCCACCTGGGTGTGGAAACATTTCACCAGCCCTCACGTCCCTCCTTTGCACTTAGGGGTGCAGTTTATCCCCCTCTGCAGATGGTGCTGTCTTCAGAGTGACTTGCTATAAGCCTAAAAACAAGTAAAATCCTTTAAGCAGTGTAGCTTAGTATTTTGTGAGATACTAAGACAGAACAAATTAATTATCGTAAGTGAGGCAGGACCCCATTTAAGGAATTTGCAGACTCTCTAACCCTGCTGACCTAGGGCCAGGAGCATGCTCTGTCTTTAAAGCACTTAAGATTTGTTAATATTTATTGTACACTTTTAAACACTTGGGTAGATTTTGCTACGTATGGGTCCCCTGGGCTGTGGCCATGGTGTTACTGGAATTCTGCACGCCATTAGTACTTTAAAGTCTTCACTCCAGACCCTTCCCACATCCAGCCTCACTGAGTCACCCAGTTTTCATTGGTTACTAATGGAGCTTGTTCAGTGCATTGAGAAGAGGCGGTGACTACTGCTGAGAATCTTCATGGCTCTCTCTCCTCACTATAGATACTGGGCAGCCCCTCAGCATGTTACTGGGTGAGTAGAGCAGCAGACACTTAGTCATATCCTTTGCGGGCCCTCCATGAGGTGTTAAGGGATGCTTCCTTCCTCTTCCCTTTTCTGTTGCGCTTTGGTTCACTGGGCACTTAATTAACCAGGGATTAACAAGTTTCTCATATCTGGTTCTTTGGGACTAAATGGGATTTGCTGGGCCTGGTGCTGTTTCCTTGGCATGGGGCCATTTGCTTGGCACTGTGATGGGTGAGGTTCTGCTCTCCTGCATTATCGATCAAGATGGAGAAAACACACAACAATTTGTCCATTTCTTATAAGCATACCCCCAAGACCAACAAATCCTTTCAGCACCTTGTCTCTGCAGACCTGTACTGGGTTTATATATAAAAAAAAAAAAAAAAGGCGACTATAGAAACTCTCCTTTAATCGCATCTGCTGACAGCAAGTACGGACCCAATCTCATGCCATTCTGCTGAAAGTGTTCGTCCGAAGCTCTGCTGCTGTGGGATCTGCCAGGTTTCTGTTGGGCATTTCTGGAGGATGCAGCCTGGAATTTCCTTTACAGAGTCCTGTTGTACAGGTTCTTCTCTGGAGGAATTGTGGAATCCGGTTTCATCTCCATCGCTGCCAATTCCAAAGCCCAGAACATCCATCTGCTGAAAAAAAAACTAGTAGGCCAGTGAGCCACAGGAGCTGCGATCTCCTCAATAAAGTTGGGTTTCCAGAGTGGATTAAAGCACGAAGGTTCTGAGCACCACATCTCCAAATTCACTGTGTGTGTGGAGTGGGTCATGGAGTGTGCTGTGTACAGACTGGGGGAAGAAGGGAGCCACCCCAGCACCCTCTTCCCCCCCCACCCCCCCATAAATATGGAAATGGACATATTTCCCCTTGCTTTTGTAATTTTTAAGTAGCTAGAAAGTGCTATGTAAAAAAAAAAACAAAAAAAACAAAAACAGCTTCTTGTGTTTTTGTTCTTGGAAAAGCATTTTTCTGTACTGCCACCCCACCTTATTTAGCTTCTGATATTGCTGCCAAAATGTTATATCAAGGACTTATTCATGTATATAAGCTATTTCTTGATGCATTAAAATACAAAAAATTGTATATTGTGTAGAAAGCAAAAATCCTAGGCAATGAAATGACTTGTGAAAGTTGTTCCGTCAATTTGTATTGTGACCTTTGTGTACTTCCATGAGCGTGCAAAAGAGTGCTCTCTGGAGTGGGTGGGAGGGAGGGAGAACGGGAAATCTGAAAAAGGAGAGAGGAAAAAACCCTCTATAGTGGTCAACTGACTGCTGTAGGATAAGTATTGGAATGTCTTCACTTCCACACTGCCCCCTCAGACATGTTTGGTTTATTGCTTCCAGCTGTTGGTGTAAACTGGGTTTTTAATACTTTGTCATGTGATGTACCCTATATGTCATCCATATGGCCCTGTTCACATATAGGGTGCATCAGCAGGAAAAATAGGCCTTATCCTTCCAGGAGCTTCTGTGCAGACTGGACCCACACTCGGTCTCATGAAGGGATTGGAGTCGCTGGGGCTATGGGTAAAGAAAACATAATTTGTCTGCATATGTCTTTTCTCATTTAAAAAAAAAATGCAACTGCAGTAAGATACTGCCTTGTTTATCAGATCTCAGAGTGAGCACTAGCTCATGCTCTGCCTTGAGGCGCCTGAAGGTCCTCTCACTAGTATAGTAAGAATAAAGAATCTGATGACAAGCTGTGTTTTCGGAAACCCCCTGCTTTTGTGAGTTGAGTTTAGGAATTTAGTGACAAGGCTCTGTTTCCCTGGTAGTAGATTTGTGTGAGACGATGCACTTGTACATCTTTCTATAGGTCATTTTGTCTGATTTTGGAAAGCAGAAGTGCTGGCAGGACCTTTCAGCATTCAAATACTGTTGTTCAGAGTAAATAAGGCAGAGGGTCTAGAGAGCTGTGAAGCAACCTGGGAGCCAGTCTCTCTCTTTCTGTAAAGAAACTGACAGAAGTTCTGTTCCCTGAAATTAGATGATATCCTTTCAGGTTGGTAAAATGCTTTTTTTAAAGTAGGACAAGTCACCCATATGAATCTATTAAATGAACCTGCTGTACATTAACTGGATGGGTTACAGTTCCCTCACCTACAGTTTTCCATTTACCCAGGAATCGTCTTAGTTGGGTTTAAGGTAACCAAACTTTGAGAGGGCAACATGTCTCCTGATTTTTTTAAATGCTGAGGTTATATGGTCAGATCTGAATCTGCATAATTTGGCTTACTGACCACCAGGCAGAGCCTCAGAACCCTGTAGGACAAGTTCCTAAATAAAAGTAGCTTGTTACGAATTGAGCTTCATGAAACTTTACAAAATGCATTTTACCAGGTAAAGTTGCGTGTAACCCTGTAGCGTTTCCTTCGTGCTGCTTTGCTTTACCATTACAAGTAGACATTCTAGAATGCTTATTTGTCAGATGGCTGTTTGCTAAGAGTATGGGTCATAGACTGCTTTGTCGGGATTGCCTGACTCATTGCTTAAAACATTAGAAACATGATGGCAGACCATACAGTCTGTCTAATCTGCAAGCAGCCTCTTATGAATTATCCCTAAACAAATTTCCTTACTCTCGACAAAATGAGGGTTTCAGAACTGGTTGACCTATTTCTTACTAACAAATTCTGAGAGCATATTTGCAGTTTAAGGATTCTGGGTAAATAAGGAGCAGTTGTCCAGACATGTTTTGCACCCATATGAACTCTTATTATGCTAAGGAAATAGTTTGCATAGATACAAAATGGAAGCATTTTTCTATAGTTTGCAGATGTTTTTCTACTTTCCCCAGCAGTTCATGTGACCAGACAGCCCTCAGCCATTCCTTACAGTCATATGGTTAATATAACTTCTAAAAAGACATTGGTTCTTTTTGTAGAAAATGTCCACCTCACTCTTTAAGTATTATAATTGAAATGGGTTGAATCTCCTTCACAGAGAAGTAATGGTCAGGTTTTCATCTCAGGGAAAGCACCAAAATAGCCCAGAAAAGCGCTTCAGTACTTTGACATACCTTTACCTTTCCTCCTCCTCCTTCTCCCCTCTGCTGATGGGATCATTGTCATCGACAGCTGCCTAGTGCTTCCTCGTTCCTTTTTGTTATGAGGCAACCCAAAGTAGCATCTTTTCACAGTAGACAGAGTGCCACAGAGAAAACTAGATTTTGAGGGGCCTCCGTCAAGCTACTGAACAGTTGTGTGATTGCTGTTAGGGTTGTGTATCCCTGTGGTCCCAGGCATGAGATGGGAACTGTGAGGTGCAGTGATCCGGGAGCTCCCCCCCTCACCTGAAAGAGACATCTCTCCCGTGGCTACCACTTGGGTTTGGGAATTTTCTCACATGGTTTGAAAGCGAAGGAGACATCTCTACTGTTCAGGAGATGGGACATGATTATCTTGCATGCAGCAGAGCCCAGGACCTTTGCACAATTTCAAGGGTTTTATTTTTTTTCTCTTTTGCATTGTGTTGAAAGTCTGGGAAAAAGAAAAACAATGCTGTTTAAAAACTGCGGACTGATTATGCAGTGACTGATTAAAAAAATAAGCTAATTTTTGGAGAAAGGATAAAAAAAAAACTTTGTAATATTTATCACTTGCAAGCTCTGTTTAATAAAGGAATGGTTTATTAATTTCCTGGGCCAAGTGGATTACGTGTGATGTCTCACTAAACCACATAAATATGAAAGTTTGTGCTTTCTTTAGGCAGGGTTTACATAAAGCAGGGCTTCCCAGACTGGGTCAGGGCCCTAAATGGAGACACTTAACCTTCAGCTGGGGTCACAAGTGCCTCAAATGGCAGTGTTCTTCAGGTGCCAGCAGTAGCAGCATTATTAGTGGAAGTCAGCATGGGAATGTGAGCCTCAGGTTGTGCAGTGATTCCACCCTTGTAGGAGTTTCTGTGGTGGAAACACCCTACATGAGGAGGGATGAGGGCTGTTGTAGGGCCTAATGACCTTCACGGGCCCCATGCTGACTTTCATTACTAATGCTGCTTCTTGCAGATCATTCAGGCTTGGGTTTAGTCAGGAGTTGAGTGTGCACGACTGCTTTTTTTCTCCTCACCCACAACGGAACCTTCCCAAGAGAAAAATGTGTCTCCTGTCATCAGTCTTGTCTGCTCTTTTCATTAATTGTGGCATCAACCTGTGACCCACAACCCAAAGGAAAATGCTGCTGATCCTGGCCAGGGTGATGTTTGGACAAGGGGCTGTTCGAAGGGAGGAATCAGATGCAGGAATGGTTTGAAGATTGGATCAGCTGGAGGGATTGGCTGTAGAGGATGGGAGGTGAGAGAGTATCAGGGTGGATGTGAGGCTGGGAGTTAGGGAAAGGGAATGGAGTGAGGAGTTACAGGATCAGTTGGGAGCTAGAAAAAAGGCTTGGGTATGACTCAACTGAGGGGATGTGAAAAGGGCTGGAGAGGGGTGTGGGGGTGTGTGAGTTGCCGAAATATGTAAAAAGAAAAAAAAAAGGGGCAGAGATTGAGAGACCAGCTGGAGAGGAGGAATTTGAGGTGAAGTTCTCTAGAGAGGATGGAAGTTGAGAAGGGGATTAGCTGGAGTGCGGGGAGGGGGAGAGTAGGCTGTTGGAAGAAGAGCGCACCACTCTAATTTTGTTTTGCTTGTCTTCTGGGGTCATGTGAATTTTCAAGTCCTAAAATGGGGTCACATTGACAAAATGTTTGGAAAGACCTGGTTTTACAGGGTGTACTATCCAGAAATAAAATAGCACAACTTCCTTTCTCTGTGGCCAAGCACAAAATATAGCCACACTTTGTCAACCTCCAGTATTAAAATCGAGAATGCTCTCCTTATATAGCTCAGAAACTTCTAGATCTTTAACTGAGCATGCGTGGGCATTCCTGCCCAACTTTCATCTCTCCAAGTGACCTCTGTTTTTCTTCTTGTCCACTAAAGTGTCTCTCTCTACAAGATGACTTCAAAAATAAGTGCCGTTTAAGCTCTGCGACAGATGTCTCCAAGAAAATATCCGTTTGGGCCACCCATAAAATATGCCTAAGACTCCCCAAATTGTAAGTCGCGTGGTAGCATGTTTCCTCGGGCACGTGTCTAGAGCTGAAATTGAGATATGAGCACATGACAAAGATGCTCTGAAAAAGCATAGTAAGTCTAGAAAATAGTTGAATTTTTCAAATGAAACATTTGACTGCTCACATAAGTAAAAATTAATCGAGCAGAAGTCTTGAGCTAACAGAGGATCATCTTCGCATTCCTCTAGCACGAAAGAAAAAAAGTCGCAGGACCATGAAAGGAGTTGGTGCCGTTTAATTATCTGAGCCAGCATTTGCAGTGAAATAGACTGTACCAAATCAGTCGGTGCCGAAGGAGCTCGGTGCCAAACCCATGGAGCCCTTAGCACTGAAGCCTCTGTGCCAACATCAAGCCCTGTTTCTATGGCATCGATGGCATAAAGAAAAATACAGAAGTTAGGAATGCTTCCCCACTATCAAAAAAGCAAAAACTAAAATGAAGCATATATCTACACTAACAGATTCTGACTCAAAATCATCAGAAGGAGAAATCACTACAAAGAAATCAGACCATTCATATGAAATGGATTTAGACTCCGATGGGACTATTCTCCTTCCTTTTCCACAATGAAACCGGCACTCATTCATTAGAAGAATGTAGTCTGATTTTGTTTAAAAAAAAAAAAAAAAAACCCCCAAAAAAAACCAGCCTATAAAAGGAAAAAGATGTACAATCCTAAGGAAAAGTAAGGACAAGAGAGAATCGGTCCCACAACACCTCCAGGAATGATGATGATTCAGAATTAACTGCACCCATAGTTTCTTCAGATCATTCAAGCTCCTCCCTAGACTCTTTAGAGTGTTCATTACTAGATAAATCCCCCAGATCTACCGTCGGCTCCTTCTGATATTCCATGTAATGTAATGCCTCCAGAAGAAGACACCTCTACAGTACATTTATTAAAAGAATGGCCAAGTTCAAAGCTTCCCTACTTGAAGTTCATCAAACCTCAGCAAATGAACAAAGCTGTACCAATGCTAGATGCTTTCTTAGATCTACAGGATAGCAAATGGACTGTACCAGCACCTAAACCACTGTCCATGAAATGTGCTAAAATAATGTTGCGACCATATGATTGTACTCTAATAAGCCTCCTGGAAAAGACCCTAGAACCCTAGACAACACAGAAGAGTTTTCCAAGCAGCAACTTTACAAGCAAGAATTGAGGCACACCAAATTCAAATGGTGCAGTTCATGTACAACACCTTAAAGGATATGAAAGAATAGTGGTCGTACGTACCAAATAACGAATATAATTGCATACCTCTGCAATAATCATTGCCAAAGGTAGATTGGCATCATTGCATGCTTTCCAATGTCAACGAAGACGTACATGGAAAACTTGCGGACACCCCATGTAAAGGGGAAAACCTGTTTGACATGTTGGAGGAAGCTCTAGAAGCCATAAAGAAGCAAAACACAGCTCTGCAATCTTTATCGACATCTACTACTTCAAAACTATCAAAGTAGAAGGAATCCTGCCTACTCCTACAAATGCCCTTCTTACTCGTCAGGATAACAGGGATGTTACAAGTTGTACAACTACTACTGCAGACAACTCCAAGTTTATTATACATTTCCACAACAAAATACCCAGCAATCACAGAATCAGGCACCACAATCCGCAGGTAGAGGACAAAACAAGAAACCTCAACAGACACAACCAAGGTCCCAAACGAGTTTTTGATGCCCAAACTGAAGACAGACACTCTTCTCATTCCAACCAGAGGAAGATTTAAAAATTTCCACAGTTTATGGACAACAGTAACATATCAGTGGGTACTATCTATAATCATACAGGAATATTGCCTCAATTTCAAGAAGATCCCAAGGATCCCTTTAAAAAAAAAAAAAAAAAAAAAAAGCATGCCTGTGCCATGAAGCAGTCATAACACACAAAAGAAAAGGAGCTTTCCACCTACAGTATTCAATATCAAAATAAGGATGAAGAAAGGCTTATATTTTGCAGCCCAAGCTAGGAAGTCCCAGTTGCCTGGCTGTTTTGCGTGATTGTCCATGGAGAAAGCAAAGTTTCTCACATGTAACAGGTGTACTCCGTGGATGGCAATGCAAAAGCAACTTGAGATTTCATTATGATTTTACTAGGTCTTATGTGTGTTACGTTTATTTTGATATTTGTTTTTATTAGGAATATTATTTGTATTGTAAATCACTTAGGCCTTTTTGTGTTAAGAGATCAATAAATGAAATTAAATGAACCAATCCCTCCCTCCCTCCTTGGAAAGCTTATAAAAATACAGAAAAAAGATAAAGCTATTGGACTGAAATGAGGACGCTTGGAGAGGTGACGGTTTGGTGGGAACACCCGTGCGTGCTCAGTTAAAGATATATAGAAGTTTGAGCCATATAAGGAGAGCATGCCTGATTTTGATGCTGGAGGCTGATGTCACCCACTTGTGTGGCTGTTCTCGTTGGTGGATCCACGGGAGAGCACCTGTTAAAAGTAAGAAACTTTGCTGTACTGAGACTTCTCCTAATGCAGAGGTGGGAAAGGGGGAAATCCAGTGACCCACCAAAAGATCAGAATAGTTACATCAGCAATAAATCACTCTAGCCAAGGGTGTAGCAACTGGTCACCTGGACCATGTACTAGAGGCCCCGGCCCCCACCCCACCGCCACCTACTGTATCTTCTGTGACAAGGCATAGGACTTCAGCTGACTCTAAAGCAAAGTGTATGTAGAAAATGTAAAAAACTGGAGAGATGTTTCATTTGTGCTGTACTGCTTTTTTATAACCACTAGTTTACGGAGTATTTTGTAGTTTGTGAAGAGACCCTATCGACAATATGGAGCTGGATCCTGCAGTGCCTTGATGCAGTCATCTGCCTGATGTCTTTCTGCTCACACATCTTGAGAAGGAGGAAAGCATCCATGCTTTGAATAAATTACCAGGTAGGAAATGTCCTCTTCCTGGACACACATGTTCAGATATTTCAAAGGCTATAGAATACATGAAGTGTTTAGTTTTCAGTGGAAAAGTAGCTGTAAAGCAATGGATTAGTATGTGGCTGGAGGGGTGAGAGGAGTAACATTAGGAAATATGTTTTTTTTTTCATAGAGTGGTTTTAAATATGCTTTATTGTTCTGTTGTAATCTGCCTAGCAATGGATCCCATTATAAGTGGAATATAAATATTTTTAATAAATAAAACCAGTAACAGAATTCAAGAGAGCCTGAGATGAGCATGGAGGATCCCTAATTGTGAAGAAAAGGTAAAACTGGAAGTCAAGGAATCTGCAAGAAAACATTCAGACTGAATGGGCCTTCTGCCTTTTATCACATTCAACATTTGTAATATATTGAGATAAATGTATTTCTGTAGAAAATCTTTGTTCCTGTAGTTTTCAATGTCTTACATAAACCAGGTACTCCTGGGCTGTTGCGAAGGACCAAGTAATGTATAGGAGATTTATTATGGAATGTGCAACCTTTAATATTGAAGGTATATAAGATTTTTAGACCCTGATAAGCTATCCTCTTTGTTAGAACAATTATCACAACCCTAAGGTTCTAGTTTTCTTCAGGAACAATAGAGCTACTGGAACTGTTCATCTGGAAAGCAAATTTTGCTTATGAATATTACACTGGGATGTGTCCAGCTTAAACTGGGAATGTCTAACACAAGGTCTCTGGTCCTTCCAAGGAAAAAGATTTTGTATCAATATCTTGGTGATTACTGCTGTACTGAAATACTCTGAACGACTTCAGAAACCAGGAAGTCAACAGAAGGTTAGTACAGACTGACGTTCATATACTATCCAGTCAAGCAGGGAGGGCTTCAGCCTCCTGTGTGTGGAACCTTGTCAGCCTGTAGAATTGAGGATATCCCTGTGTGCCACTTACCTAAAAAGAAAATATCCTGGCAGACTTTCTGGGCATGATGTATGGTCCTTGGATCAAGGGGTAGCAAACAAGATCATTTTTTAATAGACCCTACCCAAGGAGGATCTGTTAACAATCCTGAGGAAGAGATGAAAAGGTAATCTAGCAGCTGATACCACTGCCTTTCGGAAAGAACAAGAACATATTTATCAAAGTGTGGCTCCCTCTTCTAATGAACCAAAAAAAAGAGCAACTCAGTTGGAATCCCTTTACCTGCTCCAAATGGGTTTACTATCCCTTTGTAGAAGAGAACCCAATTTCTGTCCAGCTTGTAGTGTTCTGGTTTATATAGGTCCTGCTTCATTTGAAATTGCCCACAAAACCTGAAGTGTCACAACTACCTTTGTTTTTTTGTTTTTTTTTAAAGCTCTATGATGTGTGCAATGTGGTAAAGATGCCTGATACAGTGTCTGCACTGTGGAAGCTAGAATCTAGTCAAGTAGAGTCATAACCAGTGTTCCCTCTAAACCGTGTGCACAACTTCTTATACTTTAGCATACAACTTTTCCCCTTAGCACGCAAAGTGGCAAGTGGCCCAAGGCTTGGCGGGGTCACTGTGGAGCCCATCCCACTGTGGACTGAAAAGACTTAGAAGAGAGGGGATGCTGAGTGCGTGCATATGAGAGAGCAAGCCTGTGTATGAATGTGAGGGGGTGTGAGGGAGTATTTGCCAGGGTATGTGTGAGCCTGTGTGTATGTAAGAAAGAGAGGGTGTGTGTGGATGAGAGCCTGTGTATTTGTGTGAGGAAGGAGAGAGAGAGGGGTGTGTATAAGGGGGAATGAGCACGAGTGGGGGTGTGTGAGAGCGAGAACAAGTTCCTGTGACTGAGCGTGTATGAGAGAGCAAATGAGGATAAAGGTTGAGAATAATCCCCTTCCTCTGATAATCCACAATCTTAAGCTATCTGGAAGTTAAGAGTTCCTAGGTTAGGTATTGAGAACAGAAAAATGTTTATACTTAATTCCTTTTAATTATTGGGTGCTGTTTGATGTCTGTTTTGAAATATTGTATCGGTTTAGGGGAAAATTTAAAAAAGTTTTGAGTATAATTATTGGATGTGCTATGTCAGATGTTCTGAAATTTTTTTTTATTAGTATGTTTTTACTATTATAATTGAGATTTTATATTTCTTGATTTTGCTGTTTGAGGAATGGTAATTTTTTTTTTTGGCATTGTTGTACTACATACAAAGCCTGGCTTATTGCAATTTCCTTTTCAGTTTTTGTCTGTACGTTTGTATTTATACTTTATAGTCTCTTTATTCTGTATTTGGTGAGGATCTGTCTGTTCTGCACATAAAATAAGCATTTTGCATAAAAGAAAGTAGTGTGCTCAGGGTAATGTAACCAAAACGTTTTGCTCACAGCAACCCAATCCTTAGAGGGAATATTGGTCATGACTAATTTTGTTTTATAATGCAATTCAGTGTGTGCAGCATTGTAAAGATTCTCGAGATTCTGCATACTCTGTGGAACCTAGAATCTAGACAGGACATACAGACAAGGTGACATTATTTGAAACTTTATGTGCATGATGAGGCAATGTCTTATACTGTAAACTTGGTTTTAACTGAAATAATGAAAGTCCCCTTTAAGCCTCTTGACTCAAGAATGTTGAGGGTGAAGTGCGGTCAGGTATAGGCTTTAGTACTTTATCCACCTTACAATAAATCTCATCACAACAGCATGGTCTTTGAACCCAGCCCAAGTTTCTGCCTATAGTTTTCCTTCCATCAATCTCCATTTGTCCTAAGAGGCCATACTTCATACTCTAGATTCTAAGTCATTGCTTTTGATTTGGAGATGATAAAAGCTCTTACAAACTTCACACTTTTTAAAAAAATGTATTTTTATTATTATTTTTTTACTTCGAGATAACAAACTTCCTTACTTTGTAACACACGTTCTCCGTGGACAGCAGAACAAATCAGTCACACACGGAGTGATGTCATCTGATGGTACTACTATGGGAAAATTGCTCTAAACTGAGCTTCAACTTTTGGGAGTGGCTGGGATTGTGTGGCTGATGCTGTCCATGGAGAACACCTGTTACAGATAAGCAACTTTGTTTTCTCCATGGACAAACAGGAACAAACAGCCATACAAATGTGGATTCCCAAGCTCAAAAGGTTGCATTGAATTAAAAAAAAAAAAAGTATGACTTCAACCTGTCAGAAAAGAAAAAGTTGAAGCTACTTTCTAAATACATTTTGAAAAACCAACTGCCCAAAATGACTATCCCTATAAGAATCTTGATCTAAGCAATAATGCTTTCTGAATAGAATACTGTTGCATCTTTACAAATGTCCTGCAATAATTCATGACAAATCAAGCCTATGGAAATCGCTGTAGGTCTTATCCAATGTACTTTAACTGATTTTAACGGAGGAATTCTCACTCAAGAGCCATGATAAATAACTGGGAAGACTTTCTTAAACATTTTTGTTCTGTTAAGATAGAGCAAAGCTCTCCTACAATCCAATGTATGAAGTAACTGCTCTTGAGGATGTGAGGTTTCAGAAAAAAAAATGTGGGAAGGTTGATCAAAATTTTGGATGGTTGAACATAAGAACATGCCATACTGGGTCAGACCAAGGGTCCATCAAGCCCAGCATCCTGTCTCCAACAATGGCCAATCCAAGCCATAAGAACCTGGCAAGTACCCAAAAACAGTCTATCCCATGTCACTGTTGCTAGTAAGAGCAGTGGTTATTTTCTAAGTCAACTTAATAGCAGGTAATGGACTTCTCTAAGAACTTATCCAATCCTGTTTTAAACCCAGCTACTCTAACTGCACCAACCACATCCTCTGGCAACAAATTCCAGAGTTTAATTGTGTGTTGAGTGAAAAAGAACTTTCTCCGATTAGTTTTAAATGTGCTACATGCTAATTTCATGGACTGCCCCCTAGTCTTTCTATTATCCGAAAGAATAAATAACAGATTCACATTTACCCGTTCTAGACCTATCATGATTTTAAACACCTCTATCATATCCCCCCTCAGCTATCTCTTCTCCAAGCTGAACAGCCCTAACCTCTTTAATCTTTCCTCATAGGGGAGCTGTTCCATCCCCTTTATCATTTTGGTCGCCCTTCTCTGTACCTTCTCTATCACAAATATATCTTTTTTTGAAATTGACGACCAGAATTGCACACAATATTCAAGGTGCGGTCTCACCATGGAGCGATACAGAGGCATTATATTTTCCGCTTACTCTGCAGGTTGATGTTTATTGCCACAAGGAAAATTGCCTTCCAAATAAACCATTTAAGCTCTGTTGCTAAAAGTTCAAAAGGTGGCTTCAGCAGTTGAGAGAGAACTAAATTAAGATCCCATTGCGATGGAGATTTAATTGGTGGTTTCAGATGATATAATACCTTAAAGCTTTTAACCATAGGAGCTTGAGAAATTGGTTGACTGTCCAAACGAGGATTTGCTATGATAACACTTCCATGAATTCTGAAATTTTAAAGATATTGGAGATGTACAAGAAAAAGGATTCTATTTTACAAATGTGCACCAACATGAACGCCTTTTCCACTTGAAGTTGTAAGAATGTCATGTGGCTTCTTTGTGGTTGGCAAGACTTCCCTAACTTACCTTTGAAATGGTAACACCATTTACTATTTTTGCTGTCAGTATCCAAGCTGTGAGAGCTAGTGACCACAGATTGGGGTGGAGAGGAGCACTTTCAAACTGCATAAGGAGATCTGGCAAGATTGGAAGATGGGCTGGTGGGGCTTGAGCCAGTCTTTGAAGCCATAGGAACTAATAATCATCCTGCCTATATCCTTAGCTAGAGCAAAGTTTTTGAAATGACAGAAATTGGAGGAAATTCATTAGCCTTGGCTCCAGTGAATGAGCAGTACATCCAATGCTAACACATCTATAGCTGGTCACGTAGATACATATCTCCCAGTTATCACAAACTGTTCCATTTTCTGTGTTCCCCAGAGCTGGAACAGGCTCTGAGCCAGAGAGTGATGAAAGGACCATTTGTGTAGTTATTGACAGCTGAGGACATCTGCTAATGCATTGTCTTTGCCTGGAAGATATACATACTGCCATTAATGTAATGTTCTTCGGGATAGTCCAGTTCTATATCTTGCAAGCTGCTTTGCAGGGGATTGCAGGACTCATACCTACCTGCTTGTTTATGTAAACAATTACTACCTGATTATACAAATCTGCACTATGGAATGGGATATCCAGCATTCAAATACTAGGATAGCTTTGAAAATAACTCTGTTTGAGAAGACTGATGTGCAGTTTAGACTCTCAATTGGACCAGGTCCCTTGAGATAAGAAAATTATTACTTACCTGCTAATTTTCGTTCCTGTAGTACCATGGATCAGTCCAGACAGTGGGTTATGTCCCCAATCCAGCAGATGGAGTCAGCCCAAAGCTTCGAGGGGGCGTCACCATAAATACTACTACCCCCTCTGCAGGAGTTCAGTATCGAGTATATCAAAGCCCGAGTAAACCGAAACCCCCTGCTTGGATCAAGTTGAAACAGGACGGCAACAATAAGCCGCTGAGTGATAACTTAGTAAACTGAAAAACCGACCCACCAACGGGTGGGCGGACACGAACATAGCGTGTCAACCTCCAAGGGAGTAAAACAGTGACAGAGGGAAAACTGGAAACACGTAACAACAAACAACAGCAGTAAGTGCACTACTGTAAAAGGAGACACAGCTGAACAGACTCAGCATCCACATACAGCCGAGCAGGAGTAGGCCCTAGGACCCAAATGCGGTGGGTGTCTGGACTGATCCATGGTACTACAGGAACGAAAATTAGCAGGTAAGTAATAATTTTCTTTTCCCTGTACGTACCTGGATCAGTCCAGACAGTGGGATGTACCCAAGCTTCCCTAACCCGGGTGGGATCCTGCGAGGCCTGCTCGTAGGACCTGTTCGCCAAAATGTCCCTGGACGGACGAGGCGAGATGTAGTCTATAGTGTCTCGAGAACGTGTGCAACGATTTCCAGGTGGCCGCTCTACAGATTTCTTGCGAAGACACCGAGCGGCTCTCTGCCCAGGAGGCCGCCTGAGCGCGTGTAGAGTGTGCTACGATGCCGGGTGGGGGAGTCCGCCCCACCCCAATATAGGAGGCGGCAATGCCGGCCTTCAGCCATCTGGCAATGGTCGTCTTCGAAGCCTGAGATCCCTTGCGGGGACCGGACCAAAGGACGAAGAGATGGTCAGAAGTCCGGAAATCATTCGTAGCCTCCAGGTAGAGCCTCGGGGTGCGCTTGATGTCAAGGAGACGAAGAGACCGCGGCTCCGACGAAGAGAACGATGGAAGTTCCACCGTCTGATTCACGTGGAACGCAGACACCACCTTCGGAAGGAAGGAGGGGACAGTGCGAAGTGAAACACCCGAATCGGAGAACCTGAGATAAGGTTCCCTACACGACAGGGCCTGCAGCTCCGAAATACGCCGAGCGGAGCAGATGGCCACTAGGAACACCGCCTTGAGGGTGAGATCCTTGATCGTCGCATTCCGCAGCGGTTCAAACGGAGGTCCTGACATAGAGCGTAGTACCAGATTGAGACTCCACGAGGGACAAGGATCGCGCAGTGGAGGCCGCAAATGCTTGACCCCCTTGAGGAAACGGGCGATGTCCGGGTGTCGCCACAGAGATCCTCCGTCACGCAGGAGAGAGCCAAGAGCGGCCACTTGAACCCGAAGCGAGTTGTAAGCGAGCCCCTTGTCCACCCCTGCTTGCAGGAACTGGAGGATCTGAGGAACAGACGCTTCCGAGGGTCTTGTGTTCAGGCCGGTACACCACAGCTCGAACACCTTCCAGACCCGCACATAGGCCACCGACGTCGAGGTCTTCCGAGACCGCAGCAGCGTGGATACTACCGCCTCCGGGTATCCCCGTCGTCGAAGGCGACGCCTCTCAAAAGCCAGGCCGCAAGACAGAAGAGTTCTGCCTGGTCGAAAAATACTGGTCCCTGGTGGAGGAGGCGGGGAAGATGTCCCAACCGTATGGGCCCGTCGATTACTAGGTGGAGAAGGTCCGCGAACCAAGGACGTCTCGGCCACTCTGGCGCGACGAGGATGACAGTCCCCCGATGAACCTCTATCCGTCGTAGTAGCCTTCCCACCAGTGGCCACGGGGGGAACGCGTATAGAAGTAGCTCGGCCGGCCACGGGAGCGCTAGGGCATCGACGCCCTCCGCCCCCCGTTCTCTCCGGCGACTGAAGAAACGAGGCGCCTTGGTGTTTTGAGCGGATGCCATAAGATCCAGGTGGGGGGGACCCCACCGTCGAACGATCAGCTGCATGGCCTCGTCGGAGAGGGCCCACTCTCCGGGATCCAGGAGCTGGCGACTGAGGAAATCCGCCTGGACGTTGTCCACTCCCGCTATGTGCGAGGCCGCCAGGCGGGCCAGGTGCCGTTCCGCCCACTGCATCAACATCTCTGCCTCGAGCGCGACCTGCGGACTGCGGGTTCCGCCCTGTCGGTTGATATAGGCCACCGTGGTCGCGTTGTCCGACAAGACTCTGACTTCCCGATTCCGAAGGAGTGGCAGGAAGTGAAGAAGAGCCAGCCTGACCGCTCGGGTCTCCAGACGATTGATGGACCACGTCGACTCCTCCGCGGACCACGTCCCCTGCGTGGCGCTGCGGTCGCAGACTGCCCCCCAGCCTACGAGACTGGCGTCGGTGGTTACCACTACCCAATTTGGTAGATCGAGGGACATGCCTCGAGCCAGATTCTCCGGGACCATCCACCAGTCCAGGCTGCTCCGTGCAAACTGGGGCAGCGGGAGTATCACCTGGTAGTCCTGCGAAAGTGGTTTCCAGCGGGATAGAAGTGCCCTTTGTAGCGGCCGGAGGCGCACAAAGGCCCAGGGAACCATGTCGATGGTGGAACCCATCACCCCCAGGAGCTGTAGATAGTCCCAGGAAGTGGGCGCTGGTAATGCAGAGAACCGCTGTATGTGCTCCCGCAGGGCGTGCGCCTTGTCCTGCCGCAGAAAAAACCGCCCCCAGACGGGTGTCGAAGGTCGCCCCCAAGAAATCCAAGCGCTGCGAAGGCACGAGGGAGCTCTTGGAGAAGTTCACCACCCATCCCAGGGACTGCAGAAACTCTATCACCCTGGCCACTGCCGCCTGGCCATGCCGGAAGGACTTCGCCCGTATGAGCCAGTCGTCCAAGTAAGGATGAACTAGAATACCCTCCTTCCGAAGGGCAGCCGCCACAACTACCATGATCTTGGTGAAGGTACGTGGGGCCGTTGCTAGGCCGAACGGAAGCGCCACGAATTGGAAATGCTGGTCCAGAATCTTGAACCGGAGAAGGCGATGGTGTTCTTGGCGAATGGGGATATGAAGGTAGGCCTCCGTCAGATCCAAGGAGGCCAAAAACTCCCCTCGGTGTACCGCCGCGATCACCGAACGCAGCGTTTCCATGCGGAACCGGATCACTCTGAGGGATTTGTTGACTTCCTTCAAGTCCAGTATGGGGCGGAAGGAGCCGTCTTTCTTTGGTACCACGAAGTAGATGGAATAGTGGCCCGAGCCCACCTCTCCGGAGGGTACGGGCACAATGGCGCCTATCTCCCACAGTCTGTCCAGCGTCGCCTGCACCGCCTCTCGCTTGATGGCCGAGCCGCAGGGCGAGAAGATGAATCGACCCTTTGGAGTGCGGACAAGTTCCAAAGCGTAGCCGCGTCCTATGGTGTCCAAGACCCACTGATCCGAGGTGATCCGTGCCCACTCCTCGTAAAAGAACACCAGCCGCCCCCCAATCTTGGGGACGGCGGAGTGGGCGAGCTGAACATCATTGAGAGGACTTGGGCGAAGGTTGTCCCGCCGTGGAAGCGGGGCGTGCGGGGCGGCGCCCGCGAAAGGAGCGAGACCAGGGCTGAGACCTGGGGGCAGAGGGCCGAGCCGCCGCCGGCCTATAACTCCTATAGCGCCTTTGCGCTCTGGCTCTGGTCCGGGAGGACGAAAACGCCCTGCTGGAGCGATATCTGTCTTCCGGCAGGCGATGGACCGCGTTTTCCCCCAGAGACTTGATAATCTGGTCCAGATCCTCGCCGAACAGGAACTTACCCCTGAATGGCAGGGAACCCAGACTTGACTTGGAGGACGTGTCCGCCGCCCAGTTGCGGAGCCATAGAAGTCGACGTGCCGCCACCACCGAGGCCATGGAGCGGGCAAGGACCCGAAACAGATCATAGGAAGCGTCTGCCCCGTATGCCACCGCAGCTTCCAGTCTATCCGCCTGGGCGGCTTCTTCGGGTGGCAACACCTGAGACGTGAGCAGTAGCTGCACCCAGAGAAGACTGGCTCGCTGGGCAAGCGAGCTGCACATCGCCGCCCGCAGCCCCACTGCGGAGACCTCGAAGACCCGCTTGAGGAAGACTTCCAACTTGCGATCCTGCGTATCCCTTAACGCTGCTCCACCTGTCACCGGAATGGTCGTCCTCTTCGTGACCGCCGACACCGCGGAGTCCACTCTGGGTACCTTGATGAGCTCCAGAAAATCTTCCGGCAGCGGATATAGCCGTTCCATGGCGCGGCTACCCTTCAGAGCGGCTTCCGGGGCATCCCATTCCCTGGTGAGCAACTGCAGGAACGACTCATGAATGGGAAAAGCCCGAGCCCTCGGGCGAAGGGCTGCCAGCACCGGGTCTCCCTTCTTCGAGGAGGTGACTACAGCGGGCGCGACGGGAGCTGGCGGGTCCGGCGGGGGATCAAGGTCCAATCCCTGAATGATCTGTGGGATCAGGTCATCCAGCTCGTCCCGCTGGAAGAGGCGCAGGGTGCGTGGGTCCTCACCCTCTGAAGTGGAGTCCCCTTGGCCCGCCGCCGCGGGGTCCGACCCAGGGGAGGCTGGTGGCGACCCAGGCCCCCCCGAGCCCATGGGGAGCCGTGGTTGGCTGGGGAGCTGTGGGGCCCCCACACCCGCCGGGGCGGGGGGGGCCGGATAGGCGGACGAAGGTCGCGGGAGCTTGGGTGGTGGCGGATCCGCGGGCGCAGCCAGGTCCTGCAGGTAGGCTGTATGCATCAGCCGTATGAACTCCGGCGAAAACCCCGGCCTAGTCGGGGGGGCCTCCGCGGGTGGGGGCCCCGAGGGACCCTGCCCCCGCGGGCCTTCCTCCGGGTCTGTCTCCGGTACTAACCTCGGGGGAGAGCCCTCTGAAGCCACCTCGTCCCCCCGCGCTGCCTGGGCTCCTTCAGGACGCAGCGTATGTAAGATGGCCGCCGTTCCCGCCAGGAATGGGGGAGGGGCCGGCCCGCGCCGCCCGGGCAAGGCTGTCATGGAGGCCCGATGCGTGAGGGACCGAGAGGTGCCTTCTCCTCTGGGAAGGCACCGAGCACAAATTCCCTCCCTTGAAACGCGCGATCCAGGTTCCCCACAGGCCGAGCAACGCGCCGGCCGCGGCATCTGGAGCGCAAGGGAAACAGCCCCCGACAGCCCAGAACGCCTTGAAAAACCCGGGGGGGGGGGGGCCGCGAAACGGATCGCCGCTGCGGGGGGGCCCGGGTGGCCTGCGCTACCCGCCGAAGACAGAAACGGCGCCGCGGGGGGGCCTTCCTGGCCGCACGACCCGCCGGTGATGAGCAGCCCTCTCCCCGGTGCAGCCCACGTGGAGCCGCAAAATGGCCGCGGGAGAGGGTGAAGACGCGAGGAGGCCGGAGCACCGGCAGCCGCGTGTAACCTAGCTGCAAGGGAAGAAGAAGAAAATCACCCTTACCCCGCAGCAGCCACGGACAGCGCCGGTAAATAGAGAAAGGGAGAGACAGAGAACAATACAGAAGCCACGCCTCCCCAATCAATCAATTAACTTAATTAATTTTTTTTTTTTTTTTTTTTGTAACACAACTTGATCCAACCAAACAAACCTACAAACAATAAAGCCTCCAACCAAGGGAAGCAAAAGAACAAAGGAAAAAGAGAATCGGGAGCAAGCCCAGATTCCACTACTCGCATCTGCTGGAGTCAGAAGATACTGAACTCCTGCAGAGGGGGTAGTAGTATTTATGGTGACGCCCCCTCGAAGCTTTGGGCTGACTCCATCTGCTGGATTGGGGACATAACCCACTGTCTGGACTGATCCAGGTACGTACAGGGAACAGATATTTACATGAGCACCTCGTGTGAGATGAGACGTATCTGTTATGATGTGCAGATTTTGATTTATATTCTGCTTTTCAGCACTTCAAAGTAGATTACATTCCGTTATAGATTTTTGATGGAGGATGAAACTGGTGGTCACAAAGGAGATTTGACAGATTCATTCACCATCTTAGCAAACTGATCAGATTGGATGTGATGCTTATTCTTCGAGATCAGAGATAAAGGTGCTTGCTCCACTGAGATTTCAGGTGCCAGTGAGCTCATTGCATGCACAATCTTGTGAGCAGTATAACCTGGAAATGTGGCTGTTACCCAGCATTCTCATGAAAGTTTTGTGCTGGTACAATAGTGTATTGATACTGCCCAATATTTTGAATTAAATTGAGCATTCTTTTGTTTGGTATGAAAGCTTTCTGCAGCTTTTTATTCAGACAAGTCCCTATAAACTCCAGATGATGTGTGGAATTGAGATGAGATTTTTCCCAATTTGTTATGAATCTGGGTTGTTGTAGAACATTCACAAAACTTCTCTCCTGGAATGAAATTAAGATCTACTCAATATGAGCTAATCATCCAAGTAAGTATATATTAGAATGTCATTCCTCCTGAGATATGCCTAGCAATTATAGCAGCATTTTTTGAACACTCTGGATTCCACTTTTAGACCAAAAGAGAGAACCTTGTATTGGAAATGATGGGTCCCTAGAGCAAAACAAATGTATTTCCTATGGAAATTGTGAATAGGAGTGTGAAGATATGCAGCCTTGAGCTCTAAGGTGGTTAACCAGACGTTTTTCTTTTAAGTGAGGAAGGATAGTTCATGAGGCGTTCACTTTGAATTTTTCCTTTTTGAAATGGGTTTTTTAAATCCCTGAGGTCCAGTATTAGTCATAGACCAACTGACTTGGGGATGAGAAAGTATTTGGAATAAAACCCTTTTCCTATGGTCCTGTGGGAAAGGTTCTGTCATGTGAGTGTGAACAATAGATTTTTATTTCTATTCTGAATGATTAAACTGCTCCTTTGAGCAGCAGAATTGCAGGTTTTACACCTGCTATCTGCTGGAGACAGAGAAATACTGAGGAACTGCAGGTGGCACCAGGGTTTATGAAGCAATGTCAGTAAAACTTTCTCTGTCTCCATCTGCTTGCAGGGATGAATAATGCAGGAATCTGGACTGATCCAGGTATGTACAGGGAAGTACAGTTGCTTTCTTTGAATTTGGTGCTTGTACATACTTCAGTACTCCTGAGCTCCTCTGGAGGTATTGTACTGCTTGGTCCTAAAGAAGGGTCTGTAGTGAGATCTGAATTTGTAGGGGTGAGATTCAAAAGATAAATTGAATTAGTCCTCAGTCAGTGTTTAATAGTGGAGGCTCTAAGCTCACAGGAGTTTGGGTAACCAGCTTCTCCTGTATGGAGTCCACAATAAAAGTGGAATGGATGTAAATTTTCATAATGAACTCAAGCCATAGTTTCTGTATACGTGGATGGCAATCCGATGTAGGTGACCGTCATATAATGAAGTATACAGTTCCAGTACTAATTGTCATGCTGATATTTTTTTACATCAGACTGTAAAGTATCAGCCTCTGTATTTGCTATGCTGAGGCAGCAGATGAACGTGGCACTGAAACATTTGGCGCTAAGGCGGCCAATGTTGATTGTGGTGAAGGTGGACGGCATCGAATCCTTCCGTGCCATTGAAGCTTTAGCATGATGAAAAAAGAATATCCGAGAAGACGGTGAACATTTTCTCTGAGCGGGAGGGAGAGGAGTGTCCTCAACACTCTGCAGAGACTTTTTCCTACTGGGCACAGAGCTCAGAAAAGTTTTTGGCCTTTCCTTCAGGAGAGGAAGATCCTACTTTGAGTTCTCTGAAGTTGAGGGCCCTCAAGACATTCTAGTACCTACCGTACAATTCCTTACATCTTGGTTATGCCATAGCCAGAAGAGCCAGACATGCAAATCTACACTTGACCATCTTTGTTGCCTACATTTAGAGCATGGTTTATCACACATGATGAACAGGAGCAAAAAGTTCTAATTTGTAACAGACTTTTTTTTTTTTTTTTGTTGTTGCAAGTAACCCGGAGAAAGATAACTCTCAAACTCTGCAAAAATACCACCCTTCCTTTTACTCCAATGGAGGAAGAAAAAAACACAACAGACTCAAATGATGGCAGCTGCACAGGGGAACAGTGCCACATGCTGAAAGACTTCTGCATCTTTCTCAACTCAGTGTGGCTGAATTAGTCCTGCTGGTCCACAGAGAAAGCCACCACTTATCTCTAGGAGAGAGCAACCAGAAATGATTCTGCTCTGATCTACTGAGTACTTCCTAGAGATCTGGACTGGCTACTATTGGAGACAGGCTCGATGGGCTCTTGGTCTGACTCTGTATGATCTTTTTGTTCTAAATTTGTCAGGACCTGCCTTAAATTGAGCAGCAGTCTCTTCTATTCCCTTTTCATAGGGCTGCTATTCAGTGACCCAAATGTGTCACTCCACTGAGCTGCAGTTATAGAGAAAGCAAATGTTGCTTACCTGTAACAGGTGTTCTCACAGGACAGCAGGATGTTAGTCCTCACATAAGGGGTGACATCACAGGATGGAGCCCAATCACGGAACACTTCTGTCAAAGTTTCCAGAACTTTGACTGGCCCCTACTGGGCATGCCGAGCATGGCACCAACCCTGCAGTTAGCAGGGGTCATTACGAACCCAACACCGCGGACGGGTTTCGTGAGGACTAACATCCTGCTGTCCTGTGAGAACACCTGTTACAGGTAAGCAACATTTTCTTTCTCACAGGACAAGCAGGATGGTAGTCCTCACACATGGGTGAGTACCGAGCTGAGGATGTCCGAGTATGCACCAAATGTACTCAGGCATGCAAGGCACTAGGCCTGGGATGAAATTTGGCCAAGGGCATCCTGAACCCTCCCATCAGGCGGAAGGGTCTTGGTACGTCACGTTGTAAATAGGTTGCGCAAGACAGACTGGCCAAAGATGGCATCTTGTCTTCCGGCTTTGTCTAAGCAGTAATGGGCTGTAATGGTATGGAGAGAACTCCAGGTGGCAGCCCTGCAAATGTCAGGAAGCGGCACCGAACGTAGGTGTGCTACTGATGTTGCCATGGCCCTCACAGAATGTGCTTTAACAGGTCTTGAAGTGGAATGCCCGCTTGCTGATAGCAAAAGGATATGCAGTCCGATAACCAGGAGGAGAGAGTCTGCTTACCCACAGGCTGCCCCAACTTGGTGGAATGGAAAGTAACAAACAATTGAGTGCTTGTCCTGTGGGCAGCTGTACGGTCTAGGTAGAACGCTAGAGCCCGTTTACAGTCGAGGGTATGCAGAGCCTGCTCTCCTGGATTGGAATGGGGCCTGGGAAAAAAGGTAGGTAGTATAATAGATTGATTGAGATGAAACTCCGAAACTACCTTAGGCAAGAATTTAGGGTGAGTGCGGAGTACTGCCTGGTCCTTCATAAGTTTAGTGTAAGGCGGATAGGTAACTAGAGCCTGTAATTGACTAACTCTGCGAGCGGAAGTGATTGCCAAAGGGAAAATCAGTTTCCATGTGAGATATCGAAGGTCACAGGATTGAAGAGGCTCGAATGATGGTTTCATGAGCCGACCCAAAACTAGGTTGAGGTCCCAAGAAGGGGCCAGAGGAGGCTTGAGGTGAAGCAAGCCCTTCAAAAAAGTGTTACAAGGGGTTGTACTGATATGGGAACATCCCTGACACCTTTATGGAAGGCGTCTACCGCACTGACATGCATCCTGATGGAGGAAGTTTTTAGACTTGACTCTGACAAGTGCCAGAGATAGTCCAGAAACTTCGTGATTGGACAGGTAAAGGGGTCAAGGGACTGAGAAGAGCACCATGACGTAAACCTGGTCCATTTGTAAGAATAAGATTTTCTCGTGGAAGGCTTCTGTGAAGCAATCAGGACACGGGAAACTGGTTCAGAAAGGTTAAGTGGCTGAAGGAATAACCTTTCAACATCCATGCCGTCAGGGACAAGGCTTGAAGATTGGGGTGGCATAGGCACCTGCCGTTTTGAGTGATTAGAAGCGGGTCCTTTCCCAAGGGAATGGAGAGATCCTGAAGTATTGGAAACCACACTTGGCGCAGTCAGTGACATGCTATCAGGATCATGGTTCCCTTGTCCTGACGTAACTTCATGAGAGTCTTCGAGAGAAGTGGAAGTGGAGGGAATGCATAGAGGAGATCGGTTTTCCATGAGAGGTAGAATGCATCTCTTGGCTGATAGTGTTGGCTGCGAGTGAGAGAGCAGACGTTGTTTACTTTGCGATTTTGAGGTGACGCAAAGAGGTCTATCTGAGGATAACCCCATTGTTGGAAGATCGAGTTCGCTACTGAGGGGTTGAGAGACCACTCGTGCAGTTGAAAGGTGCGACTCAGCTTGTCTGCCAACAGATTGTCCACTCCCAGCAAGTAGGTGGCCCTGAGGTACATCGAATGGGAGAGAGCTTCCGCCCATATCTGCGCAGCTTCCTGACACACAAGGTAGGAGCCCGTCCCTCCCTGTTTGTTGATGTACCACATGGCCACCTGGTTGTCCGTCTGGATCAGGATGACTTGATTGGAGAGGCGATCCTGAAATACCCTGGGAGCATATCTGATTGCTCGAAGCTCCAGGAAATTTATTTGGTGTTTGGCTTCCTCTGGAGACCAAGATCCTTGTTTCTGCAGATCGGCCATGTGGGCTCCCCAACCAAGGTTGGAAGCATCGGTGGTGAGAGTTATTTGAGGGTCTGGAGCCTGGAAGGGCAAGCCTTGGAGGAGATTGACCTGATTTCTCCACCAGGCGAGAGACTGACGGAGTGAGTTGGTTACATGGACAATGGTCGACAGGGGCTGAATGGATTGAGTCCATTGTGACCTTAGAGTCCACTGCATGACTCATGGCCAAGCGGGCCATTGGAGTGACCTGAACTGAGGACTCCATGTGTCCCAGGAGGATGAGAAAGTGGCTTGCAGTCGTGGAGTGCTGAGACTGCAGCTGGTGTGCAAGAGACACGAGAGTGAGAGCTCGCTGTCGAGGCAGAAAAGCCTTTGCCCCAATGAACGATAAGGTTTGAGATGGGACTAAGTCGGATTTGTCGTAGTTGACGAGAAATCCGAGCAAAATTAGAGTGTGTAAGGTAAGATGTAGGGACGACAGAGCAGCTTGCTGAGTGGGAGTCCTGATTAACCAATCGTCTAGATAGGGGTAGATGTGAACACCTTGAGTCCTGAGGAAGGCTGTAACTACGACGAGGCATTTTGTGAAGACTCGTGGTGCAGATGCAAGGCCGAATGGAAGCACTCGGTACTGATAGTGCTTGGGGCCTACTAGAAACCTCAGGTATTTGCAATGGGATGGAATTATTGCAATATGAGGGTATGCATCCTGGAGTCTAGAGAGCAGAGCCAGTCTCTTCTTTGTAGAAGAGGAAGAAGAGAGCCCAAGGTTACCATTTTGAACTTCTCTAGCTGGAGGTACTTGTTGAGGGCACATAGGTCCAGAATTGGACGAACACCCCCTGATTTTTGGGGGATTAGAAAGTACCAGGAATAGAACCCTAGGCCGTGCTGAGAGTAGGGTACTGGTTCTATTGCCTTGGACTGGAGGAGGGAGACCTCCTGTTCCAGAAGGATGGAGTGATCGGATGTTCTCCACATCGGGAGAGGTGGGGAGTCTGGTGGAATGGAGAGAAAGTTCAGATGATAACCCTGAGCAATTATCGCCAGGATCCACTGGTCTGAGGTGATCGAGTGCCACCTGTTGTTGAAATGGCACAATCGACCTCCCAATGGTATGTGGGGCAATGGAAGCTGGCTGCTGCTCTCTATGCAGGAGTCAAAAACCGGAAGCAGGACCTGGTTGAGGAGCTGCTTGCGGTTTTTGTTTTCGTGTCTGACGAGACTGGGTTTTTTGAAACTGTTTCGTAGAACAGGTTCTAGCTGGTGGCGGGTAGGATTTCTTTGGGCGGAAGAATGACTTCTTAAGAGTCCTTTCGGAAGGACTGTTTTGAAGAGTACTCAGAAGGCATCAGAGAGAGCAGTCTTAGGGTCTCATGATGGTCCTTGAGTTCCGCCATCGTTCGTTGAATCTGCTCGCCAAACAGATTATCTCCTACACAAGGCAGGTTGGGTAATCTGTCTTGTACTTCAGGGCGAAGGTTGGAAGACTTGAGCCAGGCCCATCGTCTTGCCAAGATAGCAGCTGCAGATACCCTGGTAGCAGTGTCAAAGATATTGTAAGATAATCTGATCTCATGCTTGCCTGCCTCAAAACCCTTGTTTACTAGGGTTTGGAGTTGATCTTGAAATTGCTGAGGCAGGGAGTCTGTTAAGTCTTGTATCTGCTTAAATAAGACCCTATTATATTGGGTCATATAGAGCTAAGAGGCAATTCTGGAGATGAGCATTGATCCCTGGAAGACACGGCAACCAATGGCATCTAGAAATTTCTGTTCCTTGCCTGGGGGAAAGGAAGCGTGAAGTTTTGATCTCCTTGCTCTTTTCTGGGCAGATTCTATAACCTCAGATTAGTGATCCAATTGAGGTTTGTGAAAGCCTGGAGCTGACTGTACGAGATAGGTGGTGTTAGCTTTCCTGTTGACTGGAGCAACAGAGCCAGGATGTTCCCAGTTCTTTTTGAGGAGATCCAGAAGAACCTGGTGGATAGGGATGGAGGTTATTTCCTTGGGAGCATCCAGGAATTGTAGCAACTCCATCATTTGATGCCTATCGTCCTGTTCCATCTGTAATTGGAAGGAACCAATTCAGACATCTCCTTCACAAAATTTATAAAGGAAAGGTCCTCTGGAGGAGAGCGCTTTCTGCTTTCAGTAGATGAAGGTAGTGAAGGCAAAGCATCGGTGTCTGGTGAAGAATCATCAGTCCAGGTATCATTGGGATCAGCACCTGCTCCTCTAGGGACTAGAGGAGGACGGGACGGTGGGATTCCTGAAGGTCCTGGTCTAGGCTCCGAAGGACTCTTAAGGAACAACTGGAGGCACCGATGAAGGCATCGAGGGCATAGATGATGGATGGCTTGGTGGCACCGGACATATCAGCATCGATGGCTGAGGCATTGGCAGAATTCCTGATGGAGGGATGCAGAACAGTGTTTCTCCTCCCGATGACACAGTAAGCGGGGAGGGCACCAGAGCCATCTGTGACCCAGGGTCCATCGGTGGAAAAGCGGCCATGAACGCTTCCATCCTCGAGAGCAGCGGTGCCAACGCTGTTGGAATCAGGTCGGTGGTCGGTTCCGCAATTGGTACCGGTGTCGGTGTAGGAGGAACTTGACGTTGATGCATCGCCTTGTCGATGGCCTCCTGAATCATCTGGTCCAGTTCTTCTCGGAGACCTGGAGCAAGCAGCCCCGGCTCTGGAACAGAAGAAGGAGGCAGAGGCATAACCGGAGGGACCACCATTAAAGGCGGAGTCGCGGCTCCCGATACCCTGTCGGGTGAGGGTTGCCTCGGTGACCCGGTCGCCGAAAAGGTCAGTGCCTTTTCTGAACGGGGTTTCTTCGGCTGCTTGGACGATGGCGAGGTCGATGATTTCGCTCCCTCAAGGGGCCGAGACTTTCGATGCTGGTGGCGATGTTTATCTTTACGATCCTGAGGGAGAGTAGAGGGTGTTAAAGGCCAAGAAGTCATCGATGCCGGACGGTCAGCGGCCGGAGGTCGATACTGGTGCGGTTGATGGTGCCGGTTCTGACGACGTCACTGCAATAGACGGCGTCGGGGTTTGCGCACGGAAGAGAAGTTCTATCTTCTCCATTCTGGCCTTGCGACCTTTTGGTGTCATTAGGGCACATTTGGTGCAGGTTAGGACATCGTGCTCACATCCGAGACACATTACACAGACTTTGTGGGGGTCTGTGATGGACATGGTGTGATTACAGTCCGGGCACCGGCGGAACCCCGATGCTATGGCCATGAAAAAATTGAGCCGCGGTACTGTCGACGGCCAATAGGCCAAACTCGACGGTAATAGAAGGAAAACGGGTAAAAAACTTACCGGAGTACAGCGGCTTGAAAAAGTTGAAGGAGGGACCCCTGTGGGGTAAATTAAATTTTAGTAATTCCGTGAGGTAAATTCCTGTCAGGGATCTCTGCAGAGCTCCTTAACCGCGTGGCTACTGCTGCGCAGAAAAAAGAAGACTGAAGGGGGACGCCTGCTGCCTGCAGGGTTTATGCCATGCTGGGCATGCCCAGTAGGAGCCAGTCAAAGTTCTGGAAACTTTGACAGAAGTGTTCCGTGATGGGCTCCATCCTGTGATGTCACCCCATATGTGAGGACTACCATCCTGCTTGTCCTGTGAGAAATAACATTACAGGTAAGCTAGTTCAAGTCATTTAGGTTTTGGAGTCCTTGCACCTAGATGATTTATAAATATGTTGCCTTGATTACTAAGACAGTCTCTAATGCTCCCCCAGGAATCAGGGGTGGGGCTCTGTGTTCATTCCAGGTTTTCAGATCCCACACAGGTTGAAAACATGCACCCAAGTAAATGAATACATCATACAACAGCTGTACTTTTCTATTATTTAATAGAGACTTTGGGTACAAAAGGAGTTTTCGTTTGGTTAACACAAGGCCACTGTCAGTTCCTTTGGAGTTTAGGAAATATACTGCATTATGACCACAGCTTTTAATCAACGGCCCCTGTTGATTTTTTTTCCTAGTGTAAGAGAGGTGCCTATATGGCATAGAGTATAATCTTTCCTAGTAAACAGCTGTTTGAAGCTCAGAAAGCAGCCATTACGCTCTCCTCATGAAGCATAGCTGACTATGTGTGAATGATACCCCATAACACACAACTGGCAGCTGGCGAAAGCTTTGAAAGCGAGAGAATTACAACTTAGGGGGAGGTACAGTTGATTTTCAGTCTCACACTCTTTGACAGTGATTATGGGTAGGTTCTGCAAATTATTTTAAAAGTCAGCATATGCCCAGTCTAGATGAAACAGCTTATGGAGGATAGATGAGGTAATGTCAGTTTTCAGAGCTTTCAATGAAATTATACCAGCTGGTTTGAAACTTTCCTGTTTCTTGACTAGAGGTGGTTAATGGCTTTGGCCCTAGAGTTACAATCGACCACATTTCCATATTCCATATGTTTAAAAATACTAATTACAGGCTAAGGAACGGTAACCTTTCTCTTAAATAGTTAACAAACTTTTCTCTCTTGCACACATTCTCGTTCAGTTTTCTCCCATCACACAAGATTAAAGCTTTTGGCACAAAGTAGGAGATACAGTAAGTTAGGTTCTTAGCATTTCCTCATTGGTTCTAGCAAAACTATCTGCACAGTGCTTCTAGGAGTGTGCTGTGAGCAATACCACCATCTTTTTTTGCCATCTTGCCAAAAGATCTTCCCCATGGACTCCCTTCATTCACTCCCAAACCGTTTGCAGCTGTTTCTTTTGGTACTTTTACTGCTAGGCTGCTTGTGCTGCCATGGGAAACTTTGCTGCCAAAGTCCTCATCTTCTCCTCTCATTGTTAGTTGGTTACCCAAAGCCCATGTACTTTGGGGGAAAAAAAGCATGTTATAGTTAGTAGCATATGAAAACAGAAGCCTTCATAGCTGCTAGAAAGCTGAGAAAGACACAAGCTGCTTGGGCCTTTTTCTGCTTTCTCTGCATGGGGAAGAGCAGACGGGCTTTCTGCTGGGTCACACAGTGCCGTTGGCAAGGTTCTTCTTGAATTTTTTAAAATGAGTATTATACAGTTATATCGCACTCACGTTCTGGGTTTCATCTTATGTCCTGTTTTGATAATTTTTACTCTGTTCCAAGAAATGACACGTACAGAGGAACATACCAGGGATCGGTTCCAATCCCAGCTCGGTGCCAGGTACTCACAGGCCCCTGCCCCGACAACTGTGGGGAAAAAAGCCCCAGCTATGGCTCAACAGCAATAGCTAGTAGCTACACTTAAGGGCCTCACCCTCCTCAAAGACCATCAATGGCAGAGTCTAAAAGAGGGGGAAAATCCAGCTCGTTGCAAATATCATCTCAATCAATCAGCTTGCAGGACAAAAGGTGAAAATTTTATCTATTAGCTTTCTTTGTTTCATCCTCTTCCACTATTCCAGGGAGGTCATACAGGTAGGTTATGTCCCCATAGCAGCAGATGGAGGCGGCGCACGCAGGCTTTCTCGGTGATATCACTGCCACTATGTAGAGGTAGTGCGGTGCAGAGAAACAATTTTTATGAAAAACACTGAAAACTGTATTACATAAAATTGAGAATCAAAAACTTCAAACATATGCATAGAGAAATCCTTTTAGCCAACAACTGTTAGAAAAAAGAGCTGTTTCCCTGAAAGAAATAGATACCATACAGAGATCTTAGCAATAAACCTCCAGTGGGGTCAGTGGAGGGTCCCGGTCTGGTGTAGCAGACCTTCTGAAAAGAAAATTAACAGGTAATTTTTCCTTCCGTTCCATCATTACTAAACGCTAGTCCAACGCATCCGTACGGATGGGACGAACTACAGCCCGCTAACCGGAGAGGAAAGATGTTGAGGCTGCTTTGAAAACCCCAACCCAACAGGCTGAGTTCTCCAAATGCAAAGACGAACAAGTAGCCACTTTGCGAATATCCTATGGTACAATAGCAATCGCTTCCATCCAGAAAAAAAACTGTAGCCCAGTACGGTGCATGTGTGCCTAATCTCAGGAGCCCACCTGCCCTTGAGCATGTATGCTGAAGAAATTGCTGCCTCACTCCTCCATGGGCCCCCACCCTCACCGACAGTCAGTCTGTCTTACAGAAGGGACTTGATACCTCTAAATAGCACAGGAGAACATGACAAACATTCAAAAACTTCAGCAAACTATTACTGACTTGACACTCTTCTTTGGAAAATACTGATAGAATAAGAGACTGATTCAAATGAAATATAACAATTTCAGCAAATAGAATGAAGGTACATGGAATCGGGCACTATGATCAAAAAGGTCCCTTCATAACAGGGACTAAATCTCCAAAACCATCTTCAAGGTAAGCACCCATTCCTTCAGATCCAGAAGGTTCCTGCTGAGGGAATCTGTGTGTACTGCCCGGCAATATGGGCTGACGACAAGATTTGCAGGTTCTCTTCCGCCCACAGAAAGAGAAGATTTTCTGCCACCGATATCCCTAGACTTTTGGTGCCAGCCTGTTTGTTCACATGTGCCACAGCAATTGCATCATCTGACAGTACTCTGACCACTTTCCCTCTGATTAAAGGGAGAAAACGAGACAAAGCTGAACGTATTGTCTATTGAAGGATCAGTGTTCCTGGATCACCTGATCTAGACAATGAGCTCCCCAACCAGACAGACTTGCATCTGTTGTGACTAATAGCCAGGAGGGAGTTCAAAAACTGACTACCTGCAAAAGATTCTGAGGGACCTTCCACCACCCCAGACTGTTCTTATCAACTCAGGCACAGAACGATGGATTGTGTAATCCTAGGAGGGGGAAGACCAGCAAGACAGGAGAGAGAACTGTAGAGGACGCAGGTGAGCCTTGGACCAAGATATTAAATCCAGAGTGGCCACCGAGCAGCTGAAGGTCATTCCAAGTCCTTAGGGCTTTCTGACACCTGAACACTGTCCTACTAAGATTTTGCTCTCATCAGCCAATCGACCAGATAGGCTGATGCGCCTCAAGAAGGCCACCACTACTGCCATGATTTTTGTAAATGTCCTCCAAGTTTAGGGAGTGCCCTAAACTGAAAATGCTCCTGCAGAAAGATACCGCTCATCCTCCTGCCTGATGGAAATATGAAAATAAGCTTTTGACAAGTCAGGGAGGTTATATACGCCCCCCTGCTGAACAGCTGTAAGCACAGAGGGAACAGTTTCCATTCTGAAATGAGAGAGCCTAAGCTTGGCACTTACTCTCTTCAGGTCAAGAATGGAACCACCACCAAGACCCATCTTCCTGCGAAAAACTGGAATCACCGCTCACAACAGTTGAAGTCTGACCAGAATATTGTGAATCTCTTTTCACTTGATGGCCGAAGCACAGGGAGAAACCGTAACAGTGTCACGAATGGGAGTGACAACTTCTAAGGTGTAACTGAGGTGAATAACATCCAATCACTGATATGAGGTTATGCAAGTCCACTCCTGGTAAAACTGCCTACCAGCAGAGGCAGAGTGTGAATCTCCCAAGTGTTGAGAAGTTTGCCTGGACCCAGAGGTGGAAGCTGAGCCCTTTTCACTAGAGCTCTGTGAACCTGGTCTATTGTGCATACAAGTCCCAAAATTCACTGGCAGAAAGATCAAGGTTTTTCCGCAGGGAGCCTCTGGTGCTTCAGCTCCCCCTGATTCTTACTAGCTGTTCCAGTAGCCAAAGCAGTCTTCCTGGCTGCCATGGAGGATACCACTGAACTAGAAGAAACTTTGAGATCATCGTTAAGGGCATCGGCTAAATAGGCCACTGATGATTCCATCCTAACACTTCCTTGCTTTCTGTAATTTGCCTCCACAAATATCTAGACCACCGGAACAGTGGAAGCAAATGGCTACTTCAAAGGGCGCTCTATCTTCCTGTACTGCAATCTTTGGGAAAACTACTACCTTCAACAAAGATAACAGTACATCTAGTAATTTCCATGACCAAGGCATCTACCCGAGGCATCTAGAACAAGCACTGGACTGTATCAAGAGAAAGATGAAAGATTCTTCACTCCCTTGAGGCCACTCTCAGCGGCCTCCCATTCAGAAAGCACCGTGTGTTTCACCTCAGAATGGATAGGTAATGCCGTGGTAGATTGGGATCCCAACCTGGAACCTTCTCTACCTTGGTGTCTACAATTCGGAGACAAGAAGCAACCTGATTAATCAACATCACCATCCCTTTGCTCTGAAACAATCTGATAATAGTGTCAATTTCCCGATCTGAGAGGACCTCCTCTTCCATAGAAACCCAATTTGCTGAATCCCCATGGTGTTCTGGCTGCTTCTGTTTCTCCTCAGAGCCAGGAAAGGAAGGTTCTGCAGTCCCCCTGCGTTGTTTGTGAGGAGCTGGGACCGCTGAGCACAGAAGGCCTGAAGTAAAAGTCTATACAAATATGGAGAAAAATCAACAAAATCCTTCAACTGTCCTAAGATAGTATTGAGGCCCCTCCACTGAAGCCAGAACTGGGCATCCCCAAATTCCATATCTGAAAACAAATGCAGCTGCTGAGGAGTTGAATCAGCTATGGATGACTGTTTCAAGATGACCGATGGGCCTTCCAAAACTTCTATGCCTTCTGGCATGTGTTCTGGTTGTGGGTCAGCTGAAGACAAAGTCCCCAATGATGGCAGAGCCAAGGTTGAACACCTGTCCCCACCCCCTTTGGAGAACTAAGAACTCACTTGGAATTTCTCCAGACTGCACCAATGCAGAGCGCAACGGTCCTGTGGCAGATGCTGAACCTCCTGCAACCACACATTTTGTAGTGTCACACTCGAACTGACTTATTCATCTATGCTACAAGAAAGAAAACCCACAAGTAGCAGAAAAGCAACTGCAGTTAAGAAAAAAATCACCTCCCCAAAACTTACCCTAACCGAACAGGGAAGCCAGCTCCTTACAAAGGCTTTCTCCTGATAGAGAGAATAGATCTCTTTCCTTACTCTCTCTTTTTTTTTAAATAAGGCTGATGGAATGCAAAGGGGGTGTAGGGGAACAGGCAGGCTTTTCCTCTCACAAATGGCTGAAGAACCTCCAAGCGGGCTTTCTCTCCTGGACAAAGCAGGGATCAGGCCCTAAGTAGCTTGGGTGCCTTTTCAAAAATCCAGTTACACCACCAGTGGTTCCTACCATCTGCTGAAGGCCGAGTATACTGTGCAACCGCGATATAGTGCTGCTGATATAACTGAGAAAGTCTATGCCTCCACCTGGTGGGGTTGGGGGAGGACATAACCAACCTATATAGACTCATTGGACTGATGTGGCACCATGACATGGAAAAAGTCATTTCCCAGGTACAGTAACTAGCTAACTGACCAGCTGCCCCCTACTAACATGTAGGAAAAATGACAGACTGTACAATTAAAATGAGCACTTTATCTTTAAGGAACCCTGAAAGCTAGCCAACCAAAGGAGCAGCCAGGGAAAAAAAATACTAATTTTGGTTCAATGCTTGATTGCATAGCCCCATTCCTAGAAGCACTGGCAGAGTTTCTACAGAAGATACATATTATAATGAAGCAGAAATCAATACAAGAAAGCTATAAAAAAATCTTACTAAAACTACACAAAAGGAAGCTGAAATCACACACCTTTTTTTTTTTTTTTTCTTTTGGCAGCATCTGACATAAAAAATGTAAGAAATCTTATAGAGGGTAATTTGGATCCCAGGCTAGAGATTCAAATTCTTCTTTCAAACATTTCTTTTGGCAATGTTTTTCATGACATACAAGAAAAATACACAGACTATAATACCAGCTCCGGAGTAGCACCCTGCAATTACACCACCACCTCCCTGTGTACACCTTTTGAGTTCGTATGCTGGGGGAACGGACCTTTCAGCAAGGCTAGGAAAGAGAAGAGACCCCAGATACAAGGATCATTCAAGCTTTTCTAGGACTTTCTAAGGTGTACAGCGGGGGCTTGTGTAACAACACTGAACCAAGGTAGTGCTGGAGGACTATGGAAGGGCTCAAGAGCTGAAAGGTTACCAACCTACAGTTGCCACAGTCCTCTACTCCACACTGTTAAAGCCCTTCACAATATACAGTCATAAGACCAAGGCTGCTCTCTCTTTTTCAACCCTCTTTAAAGCTCTACATCTTTGGAAGCATTTTAGCTTTGTTACAAATATTTGGCTCAATAGAAAAGACCTTTGCAGAAGAGAGGTATATTTAAGGAAGGGGTCACTATGCTGGGAAGCAAACAGTAACCAGCCCTGCTTTGAAGCACCAGCTTTTCTTATTTGGTTTTTTTAAATATTTGGTAGCAGTACTAAAAGCAAAAGGAACAATTTCTATGAAGTAGTAGCTGGCCAGGGGCCTTTTTTTGTAAATGAAGATATTTTGTGGGTAGTGAAGGTGTCGGTATGATCGACCCTCAATTTACCTCTACTGGCCAGAGAGGAGTGAGTTATTTTATTTATGGACCACGTCAATGGTTTTCCTGTGCCCGTCGTCAGACACTGGGACTTCCTGCTGGAGGAAGTGGGGGGTTATTATGCTAAGCAGCCACAAGAGCAGGAAAGGTGGAGAATCTGTCTCCTCCCTCTTCATGGTCCTGGAGCAGCTTTGCCCTGTGTCACCATCAGGGACAGCTGAAGCAGGAAGGCCACTGCATGGCTGTAGGGGTATGGCGAGAACATTCTGAGGTAGTTTTGGTTTTATCAGCTATGAGAAAAGAATTCCTTGGAACATCTCACAGGTGGGCATGATGCTTTAGACATTCTGCGCAGGTGAGGTAGATTCTTTGGAGGTTTCACTGTATAATAGTCCAGGTATGTGGACTTGGGCCTCCTGTGAGATGTGGGGGCCCAGCTAGCTGGAAGGATGCTGCTGCACAGTAACTTGAAAGCGTGACTGATCCTCTTCCTCCGAATAAGGGCGACTCTGAAAGAAACAAAAAATTGCTGTTAAATACCAATCTAGAAAGGCCCATCAGCTCTGCTAAGCATCCTCTGGGCTTGGCCCATGCTTTGTGAATTCTACCACCTTTTCTGTGAAGAAATATTTCCTTCTCTTACGCCTCCTTTTATACCTTTGCAGCCTCCTTCCATTGTCCCTCTTTCGCTTGTACTATTTAGAGATGTATCGCTTCCTCTTCATCCTGGCAAGTGGATTTATGCTCTCTTTAGGGTCCTGTGCTGCTGCCACCTGCCAGAATTTTCTGTCTCCAGCAGAGGGTGGCAGCATCCCATGCTGTGAGTGAAGCCTGGACTAAGTTAGGCGACTAGGAATGTGCATGCTTAGGCTGATCCTTTCCTATTTGAACATAGTCAGGAACCAGGGGCTTATGCAGGCATTCAAATACTAATTCTGGTGACTTCAGCTGTGGGGGGCTGTTAGCCAGTGGCTATTCCCCCCCTCCCCCCTTGACCTCTGGCCTTCTCTCTAACTCCCTTGGGGCTGAGGAGTTTCTTTTTCTGCAGCCCAATAAAATTTCTTGAACAAGAAAAATGATGATGTAAGGCCTGGTGAGGACTGAAAGTTTAGCCCACAGTGAGGACGAGGAGAGACACTGCTTTCCTATTGGGGAACTGAGCATCACCGTTTAGGCTCTGGGAGAATGGTCTATATAAGTTGTGCCAGGAGGAGGAGGGGGTTGAGCATTCACAGCCTGCCGTCCAGGAGGGAACCCTAACAATGGGGCCTTCCTTTGAAAATGTTCCTGCCTGAACAAGAACTCTCGAGGTGGGAACAGTAGCCATTTTGAGCCATGTGGAGGTGTTTTTTCTGGTGAGATGCCTCTGGTTTTGCAGGGAAAGGAGACCTTTGGGGCAACTGCTTTAGGAGCAGTTCCTGTCTCCTTGGGCTCTTCCTTAAGGGCAACTGCTTTAGGAGCAGTTCCTGTCTCCTTGGGCTCTTCCTTAACTACTCTTATCTCCAGAACTCCTACGGTTATTTCAGCAGATTTTTACCCTGGGGCAAACTTCTGCAGAAGTTTCCTCCCTAGATAAAGGCCCAGGGGTGAGGAGGACTGGGACAGATAGGTCTGGGATGTTAGTAACATTTTTTTAAAGAAGGATCACAAGAGCGACAAGGAGGAATTGGAGGAAAGTGATTCATCCATTATTTATATAGAGTTTTCCTCACTATTTTCCAAGCCTGGCAGATTTTTTATATAACTGAAGAGAAAAGGGAAAGAGAGAAGGTAAGGGCACCTTAAGTGGATGCACTTGGCCTTTAAAGTGGCCCAAAATAGGAAGCTAAGTCTCTGCTGAAGCAGGCTTTTGAGGCTTGTGGCCTGGCTCTTGTAGAGGTATAATGGCCAGAGCATCTTTGCATCTGTCACAGTGTCTCCAGAAGAGGTCATTAGAGAGCTCTTGAATGGAACTGAAAGAGATGGCTCAGATCCGCCCTTAGTTGTCGATGGACTTGTATAATTTAATGTGGGCTATGGCATGAAGTACTGTTTCTATGGTCAGCAGAGAGTTTGCTTTGACTGCAGAACTGGGCAGTAGATTCAGCATCGAAGACTCAGCTGACTGAGCTTCCATTTAAAGGGATGCCTCTGTTTGGAGAAAGATTTGGAAGCGCTGGTTAAGAAGGGGGAATTTAAGGCTCCCAGACTTCCTGAGGTTAAGCCTAAATGGATACTCTGGTGGGAGAAGGGAGAGGGATCTCTGGCTAGAACTCACTTTAGAAATTCTATGCAGTATAGGCCAGGAAAGGCTCAATGGGGATGTCCCTTTAATAGATTTCAGTCCTTTTGTTGTAGTAAGCATAAAAATATTGGAGGTACTTCCAGTGCTACAAGCTCCCAATGAACGTGTAGGGACCCTCTCTAGAGTTAAGTGGATGCATTTCCACCTTTTTCTTTCTTTTTAAATACTAGAGAGGGGCCTAAATAACGTTAAACTAGTGGGTCCTGGAGGTTGTAACACACTGGAATTTTCCCACTTTATCTCAGATGCGTTTGTTTTTTTCCTGCCCTTCTCCTGTAATAGTAAATAGGCTGAAATCATAACTAAATATTTTTCAGTTCAAACATGCTGAAATTCAAAAACGTCCATCCAGTGGCTGGAGGCAGAGAAGACTGGTGGAATTAGTTCTAAGTGTGACATATATGCTGGTGATGTTATTTAAAAAAAAAAAAAAAAAAATATATATATATATATATATATATATATATATATAGCGAGAGCGCGAGCTCAATGCCTCCATGTTGCTGGATGAGGACTAACCCAGAGGCTTGGGGCTGGTGGAGCAGAAGGTAGAGGAAGTGTCACTTATCCAAAACTGTTCTACATCAATTCCCATTCTGTAATCACACATGATCCATACCTGAGTGACGAGTTCCACCATTTCTGGTGGCTTCCCACAGTTTTGCTTCTTCCCCCTCTGTGACCGCACACTTTGCCGAGCTTCCTCTGAGCTTCCTCGAGTGGCTTCGGTGCCCTGAGGAACTGTCCAGCTGTCTTGGGTTACCTTCTTGCAAAATAAACTATAGGACAATCAGATAGAGCTAATGTTAGTGTCAAACCCTCAGACTGCAAGGCGCAAGAGAAAGGCTGCAGCTAGTAAGTAACAAGGGGTGCCTAAGAAGAGGAATGGAACAACTTACATTAAAAACTAAAATGAGCACCTTAAAATGTGGGCTCATCTTAAGTCACTGGGCAACTATAACTTCTGAATAAGGCTTCTGGTCCAGAGCCCAGCCTGGTAAACTCAGCCCTTGCTTTCTAAGGGACATGCACCATGCTTACTATGGGTACAGAATTCTTTCCTTGGCCTGTTAACACTGCATGTAGCACTAGAACATGTCATATATTGACAGTGGATTTACCTCTTGCGATAACCAAACATGAGGAAGAGGACACAGAAGATGATACAAGCCATCCCAATATGGATTCCCACTACAATCCCAGCGAGGGAGGTTTCCCCTTCCTGGTTACAGTGACAAACAGGATGTGCATCTGCTGAGAAAGACACAAAGGAATCTGATACAACACCATACACAAATGCAGCAGTATAGCAATAACACATCTCATATACAACACTGCATGGGACACGAGAGAGGGAACACAAAACGGATCGGAAACAAATGTTATTAAAGATCAAATTCAGAATAATCAATTCAGATAGAGTAATTAAAAAATGCACCAAAGAAAATGCTAAATATCAAATAAACTTGCAGTTATCATAAATACACCAGAACTGATTGAGAGAAAGATATAAGAGCAACCGTCATATTAAAAACAGTGAAGGTACCACAAAGCCATCAGGAGAAGCTCAGCACATATCCATGCATATCAATGTGGCATTCCTGCAAATTGTATTCCACAAGTTTCTCACAGTGCATCCACATTTATGTCACAGATGTGATGAGATGCAATTTCTTTTCCTTTGTATCCTAGAATGTCAAACTGGATCTACTGGCATGTACTGTGGTTAAATGAAGAAATTACTTACCTGAAATTTTGTTTCCCTGTACGTACCTGGATCAGTCCAAACTGATGGGTTTTGCCTCCCTTCCAGTAGATGGAGACAGAGAAAAACTTGAAGAGCACCCCCTCTTAAACCGGTGTGCCACCTGTGTCTCTTCAGTATTTCTCTGTCTCCAGCAGATGGAGGTGGTGCAAAACCTGCGGTCTTGAACTTACAAAAAAAAAAAAGTGGGATAAGAGATTTTTACTTCTTTCTCTTTGGCAGATCAGGCAGGACAACAAAGTTAATCCTCCCAGGGGGGGGTTGGCAGGTCCTGGTGGGACCATCCCCCCTGGTTGCAGGTACCCGGAGCTGGGGTTGGATACCCTGTCTGCTCCTTCATTCCGTGAGGCACTAGGGGTGAATATCAGTGGTCCAGTTCCTCCCCCTCCCTGGTCCCGGACCCGGAGACATCACCATACCACTTGCTCTGGTAAAGTTTTGGGAGTTTACGTTAAAAAAAAAAAAAAAAAAGCCGGGCGCGCTCCTTTTTGCTTCTGCCGCAGCGACCACGTGCTCGGTGGCAGTGCCTGTGTTTGCGCCTTCCAAGCGCTGTTGCCGCTTGATTCTTCAGCTTCGTGGCTCTCCCGCATTGGCCTCTGTTCCTGGTGCCTCCCCGATGAGGAGGGGACATCAGATGTCAACCGGGTAAAAGCAGCTATGTCCCGTGGAGCAGGCAGGAGACTGCGGCTGCCTCATTCCCGCTGATCATGGGAACGGCAGCCATTTTTACTTCCTTTGCTGCTGTGTTGAATAGAGCGGCTGAGGGAGGGGGATCTCCCGCCTTCCCTTTCTCCCACTGATAGTCCTGGGAGCCCTCATGGCTCATTTTTGGATGGCTTTCATGATGACCCCTAACAACCCCTGGTAGGGGATGTTAGGGGTCAGCCGGCCTTTACCGTGGATTTTGTGTTTTTTTAATGCACAAAGCGTATCTGGTGAGCCAATCTCAGCAAGGTGAGGCATTGGTGCACAGGCCGGCGGACAGTCCTCCGCCCCCGAAGGTCCCCAGGCGGCTGGAGCCCCAAGGGGCAGTTAGACTGAGGAAAGTCCGGGGTCCCGGTGAACTTCCTCAAGGGGACTCAGGCTCTGTAGAACGTCCAGGGCCTGATACTTCGGTGCCTCCCCCTCCCTTCACCGGGAAAGATCAGGGTGAGGAACTAGAGAAGACCTTGCCGAGGGATGAGCTTGACCCGCTAATTCCACATGTTCTAGCCGAGCTGGGATGTCCCAGCCCATGACACGGTGGACCCTGTTCTGGCCAGGTTGCATGGTCCAGCTACTATGTTCCCCTTTTATCCTATGCGCCAACAGCTGATGCTCCGTGAGTGGGATACTCCGGAATCCAGCCTGCGCGTGGGATGAGCTATAGACAAGCTCTATCCGCTGCCTGAGGACTCCTTGGGACTCCTGAAGGTTCCTAAGGTGGATGCTTCGGTGTCAGCTGTCACCAAAAGGACAACTATTCTGGTGGCATGAGCAGCAGTTCTCAAGGATCTTCAGGACAGAAAACTCAAGTCCATCTCAAAAGAATATTTGAGGTGTCAGCGCTCAGTGTTAGGGCTGCTAGCTGCAGCAGTCTTATGCAGCGAGCGAGCCTGAGGTGGGTTCAACAACTCCTCAGTGCGAAAGATCTCTCTCCTCAGGAGTCTGTGCAGGCGGAGCATTTGGAGGCAGCGGTGGGTGAGGTCCATGAAGGGTATCAACTCTGGGCTCTGATGGCTTTGGAGGCCTTGAGGGCAACGCAGGCATCGACGGTTCCCCTAGCATCGAGGGGATCAGAGGCCACAGTAGGCTGGAAGGACCCGGGATGGGCTCCAAGAACCGTGGTCTGGGAAACATGGTACCTGCTGTATCTTCCTTCTTGGAGAACCAGAAATCGAGATCGCTTGGGTGGCCGCTGGGGAACAGAGGGTCCCTCAGGCACCGGTAGCATCAGAAGGGTGCCCAGGAGGATGTTCAGATGCTCCAGCAGGGGCACTAGCATTGAGGGCGGAGGCTCAGGCACTGGTATGGGGGTCGGTGGCACTGGCAGCTCAATGCCCTGGAGCGATTTGAGCCACCACAGTCTGCCCCCTGCGGTCCAACTCCTCCTGAAAGTGTGGAGGGGGTCAAGACTGATGGAGGGGGATGCGGTGTTACTGGCTCTTCCTCAGATCTCCGAGGTGGCACGGTATCCAGCACCAGTGTCTGTGGGGAACGCCGAGGACTACCAGGGGGATTGGAGGATGGGGGGCCTCTGATGGCTGGTGTCACTTCGAAGGCAGCTTGTCAGGCGCCAATGCTGTGCATCGACGGCGACCTGTGGCGATGCTTGCAGGATCTTTTTTTGTGCTCGGCCCAGTCTTTCCCCGGCACTGAGGAATTGGAGGATCCCAATGTCTGGGAGAGCAGTGAGACCATTGATGATCTATCACAGACTCCTCGATCCTTGGAGTTACTAGCAAGAGGAACGTCCAGGGGAAGCATATCCAAAGTCTCCTCACGACCTCTCGGCGTCGATGGAACTGACGCAGGAGTAGATGAAAAGTTTCTCCATCTTATTGTGGCGTGCTAGATGCCCTTTGGGAGGCATCTGATCACAAAGACAGCACCCACGGACGTCGTGCGAGACCCACAGGCAGAGTATACAAACCTCATGCAGATCCATGATGGACATGGTCTGCAGGCACTGAGGGCACCGATGAAAACCGGTTGATGCCATAAAAACACCCAGCGTGTGGTCAATGACCGGTGGTCACCATGAGGTGAACATCAGGAATCGACCGCAAAGTTGGGTAATAGAAAACCTACCAGGCCAAGGAGGCACTGACCGCGAAGGGAGACCAGACAAGGAAAAATGACAGAAACCCGAAACTTATTCGAGAAAACAAGAAAAAAACTGGAGAGCTCCACGACCGCAGGGCAACTGCACCGTGGAAAAGAAGAGACTGAAGGGGGACCTCACGTGGATGCGGGGATAGTAGCAGGCAGGGCATGCTCAGTCTTCTGGTCAAAGCTCCTAGAAACTTTGACAAAAGTTTTCTGTTCCGGGCTCCATCGGATGATGTCACTCACATGTGTGTCCTAGGAGAACTGGAGAAGAATCCAGAAGGTTTGGGAAAAGGGAAGGGAAAGAGGGAGCTAGCACAACTGGCTATCAAATCCCCCCTACACACAAGGACCAAGCAGAAAGGAGCCACCAACTCCCCCTACTCGTTCATACTCCACCAGAGTGAATGCCCAAAGAACAAAACATACTAGGAGCAAATTTTCTCATGTTTACAGGCTGCAGGATTCATCAACTCTGTCTTCTGCTGGAGACAAAGAAAAGGTTTCACGGTGCCCTAAGAAGGGTAACATTAGATAATCACATTTTTTCTCTGGCTGCATCTGCTGGCAGGGGTGCTAAACCATAGGTCCTGAACTGGTCTGTGGGGGACAAGGGACTTGGATTTATACTTTGATATCCTTCTTCGCTTAAATGGAATAAAGTCACTCACCCAGCTTCTCTGCATTCTCCTTCAGGGATACAAAGCGCACGGTGCTGTTCCCTTCCCCGTTCCCATTGAATGCTTGCAGCTTGATCTCATATGTCTCCGAAGTTTCTGAAAAAGAAAGGATTGGAAAGAACATTAGCAGCCATGAGGAATTTTGGGAGAGAAGGAAGTAATGTTAAAGAACGGGGAGGAGGGATCTTACCCAGATCAGTGAATACATGTGAGTTAGCCGTGCTCAATAGGACCAGAGGGCCCTCAAAGTGTGTGACTGGGATTTTTCTGTAGAACAGTTTAAATCCCTCAATCTTGCCTGGATTCTGAGGCAATTCCCAAAATGCTTGTACTGCAGTTGAATTAATGACTTTGGTGAAGAAGCCAAGAGGTGCAGGAGCTAAAGAAGACAATTAAGGATATGTAAAGCTCAGAGGGACAGGTGTAACACTCTAGACATCAGACATAAATCCAATGAAACAACATAGCAGAGGCATAAAATTGTCAGGGAATAGACACAAAGGATTTCCATTTCTTGCTCTGAGCTCTGGGGGGGGGGGGGGTAAACACACTAGAGCAGTCTTTCCTACCCCTGTTCTGGATGCCCATTTAACCAGTCGGGATTTTTGAATATCTGTAATGAATATGTATGAGATAGTTTGTCATGCACATTCATTGTGGCAATCCTGAAACCACAAGTCGATAGGTGTGCCTCCAGGATGGGGTGGGAAACACTGTACTAGAGTCTCCTTTGGGGTGCTAGGTTGTGAGCTGCTGTGCTGCGTTTTGGTCAACATTAAAATACCCTAGGTGAGAAATATTTACCTTTCTTATCTTTAAATTTGTTAATCGCTTTTGCAAAAGCACTAAGCGATATCCAGATAAAACATTCATAAAATGTATAACATCATAAAAACAAAAACCATCCAAACATATAAGTAATCTGCAAAGAACCCATAGAAGCTAAAGGAAACATTTAAAGTAAGCCTGTCTGAAGAAGAATGACATGAAACGGTCTTCTAAGCCTTACTGTTTATGAACAGCGAAAAACAAAGCAGGCTCACCGCTTCCCATGGTGGTGGCCAGGATCACTTCAGAGTCCTTGCTGGCCCCCAGAGGGGAGTAAGCCTTTAGGTAGATGGCATAAGTAGTGGAAGGCTCTAGGTTTGTGAAGACATGTTTGAAGGTGGTCTTACTGACTGCTTCCTGCAGCTCCCGGCTGTCTGGTTCTGATACACAAATGCAGTGTGATACCATCAATATGGAGACATTTTCTTACCTGTTACTACTTTCCATGAATCCTGCTACACCAGTCCAGACATGAGTTTATCAGCAAATGGAGGCAGAGTACACATCTTTCTCAGTGACCTCATTGCTATTATATAGAGGTGCTGCAGACAGAGAAACCCAGAATACCAAAGCACTAACCACCAAAAACATTAACATGCACTTCAGAATGGGAAGAGAAGATCCCCCTTAGCATGTAATACTTGTCCCGATTCTAAACTCAGAAATAGAAGAGAGAGCCATGCAGATGAGGAAATATACTGGGTGTTGCATTACCTTTGCCTCCCCCATTGCAGCAGTAACTAGAAACCTGATAGAAACATGCAATATACCATTTAAAAAAAAAATTTATGCAAATTTTCATAAACATACAAAGAATCACCTTTGCATTAAAATACATGGACAATAACTCCAAACAAAATTCTCCATTTAGGTATTGAAAACAATAAGAAAAAACAATTATTTCAAGTTATTTATCCATTTAAATAAACAAAGAAGAAAAAGGAGGGAGATCACAAATTATGGGAGATGTAAGGAAAAAGGAAAAAATAAGAAATAAGCTTGGTATGCAATCAGACTATAACATTTATCATTACCACTGATACTTATAGTGACCCTGGAGAAGAAATTAATGGCAGTTTGGAACCTTAAGCTGTGCAATATAGCATTTTAATCAGCATTCAAAACTGAATTTAACAACATACAATTAATAATTGGTGTGCCCATCGTTAGTTTGCACAACGGTTTTAAAATGAGTGCGGTAACAGCTTTTTTTCTGCGTGTTGCTGGAATTTTCAATAAGTTTTTGGCTTTTTGGAGACACTGTTAGCGGCCAACTGTCACTAAGCACTTGGCAGCAATCTTGCCTCATGTCCTCTGAACCCAGCTTTTGCTTCAACCTAATTTTTCAGCAATCCACTTTTTTTGTAATAAAGTTTGCTCTGACATCATGCACCTCATGAAATGCAATAAACTTAATGCAGTCAGTCTGACGCTTTTTTTCGCTATATGTTCCAGCCATAAATAATACATTTAAGTAATGTGTAAGCTGCTGTTAAAATTCCATATTGAATGGCCTATAAAATGGTACAAAAATTCTGTTAATGGTATAATCCAGGGGGGCACTAGGGCTGTGGAGGCAAAGGTTGCTGCAAAAAATGTACCAGATAAGAACCTGAAACATTACCTTATTCTCTGTTTGTAGCCCAACTTCTTGGGAGGGTCCTGGAGTGGTGTAGCAGGATTAATGGAAAGAAAATTAACAAGTAAGAAAACTTCTCCTTCCATTTCATCCTGCTACACCAGCTCAGACAGGTAGGAAGTACCAAAGTCCAACTAATCTTGGGAGGAGGAAGTACAGGCCACTTTAAGAACATCAGTCCCAAAAGCCATGTCCTGTTTAGCATTGATATCCAATCTTGAACGAGTATCCAATCTTAGCATTGATATCCAATCTTGAACGAGTAGATGTGAATCAGTTATTTACACTTTCGATTAATAGAAGGACTAGGGGGCATTCCATGAAGTTAGCAAGAAGCACATTTAAGACTAATCAGAGAAAATTCTTTTTCACTCAACGCACAATAAAGCTCTGGAATTTGTTGCCAGAGGATGTGGTTAGTGCAGTTAGTGTAGCTGGGTTCAAAAAAGGTTTGGATAAGTTCTTGGAGGAGAAGTCCATTAATGGCTATTAATCAAGTTTACTTAGAGAATAGCCACTGCTATTAATTGCATCAGTAGCATGAGATCTTCTTAGTGTTTGGGAAATTACCAGGTTCTTGGGGCCTGGTTTGGCCTCTTGGAAACAGGATGCTGAGCTTGATGGACCCTTGGTCTGACCCAGCATGGCAATTTTTTATGTTCTTTATTTTATGTAATACTTGGAAAAGGAATTCAGAGATGATTGTGTCATTGCCTTACAAATATACACCAGTGCAATTGCAACTGTTTCTGTCCAAGAAGAAGGCTGAGCCCTAGTAGAATGAGTTTGAATAGTCACTGGAGCCTGATGCCTTCTGAATAAATATGATGAAGAAATTATTTTCATGATCCACCGTGCCAGAATAGCTTTAGAAGCTGCTTTACCTCTGTGCAGTCCTCCAGTCTATCCTTTCTGTGGAAAGGATTGGTGATCTCCAGATATCTCAGGAGAACTCTGCAAACATCTATAAATCTCAGCAACTTGTTTTTGTCCTAATACTCTGTCTTAGAAGAGGCTGGCGAAGAAAGACTGGTGGAAGTGAAAAAAAGAAATGACGGTACTATCCAAAAGAACACTGAATCTGGCTTGAAAACCAAAATATGGTCCCTAAAGGAAAAAGCCTGAATCTCTGAAATCCGCCTGGCACAGCAGATAACTACAAGAAAAACTATCTTCAACAATAAATCCTTAACCAAACAATAGGGCCGATACAGTACAGTGCGCTCCGGTGGAGCGCACTGTTAACCCGCGCTCCACCGGGTTAACAGTGTCCCTAGCGCCTCTATTTACCACGGGCCCTCATTTGAATACTAAATCACCCACTCTCCCGCAACTTTTACTGTATCGGCCGCTCAAAGGAAGATGTGACTAGAGTCTTCAGCTTTAGTCACATCTGAGATCCCACTGGGGCACCATCAGTAAAACAGGACGTCGAAAACTCTTCACTCCTCAAAGAAAATGGACCACGTCCAAATGAGAAGCAACTGAGAATCTCTGAATTCTACTCCTAAAACGAGATGGCGGCCACTTGGATCTTTAAAGAATTTAAGGCTAAGCCCTTATCCAGGCCCTTCTGGAGGAAAGCTTGGATAAGTCTGTCAAGGAAATATCACTTCTTCATTACAGAAAGCTTCCAGATCCTAACATAGGCCAAGGAGGTGGAAAACTTATGAGAATTCAAAAAAGCAGAAACTATAAGATAAAATGGAGCTGGATCCTCCATGGAGATTGGTTCCTGAATATGGAGACCCCAAGCTACGGAGTCTAAATAGACTGTTTGAATAACATGTCTTGGACAACCACAAGAGATCCGCGTACCATGGCCTCCAGGGCCACTGGGACCATGGGAAATCTTAACAGTTCTATCCTTTGCATAATCCTGCCAATCAAAAGCTAAGGCAGGAACACAATTAGCAATTCTACTGTCAGACAGGGCTCAACAAGGGTGTCTATTCCTTTGGTCCCAAATTCTCTGCACTTGCAAAAAAAAAAAAAAGTAACATCTTGGTATTGCGAGTTGCCATCAGATCCATGTGAAGTAGACCCCACTGAAGGACGATCTGGTGAAAGGTGTCCTGACTGAGTTCCCAGTCACCAGGATTTAGAAGATTCTGTTTAGAAAATCAGCTTGACATTCTCCTGGCCTATGATATGGGCTGCCAACAAAAGCAGAAGATTTTTCTTTGTCTAAGGGAACAGAAGGATCTGTCACCTTAGAAACTGCCAGACTACAGATGCTGCCCTATCTAGTCACGTATGCCATGGCTGTCTTGTTGTCAGAGAGCACCCTGATAGCCTTCTCCTGAATCCAATGAAGAAACTGATGGACAAAGTCCCCTCTTTCTTTGAAACCACAAAGTAAATAGAATAACAACCCGTTCCTTGTTCGTTCACAGGCATGGGAACAATGGCTCCAAGCAACTGCAGAGGATAGAGTGTCCACTTTACTATCCACCTCTTTTCCACGTACGCGCAAGGGAAGATCATGAAACAGTCCCGAAGCAGACGAACAAATTCTAAATCGTAACCTTGTTCTACCATGCTTAAGTTCCACAAGTCTGTAGTGAATCTGGCCTATTTCTCGTAAAACAGGGTCAGCCGACCCCCTATAAGCGGGACAGAGGAGCGGACCGGCCTTGTTTCACTGTGCTGACTTGGCTCCAGAACCGCCCTATCCGGAGCCATCTTGTCTGGGCTTTCTTCCCCGAAAGGACTGGTTCCAGGACTGCTGCCTCCCCAAGGCTGGTCTCTGCCCATCAGAGGATGATCTCCTTGGACAAAATCGCCTGTTTCCTCGGAACCGCCATGCCCAGAAGAGGAATACCTTGCTTCTCTGGGCTTATCCTCAGACAGCTTGTGAACTTTATTGTCCCCGAGATGCTTTACCAGTTCCTTCAACTCCTTTCTGAAGAGCAGTTTCTCCTTAAAAGGTAGCGATCCCAGCTAAGACTTGGACAAGACATCCACCGATCAGTTTCATAACCACAGCAGCCTTCTTGCTGAGACTGCCGACATCATGTTCCTAGAGGATGTCAGGATGAGGTCACACAGCGCATCCGTGCCATAGGCTACTATGGCTTCCAGCCGCTCCACCTGCTTCACCTCCAAAGAGGACATGAACCTATCAGACTGCAGCTCTTGGACCCACCGCAGCCCCACTCGAAGCATGAATTTGCTGCAAACCACAGCCCAAATGCTGAGCACAGATACCTAAAAAATCTTTTTCAGATGGACCTCAAGCCTCCTGTCCTACAAATCCTTCAAAACGGCAGCCACTGGAATCATCATCTTCGTAGTTACCACTGACATGGCAGCATCTATCTTCGGCACCCTCAATAGCTCCAAAGAGTCCTCGGGTAAAGGATATAATTTATCCATCACCTGGCCCACTTTCAGTCCAGTATCCGGCGTGTCCCACTCCCAGACCACCAACTGCTTAATGGACTTATGAAAAGGAAAAGCCCTCGCCGGGCCCTGTAAGCCAACCATAACTGGATCAACATCCTCCTGATCAGGCTCCTTCTCCGGAAGCTTGATCCCCAACTCCTCTAAAACATGGAGCATCAGGGGCCCTAACTCTTCCCTACAGAAGAGCCATACCACATTCGGATCATCACCGACAATAGGCAGGCCTTCCTCCTTGTCTTACATAGAGTGCCGAACCGAACTGGGACGTCACCATCAGAACCCTCTGAAAATTCGTCCCCTGCAGCGTGCGGGGCAGACTCCCCAAGGACTAGCCGAACCCTGGTAGCCTCCGGTCTGCCTGCGGCTCTGGATCTCTTCTTGGGATGAGGCTCAGTGGAAACATCAAGCTTGGGCTCATGCTGCCCCGCGGACTTTCGGACTCTATAAGCTTTGTGCATCAACAGTACAAAATCCGCAGAAAAGGAGGTAGAATGGTCAGAATCCTCCTCCAGGAGGTCCTCTACCACCTCTGCCTGGCCCCCTTGAGCCCTTAAGGCCCATTCAGGACTCCCATCAGCCAGGGACAATAGGGAGGGAAATCCCCCTCCCGACCCAATGGCTTCAGATCGAGCAGCAAATATGGCCAAAATGGCCGCATTCCCGTGCAAATGGGAAACTGCTCCGGTCCTCCAGCGACGTCTGCACAAGCGCTGCCAACTCGCGCTGCCAGTCAGCCCCTCCCCCGCGGACATGCTGGAATCACTCTCTTCCCCTCGCCTGGGAGGCAGCGGGAGCAGCGGCCGCTGCATGTGAGCTGCATGCGCGAATCTCCACAGCCGTCGCACTTCAAGCCACTTGGCATGCTTTCCCAGCGACTGCCCACGGGAAAACGCCGATGAAGGAGAGAGCACAAGGGAAAGCCTTTGAATGCCGAACCTTGCTCGGTGAAAAAACCACCTGCCCTAGACAGAAGGCAGAGCCTTTCACCGGCAAGGCCTCACAACTCTGCTTTTCTTTTTTTTTTTAAACTTTAAGAAGCGGACAAAGGAACAGAAGAGGCACTTTCTTGTTCTGAAGATGGGCAGCAGGCTCCTTCAATCCTCCTGGGGCAGAGGGAGCTGGATCCACCAGCTTTCTGCCCCCCGGCTATTTGGACAGAGCAAGTAAGGGTCCCCAAGCTCCTGCTAGTCCACCTCAAGACCAGGAGGGATAGCCCCATCAGGGCCTGCCAACCACTTGGGAAATTAGAACTTTTTTTTTTTTTTTAAAGTTTAGTTGAGACTGCAGGTTTGCACATCTACCATCTGCTGGAGTCAGAGAAATACTGAGGGACTGCAGGAGGCGTACTAAGCTAGATGGCAGTGTCAGTTAAACTTTCTCTGTCTCCATCCACTGAAAGGGAGGCATAAACCCAGGAGTCTGGACTGATCTGGGTATGGACAGGGAATGTTTGCTATACTGTTATCTTTGTTAGGCTTTCTCTGATTTTTGTTACTTAATGTCCTATGCCATTTTAAAATTCTGTATGGTTTTTAACCTCTCTTGTAATCCCACGCTTGTAGACTGCAGGATAAACTTTAAAAAAATATATAAACACATTTTCTCTATTGAAAGCAACCTTGTCCTTCTCCAGAGATGCACAGCTGGCTGAATCCAGCTGGTCCTTCACTGAACTAAAACTCTGAGACCAACTTGAGGTGCTTACTGGGCACCTGATCTACAGGCTGTGCCCTGGAGGAGGCACCCAAGGGAGGAGATGGTTGCCCAGTAGCCCCAGGAGGCCTGATGATTAATTCAGGAGCGAATGCCTTGGAAAAAGACACCTCCCCGGCATAAGGAATTGAATAAGAAGATCTCCTAATGAGTCAGCACTGGTAGATCCCCCAAATCCTGGGAGAGTTCAGAAACATATTGAGGACAATCACAAATGGCTTGGAGGAAGGGTTTAAAATAGCAGACTTTCCCGCCAAAACTGCTGACTCTGAGGTCTCCCTTGTCTTCTGATCTGAGTGTGGCACTGAGAGACTTCTTTTCCCCATGCTAAAACAGGCATCCGACTGCTACCCTTCTGCCACTTACCAGAAAATCCATCCCTCTGCCTTTGCAGCACTCCAGATCAAGTTGCTGACTCCTTTTTCTTTTTCCACCAGGAATAAAGGCTCCTCTTCCAAATCCTGAAGTTTTGCTTGGGCAACAAACTTTTTTTTTTCTTGCCTGCAAGAGCCCAGAAAGAGAACCCCCCCCCCCCCCCCAACCAATTTCCTTCTGGGATTGGGAGCTTCCAAGGGGCTCACTATGCTGGCCAGAAACAGGTGTCTGGCCCAAGAAAAAATCTAACCAATGCCTAAATCTCTCCAAGCAGGAGGCAGGACATAAAAAAATCTTGCTGCACCATTAGTTGTACTACCATCTGCTGGGTTTCTCTGTGCTGCACCACCTCTATGAGGTCAATGAGCAAGCTGTGTACTCTGCCTCCATCTTCTCTAGGGGGACATAAATCCACCTGTCTGGACTGGTGTAGCAGCATGAAGTGGAAACCATAACATATGGCAGGTAAGGTTCTGATGGGCTTGAGGATCACTATGAAATATGCAAAGGTACAACCTACAGCTAGCACAATCTCCTAGGATAAACATTACACATAATTTATTACATCACCTTACATAAAGGGAGTTTGGTGGAAGAGAGAAGAAAGCACTAAATGGCTATTATACAGAGAACACAATGAGGCGTCATGAATGCAACAGTTAAGCAGAGTTGCTTACCTGTAACAGGTGTTCTCCAACGACAGCAGGATGTTAGTCATCATACATGGGTGACATCATCAGATGGAGCCCAACAAGTAAAACTTTTGTCAGTTTCTAGAAACTTTGACTGGCACACTGAGCATGTCCAGCATGCTGCCAATCACGCGTCCACGCGAGGTCCCCCTTCAGTCTTATAGCATATAGTTTGCAAAAAATTAAAATAACAGAGAGAGACCCAACTCCACGGGTTGGTAGGCGGGTTTCGTAAGGACTAACATCCTGCTGTCCTTGGAGAAACCTGTTATAGGTAAGCAACTCTGCTTTCTCCAAGGACATGCAGGATGGTAGACCTCACATATGGGTGATTATGTAGCTCCAGACCGCTCCTAACGTGTGCAGCAAAAAACAGGTGCCAATGTGCACAACAACTAGGGCTGCAATAACCAGAGGAGCAGGCTGCACCCAAGGATAGGGCCCAAGGAGGGAGAGTTGGGTTTTCATGGCTGAAAGAGAAACGCCGGCCAGCCTTATCCAGGCAATAATGCGAGGCGAACGTGTGGAGGGAACTCCAGGTCACCACTCTGCAAATCTTGTGAATGGGGACTGCATGCAAGTAAGCCACCGAGACTGACATGGCTCACACAGAATGAGCCTTGACATGACCTTCAAGCTGTAAACCTGCCTGAGCGTAGCAGAAGGAAATAAGAGTCCACAAGCCAATGGTATACGGTCATCCAGAGTGTGCACAGCCCGTTCACTCTGGTGAGCATGCGATCTTGGAAAAAAGGAAGGCAACATAATGGACTGATTGAGATGGAGCTCTGTGACCACCTTTGGAAGGAACTTCGGGTGCGTACACAAGAACAACTTATCATGACAAAATTTTGTATAAGGGGGTACAACACCAGAGCTTGCAGCTCACTCACCCTGCACACTGAAGTAACCACAACCAAGAAGATGACCTTCCAGGATACGTACTTCAAGTCGCAGGACTGAACTGGCTCAAACGGAGCCTTCATGAGCTTGTACAGGACGACGTTGAGGTCCCAGGAGACCACTGGCAGCCGAGTGGGAGGCTTAAGTTGTAACAAGCCCTTCATGGACCGCCCACAAGCAGATGGGTGGAAATGGAGTCACCATCCCTACCCTAATGGTATGCCCCGATGTCACTAAGGTGAACCCTCACTGACGTGGTCTGCAGACCAGACTCGGAGAGGTGCAACAGGTAGTCCAAAAGCTTCCGTGAGGAACAAGAGAAGGGATCTAGACCAAGTCCTACACACCAAACAGAAAACTGCTTCCACTTGACTGTAGGATTTTCTTGTGGTGGGGTTTTCTCAATTCCAAAAGGACATGCAATACGCCCTCTGAAAGGCCCAGAGCCTGGACAGTCACCCGGTCAACATCCAAGCCATGAGAGACAGGGCTTGGAGGTTGGGGTGGCGGAGCCTGCCCTGGTCCTGAGAGATTAGGTCCGAAGCAGTCCCCAACTGGATCGGGGGGCGCGAGGCCAGCTCCTGTAGAAGTGGGAACCAGACCTGGCGAGGCCAAAAGGGTGCGATCAGGATCATGGTATCCCGGTCCTGTTGGAGCTTTGGAGTGTTTTTGAGATGAGCGGAAGGGGAAGGTAAGTGTATAGCAGTCCAGTGCCCCAGTGAGGGCGAAAAAGGCATCTGACACCGATCCTCTGCTCGTCCGACCCAGAGAGCAGAAATGATCTACTTTCTTGTTCCCTGGGGAAGCAAAGAGGTCCATGTCCGGGTCCCCCACAAGCGAAAGATACAGTTCACTACCCTCTTGATTGAGGGACCACTCGTGAGGTCGGAAGGCCTGGCTCAGGGAGTCTGCAGAGACGTTGTCCACCCTGAGGAGGTACACCACCCAGAGGAGAATGCCATTCTCGATGGCCCATGACCAGATCTGGACTGCCTCAGAGCGTATGACCCTGTTCAGATACCACACAGCCAGATTGTCAGTTTGAACAAGGACCACTTTTTTGAGCAATTGCTCTCTGAATATCTGCAGGGCATACCAGATCGCACATAATTCCAGGAAGTTGATCTGGGACTGCGTCTCCCTCAAAGACCAAAGACCCTGAGTGTGGAGGCCTGAAACATGGGACCCCCAACCCATATGTGATGCATCCATGGCGAGGACAATCTGGGGCTGTGAGCTCCGAAAGGCATCCACTTTTCCAAATTTGATGGGGTTGCCCACCCCACGAGGGATTGCAGAAGGGGAATGGTGATCAGGACACGAGCCCATAGATCCTGGGTGGCTTGATACCAGTGGGAGCGTTACATCCACTGAGCCCTGCGCATGTGAAGTCAAGCAAACAGCGTATCGTGCATCGTCGCCAGCATATAACCCAGCAGTCAGAGAAACTGGTGCGCTGAGACATGGGAGCAACTGGAGACTACCTGAACGAGAGCAGCGAGGGGCTCCACCCTGTCTAGAGGTAGAAAAGCCTTCTTCTGGATCGCGTCCAGCCGGGCCCCAATGAAGTCCAGTTGTAACAACGGCTGAAGATGGGATTTTGGATAGTTAATCAGAAAACCCAGATTTTCCAAGACTTGGATTGTGACTCACAGGGCACTCTGCGCTCCCTGCCTGGAGTCGCTCTTGATAAGTCAACCATCGAGGTAAGGGAAGGCATGAACCCCTCGTCTCTGAAGATAGGCCCCAGCTACCACCAGGCATTTGGTGAAAACACAGGGTGCAGACGCAAGGCCGAAGGGCAGCACCTGGTACTGATAGTGTTTTTCTTCTACCAGGAATTGCAGACATCCACCGGAGAAATGGAGATATGGGCGTATGCGTCTTTCAGATCAAAGGATCAGAGGCCAGTCTCCTGCCTTGAACTTTTCTCTGATAAGAAACTGGTTTAACGCCCTCAGGTCCAGAATGGGCTGAAGGTCACCAGTTTTGTTGGGAATCATGAAATATCCGGAGTAGAACCCCCTCGTCCCACTGGCTTAGCGGAACTAGTTCAACCACGTGAGCCATTAAGAGGGTGGAGAACTCTACTCGAAGTACCTGTAGGTTCTTTACTGCTTTCCACTGTGGACATGGAGGAGAGCAGGATGGAACTCATTGGAAATGCAATCTGTATCCCTGGCACACGATGGATAGGAGCCAATGGTCCAATGTAATCGAAGTCCCCACTGGGAGTTGACCCCATGGGGCAAGGGAGGCTGGCTCATGCTCCCTGGCTGCCAGTCAAAATCCTGCAACGGGGGTCTATGGTGGGGTTGGGGTCAGACAGGGTGTATAAGGTTGCTGCGTCCTCTGTCTTGCCAGAGACTATTGAGGTCTCGCTGTAGGGACCGGCAAGTACTACTTGCACGTTGGTAAAAAGACCAGCTCGGATACTGCCTAGGGGGCTTCTTGGGAGACTGGGTGTCGGAAGTACTGGCTGACAACTGTTGAAGGGACTCATGATAGCCTTCACTTGTGCCACCGTCTCTTTAATCCTGTCCCTGAATAGGTTTTCACCCATACAAGGCAAATCTGCCAGGCTGTCCTGGACCTCTGGGCACAGATCAGAGGCGCGCAGCCAAGCCATACGGCAAACACCAGTGCCCGCTGCGGCAATTCTCATGGCTGTCTCAAATACGTTGTACGTAGAGCGGACAAACTCAAGGCCCTGCTGTACTACCCTCTGAAATTCCTCCTGAATTTGCTGTGGGAGGTGTTCCCCCCCCAACTCCTAGGCCTGTTTCCAGAGGTTCCTGACCGCTAACATAGTGCCTTGAAACACCGGCATCTGAGAGCCCTATGCTCTCGGTCTTTGGGGGGGGGGGGGGGGTTTGAGGCGTGAGTGTGAAGCCTCTTCGCCTTCAAGGCCAATTCCACCACCAACAACTGGTGAGGGAGCTGTCTGCACTCGAACCCGGTGGTAGGCTGGACCAGATAAACTGCATCCGTTTATGGTTCACTGGAGGAACGGAGATGGGTTGCTCCCAGAGTTGGACTACCAGCTCCTTAAAGATGTCATTGACTGGGTCAGCCACTTCTTTGGGGCATCCAGGAATTGTAAGATCTCCAGCATCTTGTGCTGAGAGTCCTGCTCCGTTAACAGCTGGAAAGGCATCGACTCCTCCATGGCTCCATCCCTTTTGATGCTCCTCCGTAGGAGAGGGCTCCGAGGGCAAATCCTCCAATTCCTCCGTGGAGGAAATGGATGCCTCCCCTTCCCAGGGATCATAAGGGGCTTCCCCCCTCACTTTGCATGTCTGGAGACGTGGGGAGGCCGAGCACCCAACCGTGCCCTAAGTGTCACGCCAGGGGGCCTCTCAGGCTCCATCAGAATCGAAGAGGAAACCAAGGGCACCGGAAGGGCTCGGAGCCCTATGAGCACCGATGGATCCATTGGCTTTGGAAGCGCAGGGGACACGATGGTTCCAAGGGCATTGGTCCCGATGGCCCCAGGACAACTAGAGGGTGGCGGGGTGCTGTGTGCAAGTGGTGCACCGCCAATCCCGATGGTCTTTCCTCATCCAAGGAATCACTCACCGGAATGGGAACCAGTGGCGGCAGCAGTGATGCTCCCTTCGGCCACGAAAGGGTTTGGGGCATCATAGCCAGCTGCATCTGCAAGACACCGAGCAGCATATCCAGCCGTTACAGGAGAGGCGCAAGCACCACTGGAGTCAGCTCCTGAGGCGGTGGCAGTCCCGGAGGAACCAGAGGCTTGATGCCCTGCAGGCACGTGCTTCTCCAACTCCTCCTCAAAAGCTGCCAAGGATAAAACGGCTTGAGGAGGAGGAGGAAGCAGAATCGGAGTGTCCCCCGAGTTACAGGGAGACAACAAACCCTCCACCGGTGCTGGTGGAGGCCGCTGAAGGACCAGAGGGAATTGCTTCCTCTGCTTGAGACCACTTCGGGGGAGGCACTGATGCAGATGATGCCTACCCGCAGTCCGACTTGGAGGAAGATGAGCAGTGGCGATGTTTCCTCGACTTCTCCTGATGCTCACTTCGGTCTTTACCTAGAACAGACAGTTACAGAGAAGAGCCCGATCTAGAATGGGAAGACATTGAAAGTGCTTGGTCTCCCGCCCCCAACTCGTGACAGAGGCTGAAAGGGATTGAGACCGGGACTTTCTTTCTGAACGGGGTAGAAGTCCCAAACGCCAATGGTGGATCTGAACATTTAGGGCTGAACAGCTTCTCCATCTTGTCCAAGTGTGCCTGACAGCCCTTGGGGGTCATCTGGGCACAGAGACTGCAACCACAAACATCATGTGATGACCCCAGGCAGAGGAAACAGACCTCACGGGGGACTATGATGGACATAGTCTGGGGGCACCGGCAAAAGACGGACGACGCAATCACGAAAAGAACACGGCATGCGGTCGATAGCCGGCAGCCACTTGGGAGCGACACCGACAGCGATCGACCAAGAGAACCCGAAGAGCTTACCGAGATCGTAGGGAAAAACCCCGATAAAACAGAGGGACCCGATTGCTGTGATGAAAAAACTACAAAAAAGCAAAGAAACAAGCATGAGCTCCACGAGGCGAAAGCTTCGCGAAAAGGAAGAGACTGACGAGGTCCCTCACCTTGCATGGATGCGTGGTTAGTGGCATGCTGGGCATGCTCAGTGTGCCAGTCAAAGTTTCTAGAAAATTTGATGGGCATGCTCAGTGTACCAAAGTTTCTAGAAAATTTGACAAATGTTTTCCGTGCCGGGCTCCATCTGATGATGTCACCCATGTGTGAGGACTACCATCCTGCTTGTCCTTGGAGAACTTCTCACACAAAACAAGTACATATACCCTTTTTAAAAAAAGTTTTAGGATATCATAGAATTATATAAAACCTATTATTCTAAATTACACCCTTGTTACAAACATCTTTCTAAAGTGTTTCTCAGCTAGAATGTGCTGTAACCAATTGCACCAAGTGTACAAACTGCTTAGGAAGCATCTGTATCTATGCACTCACCTCCTGCTTTACGGATATGCAGGACATAGCCAATGATTCCCTCTGTCACCTCCAAAGAGGGAACTGTCCATGTCACCTGGATGTCAGTAGTGGAAACAGGGATGGCTGTGATGCCCTCAGGGGAACGGGGCAGTTCTTTGGATAGTGCAACCGCCAGCCGAGCACTGGCCTGGTTGGTACCTGCTGTGTTTTCAGCGATGCATTGATAAATAGCCTCATCTGTGGATGTGATATGCTGGATCATCAGGGTGCTGTGAACAGATCATATATGTACAGGAAAATTGGACTAGGCTGGACTGGATGAGGACAGAAATATAAAGCTGCTATGGAAACGAAGAAACCAGGCCACACAATACAAAAGGTGTTCACTGTTTTGCAACTGTAAATCAAGTTATCTGCAGGGAATGGGCTAGAATGACACTGCCTGCATACTTCCTGGGACAGGAGGGTTCGAGACCAGTCTCTTTATGAATTATCCCATTTTACTGAAACAATTTGAGTTCTATAAATCAAACTAAAACTAGAAACAGTAACAGTACTCCTTGCGCAGAATTTACAGCATCAAATACTTTCCCCTGGAAATTATTTGGATCTGCAGAAGGTGAACCAGCATTACTTGCTTCTGCTTTTTCAGAATTTTTAAGATCTCTATTACTGACATAATCAATGGTCTGTGTATACTGATCTCTCTCTCCAGCTTTGGGTGCAAAGCACCCAAAGCTGAAGATGTGGCTTTTTCAGTGTAAGTTTACTTGAATTTTGGGTTGGATTGAGTGCTGGAAATGTAGAGAGACAGTGTATGGGGTGGTATTGAAGAGATTTTACTGAAAGTATTTTAGCCTTGTATGATGTAAAACTGTACTGTATCCCATGTCATGCATTTGGCTCAGATGAATTTTGTAACTTGCCCTGAGCTTCGTTAGGGATGGGTGTGTTGAGAAATGGAACTAAATAATCCCGCTAGTATCATGAAGAAATTGAGCAGATTAAGGATTGTTCAGCGTCCCTATGAGGGAATTCCCAGAATTTCTATACTGAGGAAAGGGTGATAGACTGGGACCAACTCCCCTGTACTCCCTTCCTCTGCACCTTACCTGTTGTTGTTGCTCAGCTTCACATTTTCCCCTGGTGTTAAGATTTTGCCATTCTTCAGCCAGATGAGATGGGGCTCAGGCACTCCTTGTGCCACACAGGTGAAGATGGCACTGTTTCCCGGGGGCTTGCTTATGGACTGAGGCCACTGGACGAACTCTGGAGGAGCTAAAAGAGTTATATGGGGTTTAGCAGCTGGATAAATACACACACATTCACACACTTATTTAATAATGCCTGGTCTTAGAAGTACAACACAACCAATAAACCTTGTCCAAAGAATCAGAATTTAGAAATGTTTGCTGTTCAGTATTCTTCTATAGCATTTAAGATATAAAGCAATATTTTTGGAGCTCTAAACTAGTCAACAAAGGTAGGGTTGAACTCATAAATTGTTCCTGTCTAGCTGCTATCCCTTCTGTCTTATTAAAAAAGCAAATACAAATAAAAATCTACTGCAATTTTGTTTTGGATTCCAGGAGAGGTTGTTAATGTTTTCATAAATGAGTCACTTCCAGATTCTTTATGACTTACAAAACCATTCACATACTCCTAATGAGGGTCATAACTGAAGTGTGAACAATCGCAGCCTTGCAGATCTGCTCCACGGGAACTGCTCGCAAGTGGGCCACTGACACTGCCATGCCTCTAACAATATGACTCGACCCCCAGGATGCAGTCCCACCTGACCATAATAGGAGATACAATCTGGTAGCCAATTAATTGGATAGTGTCTGTTTAGCTATGGCAATGCCCAACCGATTCCTATTAAAAGAAATAAAAAGTTGGGTGGATTGTCTATGGGCTTCTGTCCGCTCCAGATAGAAGCCCAAAGAAGGCTAAGGCTTGCTTGCAGTCCAAACTGTGCGGTGCTCGTTCACCTTGGTGCAATAGGGCCTGGGAAAAAGTTGGTAGGACGATATAATAGTTAAGATGGAAGTCCATCAGCACCTTAGACAAGAACTTAGGGTGCATACGCAAGACCACCTCATCACGATAAAACTTAGTGTAAGTCGCTGACCTTGCACACTGAGATGACCGCCACCAAAAATATGACCTTCCAGGTCAGGTACTTCAGGTGCACAGTGGCTCAAAAGGAGCTTCCATCAGCTAAGCTAACACCAAGTTGAAGTCCCAAGACAGCAGGATGCCTTAGAGGAGGCTTCAATTGAAGCAGGTCCCGCATGAAACGGACAACTATAGGCCGTACAGAGATGGGCATACCATCTACACCGTGGTATTATGCGCCAATTGCACTGAGATGTACTCTAACAGAGATGGTTTTTAAGCCAACTTCCGACAGGTATAGAAGGTAATCAAGCAATTTTTGTGTGGGGCAGGAGATCGGATCTAGGGCCTTCTACTCACACCACACGGAAAACCTCCTCCACTTAAGTCCATACGACTTTCTAGTGGAAGGCTTTCTAGAAGCCACCAGGACCTGAGACACATCTTCAGAGATTGAGTGGTTGCAGAATTAACCTTTCAATATCCAGGCTGTGAGCGACAGGGTCTGGAGATTGGGATGTCGCATACTGCCTCAATCTTATGTGATGTGATCTGGGAAAGTCCCCAGACCGATCAGTCTCTGGATGTACAACTCCCGTAGGAGTGGAAACCAGACGTGTCTCGTGCAACAAGGGGCTATGAGGATCATAGTCCTCTTGTCCTTGCAAAGCTTCAAGAGAGTCTTTGCCAATAAGGGAATTGGAGGATACACGTACAGAAGATCCTTGCCCCAATGACAGGCAAGGGCGTCCGAGGCTGGTTTGCCATCTGACCTGTACAGGGAGCAGAACCAAGGTACCTTCCTGTTGCAAGGGGACGCGAATAGATCTATGTCATGGCTCAACCAGAGGCGGAATATCCAATTTGCCATCCCCTGGTCCAGGGACCACTGGTGGGGGTCTGAAGGCATGACTCAGTTATCCATCCCGGCCATGTACATGGCCCTGAGATCATCCCATGCGACAGGGCCCATAACCAGATCTGGACCGCTTCCTTACACAGCATTCCTCCCTGTTTGTTGATATACCACATCGCTACCTGGTTGTCGGTTTGGATCAGGATAACTTTGTTGGCCAGCCAATCTCTGAAAGCCCATAGTACTTACTTGATCGCCCAAACCTCTGGAAAGCTGATTTGACAACAGCTTTCCTGAACAGACCAAAGACCCTGGGTATTGTGCCCACCTATATGAGCTCCCCAGCCCAGGGTGGATGCATCCATGGTTAGGCCAATTTGGATAGGAGGACTTCGAAAAGAGATCTCCCGCTCCAGATTTGAAAGTACCTGCCACCAAGACGAGTCCCGGAGGGACAGGTTGACTTCGATGTAATCCTGGAGGTTCTACATTTATTTATACATGGCCTGGGACCACTGCCACCTCAGGAGCCATTGGACTCTGTGCATGTGTAAATGTCCCAAGCAAGTGACATGGACGGTTGCAGCCATATGGCCCAACAGCCTCAACATGTGCCCTGCTGACACCTCCGCTGCGATGGTCTTCAAAGTGATGGCCCTTTGAAGAGGCAGGAAGGCCTTCGCCTGAGCTGTGTCTAGCAAGGCTCCTATGAAGCCCAATGTGATGGGCCAAGATGGGACTTGATGAAGAACCCTAGCAACTCCAATACCCCACCCAATAAGTTCAATTGGTACTCTTGACAATGGAAAGAACCCACTGGTCTGAGGTTATACTGGGCCACTGGTTCGCAAAGAACTGCAGCCTGCCCCTGACTGGAGGGTCCAACGTCCTGGGGATGGGTGACTGGCCTATGCTCCCTAAGACCCAATCAAAACCCAGTCCCTGGAGTTGACTGAGGCTTGGGAGCTCTCTGTTGGCCTGGGACGGCCACGAGAGCCCTGATGCTGTTGATGCACATGAGGGGGCAGAGGATAGTACTTTCTCTAGCAAAATAATGACTTACTCTGCCCCAATCTCACTGACCTCTCCTAGAGGAGGAGGATGGGTCCAGAGTGCTGGCGGATAGCTGTTGGAGGGTTTCATGGTGGTCCCGGAGCTGGGCCACCGTGTCCATTGCCCTATCTCCGAGGAGCTTCTGCCCAGTACATGGCACATCAGCAAGTCATTCCTGTATCTCTGGTCAGAAATCCAAGGCCCGCAGCCAAGCCATTCTGCTGGCACCAATTCCCACTGCAGAAACCCTCGAGGCCATCTCAAAAACATAATAGGTTGCTCAGACCTCGTGTTTTCCGCACTCCAGACCTTTATGCATCAGTGGCAGGAGGGTGTCCTGCTGCAGCTGAGGCAGCTGCTCAGCCATCTCCTACACCTGCTTCCAGATCTCCCGCAAGTATTAGCTCATGTAGAGCTAATAGGAAGCTATGCGGGCAATGAGCATGGCACCCTGAAACGGTTTCCTCTCAAGTGTGTACATCGCTCTGTGGTCCTTCCCCAGAGACACTGAGGAATGGGTCAGAGAATGCTTGACTTTCTTGAGAGCAGATTCAACCACCACAGACTAGTGGGCACAGATGATGCTTATCGAATCCAGCAGCCTTCTGGACGAGGTAGACCCAGTCAGCCTTCTTGTTAATAGGAGACACTGTGAGGGGGTATTCCCATATCCTCAGCAACTCCTTAAGGATATTGTGTACCGGGACCACCACGATCTCCTTAAGAGGCTCCACAAACTGGAGGATCTCAAGCATTTTGAGTCTATCATCCTCCTCCGTCAGAAACTGAAATGGGATGGTTTCCGCCATCAACCTCAAAAACCCTCCGAAGGTTAAGTCCTCACATGGAGACTTCCTTCATTCTTCTGGAGGGGAAGGGTCTGATGGGAAGACCCTCAGAGCCTTCGGAGGAGGACTCCATGGTCTCATCCCCTCAAGGGTCATAGGGACCCTTATCCTCACTGTAAGCAACAGGGGATGGGTCCCTAGGCGCAGGCATCGGCACAGCTGGATAGGGGGCTACAGGCCTTGGTGTCTCTGCTGTCCTGAGAGGAGCTTCCTCCTCTGAGGAACCGGCAATGACCACCGTATCGGTAGGGGTAGGCTGTGGTACCCCAAAGTGCACGCACGCCATCCTGGGAACCGACGCCAGCTGAGTTGGTAATTCACCGATGAGCACATTGAGCTTCTCCAGCAGTGGTTCCAGGATGGACAGTATCTGCTCCGGTGCCACAGGACCGATGCCCTGCATTGCCCGTTCCATCGTCAGCTGGACTCGTCACTCCAGCTCCTTCTCTAACACTGCTGATGCCAACATCAACTGGGAAGACATAGGTGTGGTCAGATCCTCTTCAGACCCACGAGGTGGATTGGTGACTGGCATCAGAACCAGTGGACAAAGTTGCAGACCCCCAGTACCAATAGAGTACTGGTGTTCCTCGCTGTGGGGTTGCTTTGGGGGCATCACATCATTAGCCAGTGCATCCCTAGTAAAGACTCCACCTGCTCGATCTAAACAACTCACCTCAACTCAAGAGAGCAATTTCTCTTGGCAGCCCTAAACTCTGGAACACCCTCCCAATCAAACTCAGAACACAAGAAAACTTAAAAACTTTCAAAAAGAACTAAAAACATGGATGTTCACCAAAGCATATCAACTCACCCAATAAAGAAAAAAAAAACCAAAACACCAACCACTCCCTAGGAAATCTGGAGAACTCCATACTAGATATTATAACAAAAAATCGAAACATGTAAAGACTAACCAACAAAATAAGTGAATAAATTGATTTCTTCTATGATAACAACCATATGAACCTTTTTTTGAAACCTTGTTAATCATCATAATTTTGTAAACCGTTGTGATGGCGAAACTGAACGATGGTATATAAAACACGATAAAAATAAATCCCCATGCTCAGCACAGTGCATCAATGAGGACTGGTGCTGATACTTCTCCAGCTTCTCTTAATGCTCAGCCCGGTCTTTCCCCAGTGGCAAGGCCGATGACTAGGAACCCAACATCCTCAGCCTGGAGGAGCTAAACAGTGGTCAGTCTCTGGCACCCTTATCCATCAATAGCACCGATGGAACAGATGGTCCTGCTGATGTCGACGGTGCAGTGTCCACTGATGCCAATGCCGCTGGTTCGATCTTCCTTGACCCAAAGAGTTGTTCAATCTTGTCGAGCCAAAGACAACATCCCCTTCAGGGTCATTTGTGCAGATAAGCGGCAACTCCAGATGTCATGTGATGCCCCCAGGCAGAGAACACATCTAACGGTGGTCCATAATGGACATGGTCCTCAGGGATCGAAGGCATTGCTTGAAACCAGACGTGGACATGATGGAACGAAATAAAAGGGAGACAAAATCAAAATCGATGGCGGCGAGTGGCAATGGCCGTTGGGCACCAAAGCACCACCGCCACTGGGTAATCAACCGCGAAAGGAAACATACCGATAAACGACAAAAACCTTGACTAGAAACGCTATCGGGGATGGACCGAGAGGACCCAGTGTCGAACACTGAAAAACCCACAAAATGCGAAAACGTTGTGTTTTCCAAAAACAGCCCAAAAAGGCCAGGATTAGAGCTCACCAAATGCAATACTGCAGCTCAATGGAAAAAGAGAGTCTGGCGAGAGACCCCAGATGGATGCGTAGTATAGGGCATGCTGGGCATGCTCAGTGAGCCAAGTCAAAGTGCTAGAAACTTTGACATCAGTTTTCTGTGCCAGAGCTCATCTGATGATGTCACCCCATGTGTGAGGACTACCATCCTCCTTGTTCTTGGAGAATGGTGGTGAGGAGAGTTTCTCTCATCCTTAGATCTGACAGAAGTTCATTTACACATTCCCATCAAAAGAGAGGATCAGAGAAATTTGCGGTGATGGGGAGTCATTTTCCGTTCAGAGCTCTTCCATTTGAGCTAGCCACTGCACCAAAATCTTTCTTCAAGGTCATGGTGTTAGCGGCAGCCTTTATGCACAGAAAAGTTATACTAATACATCCTTAACGGAGTCAAGGCAGAAGAAAAGAATTGGTCAGAAACTGCCAGATTAGTCCAGGTTTTCCAATCAGTCAGTTGGGTGTTGAATTTATCAAAGTGTAGACTGAATCCCATTCAAGCCTTGGAATATCTGAGAGCGAAATTCAACACTGCTTAGAGGAAAATGTTCTTAATGCAGGAAAGAATATGCAAGATGTGCCTCTAATTGAGAGGACTCTTGTCAGCCAGCTCCCATTGGGTGTGGGACTATCTTTGGGTCCATGGAGGCAACCCTAGAATTGGTCCCCTGCATGAGAGCAAATATCCTCTTCAAACTCTTTTCTCTCAAGTTGGACTTACCCATTCTGCATCATGGCTCAACAACCTTTGGAAGGGAATGCATTTGGAGGTCCCAACATGGAAAGTAGTGACAACAGATATCAGCCTAAGAGGCTCACTGTCGCAACCAGATGGCACAAGGCCTATGCTCAAAACAGGAAGCAAGTAGGGCCATCAACAGGTTGAAATTAGAGCCATTCACCTACCTTTTCTGTCCTTCCTCCCACTGATTTGGTGAACAGCAGTAAGTTTCATTCAAACATTACGATAACAGTGGCATATGTGAACAGATAAGAGGGCACCAAAAGAATCTTGGTCACCCGAGAGATGGCAAGACACTTGGCAGCATTGCCTACAGCTCATTGACTGCTTGCTTGCCACAGAATATAAAACACAGGTATCTTCTCATTCAGTACAGGGTTAATCATAACACAAAGGATAACAAGTTCTCTTCATCTTCATTAATTTAAATATCACCTTATAAGAGTAGGTTCATAGTACGCACAGTCCATCCAGTCCAGATCAGAATATTCCAGTTAGCTTCCACATATCTTACAAATACTACCAACAGGTTCATCATTATTCAGGCTTATGGATCTTTCTCATCCGGGATCCACAGCACTCAAGTGCTATCCCCAGTGACCCCTTATAAACCCCCAAGAACCAGAGTCCTCCAGGGCAGGGTTCCAAACTCTGGCTGAAAGCAAGCATACAAAACTCCTCAGCTACTTGGCTGAAAATGAACGAACCTGCCTCTGTGACTCACAGACAGAGCATAAGATCAGGTCTGGCTCTTTTATCCCCCTTACACACTCACATAGCTGGAAAAGACAATGTTCAAGACGACTTCCTCAGCCAGGATTCGTTGGACCCAGGGGAATGGGAATTTAGCAAGATGGCCTTCTAATTAGTGATCAAAAGATGGGGAGCCCCACAAGTTGATCTCATGGAAACAAGGTAGAATTCCAGATCGAGAGGAGTTTTTCAGTCACAAAATCAGCAAACATTGTTCTTACCAGATAATTTCCTCTCTTTGAGTTCACTCAGACCAGCCAAGACACATGAGTTCTGCCCTCCAACCAGCAGATGGAGACAGAACAGGCTTGCTGACATCACCCTATATAAGTTCCTGTGCGGACCTCAGCCTGCCAGTGTACTGTAACAAGCTAAGAATATTATACCAAAAACAATTTCCCTACCTCTAAACTGGGGAACTTCCAAGGAAGAATAACAACCAAAATGATAAAGGGAATGGAACAGCTCCCCTATGAGGAAAGGCTGAAGAGGTTAGGGCTGCTCAGCTTGGAGAAGAGATGGCTGAGGGGGGATATGATAGAGGTCTTTAAGATCATGAGAGGTCTTGAATGGGTCGATGTGAATCGGTTATTTACACTTTAGAACAATAGAAGGACTAGGGGGCATTCCATGAAGTTAGCAAGTAGCACATTTAAGACTAATCGGAGAAAATTCTTTTTCACTCAACGCACAATAAAGCTCTGGAATTTGTTGCCAGAAGATGTGGTTAGTGCAGTTAGTGTAGCTGGGTTCAAAAAAGGTTTGGATAAGTTCTTGGAGGCGAAGTCCATTAACGGCTATTAATCAAATTTACTTAGGGAATAGCCACTGCTATTAATTGCATCAGTGGCATGGGATCTTCTTAGTGTTTGGGTAATTGCCAGGTTCTTGTGGCCTGGTTTGGCCTCTGTTGGAAACAGGATGCTGGGCTTGATGGACCCTTGGTCTGACCCAGCCACTGCCGCTTCCAGTCGGCTAGCCTGCAGCACTGCCACGCTGGAAAGGTCTGCCTCCACCTGCCAATCCTGAATCCAGTGGAGACAAGCCCTCTGTTCGAAACTGCTGCACATCGCCGCCCGGACTCCAAGGGCCGACACCTCGAAGATCTTCTTTAGCTGCAGCTCCAGTTTACGATCCTGCAAGTCCTTCAATGCAGTGCTCCCCCGTGACCGGAATGGTGGCCTGTTTCGTGATAGCTGAGACCGCGGCGTCCACCTTGGGAATCCTGAGGAGTTCCAAAGCGTCCTCCGGGAGCGGATACAATTTGTCCATAGCTCGTCCTACCTTCAAGCCAAGATCTGGATTGTCTCACTCTTTAAACAAGAGATCCGTGACCGACATATGAAAATGGAAGGAACAAGCAGGACCTCGGAGGCCCACCATGATGGGATCCATAGCCCCAAACCTGGAATCCTCAGTTGGGACCTCAATAGCGAGCTCCTCCAGAATGACGGGTATATGTGGTCCCAGCTCATCTCTTCGGAACAGCCGCACTGGCTGAGGTGCCGATCCGGATCTTCCTCCTGCCCCTTTTCCCCGGGACCGATGGAGGCGCCTGATCGTCATCAGACGAGTCTGTCTGTGAAGACTCCGTTGGCCGGGACCAAGACCGGAGAGGGCGCTTCGCTTTGGGAGCATCTCCACCCACTGTCGACCTGGAGCATTTTCGCGAAGAGGACCCTCTCCCCGCCCCAGTGGAAGCAGAGGACACCCAGGGCAACTTGGAGCATGATCTCTTCTCCGTCCTGCAGGCCTTGAAGAACTTGTGCAGCATCCTGACAAATTCGGAGTAGAACGAAGAAGAATCATCGTAATCCAGGTCCCGTTCCTCCTCCGAGAAATCCCCATCCTGGGCATCCGGAACTGCGCTCCCCCCCCCCCCCCCCAAGGGGCAGCCGGGGAGAGCGGAGGAGAGGACCCCTCTGCCAGCACCTCCAGCGCTGCTCTTTCTTGGTCTCTGAAGGTTTTCAATAAGGCCTCCGATCCTGCACTCAGCAGGAAAGGATCCGAGCTCTGCCTCCCCCGATCGGGCCTCCTCGGCTCCCGACGCGGCCTGGCGCTGTCCTTATCAGCCTTGTGCTGAAATTCCTGCGATAGGCCTTCCCTGCCTGAGAGACAGGCCGTGCAGACCCCAGCGCGGGAAATCCGCGTGCGCGCACTGCCACAAGCAGAGCAGGCCGCACCACATCCCCGGGCTCGATTTTAGGCTTCCTGAAAAAAGAACCACGACGATCGGGCAAATGTCCCGTCTAACAATGGGCCGGGAAAGCGGCAGAAATGCACCAAAACGTGGCGAAAACGGAGCGAACACCCGGCCGGAAGGTCCTTACACTCAAAAAGTAACTTTCCTGATTTTTTTATTTTATTTTGTATACCTGGTCGAAGTCAGGCTGGCTGAGGGTGAGTGAGCTGGGACTCCTGGTATCACCCTTCGCCGTGGCAGTTTTTAGGGTCCCCAACCCTCTGCTCTGCAGCCTCGAATACTAGGGGGGATGGTCCCACCAGGACCTGGCAACCCCCTGGGAGGCTAAACGCTGCTTCTTCTTTTTTTTTTAAATTAAATTTAAAGGAACCCTTAACAAAGTATTCCTAATAAAAAAACACCAGCGCTAAGTCACCAAAAGCAGACAAAACTACCCCTAAACTTAGCACCTCTAAGAGACACTAGGCTTTGCACCCCCACCATCTGCTGGAGACAGAAAAATACTGGCAGACACTAGGTGGCACCTCAAGGGTATAGGACAGAGTCCGCAAAGTCTTTTTCTGACTCCATCTGCTGGAGGGGAGGCAAAACCCAGCTGTCCTGAACTGATCCGGATACGTACAGGGAACTGATGATTTCAATGTATTATCCACTATGACGCCCAGATCCTTTTCCTGGGTAGTAATGCCTAATGTGGAATTTAACATCATGTAACTTTAACATGGGCTACTTTTCCCTATGTAGATCACTTTGCACTTGTCCACATTCAATTTGGATGCCCAGTCTCGTAAGATCCTCCTGCAATTTATCACAATCCGCTTGTGATTTAACAACTCTAAATAATTGTGTCATCTGCAAATTTGATCACCTCACTTGTCATCCTCCTTTCCAGATCATTTATACATATATTAAAAAGCACTGATCATCTGTCCTTGGGTCTAGTAGTTGCTACATGGTTTGGACACTGCACAGCTCCTGTCAAGGCTTTGCGGTTTACCAAATGAAAAACTCTAAAAGACCAGAAGCCCTACGTAAAACCTATAATAGTTTGATATTGTGGGTTCTTTGAACACCCAGAGCAGCTATGAGTTATCAACATTAGAAACTCTTACATCAGCTGCCCAGAGACCATGCTCCTGACAACCTATCAGACTAGGCTAATCTTCTGTCCACGGGTTAATGCCACAGCAGCAGCTTCCACCTATCTCCAAGGGATGACAATTCTGCTCTATTTCCCTTTTCCCCTGATACCCATGGAGTCATCTTCTGGCTCCTCCTGGGTAATGAGGGTAGAGCCTCTTCCTCCACATGCATACACATATACGTACCCATCCATGAGAAGATGAACACTGATACACACAATAAGTGTGCACCATAGCAAACATATGACTGCATGAATGCATACAAACAAAACAGCCTAGGCATGTCCATCCTCGCAAGTAACCAGCTGGCCTGTTCTCCTTTCCCCAGCCTTGCTTCTTTTCCCTTTCAGCCTTAGCCGTGAGTGTTAGTGTGAGAAAGGGTAAAGGCCCCAGATGTTGTATTCACGAGGTAAAAAGGGGCAGACTGTGTGCTTAAACTGTTGTGACTACATTAATAAGGCAAGCTGATTCATCAGCAAGGGCAGACTGCAGCAGGCTCCCAGTTCACAAAGCCCAGACACTGGGGTCATGACCTCTTTTCTTTGGGGAGGTGGAGCCTGAGCATACAAATTAAATTTATTCCTCTCTACAAAGCTTTCACCAAAGAAAAGATGTCAATTCTGTATATTAATGAGATCAAGAGCGCTCTGTGCTGAAAAAATCAAAACAAAAAAAAAAATTTAAACATTCAAAGTTATTCTGTTCTGAAAGGGCTTTCCTTAGGAATCTGTGAAGTCACTTCTAGAATTATGGTGTACCCGTTTTCTGAGTTTAAAAACTTTAAAGAAACACAAGGCAAATCTGCAGCCCTTCACGGACTGATCTTTGTAAATACAACATATCGCACAGCACCGCATACCAAAGGCATTGCTAAGTACTTAAAAGATATGGAGCTCTGACCCATATGGTCTCCCCTTCAGATTTTGATAATCAAATTCAACAATCGCAATCAGTTCTCTTCCCATTCACTCCTTCATGGAGAATGATCCTGTAAAAACTCAGGACCCTAGTGTTACTGAAATCCTGCTGGTCTTATGGCACCAACCACACTGAAAGAGACAAAAGGTTATACCACACTGACCGATTCCTATACAATCCCTTTTTTTTTATTAAATTAAGGGTTTCTCACCAGCTCCTTTCCACTTGGTGAAGCACTCCTCATTATCTCAAATTATCTAATCCTCCACTACCTCTCCGTATAACAAAAAATAAACATGCACAATAACTTAACACTAAAAATTACATTCCGGCCATGGGATTCTTGCCAGATTCTGAAACCTTTGACTGGATCAGTGTATAAATTATCTAAAAATATTGCACATGAGCTTTTAAAACCACAAAAGGCCCTTCTTTAGATGTCACATCAGAGACATTACTCACCTCGGAAGAAGGGGCCTATGTATAACATTTTCTTCACAGTTTGCATAGAATCCAATTTATTTCAGGAGCTATAAAGCCTGTGCGATATAAATGCAATCCATTCCACAGCACTAAATATGCTGTCTGCACAGCATAACATCCCACAGTGCAACATATATTGTCTCTGCTGTATGAACAACATATCCCACAGTAATGCATACATTGTTTGTGCCCTGTAATATCCTTCAATGCTGCCTACTTTCTCTGCGCTGTATCTTACATTCCACAACACTGTACATTTATTTATTTACATGCTGTCTTCACAGTATAACTACAATATCCCCTAGCACCACATCTATTTATTTATTTTATTTACAAGAATTTATAGCCCGCCATATTACTAATATTTAGTTCATGGCGGGTGGTAACTTATAAAAAAACATAAAAATGAAATCAATAAAAGCACACATCAATTATAAGCTGCATTAAAAAAAAAATACATCTTTAGAGTTTCCCTAATACATTTATAATCTGCTAACCAAAGTAATCCAGCTGGGAGGGCATTCCAAAGAGGAGGATCAACTTCAGAAAAGGCTTGCACTGCATAACATAAACTGTGTATATAACACATCCCACAGGGCCACATATACGGTCTTCACTGAATGAACATATTCCACAGCAACACACTTTCTGTTGCTGTAACGCATTCCCCAGGGCTGTATAAATATAACATCCCTCAGCGCCGCATATGTTTCTGTACTGACACCCCAAAACGCTGCATAGTATGTTACTATAACACAGTGCTTTCCAACCTTTTTTGTTTCGTGGCACAGGGGTCACTTCATTGCAGCACACCATCCACTTCCCCAACATCACTTTCTCTCTTCCCCCAGCATCATAATCATGCCTCTCCCCTGGCATCATCATCTTCTTCCCTTCCCTCTGGCATTATCACTTTCTCTAGCCCTCCACCTCTCCTCTCCCACCCCTGGTATCATCCCCACTACCTTCCCCCTCCCTGGCATCAACATCACCATCTCTCTCCACCTCTTCCTGCCTGGTACCATCACCACCACCTTCCCTTTCCTTCTACTCCTCTCCCCCAGCCCTTGGAATCATCACCTTTCCTCTCCCATCACCCGCATCATCATCACCTTCCCTCTCCCACCACCTCTTCCCTCACCCTTGCATCATAATCACCTTCCAGCACTCTCCTTCACCCTCTGGCATCATCACCTTCTCTCCCCACCTCCTCACCCTTGGTATCATCATCACTTCTTTCCCTTTCCTTCTACCTCTCTCCCCCAGCCCCTGGCATCATCATCACCCCTCTCCCTTCAATCCCCGTCATCACCTTCCCTCTCCCTCTACTTCTTCTCCTCACCCCGATATCATCTCCTTCCCTCTGCCTCCACCCTTCTCTCTCACCCCTTGGCATCATCACGTTCCCTCTCCTCCCATCCTCAGGCATCATCACCACCTTCCACCATCTCTTCCCCAATCCCTCGCATCATCATCACTTTCCCTCTCCCTTCACCCCCCCATCATCATAATCTTCCCTCTGCCTCCCCCTACCCCCACCCCTTGGTATCATCACCTTTTCTCCCCTCTCACCCCCAACATCAATTTCCCTCTCTCTCCATCCCCTGGCATCATCACTTTCTCTTCCCTCTCCCTCCACTCTCCATGCTAATCACTTTCTCTTCTCTTTCCCTTTACCCACACCATCACTTGCCCTCTCCCTCACACCCTGGCATCACCTTCCCTTCCTGTTCCCTCCACCTTTCCTCACCCCCTTGAATCATCATCTTCCCTCTCCCCCATCTCCTGGCATCATCACCCCCCCCCCCCCCCCCCCGCAGCACATTCAGGTGTCCCTTTCCAATCTTTGAACAGCAGATATCTGGGAGCAGGCTTACCAAAGGAAAATTAGTATCCTTACCTGATAATATTCATTCCTGTAGTACCAAGGGGTCCAGACTCCTGAGTTTGGCCCCCCCACTAGCAGATGGAGACAGAAGTTTACAAAACAAACTCCGCCTCACATATGCTAGTGCCACCTACAGCCTGGCAGTATTACTTAATGTCAAAGCAGAATGGATCATAAAAAATCCCAGCTAACTATATACAGTAACCGAAACAACCGGAAAAAATTGGCTCACTGACCCCTCAGCTGGGATCAGCAACCATTGGCTGTCGAACAACCAAACGATCTGCAAGAAAGAAAACAGAAATACAACAGCGGGGACTCTCCAAACTGACAAGACCCCAAAGCAGGGCGGGACTCTGGACTGATCCGTGGTACTACAGGAACGAAAATTATCAGGTAAGGATACTAATTTTCCTTTCCCTGTACGTACCCGGATCAGTCCAGACTCCTGGGACGTACCAGAGCGTTATCTACTTGGGATGGGATCCGGAGAGGCCCGCACGCAGTACCCCAGATCCAAATGACCCTGTCCCAGGCACTTGAACATCCAAACGGTAATGTCTAGCAAAGGTATGAAGCGACCTCCACGTACATATTTCCTCGGGTGACACCTGATTACTCTCCGCCCATGAAGCCATCTGAGATCGAGTGGAATGCGCTCTAAGGCATACCGGCAATGGTTGGCCCCTTAACAAATAAGCTGAATTAATGGTTTCCTTTAACTAACGAGCTATAGTGGCCTTGGAAGCCATATTACCACGACGAGGTCCACTCCTTAGCACAAACAGATGATCCGACACCCGGAACTCATTGGTAAGTTCCAGGTAGCGGAGCAAAGCCCTGCGAACATCCAACTTCTTTAAATCCTTAAGAGCGGGATCTGATTGGTCGTGCTCGGAGAAAGCTGGCAACTCCACCGACTGATTCACATAGAAAGACGACACCACCTTGGGTAGAAAGGATGGAACCGTACGCAGGGAAACACCCGACTCAGAAATCCTCAGGAAAGGCTCCCTACAGGACAACGCTTGAAGTTCTGACAGCCTGCGAGCGGAGGCTATCGCCACCAAAAATACAACCTTCAAAGTGAGATCTTTCAATGTAACCCTACGCAGCGGCTCGAAGGGCACCGAACACAAAGCCTTAAGGACCAAATTCAGATTCCAAGACGGACATGGGTCCTTTACAAGAGGTCTCAAAAGTTTTACCCCGCGTAAAAAACGGGAGACATGTGGATGCGCCGCCAAACTTAGGCCACGTATGGTACCGTACAAAGAACCGATGGCGGCCACCTGAACCCGCAACGAACTCCAGGACAATCCTTTGGATACCCCATCTTGAAGAAAACTCAAGACCTCCGAGACTCCCGCCTGGGTAGGCTCAACATTCCTGGCGTGACACCATGTATCGAAAACCTTCTAGACCCTGACATAAGACAAGGAAGTGGAAACCTTACAGGACTGTAACATGGTAGATACCACCACATCCGAATACCCCGGGAAGTCAGACGCTTCCTCTCAAAAGCCATGCCGCTAGACAAAAGCAGTTGACCCGATCGAAATAAACTGGACCCTGACGGAGCAGATCCGGTAGGTCTGGGAACCGCAATGGCCAGATTGATCAGGTCCGTGAACCATGGACGCCTCGGCCACTCGGGAGCGACGAAGATCACCTCCGACGGATGCACTTCTATTCTGCGAAGAGCTCGCCCGATGAGTGGCCAAGGAGGAAACACATATAGCAGAATCCCCTTTGGCCAGGGGAGAGCCAACGCGTCCACACCCTCCGCGCCCGGCTCTCTGCAATGGGCGAAGAAGCATGGCGCCTTGACGTTCCGGAACGTCGCCATCAGGTCCAGGCGAGGTGTTCCCCAACGGGCACAGATGCGATGAAAGGCTTCGTCCGTGAGTTCCCATTCTCCAGGATCTAGGTAATGTTGACTGAGATAGTCCGCTCGGACGTTGTTGATCCCTGCAATGTGTGAGGCCGCTATGCTGAACAGATTTCGTTCCGCCCAAGCGATTAGCAACCGTGCTTCCAATGCTACTGGTTGACTTCTGGTTCCCCCCTGTCGGTTGATGTATGCCACCGTGGTCGCATTGTCGGACAGAACGCGTACCGACTTACTACGGATGATCGGCAGGAAGGCCTGTAGTGCTAATCTCACCGCTCTGGTCTCCAACCGATTGATAGACCACCGAGCTTCCTGTGAGGACCAGCTGCCCTGCACGGACATCATGGCAAACCGCTCCCCAACCAGATAGGCTGGAATCCGTGGTGACCACCGTCCAATCTGGGATGGCCAAAGGCACTCCCCGCCTCAAGGTGTCCTGGTTGAGCCACCAGGCAAGGCTGGAACGAGTGAAACCCGTCAGGGGTAACTGAATATGAAACTGTTCTGATACAGGGTTCCAGCAGGAGAGCAAAGCTGACTGCAAAGGCCGCATATGAGCGAAGGCCCAAGGAACCAATTCCAACATCGAAGTCATGGAACCCAGCACCTGTAAGTAATCCCAGACAATCAGAGAGGGATTGGTTAACAGTGACCTTACTTGCCCCTGAAGTTTGACCCGACGTTCCTCCGTGAGGTATACCGTGCCCTGTCACGTATCGAACAGAGCTCCCAAAAACTCCAAGAACTGGGAGGGAACTAGATGACTCTTGGCCGGGTTGACTACACAACCCAGAACGTTTAGGAGCTGTAACCACACGAGAGATGGCTTCCTGGCAACTCTGCTCCGACTTTGACCTGATCAACCAATCGTCCAAATATGGATGTACCAGGTATCCCTCCTTGCGAAGCTGAGCCGCCACCACTACCATGACCTTGGTGAACGTCCTGGGTGCTGTGGTGAGTCCGAACGGCAGAGCGCAGAACTGATAGTGGTGCCCCACTACGCAGAACCTTAAGTAATGTTGATGATCTGCGTGGATGGCGATGTGTAGATAGGCTTCGGTGAGATCCAGAGAGGCCAGAAACTCCCTCTGCCGCACCGACACAGTGATGGACCGCAGAGTTTCCATTCGGAAGCGAGGAATCCGGAGACATCTGTTGACCCGCTTGAGATTGAGAATAGGACGAAACGTTCCTTCCTTCTTGGGTACCAGAAAATAAATGGAGTATCGGCCCTGCCGGACCTCCCCCGGTGGCACTGGCACGATGGCCCCGAGGGCGAGAAGCCATTGTATTGTCCCTCGTATCACTGCGCGTTTTGGCTCTTTACCGCAGGGAGAAACTAGAAACCGCTGACGGGGCCTGCGTGCAAAATCTAACGCGTAACCGTGTTTTATCACCGAAAGGACACACTGGTCTGACGTGATTTTGGCCCACTCCTCGAAGTACAGAGTCAATCTGCCTCCCACCATTGGGACCGGGGACTGAGCCAGCCGCCCATCATTGTGAAGGCTTTCCACTTGGTACACTCTGTCCGGAACCAGGTCTTCCGAAATGCCTGCCTCGAAAGGACGAAGTGTAGGACTGCTGCCTGCTGGCATTGTGACGAAAGGAAGAACCCGATCCGCGAGAAGTCCAGGACCTCCGACCCCCGCGAAACCGATTCCTGGCAGAAAAAGTTCCTCTCGACTTCGGCTTATCCTCCGGCAGCCGATGAACCTTATTCTCGCCCAAGGACTGAATTAGGTCCTCTAGCTCCTTACCAAACAGAAGCTTACCCTTGAATGGCAGGGACCCCAGGCGTGCCTTGGAAGAGACATCCGCTGCCCAGTGGTGAAACCACAACAGCCGGCGGTCGGACACTGCCAAAACCATAGACCTGGCCGAAGTGCGCAGCAAATCGTAAAAAGCGTCCGCGCTGTAGGCAATGACCGCCTCCAGGCAACCCTCCTGAAGAGCTTCCTCCTGGGACAATGACTCATTAGCTAGTAATTGCTGTACCCAGCGTAGACCGGCCCTCAATGAAAAATTGCTACACATCGCTGCCCGTATCCCTAGGGCAGACACTTCAAAAATCTTTTTAAGCTGAACTTCCAGCTTACGATCTTGTAGGTCCTTAAGGGCCGTGCCCCCCGTAACCGGAATAGTGGTCTTTTTCGTGACCGCCGCCACCGCAGAATCCACCGTAGGAGCCCGTAAAAGCTCCAAAGCCTTCTCGGGCAAGGGGTACAACTTGTCCATCGCCTTTGCCACCTTAAGACCCAAATCCGGAGTGTCCCACTCCTTAAACAGTAAATCTGTGGCTGAGAAATGAAAGGGAAAAGACGAAGGCAGCCCTCGTAAGCCTAGAACCAATAGGTCCGTAGCTCCTAGATGTGACTCCACCTGAGGCAGCTGAATCCCCAGTTCCCCCAAAATAGCTGGGATGAGAGGTCCCAACTCATCCCTGCGAAACAGGCGAACCACCTTCAGGCCATCCCCGTCCCCCCCATGAGCCCCTCTGAGTCCGCCCTGAGGAGTCTCGGTGTCCCCCTCCACCCCCCCATGGGGGTTGAGAAGGCAACTCCTGCTCGTCCAGGTCCTTGGATTCCTCCGAATCCGAGGAAGGCTCAGGGTCAGGTACCGGGGTCTTTCGTCTGCGGTCGGGCGGGCGGGGCCCCTGCATTAGGAGGGCCCCGAGTCTGCTTTGAAGGAATGGGCTGGGATTCCAATGGAGGGGGTCTTCTCTTATGAGCCCTCCGGGTCTTAAAGGCCTTATGCATGAGCAGAACAAAATCCGACAAAAAAAGAAGACTCCGAAGAAGTATCGTCCATGTCCCTGGCAGCCGGATCCTTAACATTCAATGTGACCCTTGGCGCCGGTCTGCCCCCCTCGGGAGCTCCACGTTGAGGTGACAAACTCAGGGGAAGGTCCTCCTCCTCTTCTGGGGCTGCCTGCGGTCGCGTTCCCCGCCCCCGAAGAGGACAAAATGGCGGCCGCCCCCGGGAGCACCGACCCCGAGGGGTCCAAAATGGCGCCCGTTCCCGCGCTTGCCGGGAATGGGCTAGAGATCGCGGCAGGCAGCTCCCCAAATGCTCCCATGAGCGTTTGCACCTGCAGGACCACTCGTTTCTGTAGTACGGAGACCCCTTCGCCTCCGGAGACACAAGCACAAAGCCCTTCACGCGACCGTGCCGCAGGCCCAACACAGTCTTGGCATGGTTGGGCTGGCCAACAAATGTACTCCCTAACTCACCAAAAACGTCGTGAAAAAACGCCAAAGTACACACCCCACCCCCACCCCCGCGAACGGAAGGGCAAGGGGAGAAGAAGTGAACAAAATAAAGAAACTTTTTTTTTTTTTAAAGGTACCTGTCCAGCTGCCACCGGTCCTGAAGCCACTGGGAGGAGTGAACCGGGCTCCCCGGTATCACCCCCAGTGAAAGGGTGGATCAGAACACGGGTCCTCAACCCCCGACACCCTGTGCCTCTGTAACCGGGAGAGATGGTCCCCTCAGGACCTGGCAACCTCCCAGGAGGCAAGAGACCCTGACCAGCAGGAACACACTGCGGTCGGTCTCCACTAGCTTTTTAAATCTTTTTTTTTTTTTTTAATCTAAACCCTAGACTAGGCCCCACCAGATTGTAGGCTTGGCGCGTCCTCCACCTGCTGGAGACAGAAGAATACTGCCAGGCTGTAGGTGGCACTAGCCTATATGAGGCGGAGTTTGTTTTGTAAACTTCTGTCTCCATCTGCTAGAGGGGGGGACCAAACCCAGGAGTCTGGACTGATCCGGGTATGTACAGGGAACTGCAGCTGCTTCCTTCTTTACCAGCTTCCCTCTGTGCAATCTGAACTGCAAGGGGCAAGCAGTTTCATGAGACCACAGGATCCTGTACAATTTCTGTTGCAGAGGAAAGTCAGCAGAGGGGAAAGCAGGAGCAGCAGCCAATAAGTGCTGCTCTCCAATGCCTCCTGCTGGCAGGAGAACATCCTGCAGTCCAGGAAGGAAAGAGAAAAGGAGAATGCAGCTGCTGCACATAGGTGTAGGGAAACGCTGCTATAACACATTCCCTAGTATCACCTACTCTGTCTGCATTGTAAAACATATCCCACCTATACTATCTGCACTATATAAATACATGTCACGGAAAAATCTGTAGTTCGTGTTAGTGCGCGCTAACACAAAAATCGGAACCCACGGAAAAAAAAACAAACCGAACCGCAGGCAAAACTAAATTTCCTGCAGGGGTCCAAAAACGAAGCCTGAACTGATAGAAGTTAACAATGCACATCTCTACAATCTATGTTACTTAAATATAATACATCTTGCAGCACCATGTATACTGTTTGTGTGGAATAAACATATTATATCCCACAGCTCCACACACGGTATGTTGTCTGCTCTACTTCTCTCCCTTAGGTTCCCAGATTCTAGTGCAGGTCCCATAATGGCAAGTCATGGCAGTACAACACGGCACAGCAGAGAGGAACGTGGAGGAGGAAAGAGAGTGTCTATGCCACTGAATCAAGCCTAGGCTGTGGGACTCAGTTACTTTTTTGGGAGGGTTTTTGTTGGAGGAAATGCTGCTTTCACATTCTAACCTAGCTTTGTTTTATTTTGTTTTATTACCTTTCACACTCACCTTGCACCATCAGCATCCCTTGTGCAGTCCGGCGAACACGTGTGCCAGGTCTGTTGGCAGCACATACATAAACCCCTGAATGTTTCACAGAGACATCAGCGATCATCAGGTTACCTGTTCCCAGAACCTGGATCCCTTCTACACCTATTGAGCGTCCATCTGCAAGGAGAAAAGCATGAGGTCAGAATGCGGCTCTAAGCAGCCTGCAACAGTTGGGATATAAGCAGCTAAGTGGGACTGTTTCCTTCTGCCGGTAATTAGCATGTGATTGTAATGATAGATGTGGCGGCTTAAGATCTTACTTTCAGAAGAAGTGAGATAAATATATGGCTTCCTTTCTGCAATCTATCTCTGTCAGGATTTCTTCCCCCCACCTTATCACAGACAGCATCATGGTTTAGGTTCTACTATGTCCCTCCTCGTGCTTACCCAGCCGGCTCCAGGAGACAATAGGGCGTGGATTGCCTGTAGCAATGCATTCCAAAATGGCGGTTTGGTGTACTGTAAGGGTTAGATTCTGAGGGCCTGACAGGATCACAGGCTCCTGGTAAATCTTAGGAGCAGAAACTGTGGAAGAAAGAAAAACCTGAAATAGAAATATGTACATAATTTGTCTGCACACTCATCCCCTCAAGCCCTAAGACTTACCTATGATTGAGAGCTGAGCCTCCTGGCTATACCTGGTGTTAGCGGTGTTGCTTGCCACACAACGGTACATGCCCTTGTCTGTATGTTGCACACCTGTGATCTGAAGAACCCCTGCTGGAAGCAGAGTTAAACTAAAAAGCAGATAAGAGAAGAGATGTAATTAATATTGGGTAACATCTTATGCCTGGAGAAACCCTGAACCTGTCAAATGCTCCAACTATACTTGTCTGGCATGAGGCTGGGTGCAAAACCTGTGACACTATTACTAGAGAGTCACCAGCCAGGAGTCACAGTCACTGCACAGGGGCTGAGAGAGTGATCCACTGCCTTTAACATCTCCTCCAAACATTCATGGGTATCTGAGAGGAGCAAGTGATATTACAAACTGGAGAAAGGTAGGCCAGGCTACAGTAATCCAACCACACTTGTCTGTCTGTTGAACAGGTCACAAAATAAGATATGCCATGCTGGGTCAAACCAAAGTCCATCAAGCCCAACATTCTGTCTCCAAGAGAGTCCAATCCGAGTCACAAGTACCCAGAGTATCCCAAAAAATAGATCTATTCCTGGTTATGCAATCCCAGGAACAGCAATAGCTCTCTTTAGTCTACCTGGTTAATAATATGTTATGGACTTTTCCTCCAAGAACTTGTCCAAGGAGAAATTTCTACTTACCTGATAATTTCCCTTTCCTCTAATGAGGAGAGGCCAATCCCCACCAATGGATTATGCATCTCTGCCAGGAAATGGGGACGGAGTAAGAAGCTGTCACAGATATATAGTCCTGCCCTGACATCAGTCTGCCAGTATCCTCTGGAAAAGCCAAACTGCTGTCAAACTGATTAAATTTGAATATCATTATTAACAATCAACCACTCATGCTTCCAACCAATAAGGAACACTGAGCTCAGCCAAAAGAATAAACTTATTCACTAAATTGAGGGGCTAGATAAGCCATTTACCAGTCTTCAAACAAATAGCAGGAACAACACTCTGCAATGTCCGCACCAAAAAGGCGAACCAAATATAAATATGCAGCAGCCGAGGGCGGGTCGAGGATTGGCCTGTCCTCATTAGAGGAAAGGAAATTATAAGGAGAGTAGTAATTTCTCCTTCCTCTGCATTCAGGTAGGCTAATCCCCACCAGCAGGCTGTACCAAAGCTACTCCCGAACAGGGTGGGAGGTGCCAGGGGTCCAGTCAACACCACCTGTGCAAATGTGGCATCCTCCGAGCTCGAACATCCAAGTGGTAATGCTTGGGAAAGGTGTGCAATGACAACCACTTCGCTGCTTGGAAAATCTCAACAGGCGACAATAATCGAAGTTCCACCCATGATACCGCCCTCAGCCCTCATTGAATGCGGTCTAATCTGCTTTGGCAAAAGAATCTCTGCAGCCATGTTAGGCAGCCATAATGACCTCCTTAACCCAATGGGTTATAGTCGCCTACATCACAGGAGCACCCTGTTTGCCGCCACCATGGAGCACAAACAGGCGATCAGACTTCCAGACAGATTTAGTAACCTCCAAGTACCGCAGAAAACATCGCTTGATGTTCAAGGTACGCAAAAGACGATACTTTCATTTCTGTCCCTGTCCAAGATAGGCAGGGAAAAGGACTGATTCAAATGAAAGTCTGAAACCACTTTTGGCAAAAGAGAGGGCACAGTCCGAAGCTGTACCGCTCCTGGAGTCATATGCAGAAAGAGCTCATGGCAAGAAAGGGCCTGCAGTTCAAAAACCTAACGTGCGGAACAGATAGCCATCAGAAAAACTATCTTCAAAGTAAGCAGCTGCAAGGAAAGATCACGCAGTGGCCGAAAGGTTGGACCTGCCAAGAATTCCAAGACCAGATTAAGGTCCCACAAGAGGCAGCGGAAGCTGCAAGGAACTGGGACACATTGGGATGGGAAGACAAATACCCACCATTGACACGCCTCCTATAACAAGCGAGGGCTGCCACTTGAACCTTCAAGAGGTTAAGGGCCAGATCTTTATGCAATCCATCCTGTAAGAATTCCAAAATTAAGGGAATATCCATCTTGAGAGGCTGAGAACCTCGCTCACTACACCAGGCCTCGAAAACTCTCCAAACTTGACAGAAGGGATAGAAGGTAAAGCTTGTCTATTTGCAGATGATACTAAGATCTGCAACAGACTAGACACATCTGAAGGAGTAGAGAGAATGAAAAGTGATTTAAGAAAACTTGAAGAGTGGTTGAAGATTTGGCAGCTGGGATTCAATGCCAAGAAGTGCAGTCCTGCATATGGGGTGCAGCAATCCAAGAGAGCTTTATGTGATGGGTGGTGAAAGACTAATGCACACGGACTGGGAGAGGGTCCTTGGTGTGTTAGCATCTGATGATCTGAAGATGGCAAAGCAATGTGACAAGGTGATAGCTAAAGCTAGAAGAATGCTGGGCTGCATAGAGAGAGGAATAACCAGTACAAAAAAAGAGATCATAATGCCCTTGTACAGGTCCTTGGTGAGACCTCACCTGGAGTACTGCATTCAATACTGGTGCCCGTATATCAAAAAGGATAAAGCCAGAATAGAGGCGGTCCAAAGAAGAGCAACCAAAATGGTGAGGGGTCAGCACTGGAAGACTTATGAGGAGAGGCTGAAGGATCTGAATATGTACATACTGGAAGAAAGGAGGTGCAGGGGAAATATGAAACAGACCTTTAGATATCTGAAAGGTTTTAATGATACACAATCGTCAAACCTTTTCTGTTGGAAAGAAAATAATAGAACTAGGGGTCATGAAATGAAACTCCAGGGAGGATGACTCAGAACCAATGTCAGGAAATATTTCTTCACAGAGAGGGTGGTGAATGCCTGGAATGCCCTTCCAGAAGAGGTGGTGAAGATGAAAACAGACAAGGAATTCAAAGGGGCATAGGATAAACACTGTGAGTCCCTAAAGGCTAGAGGTTGGAAATATAGAAAAGAGTGCATGGGGGTAACTAGGGGTAACTTGTTGATGTGGCAATTGCTACCCTTAATTAAGCCTTGATACTGTTAATGTAAATCCATCACTGCTCTCTGCTTCAATGGCAGTGAGAAAAAGGGAATTGGATTCAGACAGCAACCAACAAGGGCCCTGACTTTTAAGGTTTGGGAAATAAACATGGGGGTAACTAGCTGATGCAGCACTTACTACCCTTAATCACTAAGCCTGATACTTTTGATGCAACTCCAACATTACTCTCTGCTTTCACGGCAATGGTTAAGGGAAATTGGATTCAAACAGCATCTGAGGGTCCTGACTTTTAAGGTTTGGTAAACTGATAAGCATGGGAGTAACCTACACAGTGCAGCAGATATTGGTATAAGCTTGCTGGGCAAACTGGGTGGATCTGGTCCTCTTCTGCCATCATTTCTATGCTTCTATGTTTCCATAAGCCAGAGATGGAGAAAATGTCCTGGCCTGAAGCAAAGTGGAAATAATGGCAGGCAAATAACCATGTTTCAACAACCTAGCCCTCTCAAAGGCCAAACCGTAAGACAAAATCGAACCGGATCTTCGTGTAAAATGGCTCCCTGCCACAACAGATCCTTCTGAGGAAATAGCCTGAGGGAACTGCCCACCAGCAGTCTCTGCAGATTGGCATACCATGGCCTCCAGGGCTAATCCAAAACCACCAAAAGGACTGTGTTGCTTGACTTGCAAACTTCTGAACGATCCTGCCTATCAGAGGCAATGGTGGGAAGGCACACAGAAGGCTGCCCCTCGGCTATACCTGAATGAGAGCATCAATGCCCAGTACTTTCGGGTCCATCTGCGACTGAAAAACCATGGAACCTTTCATTGTCAGAGATCACCAGCAAGTCTAGGTAAGGGCAACCCCAGCGCTCTACAATGAGCTGAAAGCCTTCATCCGCTAGTTCCCACTCTCTGGAGTCCAAGCTCCTCCTAATAAGAAAGTCTGCTCCGACATTTTCCTTTCCGGCAATGTGAGAGGCGGATATGCATAGCAGATGTTGCTCCGTTCATACCATGAGTGCATCTATCTCTTCCAATACCTGTAGACTCTTGCTTCCGCCCTGATAATTGATGTAGGCCACCGTTGTTGTATTGTCCGATATTATCCGGTCCGCCCGAGCCTCTAGGTGCTCGGCGAACTGCAAGCACGCTAGACGAACCACTTGAGCTTCCAACCGGTTGATGCTCTACTACCGCTCCTCAGCATTCTAGCAACCTTGCACCATCAAATCCTGAGAATGAGCCCCCAAAACCAGGAGGCTCGCATCTGTTGCAAGCACTAACCAATACGGCGTCACCAAGGAAACACCCTTCCAGGGATGATTCGCCTGTAACCACCACTGCTACTGGGTGAACACCTCCAAAGGCGGGAGAAGTCTCACCTTGTGGTCCTGAGACTGCGGGTTCCAGCAGGAAAGCAATGTATGTTGAAGAGATTGCATATGAGCTCTTGCCCAGGAAACTATTTCCAATGTGGCCGCCATCAAACCCAGGACCCATAAATAAGTCCACACTGTTGGATGAGCAGCACTTATCAGGGTGCAAACTTGAGTAACCAACTTTTGAATTTGTCTCTCCGGCAGAAATACTTTGTCCTGATTCATATCAAAGCAAACACTGAGATACTCCAGTGTCTGAAACATCTGTAAGTTGCTCTTGGATAGGTTCAACATCCAGCCTAGCTCCTGTAGTAAGGAGACTACTTTGCAAGAAGCACGGAGACTTTCTTTGGCACTCTTGGCACGAATCAACCAACTGTCCAAATACGGGTGCATCGGAATGCCGCCCTTGCACAAGAACTCCACTACCACTACCATGACCTTGGAGAAGGTCCTGGGTGCAATGGCCAGCCCAAAGGGCAAGGCCTGAAACCAATAATGGCGACCTAGATGGGCAAACTGTAGAAACCGTTGATGTTCCCAACGAATGGGAATATGCAGATATGCCTCCATCAGATCCAGAGACTGCCGTTATGACAGAGCTTACAGTTTCCATTCAGAAATGAGTGACTCGCAAATGATGATTGACTCCCTTGAGATCCAGGATGGGACGAAAAAAAACTTTTTTTTTCATGGGTATGACAAAATAGATGGAATAGCAGCCCATATTTTGCTGCGATTCGGGAACGGGAATCACGGCCTTCAGGGCTAACAGTCTTCTCGATTTAGCATCCACTGCTATCCTCTTCTGAGGGGAGTTGCATGGAGATACCATAAAGGCATCTGGAGAAATGCGAAGACATTTTAGAGCACAGCCATCCCAAATCACTCCGAGGACACATTGATAAGATGTGATCTGGGCCCACCTGTGATAAAAGAGAGAGGCGCCCACCTATCTCCTGCACCAGGAGAGCCCGCAAATTTTCACTAAGCAGATTGAGAAGCTCCACTTCCAAAGCCCTCATGTTTCAGAGGCCTTCTGGGGCGAAAGGACTGAGACCTACCGAAGGGAAGGGATCTCCAAGAAGAAGCTCCCATATAAGGACGAAATTGCCTATAGTCACAACAGTAGCCACTTGCCCAAAAGGGCAGAGAAGCCAGCTTCTTATCCTCCAGCAAACGAGGGATCTAGGTTTCCCCCCATCTATTTGCCATCTTTTCCAACTCCCAAACAAAAGGGAACCCTTGAAGGGCAGCTTGGTAAAACTGGACTTAGACACAGTGTCAGCCGACCAATTACACAGCCACAGCTGCCGTCTAGCTGCTATTACAGAGCAACTCCTCTGGAGGCTGTGCGTACCAGGTCACATCCCACATCAGCCAAAAAGGCAGTCCCCAGTTCTATCATTGAAAGGGCACCGCCAGAGTCTTGCAAAAGAAACAAGGTAGTACAAGCCACCAAAGCACAACAAGAAGCAATCTGCAAATTCATCCCTATGCCTCAATGGTTTGCTTAAGGATAGCCTTAACCCTCCTATCAAGAGCATCTTTAGAGCTGCCCCTCCTTCCACCGGGATAGTGGTTCATTTAATAACCGAACACACCATCGCCTCAGCTTTTGGAAAACACAACTGCTCTCTGGCCTGCAGCTCCAAGGGGAATAAACCTGCCTAGGCGCACCCCCCTTTAAAGGTCACCTCTGGTGCACTCCATTCAAGGTCAATCAATTGTTGAATAGCATCCAGGAGGGGAAGAAACATGAAGCCTTGAGTAGGGTGACTAATATGGGATACTTCTTCTCTACATCCAAAGAATCACTCCTAGCTACTCCAAGGGGCTTCAGAGTCTGAGAGATCAGACCAGGCAACTCATCTCTATGAAAGAAACGGAGAAGAGTTCTATGTGGCTCTAAATCCAGGGGAATCTCCCCTTCCTTAAGAGGGGAGCCACCCAAATCATGATCAGTGTCATCTTGATCCACATCAACTTGAACACTGTAAGGATGCGCAGAGCCACGGCGTTTGCCCATGGTGGCAGATGCAAGGAAACTTCGAGCATGAGATCCTGATTTAGATGGTATTACTGACTCAGGACGCCCATATAGAAAAGTCTATAATCCCTGGAAAAATTCCACCCAGGAAAAAGATGGCGGCTCCATACCAGGCCCCATAGGCCCCAACCTGACATCCTGAGAGCGAGTCTACCCTGAAGACGACTCAGCCAGTGGATCAATAGAAGAAGCGGACACCCGTGTTGTGTCACGCTTAGCCCCACTCCCCTCAGACCAAGGGGATGGACCATCGATGGCAAAATTAGAAAGACGCAAATCTCCTCCAGGATCTAGCAGCACTAACACAGGTTTGTAGAAAGCTCCAGCTGTATCGCCTTTATTTATTTATTTTTTTAATTTGTAAGTTTATTAAGAGTGTAATAAACAGAAAACAGTTACAAAAATGAGTTCCGTTGTACATTTGTTTAATGCGATTGTAAATACATAATAGCAACAAACCAACAGAAAGGAGTTCCTCGCTAAGTATATCATGACTGTTGTGCATATCAATCCTCTGAGTAGGAACCACTTTATGATCAACATCTGCTAATTAGAACAGAAGTAATATCTAAGTAATACACCCTAAATTTTTTCCCTTTTTCCCTCCCAAATCCCTGTGCTCAAATAGACCATAAAGCATAGTTTTTGTAAAGAAGTATGATTCATAAAAGAACTCAGCTCTCTCCCATAATCAGGACCGAACCAAAAGGGAGTACTGTCCTCTTACATCTTTAGTTGGGGTTTACCTCAGTCCTTCCCATGCCTCAGTTCGTCCCAGGTGGGGCAAGCTTATCAGGAAGTAACACGGCCAGCCCCAAGACCATTATTTTGCTCAAGGGACTGCCAAATAACATAAGGATCCCAAACTTTGTGGAAAGCAAGAATGGTTTTCTGTTTACACACTGTGATTTTGCTTAATTTGTATAGAAGGGAGACTTTCTTCTGTACCTCAGATAAAGAAGGAACATCAGGGTACCCCAATATTTAGCTAATACACATCGTGCTGCAACAAATATATAATAATTCAAGTGTTTAGAGTGAGGTACTATCATGGATTCAGATACATTCAACAATACCTGACAAGCAGTATAGATCGTATCTAAATGACTCATCTCTGATAACCACTGAAACACTCTCTGCCAAAACTGTTGAATAATGGGGCACGACCACCACATGTTGATATAAGATCCTTCTTGTTGACATCCCTTCCAGCATAACCCTGATTTAGTTGTATATATTTTGTGCATATGCATAGGACTATAGTGCCAGCAGTATAGCATCTTATAACAATTTTCTTTTAATGAGGATGTTATCAATCCCTTCCCCAAGCCTTGGTAAATAACTCGCCATCCCTCCGGTTCCAATTCCACTCCCAAGTCTTTTTCCCATGCCTTAGCGAAATGGGGTTTCGCCAACGGGTCCGCTTTCAAGAAGCCATAAAGTTTTGAAATAGCCTTAGTCACTTTGTTGGCTCCCCTACATAGCCCCTCAAAAATGGTTACCCCTTGGTGTAAACTACACCGTACCTGTGGAGTAGAAAATGCCGAAGCTGTAGATACTGAAAATATTCATAGGTACCTAATCCATATCTACTAAAAATATCATTGAAAGAACATATCCCCTTTATTCCCCAAATTTGTGCTAAAGTGTGGATCTGTTTAGCCTTCCAAAAAGCATAAGCTTTTGAGTGGAGCCCCAGTTTAAAATCCAAATTATAAAAAAGATAGGATTGTGGAAAGTAAACTTTAGAACCCATAAATTTCCTTTTCCACTTATCCCATATAACAAGGGTATTTACCATTGGCATTGAAGTCATACCTAGTGGTAACCAAGTAGATCGCGGTTGCCAGATGAGGGCTTGTAAAGGCATATCGCCCACCATTGCCTGTTCCAATTTTATCCGAATCTTGACTACTGGGGTCTTGTGCCAGTCTAATATAGCCCGTAAATGGGCCGCCGTATGGTACCATAGTAAATTAGGGACCCCTAAACCCCCCTGTCCCTTTGAGAGGTACAATATTTTCCTGGATACTCGGGGGGACCGTCCCCCCCGTATAAATTTCTGCAGTCTTCCCTGCCAGCATTTTAGCTCTATTTGTGGTACTGTGATCGGTAAAGTCTGACACAGATATATTAGACATGGTAAAATATTCATTTTAGCACCACTATCTTGCCCAGCCACGATATATGGTATCTACTCCATTCCTCCAATTCTTTGTAAATCTTAACCAGTAAAGGAATATAATTCAAATTAAAGAGATCGTCTAAGCCTCCGAGATAGATCCCCAAGTATTTTATCTTCCGGGGTGGCCATTTGAAGGCATAGGCCTTCTGCAGATTTGTTGCTTGGGCAGAGGGGACTGAGATATTTAAAGTATCGCCTTTATATGGCATGCAGCACAAATAGCTAAGCGCTTTGACTTCTTTGGCACCTGTACCATGGTTAGCATGCCGTCAATACACACGTAGTGGAAAGTAGGCATTTAACTATGCCCACAGTTATGCGCTCAGCAAAACGTCCAAAATGCACTGAAATACACACACACAGGCAGGTGCACGCTTAACTACACAAACAGTTATGCATGTAGGAAAACACAGAAACATAGAAATGACGGCAGAAAAGGACCAATGGACTAGCCAGTCTGCCCAGCAAGCTTCCTATGGTAGTATCTGCCACACAGTGCAGGTTACCCCCATGTGTCAGTCAGTTTTGCTTATGGACTTGGCTGTAGAAGCAGTCCTGTGTTTTTTTCTTAATGTCTGAGCATCAGTACCCCAGTCTGTATAAAGTCATGGCTCATGTTGGTTGTCCCTGAATCCAAATTTCTCTTTCCTTTCAGCCCCCACCCCTCCTTCGAAGCAGAGAGCAATTTTGGAGTTGCATAAAAAGTATCAAGATTTATTTGGTTAAGGGTAATAGCCACAGCAGCAAGTTACCCCCATGCACACTTTCTTCATTTCCTTTAGTCTTGACCATAGAAGCAGTTCTATGCTTTTTCCCTTATGTCCACGTAACAGTATCCTAGACCATGGAAGTTGGGGCCCTCGGTTATAGTCTGAATCAAATTCCTCTCATCCCCCTTCCGTTTAAGCGGGGAACAATGTTGCACTTGTCTTAAAAGCATATTGGTTAAGAGTAGTAATCTCCAGTTATCTCCCTGCACGCTTATCTCATTTCTATCTTCTAGCCTTTAGAGATCCACAGTGTTTATCCCATTCCCTTTTGAATTCTTTGACTGTTTTCTTCTTCACCATTTCCTCCGGAAGGGCATTCCAGGTGTCCACCACCCTCTCCTTGAAGAAATATTTCCTGACGTTGGTTCTGAGTTGTCCCCCCTGGAGTTTCATTTCGTGAACCCTAGTTCTATTGTTTTCTTTCCAATGGAAAAGGTTCGAAGACCATACATCACTGAAACCTTTAAGATATCTAAAATCAGTGAAATGCGCACAGAAACGCACAGGTACACATGCGCAAAATGCACTCAGCAATGTGCACAAAATATGCACAAAGTACACGCACAATGGGGAATGCAGATCTAGGAACGCACAGACGTCAGACACAAAAAAAATGCAGAAAGGTACCACCGATGCCTACCTCGCGGCCCAGGAAGGAATCCTGAGTGTGAGGCCTAGCCAAAAGGCTGCTCAACTCACTGTGCCTGATCTGCTGCCACATTCACAAAACTCCCCAGAGACATGAGCAGGAGAAGCTGAATGCCGAGAAAAACTTGGTAGGAAGTAACCTCATTAACTCCACTCTCTTATTTTTTTTTAACTGAAAACTTTTACTTCAGCCCAGCCCTCCCTGGCTGAGAGCAGGAACGGGTTCCCAGCTGTGGGAGGAGAGGGCAAAAGCCTTCACTGCCGAGCTTCTCTCGGTCTGCAACTGCTACATTTTTTTTTTTTTTAAGTCCATGCCAGAACAGGGCTACCAGACTAAGGCCCTCAACTGAGGGAGGGACTCAACAGTATCACCTCAGGAGGCAAGAAGTGCTATATAATTGGCCTGTCTATCTTCCATTTTTCTTCTATTTCTCCTTTATTATTATTATTTTTTTCAAAGGCAATCCCCAGAAGGGAAATGCATGTCCACCATCTGCTGGAAACGGAGAATACTGGCAGGCTGATGCCGGGGCAGGTCTATATATCCGTAATGTCAGCTGCTTACTGCGTCTCCATCTGCTAGCAGAGGTGCATAACCCACTGGTGGGGAATGGCCTGCCTGAATGCAGAGAAAACCTATTTTAAACCCCGCTATGCTAGTCACCTAGACTACATCATCTGGCACCTGGGTGGTGACCTAATATGGAACCCAGCACTGTGTATCATTAGTTGGGATTATTTTTCCCTATAACTTGCAGTATCTGGTTTTGCTTATAACATACCACAAGCAACCGAGCTGCAGCCAGCATTCAGTCAAACTGTAGAAACCCAACACAAATGCTGGAATAAAGTGATACAGTCCCGAACTTTAAATAAGTGTATAAATCCAAAGTTTCTTTTATTCAAAGGATGGCAACTCCATTTGTATATAATGAACACAATCTTTCATGCACACGGGGTCCCCCGACACGGACCCGTGTTTCGCCAGCGGCTGCGTCGGGAGGGATGCCCACAATTTTTATTACAGGAATTCTTAGACGGAGTTCATACCCGGAACTTATGAACTCCGTCTAAGAATTCCTGTAATAAAAATTGTGGGCATCCCTCCCGACGCAGCCGCTGGCGAAACACGGGTCCGTGTCGGGGGACCCCGTGTGCATGAAAGATTGTGTTCATTATATACAAATGGAGTTGCCATCCTTTGAATAAAAGAAACTTTGGATTTATACACTCCTTTGCTTATAACATGTCATGAAACCCAAAATACTGCAGATGCTGCCTATTCTCCCATGCATAACCACATCAATAAGAAAAGTTTTCTATTTCTAATTATTAAAATTTATTGTCCACGTTCTGCACAAAAGAACCAAGGCGGATTACAAAGTAAAACATACACTATCCTTTAAGTAAACATAAAAACAATGAATGAATGTCAGACACAAAACAAAAACATTGTAACCTGCTGAACATATCATTCAAGCTCCTAAGCTCAAATAAGAATAGCAAACTGCTATTCACCTACAGTATCTTGACAGACTACCCACCCCTGAGCTTGCCAATCAGTCAAGGTTGGATTTAGGCAAAGGCCACACAGGCAAATGCCCAAGGCGCCAAATTCTGAAATCACTCAAAAACTGGGATTTCCCTGCTGCTCTTTTATTTCTGGGGATGAAATCCTCCACCCTCAATATTCTTCCTACTGGCACCATAATTTTAACTTTGGTCCTGCAGTCAATGAGAAATGCTCACATCTTGTGACATATCCTTCCTAATGTCATGGCTTACCGGTAGTCATCTGTCTGCAATGTGATGCGATTACGCTCCCAGGTGATCACAGCTTCTGGAACTCCATGGATAAGACACTGGAAGCGTGCAACTCCACCCTCTTCTACCACCATCGATTCCGGGTGTAGGTGGAACTTGGGCAGTGCTGCAGAAAATAGAATAAAAATATGTCCATAAAAAACTGAGTCTGATAGCCCTCCAGTGTGCTCCTCGATGGTGTCCCTGGCCCTTCAAAGTGCTCTCTAGCACCCACAGCCTTCCCAGATTCTCCTGTCAGGTGCTCTCTAGCACCCACAGCCTTCCACATGCCCTACCAGACAATCTCTAGCACCTGCAGCCTACCAATGTGCTCCTCCTAGGTGCTCTCCAAAGTACCAGGCTCTCTAATATGCTCCTACCAGATTCTCTCTGGCACCTGCAGCCCTACCAGATAATCCTCTCAAGTGCTCTGTGGCTCTCCTGTGGGTTCCTACTAGATTATCTCTGGCACTCCCTGCCTACAATGTGCTCCCAGCACTCCCATGTGCTCTTATTGAGTGTATGCTTGCTAGTGCCTCCAACCCTCCCACATTCTTAAACCAGGCTCTCTCTGGCTCTCCCATGTTCTTGTATCACATGTTTTCTGAAATCCCCCAGCCCTCCAAGTCCTTCCAGATGCTCATACTGAGCATTCTGTGGTGCTCTCGTACCTCTCACTTGCTCATAATGGCACTCTTTGGCATCCCAGCACTCTCTGGTGCCTGACTCTCCCACATGCTATTACTGGGCACATGCTTGTGCCTACACATGTCTCATGTGCTTATCTCTACTGCTTTTAAGTGGCTGTGTCAGTGGGCAAGTCATGCCACTTAAGAAAAAGCAGATTTCTAAGACCCATCTTCGTGGACATATGAAAAAGAGCTATTACAGTCTTGAAAGTTCATGTCCATCATCTTTGGATAATTCTTATATTGTTCCGATTAAAAGTCTTAAAATTGGTTAAAAAAACAAACAAACAAAAAAAAACACAACAATACAAATGGTGGCCGATCTTATATAAGAAAATCAAAAAGTACAATAAATTGGTATAACTGAAAAAACCTGAAAGCTCTAGGCCACAGCATGAAAAAGGATTCATGTCCTGAGAACGAGAGAATAACTGCCACTGTGCTACATTTTACGAGGTAAAACATGTTTTCCCTTGACACAGAGACTATTTTAATCCATGGAGGCCAAATGAAGCATTAGAGTTAGGGCATCCCAACAGAGAGGTTCCAATAATAACAAAAGTAGTCCAAGTGTCTGTAATTAAAAACTCACCTGAGTTAAAAGATTCCAGTTTATCCCTGTCAACTGAAAAGCAGAATATAAATACAAACAAAAAACACACTTTGAAATGTTTGTATGCTAATGCCAGAAGTCTATGAAGTAAGATGGGAGAATTAGAGGGGCGGATTTTAAAAGCCCTGCTCGCGTAAATCCGCACGGATTTACGAGAGCAGGGCCTTGCGCGCCGGCGTGCCTATTTTCCATAGGCCTGCCGGCGCGCGCAGAGCCCCAGGACTCGCGTAAGTCCCGGGGTTTTTTGTCGGGGGCGGGGCCGATAGACGCGGCGTTTTGGGGGCGGGCCTGGGGGCGTGGTTTTGGCCCGGGGCCTGCCCCGGGCCAAAACCACGCGTTCGCGTACTTTTGTTTGCGCCTGGAGCATAAACAAAAGTACGCGAACGCGCCGTTTTTAAAAATCTACCCCAGAGTGTATAGCAGTGAATGATGAGATAGACTTAATTGGCATCTCAAGAGACATGGTGAAAAGAGGATAACCAATGGGATAGTGCTATACTGGGGTACAAATTATATCGCAATGGCAGAGAGGAGCATCTGGGAGGCGGGGTGGTGCTTTATGTCCGGGATGGTATAGAGTCCAACAGGATAAAGATCCTACATGAGACTAAATGCACAATTGAATCTTTATGGGTAGAAATCCCTTGTGAGTTGGGGAAGAATATAGTGTTAGGAGTATACTACCGTCCTTAGACAGTGAAATGCTAAGAGAAATTAGGGAAACTAACCAAACTGGTAGTGCAGTAATAATGGGAGATTTCAATTACCCTAATATTGACTGGGTAAGTGAAACATCAGGGCATGCTAGAAAGATAAAAGTTCCTGGATGGAATAAATGACAGTTTTATGGAGCAATTGGTTCAGGAACCGACAAGAGAGGGAGCAATTTTAGATCTAATTCTCAGTGGAGTGCAGGTTTTGGTGAGAGGGGTAATGGTGGTGGGGCTGCTTGGCTACAGTGATCAAAATACAATCAAATTTGAATCAATGACTGGAAGGGGGACAGAAAGTAAATCCACGGCTCTAGTGCTAAACTTTCAAAAGGGAAGCTTTGATAAAATGAGAAAAATAGTTAGAAAAAAACTGAAAGGTGCAGCTACAAAGGTAAAACGTGTGCAACAGGCATGGACATTGTAAAAAAAATACCATCCTAGAAGCACAGTCGACTTGTATTCCACGCATTAAGAAAGGTGGAAGGAAGGCAAAATAATTACCGACATGGTTAAAAGGTAAGGTGGAAGAATGTTGAGATTACTACCTGATAATCTCCTTTTCCTTAGTGTAGACAGATGGACTCAGAACAAATGGGTATAGTATGCTCGTGCTAGCAGTTGGAGACGGATCTGACGTCAGCACGGGTATATATACCCCCACAGGAAGTGTAACAACTCAGTAATCTTCCTTGCAAAAGCTGTTATGTGTACTGACGATCAATGAAATAGTGAAACAGGATTCCCCTGACCGATTGATAGGAGCTGGAGATCACCAGCATTCACAACCGGAAGGCGTCGATACCTGGCAAAGGGGACGCTCTTAAGTAAGAAAATGACATGGCCTACCTTGAATCGGTGAACCCATGTATACCGGCAGCCGGGCGGGATGCTGAGTCCATCTGTCTACACTAAGGAAAAGGAGATTATCAGGTAAATAATCTCAACATTTCCTAGCGTGTAGCCAGATGGACTCAGAACAAATGGGATGTACAAAAGCTTTACTCCCAGCCTGGGCGGGAAGCTGCCTGAGGACCGCGTAGGACTGCCCTTGCAAATGCTGTGTCCTCCCTGGCCTGGACATCCAGATGGTAGAACCTGGAGAAGGTATGGAGGGAGGACCATGTCGCCGCTTTACATATTTCTGCAGGCAACAGCGTCCTGGATTCTGCCCAAGATGCTGCTTGTGCTCTGGTAGAATGAGCCTTGACTTGTAGAGGCGGTGACTTCCCGGCCTCTACGTAAGCTGCTCTGATAACTTTTTTAATCCAGCGGGCGATGGTGGGCCGAGAGGCCGCTTCACCTTGTTTCTTTCTGCTGTGCAGGACGAACAGATGGTCCGTCTTTCGTACTTCTTGTGTCAATTCCAGATATCTGGGCAGCAATCTGCCGATGTCGAGATGGCGTAGTAAACGCCCTTCTTCTGATTTCTTCAAACCCGCAGTGGTAGGCAAGGATATGGTTTGGTTAAGGTGAAATTGTGAGACCACTTTAGGTAGAAAGGAGGGAACCGTGCGAAGATGGATAGCCTCAGGAGTGATTCTGAGAAAGGGATCGCGGCAGGACAGCGCTTGTAGCTCTGAGATGCGGCGTGCTGAACACACCGCCAGCAAGAACACCAGCTTCAAATTTAGAGAACGGAGAGACAGGCCCCGAAGGGGTCTGAAGGTGGATCCCGCGAGGAAATCCAAAACAAGGTTGAGGTTCTACAGGGGCACTGGCCACTTCAGTGGCGGACGAATGTGCTTGACTCCTTTCAGGAAGCGAGAAACATCTGGGTGCGTGGCAATGGTCTTGCCATCCCTCTTGGGACCGTAGCAAGACAGCGCCGCCACCTGAACCTTGATGGAGCTGAGGGAGAGACCCTTCTGAAGTCCATCCTGCAGGAAATCCAAAACAATAGGGATTGTGGTCGCATGTGGATTGGTGCCATGAGTGTCACACCAGGCTTCAAACACTCTCCAGATCCTTACGTAGGTGAGGGATGTGGAAAAATTGCGCGCTCGGAGGAGAGTATCTATCACCGGCTCCGAGTAACCTCTTTTCTTCAGCCTAGCCCTCTCAATGGCTGGAAGTGGTACCCTGGGCAAGGGCCCATAAGAGAGAATTGAGCCGGATCCTCGTGGAGGATGGGACCTTGACGTAGCAGGTCCCTGAGAGGAGGCAGGGGAAGGGGCTCCCCTGCCAGTAGTATTCTCATGTCCGCGTACCAGGGTCTTCTTGGCCAGTCTGGTGCCACTAGAACTAGGCCCCGGTGCTTCTGAATCTTGTGGATAAGGGTGCCCAGCAGAGGCCACGGAGAAAAAGCGTATAGCAGGGTCCCGGGAGGCCATGGCTGAACCAGGGCGTTGATCCCGTGCGCGAACGGATCTCGCTTGCGGCTGAAGTATCTGGGTACTTGAGCATTGGACCTGTCCGCTAGTAAGTCCATGTCCGGAATCCCCCACTGATCCACAATCATCTGGAAGGCTGTGGGCGACAGCTGCCATTCCCCCGGATTTAGGCTTTCTCTGCTGAGGAATTCTGCCGTGGCATTGTCCTTCCCGGCAATGTGGACGGCGGAGATGTCCTGAAGATTCGCCTCTGCCCAAGCCATCAGCGGGGCTATCTCTAGGGACACCTGTCGGCTTCTGGTTCCGCCCTGACGGTTGATGTATGCCACCGTGGTGGCGTTGTCGGACATCACTCTGACTGCCCGATTCCGCAGTCTGTGAGCAAATTGCAGGCAGGCTAACCGTACTGCCCGTGCCTCTAGACGGTTGATGTTCCACCTTGACTCTTCCCTGTTCCACCGTCCTTGTGCGGTGAGTTCTTCGCAGTGTGCTCCCCATCCGCTCAGGCTGGTATCTGTGGTGAGCAGAATCCACGTGAGGGAGGACATCTTCGACCCCCTGCTCGTGTGGTTGGACTGCAACCACCACCATAACTGGGTCCGCACTCTGGCTGGCAGAGGTAGATGCACAGAATA